>NC_086331.1:42547178-43165148 GCF_032445375.1 Bacillus rossius redtenbacheri | reverse complement strand
CGCTCATTATACATGCCCGTCCTTGTGGGTACGCCACTGCTGCGCGATGCCCGTTGCCATGGAGATGCAGAAGGCATGAACAATGCAAGATCCTGTTCTCATGCAAAAAAAGTACCCACTGTTGCCTGGTTTTAACCACCCATGGGATCTAATTTTCGGATGTCATACTGCGTAACATAAGGAACATTACTGTGAAGTTTCAAGTCTGTAAAACATATATACTTGAAAAAAGGGCAAAAAAAAAAAATTAAACACAGAGAGAGGAAAAAAAAACAAAAGTGTAGGTTTGCGATTTAAAGTGATAAAAACTATTTAAATACTAATTTAACTCTTAAGAGGGTACTGATTGCTTCGTTGTTAATATCACACGGGTGTTTTTTACTTGTATGGGAAAATTAAGAATGATAAGGCATCTAGTGCGTGGTAACAATGTTAATAGGCAATAGGAAATAAACTTATATGCGCCTGCGGCATTGTCAACACACACTTCGGATGTGTACTGCATGTTGTATATAACCCCCTACAACGCATTTGATTCTAAATTGGACTTTTAGTAAGGATCCCTAATGTTTTATTGATAATTTAATATAGCCTTCCACGATAAATTTACTATCCAACACTGAAAGAATTTTTCAAATCGGACTAGTGGTTCCTGAGATTAGCGTGTTCAAACAAACAAACAAGCAAACAAACTCTTCAGCTTTATAATATTAGTATAGATAGGTCTGTGACGCTTGTAACTTTAAGTATTTGGTTGTTAATTTAATTTTAACAAGCTGTGACGTGTTTTAATAAAACTTTTTGTCGAAAATCAGGTCAAAATCTGGGGTTTATTATTTTTAAAACCTTTTTCGTTTTTATCGGAGCCGTGTCATTATATAGTTACAAAATTTTCTCTGCAAATCTAATGATTTGAAAGTCAACGTAGCATCGCCGGCATTGAATTATAGTGGCGAGTGCGGAAACTATGTGTTATTAGGGCCCGTCCACCACGAAGAAAGGAAATGTTTCACAAAGATGATGGACCCATGTGTAGCAAAATAAACCCGTATGTAGTAACTTCCGTAAACATATTGGGGAATACTAAATTTAACGGTGAACCAAACTAAATTTATTATATTAAAATTACACATTCATTCTTTTAAAATGCGCATTTTTAATTTGTTTCATTTTATATTATAAATGTATTAAGTTTATAAGTGAAATCATGATATGTTTTAATTAAAGATTTCGTGTTAAATATTCAGTATTTGAAACTTTGCACTAAAGCTTGCCCAATCGGAAACCTTTAAAGTTATCCATTGTCAAGGGACGTCTATGTAGGCTGCTCACGAGGGCCACGCCAGAGCTAACAGTACAATCCAGGGTAACTGACTTGTCTTTCTTTCTATCTAATCCATTTAAATGATGTATTTCAAGGATAGTCATATATTAAATATTAAATTAGTTTTAAAAAATTGAAGCATTAGGATCGCCGCTTCCTTCAAACACCGCGCGTCTGCGCGGGCGGCGGCTCGTCGTCCCCTCCTTCCTTCCCCCTCCTAGTGTATGCCTGCTTGCTTCTCCCCTCTTCTCCACCGTTCGGCGCATGCGCGCTGCGCGGCACAGATGTTATAAAAACAGACGTTTTCGATTTATTCGGTCTTGTTCTTCGTGTATCAACTAGCTCGTCTGATCTCGTTTAGTCTCTTTTGAGAGCTCGAGTAATTGTTAGCCAGCATATAGTCAGTCAGTTAGACTTTAACATTGTACGACGTGCGCGACCTCGGGGGAAAGAAAATGTAAGTTGGAGTAAGGCGGTGGCCCTTGCCATAAAGTAAACGTTTGTTGAATTTTGTGTGTTTTGTCTAAATTCCCTTTCGATCGCCATCTGGAAAATTTCTTTTCGATTTCATGTAACTTGATTTAATTTACTTTCATTGGTTTGTAACTGTTCTCCCCTGAGTCGTCGACGTACGTTAAACGTATCGTAAATTTTCATTTTTAAATAATGTAACTTACTTTTGTAACGCACGTAATGCGCATAAGGCAGTGGGTTTTCCCTGCATTTTAGCAATCTTGTAATTTGGCAGTTTCAATGCGTCTACCTTAATGGCCCTTAATGGGACCGCGCATGTTCTGTACTACGTTGCGCCGGCGTAAAATCTCACATTTTGTAGCCTTGATAATGGCTCGTTCATTGTTGCTGTGTGTGTTAAACTCTTAAAAACCATTTTGATCACCTTGTTATTTATTTTTGTTAAGTTTTATTAAAACTTTATTGTTGTTTTAAAATTGTTGTTGTGTTACAAATACCCGTTCGCAATCCTTGCCATGCTATGGCGTTCCACCCCGTCCTTATGCCTGTAGGCATTACAAAATCATACAAACAAATTTACATTGGTTAGATTATAGTTTTATAAGATTGATAGAAAACAATAATAATATGATTTATAGATGGAAAATTTTAAAATCCTTCTTGTAATGTCCTGGGAGCTTGTTAGCCCAATGTATTTTCCAGCTCTATATTAAATATTAATATATTCATACGTTTTTGTTGCACTTGCACTTAACTTTAAATTACACTCTATATAAATATTTATTTACACCTCAGACAAGTATTTACAGTTTTTAGCTATTAGGGTAACAAACATGAACTATTTACAATATAAAATGTAAATTCACTTCGAACATTAATTGCACTATGGTTGGTGTCCATTTTTATGTCGCACTGGCACTGTGGGTGGTGTCCATTGTTGACGGGTTTCAGCCCAGTCACAGTGGTCTGCCTGGGTGATAGTCTGTTATTAATTTATGGGGGTATGGGAGTGTTATGTCGTGTATTCCGATGTTTTGTACGGGTGTGAACAGGTGTTGTGCTGCTCTGCGAAATAAGTTGTCTGCATATTGTATTACAAGTTCTCTGGGTGATTGCATATCTGCGAGGGTATGCAGCTGTATATTGGTTACATATTTGTTATTCCCGAGTGTTTATCTGAGTAATTTGTGAAAGCATTTTTTAATTTGGTGGAAACGGATGTCGGGTACATGGGCGAAGATTACAGAGGAATACAACAAAATAGGTATGATGTACACATTGAAGAGGCGCACTCAGTCCTTGGCTGGCAGGAGGCTGTGGGGGTGGAGATGGGTGGAAAGCGAGTTGTATGCTTGGTAGGCCCAGGCAGTGGCAGACAAGAAGTGCGGTGAGAAGTGCAGTGTGCGATCCAGTGTCACTCCGAGGTATTTCACTGAATGGCTCCATTTTATCACTGAGTCTCCCACAAACAGTGCTGGTGGCAGACAAGGGTATCGTATGGTGAAGAAAATTGCTTCGGTTTTGGTGGGGTTAGGGAGAATGCCCCAGGATAGGAAATAATTATTAACTATGTTGATGGCCGCGGTGAGCCTGGCATTAATTATGACGGGGTCATGATGGTGTAACATCAGCGCGTATTGTCCGCATACATGACTATCATGCATTCGGGGGGCTTAGGTATGTCATGTGTGTAAAAAGGGAATAGGAGAGGCGAGAGCGTAGACCATTGTGGGACTCCTGCTGTAATGTCACTATGGGATGATGTGGACCCTTCCACCCACAAATTCCAGGAAAGAGTGAAGGATGCAATGAACAGCAGGGTTGAATCCCAGAAAGGCTATCTTTAGGATTAGGGCCTGGTGATGGACTGTATCGAATGCACGACTCAGGTATAGCAACACCATGCCAGTATGGATCCGTTGGGTGAAGTTGAAGATGATTTGGTCGGCGATGTGGGCCAGTGCAAGCTGCGTCGAAAGTTGACGCCTAAAACCAAACTGTAAATCCGGTAGCAGTTGTAGGTAGGCTACTTCTGCCTCCGACCTGGCCAGAACTATGCGCTCCGCTACCTTTGAGGTTTCAGATAACAGTGATATGGGATGGTACGATGCCGGCCGGTTGGCCTTGCCCTTCCCCTTAAATATGGGCACTACCGTGGCCTCAGGCCATGGATGTGTATAGTGACCCTTGATGAGGATGCTTTTGATTATATCGGTGAGGTATATCAGTGCTTTTCGTGAGAAGGATCTAAGAAGGCTTGGGGTTACTTCATCCGGGCCTGGGGCAGCATAACTGCGCCTACGATCTATTTCATTCCTTACCGGTTGGGGCATGGCCAGTTGGAGGGCACCAGGAGCAGGGAGTGGAGGGGGATTGTAGTAGGTAGGAAACTTGGAGAGGTGAGGTGATACTGGTGCTGGTTTGAATGAGTTTGCGAGGCACTTGGCCCTGCTAGACCCCGACTCCGCCATGCCACCATCCACCTCAAGGGGCGTGATCGTTGACTTGGTTGAGCGGACACTGCGTGCGAATCGCCACACAGATCCCTTCGCCAGTGAGAAGGCTTGGAGCTTTTTGACTTCACCCACTGTCATCTAATCAGCGACGGTCACTCTGCACTTCGGAACAGTGCATTGTAGCCGTCCCTGTCCAGCTGCTTGTGGGTAAGCTGCCATCGGCTCCTAGCCTTATTGCGGGATGAAATAAGGTGCTTGATGTTTTCGGGGAATGGGACTCCAAGGTGGTGAGGCCTAATTTTGGGGATGTGTAGTGCGGCTGAAGTGATGATGGTGTCTGCAAAGTGAAGAACATGTTTATCAAGTTCCTCCTTTGTGGGGCTTTACGTTGCAGGTCTAGCTGCTGGTCCATAGCGGTTCGATACTTTTTCCAGTCAGATAATTTTTATTTGAAAATGTGGTTGGTGGAAGCAGGGGTGACTGTGGTGTCTAGTGTCCCCATGACGGGGTAGTGGTCGGACATCAGGTCGGTGCAGACAGTAAGGGCATTGACTCTGGGCAGGTGTGTGCCTATCACCAGGTCCAGTACACTGGGGCTGCCAGTATGGGAGTGAGGGTGGTAGGTGAATATGTCAGGGGTATGGAGTGTCATGGGGGTTCCCATCAGGTATTTGCGGAGGGCAATACCTCTATAGTTGTTTCGTAGGCAGCCCCAGGAAGTGTGCCTGGCATTGAAGTCACCCGCCAGGATGACACGTGAGTCGAGCCGGCAGAGGCTTGTGAGGTCCTCCTCCGGGAATAGAGTGTGTAGTGGAATGTAGAGGGCCACGGCAGTAAAGGGTGTGGGTTTCGTGTCCAGCCGAACCACCACCGCTTCCACATAGCGTAGTTGCGACATTTGCCGCCGGTGATGCAACATGGTCTGGCGCACAAGAAACGCCACACACCCCTGTGCCCCGTTCAATCAGTCGGCGCGGTGCGTCACATATCCTGGCACTGTGAGCGGGACGCTAGCACTGAGCCAGGTTTACACCATGAAGACCAGGTCTGGTTTGTGATTCGAAATTAAATGATTGAACTTGGCAGTTTTTCTAGTAATACAGTTGCTATTCCAGACACAGAATTTAAGGGAAGACATTGGCAAAAGCAGTGAGAACAGAAAGAAGCAATGTGCAATTCTCTTCAGAGCTTTGCACTAATTTAAACTTCCTGACGGCATTTAGGATATATAGGACCCATTTCAGCAAGTTTAACTATTTAACTATCATGATAAGTTCGGTTAGTTCACAAAACAGTTTGGGTTCCGCATTAATTTGATGCATATTAGGTGGGGGCTAATTAAAGTTAGGCTAGTGAAGCTGAAAGTTAAAGGGAGCGCATGTGCCGCGATTGGGAATGCGTGGCGCAGGTACGGGCGTGTCAAGATGTGGTGGTTCAGAGGGCGGCTAAGATGTGAAAGACTTTAGTGCACTAGCAAAAGATTTTGTAAGGGGCCTTAGAACAGGGAAAGTGTCAACGGTGTTGAGCTGCGACCGTTCGGGGTGCGCCAGCAGGTTTACCTTCGACTGCAGCACAGCGAGCCAGACTGAGCACTCCCTGAGCAGCGAGATGGTTGGTGTTGGGCAGCTTATGATCCAGGCAGTTGACACATGCCTGTGTGTCGCGGAAGTCTGGGTGCATTCTGTGGAGGGGTGGTCCCCCGGGCACCGCACACACGCCTTTATGGAACAGCAATAACTGCAGTGGTTCCAGCGCTGGCACCTTACGCAGCGCTGGAGTTCCCGCTGGCCACGGTACGCCTCGTACCTGGCCTCCATGTGGCCCAGGTGGTGCGGGCCCAAGATGGTAAACAGGTCCGCCAAGGGGTGCATGTAGCACTCGATATTCCACTCTGTGAGGAACTTCAGGAGCCCCTCGTGGTCCTCAGGCGTTTCTGTCCTGATATTGACGTGGAAGCTTTTGGCGCAAAAGGCACAATTGCCTTTGAGCAGCTGGGACAGTGCAGGTTTGTACTGCAAAAAGGCATCGTTGAGGCCCATCTTGACAAAGACGGGCGGCATGTGCAGCTTGGTGGGTGTACTATGGGTGAATGTCGTCGGTTAACATCCTAGCTACTATACCAGGGTTAATGTTTGAAGAGAAAGAATTAAATTAGGAATATATATGTAATGTTTGGTGGCGCCAAATTTAAACAGCAGTGTCTGGATTCTTTTTTATAGTAATGACCGCATATTCAAATTTAAAAAAAACTATTGTCTACTTTAGGCCACCTTTTTTAAAGTATTGGTGGCATATTCGAATTTAAAAAGCACGGTCGTCTGCTGTAGGCTGCCATATTTTTTTAATAGCACCAGGTATGTTTGAATTTCAAAAAATACTAAAGTATGCTATATTTAATAGTTAAAAAAAGTGTCCGCACAAGATATTTTCCTCAAGTGTTTATCACCACTATGTCTTTATAAAAATTCTAAACGTTTGCAGGGATAGTAATGCTTTTATATTGATAGGCTTTGTTGTCCATAATTTACCACTATAACAGAGCTACTCTTATAGGAAATTCTGTTAATTTTACTGATACCTTTTTTGACAATATATGTTAAATTGTTATAGCTTATAGGCATACAATGTTCAGTATGTATAGGCATATGTTGTTGAGTATTTATTATATTTCTTAAGTATTTTAAAAGGCATATAGACCAGGATCTATAATTTCTGAAACAAAAAAAATAATAGTAGGGTAAAACCTGTTGAAAAAGAAAGAGAATATAACCAAAATGAAAGGAAAAATAATTTACGGGCGATCTGAGGACGGGAAGTGGAAGGGGGTGAGTTTATAAGGGTAAAAAACGGTTTATCTCGATTTCCGGCAAAACTACAAGTCCTATGGAAAAAAATGAATAGACAATGTTGCAGGTAATAATGATATACAACTTTTGTGATAACTTTTTTTCCACATAACCTCAAAATTTATGTGAAATATTCAAATAATCAAGTTAATGGTTTTTTATTTTTATCTTATACAAAAACTTTTTTTTTTCACGAAATTTGGTAAAAACTTACCTTTTTATGTCCCAAACATACTGTATTTTTTTTATTTCAAATATTTATTTTTTCACCTTATTTTGACTTACTATCTAAAAAAAAACTCTAATTTTCAACCGAAATTTCTCGCGTCAAAATATCAGCTTTTTTAAAAAAAAGTCGGTGGCCTTTTTGTTCGTTGAAATCTCTTATTTATGATAATGTAAATAAATATATACATTACTATGGTAAATGTTCTCAGAAACTGCAAAGGAAAGAAAAAACTGGAATCAGAAATTTTTTTTTAATCTTTATGTACAATTTTAAGCTATTTAGTAAAATTTACACTTTAATTACTTGAAAAACGTAAGATAACATAAACAAAAAATTGCAAATACTTAAATCATAAAGATTGCAAGAAACATTCGAAAATAGTAGTTCTAAATATTAAAGAGAGGATTTAAAGGGGATTTCAATTAAAAAATGTGATTGCTGCAATTTTTTTCAGTAAAGAAGTTGATTTATTAAATTCTAATTACATTTATGTCATAGAAAATCTCATAATATACGAATAGAAATGTAAATCGTACTAATGAATTTAGATATTTTATACTGATTATGTTATTCATTATAATACTTTTAAATACATTAATCTTGTTATTTATAAATCTTAACTTGAATTCTAATCACTTATCCATTACTTTTTGTCTCTTTGATGGAATTTCTTCATCGTTAGATTCGACAAACCTTCCCGATTCTAACAGATCTTCGAAATCTTCAAGACCATCACCGTCTTCGTGTCCAATATTATTTTTAGTCTGAATTGGTTCTTCATCCACAATTTCATCTGAATCACTAACTTCCTTGTAGGTTTTTTCTTCCACATTGGTGCATTTTTTAGAACCATGACAATTTTAGCATAAATTTGTGCATTTTAAACCATATTTTCGGCAGCAACATTTCAAACTGTTACATCCAGTTTCATAGCTGCAGCAAATAGTTTTTAGCAATATTTCAGGAATTAATTCCTTTTCTGTAAATTTGGGCAAAATGCCCCATTGATGTTGCTTCCAGCCCCAATCTGTTGCTGTCAGTTCGTTACCCAGCCAAGTTTGAAGTTGATAATATGCCCTGTAACAATGTTGTTCGGCTGCACCTCCTGTGGGTGGGAGATTTGCCAATATGAAAGATGATTTAATTTTTGCCAATTGATATTTTCGAAATCTTAACTGATTCAGTGTTATATTATCATTTTTACATTTTTATAAATAGATTTAATTTATTGTAATCCATTTTTTTCGATATCTTTTTTGTTTCCATCTTTTTTATAAAAAATATTGGCTAAATTTGACAAATTTTTATCTTCTAATAATAAATTTACAATACTCTCCTTTCCTTTTCCGGAAAATCCAGATGTTGTATCGCAACCAGAAAAACAATGCAGAAATGCAATGATATTTTTGAAGGATTCATATTTGAAACTATTAGACGTGAAAAGTAAATATTTTACATTTCCAGAACCTGGCTTAAGAAAATAAATGTCATGATTATTTCAATTTTATTTATTCAAAACGTCCAACAACAATGACAGTTTTATTAGTATCTCTGCCAATTTCTATCGAGGTCTTAATTATGTCAGCATCAGCATCTTCTTTTGCTTGTTTACAGGAAAATCCTTGTGACTTGAATCTTTTCATTAACGTTTTTATTATTTTGTCCTTGTTTTTCTCGTTGGATAAAAATTTTTCTTGCAGAAATTGTATTTTAGTATGGTTTTGATAATTGAACTCTGGAATATTGTCTGCGGTTTTTCTACGACTACGTTCTACTTTTTTAGTTGAATTAGCTGCTGGCACTGTTGTCACAGTAACAGATTTTTTTTTAATTTCGGGGTACCCTTCAAAAACGATATAGCTGCTTGCTGCGTAATGATTTCTACATAGCGGCTAACGGTTTTTACAGCTGCTACGAAATTCCCAGACCCGTCTAGCCCCTTCCCTACTTCTCTCTGAAATACCTTTCGATGGGCTAAAATTATCTCTAGGTAACTCAGGTATATAGTTATGTTAATAAAGCAAATAATAGGCATCTATGCATATAATTGAAAGAATATTCTAAAATTTTCACAAAATATTGTAGATGTTTAAATAAAAATTTACTTTATTAAGTTATTTGGGTGTTAATTATAGTAGTATATTTTGATTTGCAATTTTTTTGTTTATCAAAGTAACATGTAATATTACGTTTTTCAAGTAATTAAAGTGTAAATTTTACTAAATAGCTTAAAATTGTACATAGTGATTTAAAAAAAAAATTCTGATTCGAGTTTTTTTCTTTTCTTTGCAGTTTCTGAGAACATTTACCACAGTTATGTATATATTTTTTTACATTATCAATAAAGAAGAGATTTCAACGAACAAAAAGGCCACCGACTTTTTTAAAAAAAGCTGATATTTTGACGCGTGAAATTTCGATTGAAAATTAGGGTGCTTTTGCGATATTAAGTCAAAATAAGGTGAAAAAAGAAATATTTGAAATAAAAAATACAGTGTGTTTGGTACATAAAAAAGAATGTTTCGTGAAAAAAAAAAATTTTATATAAGATAATAAAAAACTAAAAACCTGATTATTTGAATTTTTTACATAAAGTTTGAGGTTATGTGAAAAAAGTGTAAGCACAAAAGTTGTATATCTTTTTATTACCTGCAACATTGTCTATTCATTTTTTTCCATAGGACTTGTAGTTTTGCCGAAAATCGAGATAAACCGTTTTTTACCCTTAGAAACTCACCCCCTTCCACTTCCCGTCCTCAGATCGCCCGTAAATTATTTTTCCTATCATTTTTGTTATATTCTCTTCCTTTTTCAACGAGTTTCATCCTACTATTATTATAAATTTTTTTTACCATTTTCAAAGGCTTCAGCCCTGGTCTAATATTTATCTTGTAGTAATTTTTTTTGAATAAGTATTCATGTTGAATGATTTAGCTAAATATTAAGGAAATAATAATGTTATTTTGTGTTATACATGCTGTATCAAAATTCACGTTACAATGCTTGAGGGTAGAGAGCTCTTATTATTTGCAACCATTTTTGCCAATAAACATGTTGCCGGATACGCGTAGTTAAGCCCATGTAGCCCCAGAAAGAGTCAGCGTAGGCAACCCTTTGTAGAGTTTTATGTTGTGGATGTGCGGGCGTTCGAGTAGAGAAATAACCTTTTTAATCGTGGCACAGATTTTAATTTTACTCTGAAATCAATCACAGCTTCGGCTTTGTTTCAAAACATTGAAATTTTTGCATACATTTTTACAACGTGACAGCCTTAAGCAACGGCTCAAAAACACGCCCACCTTGAGTGACACAGAGGTGGCAACGGCGAATCATGTTTTCACGGATAAGCTGGAGCATGTGTGGAGTCGACCTTATGATTTCTAACGCTTCAATGATTCGCTGTGTAAGCTCTTCTACCGTGTCTACTGGCGTAGCGTAGATAAGCCCTTTTACGTAACCCCACAGAAAGAAATCTAACGGGGTTAGGTCCGGTGACCTTGGCAGCCATGCGACAGGGCCTACTCGTCCAATCCACCGATTTGGAAATGTTTGGTTTAAATACTCTCGCACTTGCAGGGAAAATGAGGTGGTGCCCCGTCATGTTGGTACCACATCACACGTCGGACATGCAATGGATCCTCTTCAAGAAGACCTGGTAGTTCGTTCTGAAGGAAGTGGAGGTGTCCATCGCCGGTAAGGCGTGGCGGAAGAAAAAAAGGCCCGATGAGTACGTCGTAAACAATACCGGCCCACACATTAACTGAAAAACTTTCCTGGCGAGCTGTAACACACGTTGCATGCGGATTGACATCATTCCAAACATGACTGTTGTGCGAATTGAGAATAGCGTCTTGAGTGAACTTGGCTTCATCGCTGAATAAAAGTGCTAACTCGGCGTTCCTCAATACTCTTCGAATGGACCAACGAGAAAAGGCCATGTGAAGAGGATAGTCCGCCGGACCCATGTCTTGCACTTTTTGAAGGTGCTCATAAAGAACTCGCCAAACAGCCATTTTGTCAGCGTCCATATCGGAACCTTCTGCCCTTGTGCTTGTATCCGGACTCTCCTCAAATCTCTGAAGTACATCTTCTTCAAAACTGGGAGTACGAACCCTGTGTGGAGCACCAGCATTTGGTCTTGTGATGGCACATGTACCAGTATCACGCATTCGCTGAGTAAGTCTTGCAAACATGGTGTGAGCTTGAATCCTACGACCCGGATATCGTTCTTCGTACAGACAATGGGTGGCTCGTCCATTTTGTCTAGCTTCCCCGTAAACAAGCAGCATGTCCGTGTACTCACTAAACGTGTACTCCATTGAGCTCCACTTAAACGTCGCCCTTTTCAGAACCACAGCGAAAGTAATGACACCACGAGTTTGCTTGTACGACAGAACAGTCAACGACAGACCACCAGTGATATCAAAACACACTGCGACACTGCGATGTCACGCTGCGCAGTGCTATGGCACAGCACGAACGGAAGAAAATATGTGAGGGCGTCACCAACGGAAGTAAAAAGTGGTGGGGGTCAGCATTCGACATCGGACAGTCCTCTCGAGCGCTGCCCGGCGTCATAAACACGTATTTCACCACAACATCGTCTGTCTCGCACAAAGCCCAACTGGTTGCCTACGCTGACTCTTTCTGGGGCTACAGGGGCTTAACTACATGTTTCCGGCAACATGTTTATTGGCAAAAATGGTTGCAAATAATAAGAGCTTTCTACCCTCAATCGTTGTAAAATGAATTTTGATACATCCTGTATAATGTCAAGTTAATCCCTACTAGCATCTCTTAATCTATAGACATAGTTTTATCTGCATAGTGTTATGTATAGTGTAGAAGTTCTCTGTAGCCAGTATCGATGCGCCGAGACGCGCTCGCGCCGACTGGCCGGTCTCCCCCTCTGTTGTAAAAATAACCCAGACAGCCTCCCGCCTAGAGGTGGGTCAGGCTGCCACCCCGCAGCCTCGCGCTAGAGCAAGACAGGAAATGATTTTTTAAATTTTCGTTTACTTTCAGACAAAAGTAGTCTTTTAAAAAAATTACTAAATTTTATTAGGTAAATATTTTCCCGAAGTTAAATATTTTCCCCAACTAAAAGTAATGTACATAGCAGAGTCAACAAAGTACTAATAATACTTTATGTACTGTATTTAATATAAGCTAGTTAATTTTTACTTCTAAAAGTAAATTAGAAAATCGCCTAACCCCATACACTCATTCAGTAATTATATGTAGCATAATGTTACAAGTAACAATAAAGCTTATGCAAACTATGTATCTCAGACTTTAGACTGAGCATACGGCGTCATTATTTAGCAGATAGGAATTACTGATAGCAAAGCCTTGCTACTAAGTAATGCTCCATGTCCTGTATGTTAACCTCTAACCCAACTTGAATACAATTCACAATAGTAGTACCTGGATATGAACCAGGTAAACTAATTTTATTACAATAAAAAATGATCAACACCACTTTTGCCTGACGAACAAGTAAAAGTTATTTTCCCCAAACAATAGCTTCGCTATCCTACCAAAAATATATTTTAAAATATATATATGTCTATGTCTGCAGAATTCCCCCACCCCGCTGTCCGCTTCGGTCTACCTTCCACAAATCGACGTTGGACGCGACAAATCTGTAGACTTCCACGATGGCCAGGATGGCAGTATACACACAGTGAATGAACTCAGCCTTACCTGAGTGGTTGGCTATTAACATGTCAACTGTGGCTGCGATCTCATTGAAGGCGTCCTCAATGTCCCAGCCAGCATACTACTGGACGTTTAACAAGTTAAAAGTATATGCATAGAGTCTACGCGCGACAGAACTAAAACTTCTTGATTACCTATGGATATAGATAAATTATTGTTTTATTTTTGGAAGAAGAGATAACAATTGAGAATAACGTGATGTTGATATGATCAGAAATGAAAAAAAAAAGGAGAAGACAAACACAAGCAGCGTTACGAGAATTCCATAACATCACTTATGTGTAATTATTTTTCTCTCCCCTGTTGTCTACACTTTTGAAAGTTTCAACTTGCATTTTGCATGCAACGCAAGATTTGTAAGTGTGCAAAAGTTTGCAAAATTTTCTTAAGGTGTGCAAGAGTGCAAATGTGTGCAAATTTTTGCCCAAGTGTGCATACATAAATGTGCGCAAAACCATGTGTAAAAATGTGTGCAAGTATGTGCAAGTGTGTTTAAGTGTGTGCAAGTGTGTGCAAAAGTGTGCAAAAGTTTTCGATATTTTCCAAAGTTGTGCAAAAGTGTACGAAAGTCTGTGCAAGTATGCAAAAGTTTTCAAGTGTGCAAAAGTGTGCAAATTTACGAAAGTGAGCAAGTCTGCAAAAATGTATTAGTCTGCATACAAATGTGTGCAAAACCATGTGTACAAGTGTGTGTAAAAGTGTGTGCAAAAGTGTGTGCAAGTATGTGCAAGTATGTGCAAGTGTGTTTAAGTGTGTGCAAGTGTGTGCGAGTTTTCAAAAGTGTGCAAAAGTGTGCGATATTTTCCAATGTTAAGCAAAATGGTGCGAAAGTCTATGCAAAAGTGTACAAAAGTCGGTGCAAGTATGCATAAGTGTTCAAGTGTGCAAATGTGAGCAAGAGTGCAAAAATTAGGAAGTGTGCAAAAGATTGCAAGTGTGCAAAAATGTGTGCAAGTGTGTGAAAAATGTGCAAAAGTATGTACGCAAGTGTGTGGAAGTGTGTGTGAAAACATGTGTGAAAAACGGTGTGCAAAAGTGTGGGAAAATGTGTGTGCAAAGGGGTGTGCAAAGTTGTGTCCAAACATATGTGCAAAGATGTGTGCAAAGGTGTGTCAAGTGTTTGTTCAAGTGTGTGTTCAAGTGTAATCAATTTTGTTCAATTGTATTGAAGTATTGTCAAGGGTGTTCAAGTTTCTTCAAGTTTGTGTAGGTGTGTTCACGTGTGATTAAGTGCATTTAAGTGTGTTCAGGCATATGTTTCCTGTGTGATTTCATTGTGTTCAAGTTAGTTCAAGTGAAGTCAAGTATATTAAATAGTTTTCACTGGTGTTCATGTGTGTTCAGGTTTGTTCAAGTTTGTTCAAGTGTTTGTTCAAATTTGTGATAAAGTGTGTGTTCAAGTGTGTTCAGGTGTATGTTCAAGTGTAGGTTGAGGTGCCTTCAGGTGTGTTCAGGTGTGTTCAATTGTGTTCAGAGGTTTTCAGTTCTGTTCAAATGTGTTCAAGTGTGTTCAAGTATGTTCAAGTTTGTTCAATTGTGTCCAAGTGAGTCCATGTGTGTTCAAGTGTGTTAAAGTGTCTTCATATATGGGTTCATGTTTGTTCAAATTTGTTCAGATGTACTAAAGTTTGCTAAAATTTGTTCAAGTGTGTTAACGTGTGTTCAAGTGTGTTCAGTTGTATTCAAGTTGTTCATATGTGTTTCAGTGTGTTCAAGGGTGTTTAGGTGTGTTCAGGTGTTTTCAGGTATGATCAAGTCTGTGTTCATGTGTATTCCAGTGACTTCAAGTGTTTTCAAGTGTGAACGAGTGTGTATATGTGTTTAAGTTTGTTCAAGTGGGTTTAAGTGTGTTCAAGTGAGTTCAAATATGTTCAAGCGTGTTCAAGTGTGTTGGAGTTTATTAAAGTGTGTTTATGTGTGTTCATGTGTGTTAAAATGGTGTTCATGTTTGTTAAAGTGTTTTAAAGTATGTGTTCATGAGTGTTCAAGTGTATCAAGTTTGTTCAAGTGTGTTATTGTTGGTTTATGTGTGTGATCAAGTATGTGGGATCATGTTTGCGTTCATATGTGTGTTCAGATGTGTTCAAGTGTGTTCAGGTGTGTTTTGGTGTGTTCATTTGTGTTAAGTGTGTGCAAAAGTGTATGCAAATTTTTGCAAAAGTGTTTGCAAATGTATGCAAAAGAGTGTGCAAAATGTTGCAAAAGTGTTGCATGTGTGTTCAAAAGTGTGTGCCATGCCATCTCGTTCTCTGTAGTTTACCTTACTACAAACCTAACTATTCTACTCCTCTCCTGGTCCCGCACCACCACTAACAAATTTATTTCCCCTCGTTCGATTGGAATTTTCGTAACGCTCAAAAATTTTACCCCCTCAGCAAATAAGTTTCACTACATAAATCTCTAATAATTCAAATGATCGCAGTATAATCCTGACATGACTAGATTCCCGGCAATGATAACATACGTGGGCGGGGATAAACGACATCAGCACATTCTCGACAAACATGAAGTTAGCCGGTTCCATGGCGAATGTAAGAGTAGGTATGTGCTCTGTGGAGATGCAACGCGTGGCGTTTACTCGCTCTCTAAAAACAACCCTTAACGTCTCCCACGTTCACACCTGGCTTGCAATCCTTTAACCACGTCACAGGCCTCATAAATACGCATAATTATCAAAGAAATGTATTTGAATTCAATATTTTTTACAAGGGCCATAAGTGTTATCATAAATATACCAACTTTACAGTTTACCTAAACAACTATATAAAACAGTGAATATGAATTATGAAAATCAAAACAAATTACTTCGTGACCGTGAGAATACACAACAACATACACAACAAGAAGAGTACATCGAAATAAACACAAGATTCTCTATCCAGGACACGAACCCAGAAACTTCATTCAAAACACTCGAGCCAAGCCAGAATGACGAAAACACAAACACGATTCTGTATACAAAAAAAGTTTTAGATGCAAAGTGCAAAAATTGCGCTTAAAACACACCAAATAACCTTTTTTTATGGAGGAAAAATCTAGCCTTTTGAAAATTTAAACATATATAATTAACGTAAAATATATTTAATCATTTTTGTATATTAATCATTAAAACCAACATCCATACTGTCGGCACAGATTCCCAATTTATAATACGACGAAAAATAAATAGAATAATAAAAAATATATTTATTTTTTAATTATTTTAAATTATAAAAATATATATTTTCATCTTATGCTTTAATATTGGATTGTTTTTAAAAATTCCAAAGTCAGATTACCAAAATCTAAGCATATATAAAATAAATATTACAAAATATAACCGCAACTTAACAGGTTTTTTTTTTTACAAAAACTCTAGTCACGACTTGTTCACTAAACCAAAAACACAAACCCACACACCTACATACACGCATACACACACGCACTGAAAGCACATTCGACAAACAGAAAAAACACAGTACACATATTCGTCAAAAAAGGACAAACATTGGACACACTGTACACACACATACACACATACCTTCACACACGCACACTTATACTAGCTTTGTGTCTTCACACCCAATGCGAAACACAACCCCAATATCTTAACAATTATGAAACCATAACAGGTATAACCATGTACCAAAAGAACGAAATTGGGCTAGCATGGAACACCCTATTTCCGAGGTGTTTCCACCAACATGTGGAACTTATTTTACAATTATCTATTGCGTTGATAAACAATAGGAATATTTTTAAATGCAATAATAACATGTTTATTTAATGTAGCTATAGCAATTATTAATTTCTTACCAAAAATTTAAAAAAAAAGATCAGAATTGGCGTGTAGGACATGAAAACCTTACGACAAACTTAGTTGAAAATTTTAAGAAAGAGATTTAACACTTTTTGTTATTTATCTTTGCTATGCTTGATATTAAATAAGCTGTAGCAGAGAACCAACCAGTGTATTTTTGAGTAAATGTAGATATATAAACGTGTTACCAATGTTGATGCTGTACACCTAAATAAATAAATAATACATACCTATCGGTACCACACGACACTCGCATTGCCTCGGATACTTTTCCCCTCGGCGTACTGGGGGTCTCTGGAGGGATAGACACATTAATTGTTCCAAACAGTTAGTGGAAAGAAAAAGTTCAAACTTTCCCCATGCCACAACCGAGCTAGGTAATTAAAAAAAATCCGTTTTTGTGGAATAATCTCAAAAAAAAGAGAGTGTGTAACTCAGAACACGTGATAAAAGTGAAACGTCTTTGGCAATTCAAACCTCAACTCGTAAGTATATCGTAAGAAGTAAAACAGCAGCGAAGTAAAAAGAGAGATAGAATAAGAATAGAATAAACATGAGTTAAAAATATTATTACTCATTTAAGAAAAATTTCTCAGGATTAATATTGACAAATTGTAAGAACTCGCTGTTGAAATAATCACACCATAAAATGTTATATTAACATTTTCAGGACCCCAAATTTAGCACAATAACAATTCTACCTATAATTTATACATAAATTTTAAAAGTAACTCAAATTCCAAAATTTTTTCTAACAACAATATTTATAATATTATAATATTACTTAGTATTTCTCAGGAAAGCCATTTATAAATTTAATAATATGATAACACAGAGCGGGAAAATTGTCTTTCATTTCTTTTTCGAGTATTTAAGAATTATAGTATTTTGTAATTATTATTAATTTGTTTAAAATAGAAAAAAAAAATCATGAACTAACAGAATAATTAATCACTTCAAAATAACAGTTCAGGATATAAATAATTATCGATCAAACAAAATCGATTAAATAAAAATAAATATTATTCACTATTGAAATGCTCAAAACATAATTTTTTTTTATAAATATCAAAGTTAGGATTTATTTTAATAAATTAGTATTTTATTTTATTTATTTTACTTATAAATAAATTTCATCGAACATTTTTTAGAACGATTTTGTTCTTCTGCAAAAATCACCATCATGCAGCCCTCGTATTTTTGGCACAATTTTCAATTTGGATTTTTTAAAAAATAATGTCACCAGTCATTCTTTTGCTGCAAGAACTTAAACTTGTTCCTCCTTCTGTACACTCCAGTTTAATTTTTGCCAGGCCTGCATCCCCTAATTTTTCCCAGCCCTAGATCCGATTTTTGCCGAGTCTTTTGCGAGTAAGACTGTGTATACTTTTATTCCCACCTTGGCGCACGAAAGCCACCTGTAATTCGCCTCCGATCCGTGAAAAGAACTTCAATGTCATGCAAGCTCTCAGGGCAGGCTACTTCTAAGACCTCGCTTGACTTGAGTCATTTTCACCAACGTACAGTCACGCCTCCGGGCTCAGTAGAGCCTCGTTCCCACTGCCACAGCAGTCTCCAACCACCCCCCTTCCCAAGTTTTCCTGGGAACACTGGCCAGATCACTGTCCGGCCACTAACCCCGGCCAGGGTCGGCTTGTCCCAAGGCCATGACTCCAGTCCCAAAAAAGTACTGTTCATTCACCCTAGTGGTAGTTTTGCGAATCACTTCCCTTGGGTGTTTGAACGCCCGCGCTAAACGCCTGCCGTCTGGCATCTCCCGCAGCAACCTCTACCCAGTAGTTCCTTCCCAGGCCACCAGAGCGCTCGCCTAGACCACTCTATAAGCCCCATGCTGCTAGCCGTCGCCTCGTGTGAGTCGACCTCTACTTGGTTCAGACACACCTCAGTAGGTCACGCTGACATCGGCAAAATGTCACCAACTTCGAGATATCAAAGTCAGTATTTCTCGACAAGTCCCTCGGTAAACTTCAGAAATTTTCGGTCCGGAAGCCGAAGCCTCCCCCTTTTCTTTTCTTTAACTTCGCATTTTAATTACCAGTCGCTGCTGCCCCAAGTTTACTGCGCGCCGCGATTCTGGACTGACCACTTCGTATCTCCGTCATCAGGACGCCTCTCTGTTTTTCTTTTAAGAAGTAATCAGCTAAACAAGGGATACGATTCCCTCAACTGTAGTGATTAGCCTTTAGTCAGTCCATGTAGCTCTACCTCGTAGGAGAAGTCATGTTTTATTCATCATGATTTTTTTTAATCATGGAAAAATCCGCGACAACTCTGAGTCCGCGAGCGCCGCGACTCTGAGCTGATCCTGGAAACCATCTCCCTGTTTGCTGAGTTTTGAAAACTTTTACTCCCCGACCATCATTGTTATTAGAAGGCATTTTCTGCCTATTTTGCCAACTGTCTGTGAATCAGACCTGAACATTTGTGTATCCGATCTGTTCATAGACAGGGTCCAAGTCCCAGACAGGTTTCAAGTACCGGGCAGTTCCAAGTACCGGACAGTTCCCAAGACCGGACACATTCCAAGGACCAGATCAGTTTCCAAGAGCCGGATGACTAAGGCCTTATAAAGTCCAGTCAGCTGTTCCACTTCGTCCAGCAATCGTCAAACCGCCAGCCTTCAGTTTTTTAAACCTTTTCGGACTAGCATTTAATCACAACGTTGAACCGATCAGACAGCCAGAAATGTTCCTTTAGGACTTAAAAGATCCACCGTATTCTAGGACTGCTACTCATGAACATGTTCATTGTTACGAATTTTATTTAAATTCTGTTAATGATACGTATAATTGTCTACTAAGGGCCGGCCCATTTCTTTAATAAGGTAATTTTAAATCAATGTCAATATTATATATATATATTTTTATATATATATTTCTTGTGTGCGTGTGTATGTCACTGAACTCCTCCTAGACAGCTGGACCGATTTTGATGAAATTTTGTGTGTAAGTTCACGGGGATTCGAGGATGGTTTAGATTCACAATTGGATATTTTATCTCGATTCTGTGTTAAGAAAAACTAAAAAAAAAAAAAACACGCTTTAAAAGCAAAAATTGCAACGCATTATTAGAAGCCATTAAGTTTTGCTATTGTAAGGAACTAAGTAGAGAGTAAGAAAAAAATAAAGATCCTGACAGTTTATAGCGTCGCCATATTAGTTTCAATTTTCAATACCCTTTTTGTATATTACAATTTAAATTGCAGAAAAAAAATCATGTTTCATGGCCACACAAATAGTGAGGATGGTTTAGATTCACAATTGGATTTTTTATCTCGATTCTGAGTTAATAAAAACTAAAAAAACACGCTTTAAAAGCAAAAATTGCAACGCATTATTTTAAGCCATTAAGTTTTGCTATTGTAAGGAACCATGTAGAGAGTAAGGAAAAAATAAAGATCCTGACAGTTTATAGTGTCGCCATATTTGTTTCAATTTTCAATACCCTTTTTGTATATTACAATTTAAATTGCAGAAAAAAATCATGTTTCATAGCCACACAAATAGTGAGTGTGTGTCATTTCTCTATGTCCACGAGGTCTCGCCGCGTCAATTTTCTCCTTGGAGCGAACCCGTCCGCTTAATTAAATAAACAGCTTTTATCGTTGAATGATTTCATGATTTATTTAATGAAAATATGCTCTCATAAAAAAATTAGTTAGATAGACATTTAATAGGTGTCTTTCTCTCACTCTCTCTCTCTCTCTGAAATGTATGTAGCTTGCTCGCGGGTCAGTAATGCAGACAATCTTTACATTCTAGCTCAAGACGGAAAAAACCGTAAATGTGGTTTACAAAGACATTTTATGAAGTGTCTTCCCGTCATTACATTTGAAAGTAGAAACATATTTACTCAAAATTTAGGTAGTAACATATTTTTATTGCAAAGACTGAAATAGAGGTGAGAAAAATTATCATTTGTGAACATAAGAAAACTACTACAACTATATCAACTGTTATGTTATAATGTTTAAATTTCTAAATGGTGCAAGATAATACAAAATTCCATGCGGAAAAAGTAGTGGGCAGCAGATACGTATAGTTATAGGTGTGGGGCTATGCATGCTGATTTTTCATATACTGCATGGATGCGAACATGTAAGAATAATCTATCTATCTTACTATAATAAAACAGTACTTTTTCTGTCTGTCTGTTTGTACGCGATTTTGATGAAATTTTGTGTGTGAGTTCACGGGGATTCGAGGATGGTTTAGATTCACAATTGGATATTTTATCTCGATTCTGAGTTAAGAAAAACTAAAAATACACGCTTTAAAAGCAAAAAAAACTAAGCATTGTTGATAATTAGCCTCCATGGCAACGGGCTTTTGCATTGTTGTTGCCTTCTGCGTAACCATGGGAAAGGTTTTTGGTAACGGCAGTGGCGTGCCCAAGAGGAGGGGTATGTATAATGAGAAGATACAAAATGTCCAGCGTAGAAATACTTACCGCCATATCCATATCTCACAAAAAGTACATTTGGGCAGGACAATGTCTGTCGGGTCCGCTAGAAAGATATATAGAGAGATAGAGATAGAAATAGAAAGATAGAGAGAGTTATAAAGATATACATTGAGAGATAGAGAATTAGCTAGATAAAGAGAGATGCTTAGTATACGTTTAAAAAATTACAAAAAAAAAAATAATTGAGGCATTGCAACGCATGTCGGGCATTATCTAGTATATATATATATATATATATATATATATATATATATATATATATATATGTTAATCAACTTATAATATATAATGTGAAAATAATCAAAAGTAAAATAAAAACAGAGGTTTTAATATCTATACGAAATCATTATTTTGCCTTCTGAAACCAAAATATCCACTATTTACCACCAGTCATCAAGAGAGACTGAGAATAGTAACACCTTGTAACACCCCTCGTGCCTCAAAATTGAAATATTTTAAAAGGAGCCTTGGAAACTTGCTGGATAAAAAAAATAAGTTAAATAAATTGATTTACCAGAGGCAGCGCGAGGTAGGGGACAAACAAAAATTTATAAAATTTCCTGTAACAGACAAGGAGGAAGTTGGTGGATCGTTAAAATCAATAAATAAAAACTACACGATTAACTTGATCTATAGTTTCCCTGTTTTATTTGCCCTGATGAATTATCTTGTTTCCATAACATTACATACAAAAGGTTTTAACAAGTTTCAAAGATTTAAGAAAAAACAAAAGAAAAACGAAAAGGGGCCGGCCCGCGATTATTTAAAACAAAGTACATTCTTAGTTTGAAATATAAACATTTGCATTATAAGTTTCACACCCAAAATTGGATGGATCCGATGATTACATTGATAATTAGTTCTATTCGTTCTACATGTTCTTGAGGAAAACACTGGTCGCTGGTGGGTTGGTCATCCGCTTAAGATAGTTCGTAGCTAGGTAAGGGGGAAAGGTTGAATTTACATAACCACCCGGGGTCTTCAAACGATCACGTCGTGTAGTAGAAACGTTTCTTCTAATGTGACCCACGGAACAGGAGGGGGGGGGGGGGGTGGCCACGAGATGGGAGCAATCAGTCTCTCCCCGTCATCGACCCTGTCTGCAAAAGTCCAAATCAAAACTGATTAGAACTTGTATACAGGCAGTTTATGGGGCAGAAAATGCCCAAAAAAAAATTTAAGGGAAAAAAGGGGGGTCGCGAATTATCACTCACCAAAACAGGGGAGTTGCCCAGCACGCTGCAGTCGTGGGGTCAGCCAGGGTCTGGAGCTCGCGAATTGCGCGGCAGGACGCGGATGATATTTTCATGATAACATTTAAAGGAAAAAAAATTTTGAAGGCAAATAATTAAACTATGCAGACAGACAAATCTACTAGGATTGACTTGAGGGATAGCATCCCTTATACAAAGCGACTACATAGTCGTTAGCGGTCGGATGAAGTCTTGCTGATTCGCCGATACTCGCTGGAGATCTGTCTGCAGACGCGACGCGAGTTAATCTGTCTCGCGGCAAACCGCATCTCGTAATTAAAAGTGGCCGCCGGCCCTTACAGGTGGAGGGGGGTCTGGGCCGCCGAAAGATTCCGAACTTGCCCGAATGCGGGCGAAAAAAAAAACTCTGGCCGCAGTTTTGAAGTTGGCATCACTGGGCGACAGTAGAGGACTCTGTCGGAGGGGTCTGAGTTGAAAACAATCGACTCGCCCACGGCGTCCATATAACTCAAGGGAGAGCAGGTGCTGCTCTCTGGCCCCCTAGAGGGTAGGCTAGCGGAGAAGTTCGCGACTTGGTCGCTAGGTAGCGCTTGCAATCAGTTTTGGCGCACTCGTTTTTGCGAAGAGACCTTGGGGACGGTCACTGTTGTCCAGGGGGTTACGACCGGTCATTGGTCTTACTTGGAACTTTGAAGGGGGGGGGGGTGAGGGTAAAATGGAACGCTGCTGGGAAGCTACGTCTCGTCGTGGCTGCAGAGGAGCGAACATAACACTAATACGTGATGAAAAAGGCCAATCTCAGCTCGTCTCTGAGAACTGGTCGCCTGCAAGCTACCGGCTTGTCTATGCAGTTAGGGTCACGAAGAGAAATGATATTACAGGCTTGAGGCGTGACTGAAGGCGGGGGAAACGGTAAGCTGTCTGCCAGTCAGAGATTAGGCCAGCAAAATATCCGATACGCCGATGGGAAAAGGGCTTCAGAGCACTGGGACAAAGTTTAACTCAGAGGAGTACACTAGACTAACAAATTAAAATTACACTATAGTAGAGCAAATAAAATTTCCACACAAAAAAAAATTTAAAATCATAATAAAAATTTAAAATATATCGTGTCGAAATTACTAATTAACGGCACATACTCCCCCGCTTAAATGCGGAGCATATAGGGAAAATAATAAAAAAAAACACTTACACTGCTCAGTAAAACTAGTACTAGGTTCGCCTGTATCCTACTACTTATAAAAAAAATATGATGATCAAATCGAAAGTGTATTATAATTGTCTAAATCACCCTTAACGGTGAATTATGTCATGAGGAAAGTTGATCTCAGATGTTGGGAATGGTGTCACGTGACAAAAACTCTAAAGATGGGCGCTGTGAGGCGGGCCTAAAACACTGGGCCGGAACCGGAACTTGGTCCGTCGGGTGCCAGTTATGAAGGTGGGGATTTGTGTACCCCTGAAAATAATGAAAGTGGGCATGTAAACCCCTGTACAATAGTCTTTCCATAAGAATCCGAAGGCATTGGGACTTAGCCCTGCACAGTCAGGCGATGGAGAAGACAGTCGAATTTGCTGCTTGCCCGAAGGCGAAACAAAGCCTCAGTCCCAGAGTGACACATGACCTAAGGGTGGAATTCCCTTGGCGGAATTTTAAATGATTGGGGATGAAAACCCCAACAGATCAACCATCCGTAGGAAAGAATGAATTTAAAAATATTAAATATTCGACCAATTAAGAAATTTCAGCGCATACCACTCTGATGTTTAATATAATTAACTAATATTTATTATTTAAAGTATTCTGGAAACAAAACGATAAATTAACGACTTTTCGCACTCAAATTAAAATTATTTAAAGAAAAGTAAAATGCAATAAACCAACAATTATAAATCAAAAAGGGATAAATTATAATGGAGCGGTTAGATCTTCCATGACTGCTTATAGGCTTCGCACTGCCTGAGAGGGGGTTTGAACATAGGCCGTCCAAAGGTGAGTGGTGGGAATGTAACCCAAAGAACACTCGAAAATGGTCATGAGATATTTCACTCAGAGGACCTTGGTCATGGCTCGTTGGCTCAGAGGACCCTAACTTTTGCGCCGCTCGTTGGCTAGCTTGACCTAGCTCCTATTTAAGAAAAACACATAAATGAAACCAGTTTGCCGTCTGGAAGTCACGTAGCTCTTACTTAAATAAACAATCTCATCGATAACGATGTAAAAGAAATACAACTTCGGGGTAGAATGCAAAAGAAAAAAGAAAAATGGCTAGATGTGACAGCTTCAGTGCTCAGACTCTATGTACGTCACTGTACATCACATTTACGTGCAAGGGAAAATAAAGAAATAAACATGTAGAAGTATTAACGCAAAATCAGTACAAAAAACACTACAAACATTATTCTTGCTTACTTTACGAATTATGGTTATTAAAAAAAAGGAACGTAATCAGAAATTAAATATATGAAATCGTGGAACAAGATTTATGAAGATTCAAAAAAAATATCAGAGAGGTATTTCTGAGTAAAAAAAAATTAAAACTATTTACGTCAAGTAGCTTGTTAAAGACTGAACTTACGTAAGTAAAAAATTATAAATTAAATTATCTTAAATAACCTATCTTGTGCTAGCCTAGAAATGGGATTCTCAAACATACCCAAATTAATTAAGTGGACCTCTCGTTGGGGGTTGAAAGTATTTCACCCTTCTCGGTGATTACCTTAAATATTAAAATGAGACTAGTCACCTCGTAGCTACTTAATTTCTGGGGAATGTTTATTTTTATATGCGTGATTATATTATTATTATTGAGCAAAAGAAAATAAAAAAAATGCCTGTTGCCCTACTACTTGTAATAAAGCAGAATTAATTCCATGACCTTTGACTGTAATACTTTATAAGTCCAAGACAAGATTAATAATTAAATAGAGTCCATTTAAACTTGATTTGAATTATTTAAAATAAATCCTTAAAATAATTTAATAAATAAAAAATTAAATTTAAAGCTTAACCTTAAGGTATATTAATGAAATGAAATTCATCCTGTTGATCTCAGATTTTGGATATCGTGTAGGAACACAAAATGGGCGCTGTGAGGGAGGCCGAAAAGCACTGAGGCCGAAACAAGGGAAATGCGTCCTTGAGCACTCAGTGACTAATGGGGATTGTAACCCCTGTAAATAGGTATGGTAACCCGTAACTTACAAAATAAATTAGGAATATAACCCCTGTACATAATTGTTTCGCTGTCCATAAGAAGTCGAAGGCATTGAGTCATAGCTCTGCACAATCTGACGATGGATCAGACGAAATAAATGAATTTAATACCTGCTTAAAAAGCGAAGTACACCTCGGTCCCGGATACCTACATTTATTAACTCACATAGGCTCAATATGTTCAAGCTCTGACAGTTGATCAGACCATCAGGCTGAAGCAGAGAGACCTACGAGGGAATTTCACCCCTGAGTTAGTTCGGGTTCGAAACCCGAAAGATCAACGAATTTGGATGAACAATGGATAATGAAAAAAAATTTAGATGTTTTAAATACATAGCTGTACACCACCTTATAAAGGAAATGAACACCGATCCAAAAAAATATAAAAGTTAATAAATTGTTTACTCAAAATTCATAATTACAAAAATATTATTTATCCTTTACCTTGCATTCTTAGATTAATTGGTAAATTGCTCATAGAAAACTCGACGTTAAAAAAAGGTATAATACTCTATCTTACAATAAATTCCTCACCTCATGACTAGCCTAAAAAGTATTGGGGATTCAACCCGTGTATATAAACAATTTAATTCAGTAACCTTTCCTTAAAGGCATGAGTGATTGCACCTCTCTTTGGGTGATCACGAAATAAATCTAAACAAAAGCTAGGCACATGGGTGTGTGTACTAACACAATGAAATGGTACGTCGAAGTATATTCACTTTGCTTGTGAACGATGAAATAGGATTGGAGTACTTGAGTATTTTACTTAAGAGCATATTCTTATTTTATATTACTTAATGAATGGACCCTTTATTAGATTTATTTTATGTATTATTAATATACTTAATCGTTAATTTTATGATACTTAGAAAATGTAAACAATGGAAGTTTCTTAACATTAGCTGAAACAAAAGGTTTATATTATCATATTATTTGTATTTTTTATATTATTATAAGTTATATAAATATATTATGTTATAATTTACGTTCCCTAGATTAAGAAAATACTTTGCTGCTATAATTAATGCAGTATAGATTATTTATAGTGCTTGTTTTGTGACATAAAAATTATATTATTAGGACATACAAAGCATGGGTAGTTTGTTTACAAAATACGTGGCCCATGGGTGGAGCACACGGGAGAGGAGAGGGGGTTCCGCGCGGTTGGCGGCCCTGTCATGAGGAGAGATAACGTGATGGCGCGCGCAGTCACCGAGAGAAAAATAAAACAAAACACGACGCTGTCCGAAAGGACATTATAGAAATTTTTTTTTTTGGGAATTATTAGTAGGCTAAACAAAATACTGGTCGAACACTCAACGTGCTCTGTTTATTATTATTATGACGGCAAAAGACGTATAAGTTGGTACGTCTGGTTACGTCCCGCAGAGGTGAGAGACCTCTGAGACATGTGGAGGAGGGGGGAGAGTAGCAGACTTCGTGCTATCACGCACGCGTGGCAAGATTACAGCTGTCAACAGACGCCGCGGCCCTCGGGCGTCGGGCGAGGAGAAAGGTAGGAGGGGTGTCTGTAACCTTGTGTGAGGCACGTTTCTGAGGACGCGCCGCGGTCAGGACAGCTGGAACTGCTGGGTGATGTCTCGCGCGCTACGCGCTAGCCTAAGTCCACACGGAAATTTAAATCAAGATAAATTTTAAAATTTTAACTCAATATAACTACGGGGTGTACCAGCGATCAGTTTACAATATTATTACAAAATTGCTATTATCAAAAATTAATTAAAAAAAATTTTTTTTTTACTTTTATTTTTATTTTAGATATGCTTATATTATTCAGGTATGCCTATAGATCAAGGAAACCATGCTCTGCTACCAAGTTGTAACACCCCTCGTGCCTCAAAATTGAAATATTTTAAAAGGAGCCTTGGAAACTTGCTGGATAAAAAAAATAAGTTAAATAAATTGATTTACCAGAGGCGGCGCGAGGTGGGGGACAAACAAAAATTTAGGAACTTCCTGTAACACACAAGGAGGAAGTTGGTGGATCGTTAAAATCAATAAATAAAAACTACACGATTAACTTGATCTATAGTTTCCCTGTTTTATTTGCCCTGATGAATTATCTTGTTTCCATTACATTACATACAAAAGGTTTTAACAAGTTTCAAACATTTAAGAAAAAACAAAAGAAAAACGAAAAGGGGCCAGCCCGCGATTATTTAAAACAAAGTACATTCTTAGTTTGAAATATAAACATTTGCATTATGAGTTTCACACCCAAAATTGGATGGATCCGATGATTACATTGATAATTAGTTCTATTCGTTCTACATGTTCTTGAGGAAAACACTGGTCGCTGGTGGGTTGGTCATCCGCTTAAGATAGTTCGTAGCTAGGTAAGGGGGAAATGTTGAATTTACATTACCACCCGGGGTCTTCAAACGATCACGTCGGGTAGTAGAAACGTTTCTTCTAATGTGACCCACGGCACAGGAGGGGGGGGGGGGGCACGAGATGGGAGCAATCAGTCTCTCCCTGTCATCGACCCTGTCTGCAAAAGTCCAAATCAAAACTGATTAGAACTTGTATACAGGCAGTCTATGGGGCAGAAAATGCCCAAAAAAAAATTTAAGGGAAAAAAGGGGGGTCGCGAATTATCACTCACCAAAACAGGGGAGTTGCCCAGCACGCTGCAGTCGTGGAGTCAGCCAGGGTCTGGAGCTCGCGAATTGCGCGGCAGGACGCGGATGATTTCTTCATGATAGCATTTAAAGGAAAAAAAATATTTGAAGGCAAATAATTAAACTATGCAGACAGACTAATCTACTAGGATTGACTTGAGGGATAGCATCCCTTATACAAAGCGACTTCATAGTCGTTAGCGGTCGGATGAAGTCTTGCCGATTCGCCGATACTCGCTGGAGATCTGTCTGCAGACGCGACGCGAGTTGATCTGTCTCGCGGCAAACCGCATCTCGTAATTAAAAGTGGCCGCCGGCCCTTACAGGTGGAGGGGGGTCTGGGCCGCCGAAAGATTCCGAACTTGCCCGAATGCGGGCGAAAAAAAAAACTCTGGCCGCAGTTTTGAAGTTGGCATCACTGGGCGACAGTAGAGGACTCTGTCGGAGGGGTCTGAGTTGAAAACAATCGACTCGCCCACGGCGTCCATATAACTCAAGGGAGAGCAGGTGCTGCTCTCTGGCCCCCTAGAGGGTAGGCTAGCGGAGAAGTTCGCGACTTGGTCGCTAGGTAGCGCTTGCAATCAGTTTTGGCGCACTCGTTTTTGCGAAGAGACCTTGGGGACGGTCACTGTTGTCCAGGGGGTTACGACCGGTCATTGGTCTTACTTGGAACTGTGAAGGGGGGCGGGGGGTGAGGGTGAAATGCAACGCTGCTGGGAAGCTACGTCCCGTCGTGGCTGCAGAGGAGCGAACATAACACTAATACGTGATGAAAAAGGCCAATCTCAGCTCGTCTCTGAGAACTGGTCCCCTGCAAGCTACAGGCTTGTCTATGCAGTTAGGGTCAAGAAGAGAAATGATATTACAGGTTTGAGGCGTGACTGAAGGCGGGGGAAACGGTAAGCTGTCTGCCAGTCAGAGATTAGGCCAGCAAAATATCCGATACACCGATGGGAAAGGGGCTTCAGAGCACTGAGACAAAGTTTAACTCAGAGGAGTACACCAGACTAAACAATTAAAATCACACTATAGTAGAGCAAATAAAATTTCCACACAAAAAAAATTTAAAATCATAATAAAAATTTAAAATATATCGTGTTGAAATTACTAATTAACGGCACAACCTGAACAATCATTTTTTATAGTGCAACAGATTTTGCCAATAGGTTATATAGACATACCGAAATGTATTCATAGGCATAGATAATGTTCTGACATCGAATGAAAGAACAACGTGTAACATGTATACCACTCTACGACGCGAAAACTGAACGACACGGACCTTCCTGACAGTAATTATTTTATTTTAACCATACTCCCGCCAAGTGAAAATAACAATGTATACTATACGAAGAGGATTTGTTTAATCATTTTTAAAACTAGCTAATTCTTAGTTGGACAAAAAATTTTTACACGCTCGTAGGCTCAAAATTATAATATGGTGTGTGATTTAGTTACGCGAACCCAGCCCGCTCCAGAACATGGAGATACTCTATAAAGCACTATTAAATTTCTGAAAAGTTATTCTCCCTTTAAATAAAATACCCTTTAGTATGGATAAACACGATTGCTCACACCAGACACATTTACATGTTAAATCTGCGTAAAAATAAACCAGTCGCAAAATGATTAATTAAATCGAACCTCTGTATTGTAAAGGTATCGAATTTCATTAAAAAATAAGAAGCCATATTAAATTTTGTAAAATAAGTACTTGTTAATAATCAAATTGGAACCGAAACAGTAGTAACACAAGACAAGAATACATTTCAGAGAAAGCACCGTTTAGGCAAGTAATGCACAATATCACAGTAAATTGGAACGGAAATAGCAAGGCAAGAGGTGCGATATTGGAGAAGTAGAAAAACACAATTCGTTTTTACACTTCCAACAATTTGTATTGTTTTGTCACTAGATCAAAGTGGAACAGAAATATTATTACTTCTGGGAATTAAGAATTAAATAAGATGAGATAACTGGATTGGACTTGCAAAAAATTACATAAAATTCTGGCTTGTACTAGAACACTATCTTGGCTAAACAATGAGAAGTTCTCAAGCTAGCAGAATGCTGTTGGAGCATTTGGAGCAAAAGAGAAAATTCAGTTGAAAGACAGATGAGGCAATTGGAGCCTCGTAGACTTGTAGCTATGTAACCAAGTAGCCTTGTAATCTTATAACATAATGCTGTTGAAGCAGTTGGAGCAAAAGAGAAAATTCCATCGAAGACAGATGTGGCAATAGGATCCTTGTAGGCTTGTAGCTACGTAACCAAGTAGCCTTGAAATGTTATAACATAATGCTGCTGGAGTAGTTGGAGCCAAAGAGAAAATTCAGCCGAATACTGATGCAGCAATTGGAGCCTTGTAGACGAGTAGCTTAGTAGTCAACTACTCATGTAGATTTGTAGTCCTGTATCCTCGCAGTCTCGTAAACTCGTGTTATAAAAGCTTCGTAGCTCTGTAGCCTCGCAGTCTCGTAAACTTGAAGACTCGTAGTCACATAGCCTCGTAACCTCATGGCTCGTAGTAGCGTAGTCATGATGTCTTGGAGTCTCGTAGAATTGTAGCTACATAACCAAATAGCCTTGTAATCTTATAACATAATGCTGCTGGAGGTGTTGTAGATTTGTAGACTCTTAGGCAATTGGAGAAGTCTTGTAGACTCGTAGGCAGTTGGAGGAGTCTTGTAGACTCGTAGAATTGAAGCTTTGTAGCCAAGTGGTCTTGTAGCCAAGTAGGCTTGCGGTCATTTGGAGCCGAGTAGACTTGTATCCTTGTAGCTTCATAGACATGTAGTTTCGTAGCCACGCAGACTTTTAGCAATGCAGTCTCGCAGCCATGTATAACTCGTAACCAGCCATATCCGTTTAGACTCTTAGCCTTGCAGCCTCATAGTCTCTTAGACTCGTAGCATTCTTGCCAAATATCATTGAAGCTGTTGAAGCAAAAGGCAGTTGGAGCCAATGACTGTTGGAGCCAATGACTTTTGGAGCCAAAAGACTGTTTAGTCAATGACTGATTGAGCCAACGACTATTGGAGCCAATGTATTATGGAACTAAAAACTGATGGATTCATAGACTGATGGAGACATTATATCCTAACTTAACACTGACGATCGCATCCTACCGAGTTGAATGTATGTGAGAATGTACCTCCTTTCCTTTAATTGAGCTTTCGATTCGTAGAATGTGCTTCCTTTTAATTAACGGTGAGTCCATAATATGCTTCCTTTTTGTTGATTGTGCTTTCAAATGTGCTGCCTTTTTGTTGATGGTGCCTCCAAAATGTGCTTACTTTTTTTATTGAGCTTCCAAAATGCGCTGCCTTTTTGATTGTCCTTCCAAATGTGCTATATTTTGGTTGATAGTGCTTCCATTTTGTTGATGGTGCTTCCAAAATATGCTGCCTTTTTGATGGGATTCTTGGTCCTCTTGTCAGCATAAAAACATGTTATGTTGGTTTGATTGAATATAATTAGCTGCCGATGAAGAAAGTCGTGAGGTTCGGAAATAATTGGTCTATACGTCTGGCATTGTTAATGACCCGGTCTCGCGGTCCAAAGACGTTTGGTCTATATGTATGTATGGCTTTGTACATGAACGGATTAGAGGTTATTCTAGATATCGAAAAACTAGACTTTCATGTTAGACTTATCGGAAACTTATTTAATTTGTCGAACATTGTCGTACATAGTCTTGAGTTTAATTTTTAAAGAGAGAATGATTAATAGGCTAAACTCCATGCAATGTTTTGGAAACCAAACTATAAAATTTATTTTATATTTAGTTACACTTGTCACTGTTCATGTAACGAACCAAGGACAGGAACTGATCGAATCAATTTGTTAATTGTTTGTAAATATTTTTGGTGAAATTTGGAGTTTTTCCGCATTTATAACTAAATAATTACACGAATTCAATATGGAACCCTAATTTCAAGATTGCGGGCACCTCAGTAATAATAAATGATTACTGCACTCTAGTGGGTAAGAATAAAACTAGTATGATGGTAATGCACACTATAAGGCGAGTACACACAAAATATGGTGTCCTCTAGCAGACGAAAACAAGATGTTGGCAATGTCCTTATAGCAGGTGGTACCTCCTGGTAGCATGTACTGAACACAAAATGTCGGATCCACGATGGTCGGCAAAGTCAAATTTAAAGTTCAAAAACAAATTTTAAGGTCAAGGTGTAATTTCATGGTCAAATTTAAAAGTCAAGGTCAAAGTTCAAGGTTAAGGTCAAAGTTCAATGCCTACAGTCGAGGTCAATGCTATGGTGAACAGAAAATTATACTAACATGCCATCAGCACACTTTAGCGGACAAAAACCAGATGGTGGTCTCCAGTGCACGAAGACAATATGGCGGACATGACGTCATACCAGCTGACGATATATACCTTGTTATTGGTGGTGGTAGGTCAGTCTGCAGGTGGCTTCTGTGGAGGAAGGATCTGTCGTTTTTTATGTTTTGCTCTTACTGGTTTCTAACCAAGGATGGGTATCGATCTAATCAATAAGTATTCTAATAGGTTAATTTTTTGGTAAATTTTGAATATTTTTCATTAAAATCGGATAATAAATAAATATTTTAAATATGGCGCCTTTCACGATAATTGATATAAGTGGTGACATAATTCAGAATGTCACGTGTGGAGTGAATCATCTTTATTACATTTTATTTAGAATTTTTTTCATATATTATTAAACTATGGGTTTACTATCGTAGGGAATCGAACCGATGACCGAAAACAATTAGGTAACTAAACATTTGTAGCATGCAATTTTTAAAATATATTTGGAATTTTTTCGGAATTACTAGCATTAAAATTACGGATTTTCAAGATGGTGGCCGTAACGCGAATTGCAACTGTTGTGACTTAATACAAGATGGCGGTCCTGTCTCGAAAAGACGGTGCTATTATTACTTTAAATTAAAAAAAATTACATTTCCTAATATGAATGTTATTTTTATATATACCTTTTTTAAATCTGAGTCTGGTAAATGTCTCGATGGCTGTGCAGTTAAAAGCGTTTGTTTTCCCACCTAGAAATCAGAGCTGCGATGGTTCGAATCACAGCGCTTCCAATGTATTTTGCATAAAAAATTTAATTTATTTTGTCGATAAGGACCATAATAGCTATAGTATGTAATGGAACATCGGCCTTTTGTGATGAGACAGAGCGAAGCTGGCACTCTCTAGGAACAAGCAGCAGAAACAAAGTCGACGGTATCCAAAACGGTGGCCTCCAGCAGAACAAAAAAAAATAAAGAGCGACGTTGGTGCTCTCTAGGAACAAAAAACAGAAACAAAGTCGACGGTTTCTAAGATGGCGGCCTCCAGTGGAACAGAAAAAAAAATCTAAATTGCTACGGTGACGAAAATTTCATCATGAATGAGTGGAGCACTCGATATAAAGATGGCGGATCCAATATTGCTGCCGGGGTGAAGGTGAAAGGTCAAGGTCAAAGGATAAGGTCACGGTCATCCAAGATGGCCGCCGGAAATGACATAATCCATGATGTCCTCCGGATCCCGGATTCCCGACCCTGGACCTGGTTCCCCAGGACCTACTGTATATATATATACTGATGGCCACTTTTTTTCTGCATTATTTTTAAAAATTCCAAGGTTTCGCGTACAAAAATGTAAGCATATATTAAATATTTCAGAATATAACCACTAATACGCAGTGTTGATTTTACACTTGTTCACACACACAGACATCTCAATTCATGTTATTTCTTTATTGTTTAGTCAACGATTGTCTATGCACTTGTTTCTACTATTTTTTTATCTAACAGAAAGTTCATAACATTCTATTTGATAAGAGAAAAACCACTCTGATTTAAATTTATTTTAAAATCAAAGATGATTGATTAAGGATTTTTTTTAATCTATTATCACTGAAACATCTTGTGAATAACAAACTTAACATTTTTATCCAGTCTTTTTACCAAAGCAAGTATGTAATAATATATTTACGGAGCACCTTATATAACTAGTATAAAAACGAGTGTTCTGGCCCTATGAATTTCTTATTGAGGTATGATGTTGTTGCTCCACTATCGTGATCCTTCGGGATATGTTCAACCGTATCAGCTGCACGAGAAGTCTTTGATCTGGAGCTCATCGGCTATGATCAGCCATCTTCGTCTTCGACCACAATACTCTATGCTATTTCACTAGTTGTGGAGTACACTACAAATAAAAGATTGTTTGACGTGACAACGTCTAATAAATCGATGAACGCCGGCTGCACGCACGAGAAATTGTCCCTTAACGCACATTGTCCCACTACGATGTGTCCCGTTACACTAATTTTACGCTTGCGCCGCATCTCTCTTCCACTCGATTGGAACAACCATCGATTTGACTTTTCAATCATGTTTTCGTCGTTTGAATTATTAATATTATGTAATTAAATGATCATCCCCCGATTTTCAGCACAATCGGTACGGTTATTTAAAAGTAATGTTGAATTTTCAAATACGTGTTTGTACGAACAATGGTGTTTTACAGTTAGACATAATAATTCAAATTACACCCGGGATCTTTTTCACCATGTTTTAAAAAAATATTATAACACATTATAAATAAGTTTGGTGTATTTGGAATGCGTATTTGTTATAAAATCGTACTATAAAAACGAAATAATATTATTCCCCTACGGTGCTGTCATCTACGGTGACAGACGCGGACCGAACGAATCGCGCAATCTATCCACTTCCGCGGCAACCAGGCACTCGTTAATATATATTTTCCTTTGTTTATCGCGAGGGGCCTTATTATTAATGAATTATAAATAAAATTTCGTGCCCGGGGCCACAATATATATATATATATATATAAAAATTTAGCTTATGTATGTATTTGGCCGCAAAACTCGGAAAGTATACGATGGTTTGGATTGAAATTTTTACAGAACATTGCATCTTAACAGAAGAGTGTTTATATGAAATAAAAGTTTGGGAAAATCCACCGGAAAAGTCGGAAAAAAAAGTTTCTATAACTAAATATCATGGTCACCCAACTTAGTTGTGACCACGCTCGACGATGCTGTACCATATTGTCGAAGTTCAAGTACATCAGGCTACTCGACCATTGTGCCTTGACGACTATAATTTACACAAATATGTATATATATATTTCAAGAAAGAATAAAAAACTTTATTTAATTTGAAAGTATATTCTTTCGACTCTATTGATAAAAATACGTTTAAATTAAAAAATACATTTCGTACAATACATTTGAAAATTAAATAATTCTTATCTTATAGCTTATATCTTATATATTGCTATTATAATCTATATCTATAAAAATGTTATGTTGGTTTGTGTACGCTTCAAAAACTCGAAAAGTTCTGCACCGATCGAGCTGAAATTTTACCATTATATACAACCCGCATCAAGGATTGTTTTTATCTACTTTTCACGTCAGCAAAATACCCGCAACCGCGAAAAAGTAACTGCGCCATTTTATTAATGTGTTTTCTCACCAATAAAAACAAAAAACACAAATTTTCTGTTATGGAAACGTTTCTCCATGCCAAAGGATTTCTCTTAGCAATGGAAAAAACTATGTCAAGTGAAGCGAGCGGGAAATGGCAATATACAATGAGAATGATTTTATTGTGAGGTGCAATAATTAAAAAATGACTAAGCTTACCGGTATGGGACTATATATACAATATGAATGAGGTACTTTAGTGTGATCGTGTCTCGATTGAGCTGCGCCGTTATCCAAATCGTAAGTAGAGGTTATGTTTTGTATGGGTCTATCACCACTTGATGTGGGATTGCATGTAGATGGTTCTAGGCTATTCATTTTTTGAACTCCTTAGACCCTATACATTTTTTTAAATTTTTAATTTAATTAATATGTTCTATCGCCAATAACAACAATTGCATCAATCGTAAGTAGAGGTTATGTTTTGTATGGGTCTATCACCACTTGATGTGGGATTGCAGGTAGATGGTTCTAGGCTATTCATTTTTTGAACTCCTTAGACCCTATACCTTTTATTTAAATTTTAAATTTAATTAATATGTTCTACGGAATTTTTAAAATCACTTGATCAGCCAGGGATACCACCACACATACTTAAATTGAAAATATGTGTGCCAATTACCCTCTTGCGGAATATTAATCAGCCAAAACTCTGCAACGGCACGCGACTTTCAGTTAAGAGATTAATTAATAACGTAGTGGAAGCAACGATTTTAACGGGGCCTTTCAAAGGTGAATATGTCCTCATTCCTCGAATACCCATGATCCCGACCGATACACCATTTCAATTTAAAAGATTGCAATTCCCAATTCGATTGGCATTTGCAATCACAATCAATGAAGCTCAAGGTCAATCTTTAGAATTGTGTGGTTTAGATTTAGATGCGGATTGCTTTTTACATGGACAACTGTATGTTGCGTGTTCCCAAGTCGGAAAACCAGATAGTCTTTATATCTACGCATACAGTGGAAAAACAAAAAAAAATATTCAATCACAATGTGCCACAGCGAAACGTGGCAGGGTACAGCTAGTTGCATATAATTTTGAGCACTCGAAGACATAAAAACTTAAAATATTCTCGACGAATTTTAATCTCGGCCCCAGCGCACCACGAGCGTCTGGGTTGGAGATTAAACCCGAAATTCTTCCTTAAACTTACTAATACTTATTTGATTTACTTCAAGGGCATTTTTATTCAATTCTACGTTTCATTTCACGACGAAGAAACTTCGTCGTTAATGTGTAGTTGCGAAAAAGCGTAAAACATTCTCGACTATCTTGCAGTTAAATAGCAAACATGTATAAAAGTTATAGTTAAAATAATCTCTTCGTTAAAGTAATAAACATATTTGAATTAATGAGTGCAAAAAAAAGAAAATTTATTAATTAAATTGTAGATTTCATTTCACTCCTTCTTTGTATCCATACAAAATAGTGATAATTCAATAAAAATGATTCAATTTTATTCATAAAATTATGCAATCATTTCATAAATGTTTTGTTATGACGTTGTCACGTTAAACTATCGTCCGTAAACCGACTTTACAGACAACCAATTTTTTTTCAGTATAGCCTGCTAGCATTGTATAAATGAACTTATATTAGACCTTATGTGTAGCTTGTTAAGAAATTGACATATTTAGTGAAAGTAGATGGATTCTAACCCACGACCTTCCATTTCGGGACATGGTATGAAAATAATGTTTTTGTAAAGGGGACATAAATATCTGTTAAGTTAATAAAATACTTTTTTGTTTATAAAAACATTTAGCCTTAGAAGCATACTTGATACAGTTAGTTTTCTAGCTATTAAATATTTTTTTGCTATAAACAATGTATAGGTTTATATGAAAATACAAATAATAGTTTATAGTGCTAGTTTTTCTTTTATTAATAAAAATATTTAATACCTAATAGCCTTTAGCCCATACTTAAAAGCATAGGGAGGAATGAATTAAAATACAATATGGCATAGGTGGGGGTTCAAAATCGTGACATATAATGGAATGTCGAGACGGGGACTATATTTAATAAGAAGTAGCAAAAATGAAAATAATTTTAAAATATTTTAACCCTTACCCCACTTTCCCCATCATCATCATCTTGTAATTGTTTTTAATTCGAAGGAACAATAATTATCATCGCCTGTTCGAAGCCGAGCTGCCATATTTATACTTGCTACTAGGAGCGCTAGTGATGTGTAGTAAACATCTCACCTTATGAGAGTGCTGCTACCATATTGTTTTCAATAATCGATACCATAAATGCTAGTGACAATTAGGGCACTATCCCCATATTAGTTTAATGTTTGCCCACTTGACTGCAGTAGTAATTTATTACTATGGCGTCCACACTCTTGACGTATGGACGGCATCTGGAAATTCTCTAATTATTAAGCTATACATTTGGGAAAATTCCAAAAATAATTAATTCAGTCAATACCGTCCCTGTTTCGAACCTTTGACTAATTCAAAAAAAGAAATTTTAGGTAAAAAAAAAATATTATTTAATTAAAATTACTATAAAGTGACAGGTATGAGAAAAAAACACCACAAAATTACAAATAAATAAACTTGTTATATATAGCCTATTCTGCAAATAAAAAAGGTAATTACTTGAATTTCTCCTTTCTACAGTCTTGTTATAGTACAAAGTAAATCCCTTGAATACCTTCATAAATGGAATATCAGGGCATCTCCACAATACACTTAAGTACCACATTTTTTTAACACAGCATAGAGTTCTCAGTTTTATTGAGAAGACAGTGATATATTTCATGATGCCTTGCACTGAACATGCGCACATGGGTCATTCTAAAAAAAAGGTGATATATTATGTCCAACCAAAAATTTAAAAGAAATATTGTTAAAAATGAAACTGTGTACATGGTAATGCATTACTTCAAAACATACTAAGCATATAAAGGAACAATATTTATTGAGAATTTTTATTTTATTGATTTTTTCCACAAATAAGTTGTTACTATCCTCCGTTACATGTCCCACCATACAGTTCTCAGAATAAATTTGATGAATTTTGTAATATTTTTTACATTATCACAAAATTTTTCAAGTGCTATGAATTCTAGAAAATGTAATACTTCCATTTATATGTTAGTTGTTTTTCAAATAATTAATTTTATTATTTAGAAATAATTTGGAATTGTGTCCCACTACCAGTGTGTCTCCTCCGTTACTCATATGTTAAGTTGCAATAATTCCCACCAGAGTGCATAGGTGGTGTGATGTTTATTTTAAAAAGGAGGGAAAGGAAGCCATATTGAAGTTTTGAGAGCAAAAGCTGCTGCAATGCACTAAGCATGGTGATACTTTATAATCACTGTAAAATATTGGTAAGTGGTTTTCAGCATTGTGTCTTTACTGTTCATAACATATAGTTGTAAATTACTTTTTTTGTATTATGTAGTACAGTGTGGCAGTTAGTGTTGATTACCCACAGTAATTAAATGTAAAATATAAGTTCCTAACCTAAAATATAAAAACATAGAAAAAAGAAAACTTGTCTGCTGTCTCCTCCATGGATGTCTCCTACATTACACAGGTAGTGTAACGGAGGATATCATTGTTGTAATGGAGGATATGTTTTGATTTATGTAGTATATCTACATTGTCCTTTTCTTAAAATAAAATATGTAAAAAACTAGGCAATTTACAGTTAGTTGAATTGTACAGTAATCTTAATTTTGTTTCTACATTTGCTACATTAACTGGAATATTAGAGATGGTGGAAATAAATCGTGTTGGCATATCTAAATGGGTTGTGTATAACCGCTTTAGCAAATAAACTTGTAAAAGAGAATTGAGAAAGATTAGAAGCTGTGAAATAGTTTATATCCATTCGTATTTAATGACTGCTTGTACTTAAACAATACAACTTTGTATAGAAAAGGTAGCAAAGTTCCGTTTATTTCAACTGGCCTGTATGTTTAAAGTATTTGGACGAACTTCTTTAAAATAATTTTGTTTACTTATTTTAGGCTGACTGAAAATAGCAGGTGTACGGAAAAAAAGTGCAAAATTTAGTACTTTTGAAGCAAAACAACGGATGAGGATGTATAGAGAAAGAATAAGAAAAGATCCACAAAAATATGAACAAATGAAGGAAAAAGAACGAAAAAGATATATGAACGTGTTAAATGTGGGAAGATAAAAATTGCTAGAAGCAAAATGAGTGATCGTGAACAAAGAAAGATTAGTAAACTCTGGAGAGAGAAAACACGGAAACGTAGGAACATAATAAAGGAGAAGAAATAAAATGTTGGAAACTGTGGATATAAACAAGCCTCAACCTATCCCTGTGCAGAAGATCCAGAATAGTAACAGTATTCAGCGTTTAGCAATTGGAAAGCAAAAAAGAAGGCAAAACAGAAGGAAACTTCTAGACAAAATTACAAAACTAGAAAGAAAAGTTGCAGAAATAAAAAAAAAACAGTGTGAGAAGTACAGGAAGTGGCTCTATAGGAATACAAACAAGAAATTTGTTACGAGAAATGGAACACCACAAACAAAGATAAGAAAACTTTTAAAAGGACATAAGGTTTCATCACTAATTCGTAGGAAACTGATTTTTGGCGAAGTTGTGACACATCAAATCAAAGGTGCTTTTAGTGTTGAAGAAAAAGATCTAAAGAAGAAACGAGAATTTGTGCGTAAACTATCTGGGAACATAGTAAAAAGGTATAAGTGTCTCTAGCAGCTTAAATGCCTAACTTCTCGTAAAATGGTACCACAAGGAATGAGACATGTTGGTAATACTACAAAAAAAGGCAACATCAATAAATGAAATTTGGTTGCTAATTTTTTTGGAAACAGACGAGTCCAGTCGATTGTCTTCCGGGAAAAAGGATACCATAACAAAAAATAAACAAAAAATAAACAAAAAAACAACAGGTTTCTCAATGACACCTTAATGAATTTGTACAAAAATTTTATTGACTGTCATTCCAGCATAAAACTTTCATATGCTGCTTTTTGTACATACTGCCCATTCTGGATTCTTGTACCAAAGTCTAAAAAAGACAGAGATACATGCCAGTGTATGATACATGAAAATTTTGCCTATTTGGTAAAGAAACTGCACAAACTAAACATGATTAAAGAAAATGACCCAAAAGCTGTTGTTATGTCACTGTGCTGCAAATCTGAAAGTGAGGAATGTATGGAAAGAAAGTGTCAAATTTGCAAGAACAAAGAAGTGTATTTCAAGGAATTTAACATTGAGGAAACATATGTTCATAATGGGCGAAGAAAAAGGTGAAAGTGACTATAAAAATGAATAAAAACTTTGCCAGCGGACCATCAAATAAGAACTGAACTGCTCAAAGAGAGGCCTAGGTGATGCTTTGTTGAATAGTGTTGGTCGATACATGCAACATTGTGCTAATATCACTAATCAGTACAAAACCTTAGATGCAATAAAGAAGAGCCTTTCTGAAGAAGAAATTCTTATACACATGGATTTCTCTGAAAATTATGCATTTAAATATGCAAATGAAATTCAATCAGCTCATTTTGGAAGTTCAAAACCACAAGTATCTATGCACATAATAGTGGTATACATTGCTAATTCAGAGGGAAAATTACCAAAATCACTATCATTTTGCACATTACCTGACAATCTGAGACACGATTCTGTTGCTATCTGTGCTCATTTGAATCCTGTGTTACAAGCAATCAAAACTTTTGTGCAATGTTTAAAAGTAGTTCACTTTGTTAGTGATGGCCCTACAACCCAATATAGGAACAGGAAAATGTTTCATTTGATCATTAATTACTAGAGACCTGCAAAATTTGCGGTTTCGATGGTCTTCAGGATAGACTGCACATACCCCTGAACACTCGGGCAAATAACGCAAGTTCATTGGCTGCCGACTTGTAAGTCGTCCCAGCTGGTTTGTCTGTGATTCGATCCTTCTTTGGTTGAGGGTTTATAACTGGTTGAGATTCGTCCAGATGAACAGTAAGTCAATAGCAAAATTATCTAAGAGGTATATGTGTTTGAATTCTAGACTATCACCGAATGAATCCGCGAATTTTGCAGGTCTCTAGTAATTACTTCTCAAACATTTTGGATTGTGAGATAATAGAATGGCATTTCTCTGAAAGTGGTCATGGCAAAGGAGCGCCAGATGGCATAGGATGGGCTTTAAAATGGACAGCTGACTGGCTGGTGGCAACAGGGACCGATATCCCAGATTTTGAAATTCTTCTTTACTGCCGTCCAAACGCAACAGCTGGGATTCAAGTTTTGGCTATGAACAGCATCCTCATTCCAGAAATTGAAAAACATCTCTCGGAACACATACCAGCATTCAAGGGGACCCTTGCCGCCCATCAGATTACATGGACAAAACTTAGACCAACAAAAATGCAAATTTTAAATTGAGGTATTTCAAACAAAATTAAAGTATATTTTTTTATATTTTAATTAAAAGGGTCTGTTTTAAGTACTATTGTTTACTTAATATTCAAGCACACTACTTCCTCACCGCCATTAAAAAGGTCTGCTCCATAACAAGATTTTGTCTCCTCCGTTACTTACTGGTCTCTTCCGTTCAAAAGTGCTATTAGCAATTTTACTTTAAAAACAATTGCTTAGAGAATTAATATGACTGGTAGTATAGAGGCATAAGGAATGCTCACAAAAGTATGGGAAAAAAATTACATCTTCACTGGCGTAAATTTACTTTCGAAAAAAAAATCATACCGGAATGGAACCTTCTCTGTAGAATGACCCACATACGTCTTACTACAGAACATACTTTTTGGCCACGATGAAAGCTCAACGAGTTCAACAAAATTCCCGATGTGTCTCTTTAATCTTCCTTATCGTATAAATTGGGTACAACACCTGTTGCAGTGATATTAATACGTTCAGAGTTATTATTATAATTTTGTATTTATAAAGAAAACGAATTTTCAAAATTTAATGCTGTCACAGTACATACAGACTGGTGCTGGAACACCATCAGTTGCTGCCTACTTGATTATTGAATTCACTGCTGCTGAAGACACTGCAGGCATTCAAATATCCTGCTCCACTGGAACAGTAGGTGCAACCGCTGACGTCGTTGCCAACGGGATCTGCGTCGCCAAAGTCGTTGTTACGCTCCTCCCTCGTGTCTTGTTAAAGTTATTTAAGTTCCTTATCAACATTAGGAAACACTCTGAAATGGAAATCTGAATTACATGAAATCGCAGGAAACGAACTGGTAAAAAAGAATAACAGAGGTGCACGAGAGAGAGTGTATCCAAGTAATTTCATGCAGCCCATGAATGGCTTACAAGGAGCTGGAGGATCGTTTGGTTATGAGCTTAAATAAAAAGTCAAGATTAGGGTTGATAGGAATTTTTTTGATTTATTAAATTAAATCATTCAAACTATTTTCTTTTCTTATGATCAATAACAAATAAGTTTAGTTGGCCCGGGCCTTTCACAGAATTATACCAGTTATTTATTAAGGTTAAATTCTTCCTTAAAAGCAATATAAAATACATTTCTAAAGATAAAAAGAAACTAAATTTTAATTGTCTCCCAGCTGGTACTTGTTGATTTTATTCGGGGCATGTTGCCGGCGGAAGGTGGGAAATTCTCTACTCAGTGGCCCGGGACGAAGTTAAGGCCAGAATGGTCGTATCCCAGTTGATGACCGGCTAATAAGGCTGAACAATGGAGGCTTGGCCTGCACTCCTGGAGCCGTCAGGTTGGTGGAATCTTGGCGGTACTCTTGAACCCGCCTACAGACCAAACCAATCAAAGAAATTAGGCCTGATCTGTAGGCGATTAAGGGGGGGGGGGCGGAATTTGCCCTCGAGAAGGGGTTGAATCGAAAAGGGGCAATGGTGAACACTTATCGAAGCGGGGAGAACTCAGCCGTCTCGGTACCGGGTTGGTGCCCGTCGCGCGAAGACGCGGTCGTTCGCGGAAGCCATGTTCTTGAAGCTTAATAAGATACAAAGAATTTACCAATTTTTCTAACTGCTCTGAGCAGACTACCGAAGAATAAATATGAAACTAAAGTAATAAGGCCAGGGTGCCTTTAATGTAGGTAACTACATTCCGCAGGTGGATAACGGAATTCGGTGAAATGCGTGTGAGGTGCGGATCAGCGGAGAACCGCCCGTCTGCTCTGTTGAAAAGCTGCCAAGAGAGTCCTCCTCAATCAAGAGGACTTCCTAATTAAATGCGGGGGCTCTGTCCTTTGGGTCCAAGTGGAGGGGGACTCTGTCCTTTGGGTCCAAGTGGAGGGGGACTCTTCGATCTCTAACCCTCGAGCGCATGGTCTACTCCAGTGAGTTGCCTCGCTGTAAATGGGGGGGGGGGGGGGTGGACAGTGCTGCACTCTGGCGGTGGTCCGGTGAAGGACACATAGTTAGTTGGTGTCTCTCTCGTTAGATGGAGCGAGCTGTCCCTTCTGGCGCGCCCAGAAGTTTTTTTTAAAGGCCTCCCCGAAAGGGGTCTGTGACTGCCCGGGGTCACCTCAGGCAGGGTTCTAGGCGCGGGAAGAGGGGACATTTCCGCATGGGTGATGGAAATTCGCGGCGAACGAACGCCGCTACGTGTCTGCTCCGGCTTGAAGACTGCTGATGGCCATACTTCCACGAAGTCCGTTGGGAGCGATGCCAGTGCTCGCCACAGCTTTTCTAGTCACGAAATCGTGTAGGGTTTTGAGACGCCGGGGAATGGTTGCCTAACTCAGCTTCGGCGAGCTTGATGGTTGATGAGGGGGGGGGGGGGGGAGTGGTGGAGAGGAAAGAACACGCTACAAAAAGAATTGACCCAGCCGTGCACTGAGCTGAAAAAGCTCTCGGCAAATAAATCTAATTTTAATTTTAAAAATTAAAAAAAGGTGCCTATAATAAACATGATTGGCACATCGTCACTGCCATCAGGGTCCCCGATGTCGATGGTACACTTTCCAACGAGTTTGTCGTTAAAGATGGTAAAGTTTCCGTCCAATTCCTCAAGAATAGCCAATTACTGAACTTATATGTCAGATGAGTCATACTAGGCAATCCAATTCAGGCTGAGGAGCCGTGGAGCCGACCACAAATTTGGATTGTAACGTCATGGAGGCCATCTTGGATGACCTTGACCTTGACCTTTGACATTGACCTTAACCCCGGCGGTTATTTTGCATCCGCCACCATCGGGATTAGCTCATAATGTGAGTCTGGCAGTACAAAGCATTTATCGTAGAATATGTTTTGAAAAATGTCTTTTTGTAAGCATAAAGAATGTTAAATATATCTCTATACAAAAGGTTATGTGGTTTTGGAGATGTTTGGCTTGTATGCCTGACATTTGACATGACCTGGTTGAAAGGTATAGAAAGTTAAAAAAAAAATAATGCCTCGTGGTTTGGATATGATTGGTATATACATATCTGAATTTTTGACATGACTTTGATGAAAGGAATTCCTAGTAATCGAAAAAGAAGGCCTCCTAATTTGGAAACATTTGGTCTATAAATTTGTATATTGTATTATATTAATCATACGGTGCATTTAATAATGACTCCTTTGCAGGTGTAATTATGAGTTATATATATATATATATATATATATATATATATATATATATATATATATATATAGGGTCTTCGTCTGAGTGGTTGTCTTGTATTAAGTCAATGTTTGCAGATAAATATTAATGTCATATTTTTTTAGAGTCTAAATTACTTTTATGCATTGATCAAAGTTCAAACCAAGTACTGAATTCGATTTAATTAACCAATATATAAATTAATACGTTACGATGGATTTAGGGATTTTTCGTAATTTTTAGCTAAATAATTACGAATTAGGATTTTAAACAATATTATGTGAATTAATTTTTTTTTGTCTAAAATAGTTTTTCTTTTGCATTGAACAATTATAGAGCCAAAGACTGATATCGATCAAATCAATCAGTAAGTAAATAAATATTTTTTTTCAAGGAATTTTTGAATATTTCCGGATTTATATGTTTATAAATACAATTTTCAAAATGGTGGTTATTTCGACTTAATGCTGGCTGGTTGTCTAGGAAACTAATCTGCTTTTAAGTTTTATCACCATATTTTATTGAATAAAAGTATTTTTTACATATAATTAAAAATTATTGTATCTATGAAGTATCGAACAAATGACAGAATCCGATCGAATCAATCAGTATATTTATTAGTGATTGTTTTGATAATTTTTATAATTTTTCCCAAATTTCTAGGTTATTATTACAGAATTTCAAGATAACGTCCAAATTTCAAGATGGTGGGTTCCATAGAAATAATAAATGATAACTGCATTCTAGCAGATAAAAACTAAACTAACATGGTGGCAGCGCCCTCTAGAATATGTGTGTACTACACAACACTAGCATTCCTACTAGCAAGTACTGAAAAATAAAAGATGGCGGTTCAGTCTTAAACAGGCGAAGGTATTATTCCTTCAAAATAAAAATAAAAAGTTCGAATATGTGTTTTATACTATAAATATATCTTATTTGACAAATGTCTCGATGATCGTGCAGTTAAAGGGGTATGTTTTCCAACCTTGAACTACTATAGTTCGTATTAAACTGAATATGTCGATAAGGACCGTAATAACATTGGATGTTAATGGAACATAGACCTTACGTGAAGGTGAGAGAGTGAAGCTGATGCACTCTAAGAACAAACAAATTGGAGATATCCAAGATGGCGGCCTCCAGAAGAGCAAAAAATAAAGATGGTTGACATTATGTCATCCAAGATGGCGGTTTCCAGCAGACTAAAACAAAAATAATGGCTGTGACATCATCCAAGACAGCAACCTACATCAGATGAAAACAATATGGTGCTTGTGATGTAATGATCCAATATGGTAACCTACAGCAGGCGAAATCAGATGCAGTTGTGATGTCATGATCAAAGATGGCGGAATCCAGAAGATGAAAACATTATGGCAACTGTGACGTCATAATCCAATACTCCTCGGTATAAAACTGGTGCGGGCGAGGAAACGCAGGTAACTGAAGGCTCCTGGGGTCAAGGTGTTGGTATTAAAAGCTTAAAGGGTGGGTGAGAGAGCTGAGGGTCAGAATATCGGGTGGAAATGTCCGAAAGGAGAGGGGGAGGGGAGGGTGAAACTTTCTTGTAGAAAAAAGTGTGGAGTTAGTTGGGGGGGAGGTGTTTGGGGAGGGGGTATGTGGGGAAATAAGTTTTAAAAAAAATTGGTAAGTGGGGTAACAGGTGCACCTCGGTATATGACTGGTGCGGGCGAGGAAACGCAGGTAACTAAAGGCTCCTGGGGTCAAGGTGTTGGTATTAAAAGCTTCCAAATATGCTGCCTTTTCGTTGTCGGTGCTTCCTAATATGCTGCCTTTTCGTTGTCAGTGCTTCCAAATGTGCTGCCTTTTCGTTGTCGGTGCTTCATAATGTGCTGCCTTTTCGTTGTCGGTGCTTCCAAATGTGCTGCCTTTTCGTTGATGGTCCGAGCCCCATGACGTAAGAACGTTTTAAAAATAATATTGTATTAAAATTTATTAATTAAATTATTTATAAATGTTGAACTTTTTCCCGAATTTCTAGCATAAAAATTACGGATTTTTAAGGTGGCAGCCATAACGAAAATTGAAACGATGTCATAATTAAAAATGGCGGAAAGTTTGAGAAAAAAATGCGGATCCAAGATTGCGGATCCAAAATGGCCGCCAAAGTCAAGGTCAAGGTCAAAGGTCAAGGTCATTCAATTTGGCCACCGTGATGACACATTCTAAAATGGCAGTCGGCTCCTCGTCTCCTCACCCTAAAGCTTGTCCCATGACGAACTATTATATACTACTCGTACTGCAACACTTCCAGGGGTGGACTAGCAGTCTTTTTGCCTGGACCTCGCCTATATACTTGCAGTGACTGGTATAAGATATCAGTTAAAACATCAGCAAATTTAATTTCTACAAACAAGTTCATGCTTGCACAGCTTGTTCAGCTTCAGATTTTATAATTTCGATTTATACTTCCTAGTCGTGAAAATAGTTTACAACATTTAATGCACTGAAAAAGTAGTCTTTGTGCATTAGTAGTATATAATAGTTCCTCCGAGATCAGGATTCAGGATGTGGATTGTGATTGTCGGTCCGCCATCTTGGATTTGTGACGTCACGGCGGCAAACATTCCTCAAAATTCTTCAAAAATGACTCAAAATGACTCAAAAATTCCAGTTTTAAGAAAAAAAATCCCGTTTTCGAGGGAAAAATTCCCGTTTCGAGGGAAAATTTCCCGTTTTATTTCATAAAAATCCCAGCGGCTAGAAAATTCCTGATAGAGGCTTGACCTCGACGACTATTTTGGATCCGCCATTTTGGATCAACCATTTTGGATGACGTCATTATGTTTTCTCGAACATTCCGGAGTTGTGCTTTCCGCCATTTTGAATTATGACGTCACCATTGCAATTTCCGTTACGGCCGCCATATTTAAATTTATTATCCGATTTTAATGAAAAAAAAATTAAAAATTATAAAAAAAATTCAATAAATTATTTATAAAAAAACATACATTTACGACACAAAGCTCGGAGTCCTCGGTTCGAACCCGGTGAGGGCAAAAAAAATAAAAACGGTGACCGATCCTTCCCCCGCGGTGGCTGCAGGCATACTGACTCTCACCACTTTTTTTTCAAAGTATATATATCGTCAGGTAGAATGACGCCATGTCCGCCATCTTGTCTTCGATGCTGGAAGCCATCATAATTGTATCGTCGGCAAAGTGTGCGCTGATGCCATGTTAGTTTAATTCTTACACGCTAGAGTGCAGCAATCATTTATTATTGTGACACCCACCATCTTAATATTTAGTCGCCATCTTGAAAATCCGTATTTTTTATGCCAGAAATTCGGGGAAAATTCCAAAATTCATCACAAACATCACTCATCATTTTACAGATTGATACGATCGATTCCTGTCCTCGGCTCGATACCCGATCGATGCAATAATGTTTAATTTTATGTAAAAAGAAATAATAATTTCAATAAACCATGTTAAACATTCGTAAAGAGACTTTAAATTCTCTACTACCATCATCCTATCAGATATCAAGACCACCATATTGGAAATTCGTAATTGTAATGCTAGAAATTCGGGAAAAATTCCAAAATTCATTAAATAAATTTGTAATCTATATACTGATTGATTAGGTAGACTAAGGTCCTTGGTTCGATCCCTGGCCGATACAAAAAAAATTAAATATAACATCAATTTAACATAATAGTAACAGGTTCGATGAATTAAACACCGCAAGTTCTTTTACAAACATAATATTTATTACATAATCTCTATTCTACTACAGGAACACTTGTGAAAGCCAGCAATCTTACAATCATTTAGTTCCGCATCGGTGTGAAATGACTAATTCTTAGCTCCAATCGGTTTATACTAGACAGAGACCAATCAGAAACCTTACTGACATAGTCCTCCTCTTCTTGACAGAGTTTCTTGATACCATGTTTAACAGTTTGCTTCACATCGTCAGAACTGTAAATTACTGCAGCCGAAGTCTTGAAAGCACACTTCTTCACTTTGTCATCTAAAGGATATGGCTTTCCATATATACAGTCCAACCACAAGTTATATTTTAATGAACCGTTTGTTGCAACGTCATCAGTAAGCTGATTGATTATGTCCTCTCTGATATCATCAAGAAAATTACAAATGTCTTTCGACTCACCTAACGTATTTAAATAATAGTAGTCCTTCAATGTTCCACGAAATGCAGACTGCGCCTAGTAGAAGCCATTATCGTTCACTTGTAATGCTCCGAACACAGTCTTAGGTTTATTTTCCTGTTCAGACGTCATACAAATCGGTTCCTGCACATCGGTTTTCTTGCTTGTACGCTCACGAGCCTTCAACCAAAACCGAGGAGTCAAAATTTCTGCAGGTAGTTCAGCAGTAGGCACACGGACTTCACCTTTACAGTTTTTCGCATGTCGTCGCAAATTATCAATTCGAGTAAACCATTCATGACACAAATCACAGCGAAACTTCATGCGAGATGGATTCTTCTTGCATTTCTCCTCTCATGTCTTCGTGCATCATGAGCAAATGTGAACGTCATATCACAGAAGCTGCAGGGATACCGGGGTGATGAAGACGAACCTCTCTGACCCGATCCAGATACTGACCTTGCCGCAGATGCACCATCTCCAGGCATACTCTTATGAACATCAATGTAACGTTGTTGTATAGAAACCTTTACTTTCTGCCGAACAGCAGGACCTTTGCATCTCTTCATGTGCATTTCATATTATCTTGTCTTGCGAATTGCCTGTGACATTTCTTACAGCCAATCCATTTGCGATAAAGGTTCTTGACACATTCTCTATTCTCATGTCGTCGAGCATTGCTGTTGTTTGAGAAAATCTTGTCGCAGTAACAGCACCGATGTTCGTTAGTTGTTGTCTATTCGGCATCCATTGAAGTCTCCATTGATGGCGAACCAGCGTTCGCCGAGTTTCCCTGTGCCGCAAGCACTAGCAACATTCAAGTCTCTTCTGCTGGCGGTACTACGTCTGTTGAAGTCTCCTCCAGTGTTGACATTGACGTTGCCAACGGGATCTGCTCCACCATCGTCTACGCTGACGTCATGGTTCCCGCAGTCGATGGTACAACCTCCATCGAGTTCGTCGGTAAAGTCGGTAAAGATGCCATCGAGTTCGCAAGAAAAGGTAATTACGTGATTAATGCACCAGAAGAAACAAACTAGGTGATCCTTACACCGACGACGTCAGTAACAAACTGAGCATCCTGTTGTCTAGAACTCGCTTATATACATGCACCGTATGGAATAATACGCTAGTCAAATCAAGAACAATTTACTAAAATACTAGAGTCAAAACAACATTAAAAATAGAAGGACCATCAACGAAAAGGCAGCACATTTGGAAGCACCGACAACGAAAAGGCAGCACATTTTGGAAGCACCGACAACGAAAAGGCAGCACATTTGGAAGCACCGACAACGAAAAGGCAGCACATTTGGAAGCACCGACAACGAAAAGGCAGCACATTAGGAAGCACCGACAACGAAAAGGCAGCATATTTGGAAGCACCGACAACGAGAAGGCAGCACTTTTGGAAGCACCGACAACGAAAAGGCAGCATATTTGGAAGCACCGACAACGAAAAGGCAGCACATTTGGAAGCACATACAACGAAAAGGCAGCACATTTCGAAGCCCGACAACGAAAAGGCAGCACATTTGGAAGCACCGACAACGAAAAGGCAGCACATTTGGAAGCACCGACAACGAAAAGGCAGCACATTTGGAAGCACCGACAACAAAAAGGCAGCACATTTGGAAGCACCGACAACGAAAAGGCAGCACATTTGGAAGCACCGACAACGAAAAGGCAGCACATTTGGAAGCACCGCCAACGAAAAAGGCAGCACATTTTGGATGCACCATAATAAAGGCAGCACATTTTGGAAGCACCATCGAATAAGGAAGCACATTTTGGAAGCACCATCGAATAAGGAAGCACATTTGGAAGCTCCATCAACAAAAATGGCAAAAAGGAATAACAAGTTGCGATATCTATGTCTTAATTAGAAATCAGAATACAAGAAATAAAAACATTAAATTTTTATAATTTAAATTATTTATTTTATTTCTTTACATTATACAAAAGCAAGTAAAACAAGGCATTATTGTATGTAGCCAGCTTTCCTCAGTTCCTTGAGTATGAAGGATATTTCTTTGATGCACGAATAGTGTCCTGCACAAAGCGAACCATGTAGAAGTCTTAGCCGGTCAACCAATATGTTTGGATTTTTCCATGATGTGTAATCATTCTCTTCTACCACCATCTTCCTTGCACGTTTATAATAGATATATTTATCTCTGGTGTCTTCCGATTACCACCAACTTTCATTTTTGAGATGGTGATCATCACAAGCTTGATCAGATTTATTTAATATATCACGTCGTTTCCATCGTTTCGGTCTCAGGACACCACCACATTCTTCGATCTTGTCAGCTTTAGGTTCTTCATCATAGTCTATGTCTTTGTCAACAGCCTCAGAGTCACTGTAACAATCACAGTAGAAGGAATCGTCTTCACCCAATTTACCGTAAGAATTCGATGTTGATGATGTTGAAGTGTCTTCATCGTCTACATGCTTCCTTTTTAGGAGTCCATCATTTCTACAAAGTAGGAAAGATCTACTTGAATTCGGCTGGAATATATTCTCACTTTTCACGTTAAGGATTCTTCCACTGTCTTCATTCTTCCATAAATCATCAACCTCCTTTAATTTAAGTTCTTTGTCGAGATCGGAAGAGCCAGGAATATTATTGTCGTACTGTAGATCACTCTTCTTTAGCCTAGTAGATTCATCGTTTTCCTCTAGCTTGTATGCAGGCTTGGCGTTACAAGTTCTGCCATGTCTTTTTAAGCTCTCTCTCCGCGTAAACGATTTGCTACATCGAACACATCTTATCATATTGCGAAGTGGATTTTTAACACAGTCATTCTTCTCGTGTTGTCTTTTATTCATTCTCAAGATAAACTCTTTGCTGCAAAACTCACACCTATGTTCTTTCGATACAGCGTTAGATCCTAAATTGGAATTCATATTAGTTACCGAGACTAATGCCAGATGCAAATTAAGAGTTTTTAATTAATAACCATTACTTAAATACAATTTTTCTAAATTTTTCGTCAGCGAGAGTTAATTTATCTTATGCAAAATTACTTGCTGCAACTAGTTCCGCTTTTCAACATGAGATGACATCACGTATTGCTTGCACGTAAATAATATTTATTTCTTTTATGCAGGATGCGGTATGCTTACTATCGATCGCATAAGAAGGATAGCTACGATAGTCTCCAAGAAGAAGGAAGTTCGTCCTTCCTGCTAGTGCTTCTCAGATTTATCACGGTCCGCCATCTTGGATTGCGATGTCACGGTGGCCATAATGGATGAGTGTGACCTTGAACTTTGACCGAAACCGCAGGAATGATCGCAAGCACACGGATAAACCATCAAAATATTAACAAGAATAATCGGGAGCACATGGAGAAAACCACCATAATATTGACAAAAATAATCAGAGGCACACAGAGAAAAACTGCACAAGTTTTCTTTGATATCATAAAATTTCAGGGGAAAAAAAATTTAAAAATAAAAATAAATAAATAAAAACTAAAAAGTAAAATATAAAAGTAAGGTAAGTGCACCGAATATGGCCTGTTTCCCTAATATGGCCTATTTACAGAAAAAATACTTAGTTCAGAAAAATCCAGCAGGTAGCACCACTGTACAGCAGATAGTATCGAATGCTTCCAACTAACGGCAAGAAAAAGCGCCAAGGGCACAATGACTCGCTACAGGACGTTCTTATTGTGTTTTTAGAAGTTGGTTGAAGAAGCCATCTTATTTACTAATGTAATGAAAGAATAAATTGTTTCTTACACGTAAGTCATACAATATTTAACTTTACTTTAAAATGTTAAGAATTTTATACTCTTAAAGATGGTATAAGGAAATATGCTTTATTTTACTAAAAACATAACTTTAATGTGGTTATTTAATTAAATGTAAAGTGTCCTAATATGGCCTGCGTAGGCCATATTATGGTAATGTAGGCCATATTAGGAACATAAAATTTGTGTTTCGATTTTTTACAATGTATTTACTTGAATGAATTTTTCTACGTTTTAGGCGATGGGTCCTTATCTTGTGCCGTTAATTAGTAAATTCGACACGATATATTTTAAATTTTTATTATGATTTTAAATTTTTTTTGTGTGGAAATTTTATTTGCTCTACTATAGTGTGATTTTAATTTGTTAGTCTGGTGTACTCCACTGAGTTAAACTTTGTCTCAGTGCTCTGAAGCCCCTTTCCCATCGGCGTATCGGATATTTAGCTGGCCTAGTCCCTGACTGGCAGACAGCTTACCGTTTCCCCCGCCTTCAGTCACGCCTCAAGCCTGTAATATCATTTCTCTTCGTGACCCTAACTGCATAGACAAGCCTGTAGCTTGCAGGCGACCAGTTCTCAGAGACGAGCTGAGATTGGCCTTTTTCATCACATATTAGTGTTAAGTTCGCTCCTCTGCAGCCACGACGGGACGTAGCTTCCCAGCAGCATTGCATTTTACCCTCACCCCCCCCCCCCTTCACAGTTCCAAGTAAGACCAATGACCGGTCGTAACCCCCTGGACAACAGTGACCGTCCCCAAGGTCTCTTCGCAAAAACGAGTGCGCCAAAACTGATTGCAAGCGCTACCTAGCGACCAAGTCGCGAACTTCTCCGCTAGCCTACCCTCTAGGGCGCCAGAGAGCAGCACCTGCTCTCCCTTGAGTTATATGGACGCCGTGGGCGAGTCGATTGTTTTCAACTCAGACCCCTCCGACAGAATTCGCTACTGTCGCCCAGTGATGCCAACTTCAAAACTCCTGCCAGAGTTTTTTCCGCCCGCATTCGGGCAAGTTCGGAATCTTTCGGCGGCCCAGACCCCCCTTAACCTGTAAGAGCTGGCGGCCACTTTTAATTACGAGACGCGGTTTGCCGCGACACACAGATAAACTCGCGTCGCGTCCGCAGACAGATCTCCAGCGAGTATCGGCGAATCGGCAGACTCTGCAAGACTTCATCCGACCGCTAACGACTATGTAGTCGCTTTGTATAAGGGATGCTATCCCTCAAGTCAATCCTAGTAGATTAGTCTGTCTGCATAGTTTAATTATTTGCCTTCGAAATTTTTCTCTTTTAAATACTATCATGAAGAAATCATCCGCGTCCTGCCGCGCAATTCGCGAGCTCCAGACCCTGGCTGACTCCACGACTGCAGCGTGCTGGGCAACTCCCCTGTTTTGGTGAGTGATAATTCGCGAACCCCCCTTTTTTCCCTTAAATTTTTTTGGGCATTTTCTGCCCCATAGACTGCCTGTATACAAGTTCTAATCAGTTTTGATTTGTACTTTTGCAGACAGGGTCGATGACGGGGAGAGACTGATTGCTCCCATCTCGTGGCCACCTCCCCCCCCCCCCTCCTGTTCCGTGGGTCACATTAGAAGAAACGTTTCTACTACACGACGTGATCGTTTGAAGACCCCGGGTGGTAATGTAAATTCAACATTTCCCCCTTACCTAGCTACGAACTATCTTAAGCGGATGACCAACCCACCAGCGACCAGTGTTTTCCTCAAGAACATGTAGAACGAATAGAACTAATTATCAATGTAATCATCGGATCCATCCAATTTTGGGTGTGAAACTCATAATGCAAATGTCTATATTTCAAACTAAGAATGTAAATTGTTTTAAATAATCGCGGGCCGGCCCCTTTTCGTTTTTCTTTTGTTTTTTTTCTTAAATCTTTGAAACTTGTTAAAACCTTTTGTATGTAATGTAATAGAAACAAGATAATTCATCAGGGCAAATAAAACAGGGAAACTATAGATCAAGTTAATCTTGTAGTTTTTATTTATTGATTTTAATGATTCACCAACTTCCTCCTTGTCTGTTACAGGAAGTTCCTAAATTTTTGTTTGTTTCCCACCTCGCGCCGCCTCTGGTAAATCAATTTATTTAACTTATTTTTTTATCCAGGAGTTTCCAAGGCTCCTTTTAATTAATTCAAAATAATTCAATTTTGAGGCACGAGGGGTGTTACAATCTTAAACGTGCTCAGTGGACAGAGAAAGCCTTGCAACATGATGTTGAAGCGGTCAAGTCGAACACACTATCATCATATGTCGCATCAGAAAGATTTGCTGTTCCACGTCGGACTTTACGCCGATATATCGATGAAGGTAAAACATTTAAATCAAAACTTGGTAGAAGAAGCATTCTTACCCATTAACAAGAGCAGGATTTGTGTGAACGTATAATAAAATTGGCAAACACTGGATATCCTTTAACAGCAGCAGCTATCAGACTTTGTGTTTACCGATACTGTATAACCAACAATATCAAGAATATGTTTTATATTCAAAAAGACCTTGCTGAACGGAAATGGCTCAAGGGGTTTCTGGAAAGAAATAAAAATATTGCTAAACGTACGGCTCAAAACCTCAACCCAGCAAGAGCACAAAAGGTCAACAAGTTTATTGTGTCAGACTATTACAAGAAACTGAAAGAACTATTAATCTCAAAAAATCTAATGGGGAAACCTGAGAGTATAATACATAACGTCGACTAAAAGGGGTGTAGGTTAGTCTACACAAACAACCTTCCGTGTATGCCAAAACAGGAAGTAAATGGGTACACATTGTTGCTAAAGAGCATGGAGAAAGTGTTTCCATTGTTGCTTGTGGCAACGCATTGGGCTCTGCTCTGCCCCCCATGATACTGTTCAAAGGTGACCGTATGAAGCTAGACTATGTAGATAATTTACCTCCCAGCTCTGTCTGCCAGATGACACCACGAGGTAGTATGACAACGAAGGCATTTGTAAGCTGGATACATCATTTCAGTAGATTAAAAACACCAGGGCTATGCATCATTATATTCGATAGTGCTAAAAGCCATCTGGATTATGAAATTGTCGATGTGGCTGATCAGTACCAAATAACTCTTTTCTGCCTTCCAGCAAATACGACACATGAACTCCAGCCTCTGGATAAGTCGGTTTTCAGAGCTTTTGAGCACTATTGGGTTGAAGCTGTGTTGTTATACTGGAGTAATCATGGTGACAGGACAATTACAAAACATCGCTTTGTATCATTGTTCACTGGAGTGTGGGACAAATGCATGAATCCGTCCAACATTAAGTCAGGCTTCAGAGCTACAGGGATTTACCCATTTAATCCTGACATTCTGCCTGATGAAGCATATGCACCCAGCTCTGTCACCGAAAACACTAGCCTTCTTAATAGTGGGCCAGCACATGTAGAGTTACAGCGAGAAAACTCCAACCAGTGACCTGAGTGTTCAGGAGTGCCTATTTTACCATGTGATGAAGAAGATGAATTGGTCCAGGAAGTACTGAGGAGACATAACACCGAAGGCAGCTCTCTTAACAGCACAAGTGATTCATTGAAAACTTTCTTGCCAACACCTCAAAAAGAAATTTCAAGAGCAGCAAAGAAGAAATCATCTCTAAACTGCAAGGCCATTCACCTGAAAAAATATCTATTTTCAAGACCAAGTACAGAGCAGTCAAAGGAAGCTCCTGGTGCAAAAAGGAAAACTTCTCTCACGAAGGCAAATGTCTCAAGGCCAGGTGGGCGAAAGCTTGATGCTGGAAGACGAACAGACAGATTGCCCAAAGCTTCAACATCTGTCGCCGACCAAATACAAGAGCCATGGTACTGTGCTTTGTGCAAAGAAGAGAGAGTTATTGACATGCGAAAATGTAAGCTTTGGGAGTAATATCTCCATGAACACTTATATTTTAAATCAATCAATGGTTTGCCAGTTAATTTGATTTTATAGCAGTTGTTGACAATTCATGTTAAACAATTGGTGACAATCACTAATGTCATTACCTATTCCTGTATATTATTCTTGAATCATGCAATTTAGAATTTTTTTAAAATTTTAAGTAAAGAAATAGGTATATTTCTACATATTTTGAAGCAAGAAAATTTGTGTAGGCTACAAATATAATGAATGTTATCTGTTATTATGGTTGAAATTCTTATTAAATTTAAGTAAAAATTATAGAAATAACATTTAACATCACTAGAAGCAATATTCCAATATATAAAATTAAAATGTTTCCATCAGTTATATATTTATTAAAGTGAATAATATTTTTTACAGCTAAGTAAAACTTTAATAATATTTTATCTGCTTAAATCACGATCGTGTGTCTAATAAGCCATATAAGGAGCACTAGGCCATATTATGTCCACAATACAGATTCACACAAAATGACTCTATTAAAAATTATACACATTGCAAAACACATCTTATAACAATTTTTGAGTACACAATATACTTCTCTACAACACACATATTTAGTCATTGGTTTTGTGTGTAGGCACATCCAAACCTTAGCAAGGCCATATTTGGTGCACTTACCTTACATAAAATTCTGGCTTGAGAACTTCTCATTGTTGAACAAAGATAGAGTTCTAGTACAAGCCAGAATTTTATGTATTATTTTATTTTATTTTATTTATTTTTTTATTAATTTATTTTTATTTTTAAATAATTTTTTTCCCTGAAATTTATGATATCAAAGAAAACTTGTGCCGTTTTTCTCAGTGTGCTTCAGATTATTTTTGTCAATATTATGGTGGTTTTCTCCGTGTGCTCCCGATTATTCTTGTTAATATTTTGATGGTTAATCCGTGTGCTTGCGATCATTCCTGCAGTTTCAGTCAAAGTTCAAGGTCACACTCATCCATTATGGCCACCGTGACATCGCAATCCAAGATGGCGGACCGTGATAAATCTGAGAAGCACTAGCAGGAAGGACGAACTTCCTTCTCCTTGGAGACTATCGTAGCTATCCTTCTTATGCGATCGATAGTGAGCATACCGCATCCTGTATAAAATAAATAAATATTATTTACCTGCAAGCAATACGTGACGTAATCTCATGTTGAAAAGCGGAACTAGTTGCAGCAAGTACCTTTGCATAAGATAAATTAACTCTCGCTGACGAAAAATTTAAAAAATTGTATTTAAGTAATGGTTATTAATTTAAAACTCTTAGTTTGCAACTGGCATTAGTCTCGGTAACTAATATGAATTCCGATTTAGGATCTGACACTGTATTGAAATAACATAGGTGTGAGTTTTGCAGCAAAGAGTTTATCTTGAGAAAGAATAAAAGACAACACGAGACGAATGACTGTGTTAAAAATCCACTACGCAATATGATAAGATGTGTTCGATGTAGCAAGTCATTTACGCGGAGAGAGAGCTTAAAAAGACATGGCGGAACTTGTAACGCCAAGCCTACGTACAAGCTAGAGGACAACGATGAATCTACTAGACTAAGGAAGAGTGATCTACATTACGACAATAATTTTCCTGGCTCTTCCGATCTCGACAAAGTACTTAAATTGAAGGAGGTTGATGATTTATGGAAGAATGAAGACAGTGGAAGAATCCTTAACGTGAAAAGTGAGAATATATTCCAGCCGAATTCAAGTAGATCTTTCCTACTTTGTAGAAATGATGGACTCCTAAAAAGGAAGCATGAAGACGATAAAGACACTTCAACATCATTAACATCGAATTCTTACGGTAAATTGGGTGAAGACGATTCCTTCTACGGTGATTGTTACAGTGACTCCGAGGCTGTTGACAAAGACATAGACTATGATGAAGCACCTAAAGCTGCCAAGATCGAAGAATGTGGTGGTGTCCTGAGACCGAAAAGATGGAAACGACGTGATATATTAAATAAATCTGATCAAGATTGTGATGATCAACGTCTCAAAAATTAAAGTTACCCTGAGGTTGGTGGTAAAACTGAAGACACCAGAGATCATAATATTTATTATAAACGTGAAAGGAAGATGGTGGTAGAAGAGAATGATTACACAAAATGGAAGATCCAAACATATTGGTTGACCGGCTAAGACTTCTACATGGTTCGCTTTGTGCAGGAAACTATTTGTGCATCAAAGAAATATCCTTCATACTCAAGGAACTGAGGAAAGCTGGCTACATACAATAATGGCTTGTTTTACTTGCTTTTGTATAATGTACAGAAATACAATAAATAATTTAAATTATAAAAATTTAATGTTTTTATTTCTTGTATTCTGATTTCTAATTAAGACTTAGATCTCGCAACTTGTGCTTCCTTTTTGCCTTTTTTGTTGATGGAGCTTCCAAATGTTCTTCCTTATTCGATGGTGCTTCCAAAATGTGCTTCCTTATTCGATGGTGCTTCCAAAATGTGCTGCCTTTATGATGGTGCATCCAAAATGTGCTGCCTTTTTCGTTGGCGGTGCTTCCAAATGTGCTGCCTTTTCGTTGTCGGTGCTTCCAAATATGCTGCCTTTTCGTTGTCGGTGCTTCCTAATGTGCTGCCTTTTCGTTGTCCGTGCTTCCAAATGTGCTGCCTTTTCGTTGTCGGTGCTTCCAAATGTGCTGCCTTTTCGTTGTCGGTGCTTCCAAAATGTGCTGCCTTTTCGTTGTCGGTGCTTCCAAATGTGCTGCCTTTTTGTTGTCGGTGCTTCCAAATGTGCTGTCTTTTCGTTGTCGGTGCTTTCAAATGTGCTGCCTTTTCGTTGATGGTCCTTCTATTTTTAATGTTGTTTTGACTCTAGTATTATATTAAATTGTTCTTGATTTTAACTAGCGTATTATTCCATACGGTGCATGTATATAAGCGAGTCCTAGACAATAGGACGCTCAGAGTGTTACTGACGTCGTCGGTGTAAGGATCACCTAGTTTGTTTCTTCTGGTGCATTAATCACGTAATTACCTGTTCTTGCAAACTCGATGGCATCTTTACCGACTTTAACGACGAACTCGATGGAGGTTGTACCATCGACTGCGGGAACCATGACGTCAGCGTAGACGATGGTGGAGCAGATCCCGTTGGCAACGTCGATGTCAACACTGGAGGAGACTTCAACAGACGTGGTACCGCCAGCAGAAGTGACTCTAATGCCGCTAGAGCTGGCTGCACAGGGAAACTCGGTGAACGCTGGTTCGCCATCAATGGAGACTTCAATGGATGCCGAATAGACAACAACTAACGAACATCGGTGCTGTTACTGCGACAAGATTTTCTCAAACAACAGCAATGCTCGACGACATGAGAATAGAGAATGTGCCAAGAACCTTTATCGCAAAATGATTGGCTGTAAGAAATGTCACAGGCAATTTGCAAGACAAGATAATATTTAAACGCACATGAAGAGATGCAAAGGTCCTGCTGTTCGGCAGAAAGTAAAGGTTTCTATACAACAACGATGCATTGATGTTCATAAGAGTATGCCTGGAGATGGTGCAACTGCGGCAAGGTCAGTATCTGGATCGGGTCTGAAAGGTTCGTCTTCATCACCCCGGTATCCTTGCAGCTACTGTGATATGATGTTCGCATTTGCTCATGATGCACGAAGACATGAGAGGAGCAAATGCAAGAAGAATCCATCTCGCATGAAGTTTCGCTGTGATGAGTGTCATGAATGGTTTACTTGAATTGATAATTTGCGACGACATGCGAAAAACTGTAAAGGTGAAGTCCGTGTGCCAACTACTGAACTACCTGCAGAAATTTCGACTCCTCGGTTTAGGTTGAAGGCTCGTGAGCGTACAAGCAAGAAAACCGATGTGCAGCAACCGATTGGTATGACGTCTGAACAGGAAAATAAACCTAGGACTGTGTTCGGAGCATTACAAGTGAACGATAATGGCTTCTACTTGGCGCAGTCTGCATTTCGTGGAACATTGAAGGACTACTATTATTTAAATACTTTAGGTGAGTCGAAAGAAATTTGTAATTTTCTTGATGATATCAGAGAGGACATAATCAATCAGCTTACTGATGACGTTGCAACAAACGGTTCATTAAAATATAACTTGTGGTTGGACTGTATATATGGAAAGCCATATCCGTTAGATGACAAAGTGAAGAAGTGTGCTTTCAAGACTTCGGCTGCAGTAATTTACAGTTCTAACGATGTGAAGCAAACTGTTATCATGGTATGAAGAAACTCTGTCAAGAAGAGGAGGACTATATCAGTAAGGGTTCTGGTTGGTCTCTATCTAGTATAAACCGATTGGAGCTAAGAATTAGTCATTTCACACCGATGCGGAAATAAATGATTGTAAGATTACTGGCTTTCACAAGTGTTCCTGTAGTAGAATAGAGATTATGTAATAAATATTATGTTTGTAAAAGAACTTGCGGTGTTTAATTCCTCGAACCTGTTACTATTATGTTAAATTGATGTTATATTTAATTTTTTTTTGTATCGGCCAGGGATCGAATTAAGGACCTAAGTCGACCTAATAAATCAGTATATAGATTACAAATTTATTTAATGAATTTTGGAATATTTCCCGAATTTTTAGCATTACAATTACGAATTTCCAATATGGTGGTCTTGATGTCTGATAGGATGATGGTAGTAGAGTATTTAAAGTCTCTTTACGATTGTTTGACATGGTTTATTGAAATTATTATTTCTTTTTACATAAAATTAAACATTATTGCATCGATCGGGTATCTAACCGAGCAAAGGAATCGATCGTATCAATCTGTAAAATGATGAGTGATTTTTTTGATGAATTTTGGAATTTTCCCCGAATTTCTGGCATAAAAATTACGGATTTTCAAGATGGCGACCAAATTTCAAGATGGCGGGTGTCACAGTAATAAATGATTACTGCACTCTAGCGGGTAAGAATTAAACTAACATGGCATCAGCGCACTCTCGCCGACGATACAATGATGATTGCTTCCAGCATCGAAGACAAGATGGCGGACATGGCATCATTCTACCTGACGATATATATTTGCTTTGAAAAAAAAGTGTTGGGAGTCAGTATGCCTGCAGCCACCGCGGGGGAAGGATCGGTCGCTGTTTTTATTTTTTTTGTCCTCACCGGTTTCGAACGGAGGACTCTAAGCCCCGTGTCGTAAATGTATGTTTTTTTATAAATAATTTATTGAATTTTTTTTAATTGAATTTTTTTATAATTTTTAATTTTTTTTTCATTAAAATCGGATAATAAATTTAAATATGGCGGCCGTAACGGAAATGGCAGCGGTGACGTCATAATTCAAAATGGCGGAAAACACAACTCCGGAATGTTCGAGAATACATAATGACGTCATCCAAAATGGTGGATCCAAGATGGCGGATTCAAAATGGTCGTCGAGGTCAAGGTCAAGTCCTGATAGAGGCTTAACTGAGGCTTGAGTTAAGGATGCTTAAGCCTCTATCAGGACTTTTCTAATTTTCTAGCCGCTGGGATTTTTACGGAATAAAACGGGAAATTTTCCCTCGAAACGGGAATTTTTCCCTCGAAAACGGGAAACTTTTTCTTAAAACGGGAATTTTTGAGTCATTTTGAGTCATTTTTTAAGAATTTTGAGGAATTTTTGCCACCGTGACGTCACAAATCCAAGATGGCGGACCGACAATCACAATCCACATCCTGAATCCTGATCTCGGAGGAACTATTATATACTACTTGCATTATTTTGACATCAGCCTCTTTCATGTATGCGAGCATTTTATGTGGTAGTGAATTATGGAACCATAGTATTTGCACTGTAGTGATAAACTTCCATCGTCATTGAAGTCTCCGAGTTTGCTGATGAAACTTCAACTGTTGGAACAGCACCTATCGATGCTTCCTCTGCATCCGGTATCTCTGCAGCCTATATCACCGATGCCAATGGGCTCTGCGTCGCCTTCGGTGTCGCTGTGATCTAGGTCTCCGCTGTCGTCACCGTCACAGCTACCTGTGTCCTCGACGACAAGGTTAGACCTTCCACCAAGAACTCTGTAATTGTTGTCGTCACTGCCATCAAGGTCTGCGATGCTGATGGTAGACAGTCTATTAAGGTCGTTATTGGAAAACCAACTGTGAAGACTGCCGATTCCCACTAAACCACGGTTAGAGATGTAATTATGCTTCCTGTCTTCTGGGATACACTTATAAGTAGGTAATTATAGTATGTTCTGGGGCATCGGTGTGTGGTGGGGGAACCACGGCGGCAATCTTGGATTACATCACTTCCTGCGGTCATCTTGTATTACATCACTTACAGCGGCCATCTTGAATTACATTACTTCCGTTGTTCATCTTGGATTATGTCACATCCAGCGGCCATCTTGGATTTGACCTTGACCTTTGACCCCAGTGACAATATTTGATTCCGCCATTTTTTTTTCTAGAAAATTCCGCCATTTTGTTTTCTATAACATTCCACCGAATTATAACATCACATCAAACATCTTAAAAACCCTCAAATATCAACATAGAAAATCGGGAAAATATTACTTGATAAAATTTTAATTTAAGACTTGATGACTTCGTCATCGAGCTCCTCACTACTGTGCATTGCACTTTTCGTTACGATGACCTCATCATCGAGCCCCCAACTCCTACACATTGCAATTTTTATTACTTTGATATGTTAAATATAAATTTATCATCAAAATAAAAAATTATATCATTATAGTCTGCTGGAGACGGCCATCTTGTTGAGTTTGGACCGCCGTCTTGATTTCATCTGATGGATGTCGTCATCGGATGTAGGTTTCTAAAGTATGTTAGTGTATGTAAGGTCAAGTTTATATTTCCTACCAGTGTTGTTATGACCCTAATAAACCAAAAAAATAACAAATTATGTTAAAATTAATCTCAAAATCCACAAAATCCACAGTAATTTTGTTCTTGTGACCACCATTTATTCTTAAATATATACAATGTATGTAGGTGTGTGTTTATATTTCCCAACAGTGTTGTTTTGAATCTTATAGAACAATAATTTAAAAAATCCACAGTCATTTTGTTGAATACCACCATTTTTTCTTAAAGACATAATCATTTATGATGTTTATATGCATAGTCTGTGATAAATGTTATCATATATCAAAATAATCGTCTCATCGTTTCGGATACAAAGGTTATAGTAATGATTATTAAAAAAATATATTTTGTTTATTTAATTAATTACTCTATCTTAGTCATCACATGACCAAAAATGTTTCAGTTTTCACTCACAAACAATATTTTTATTGATGTAACTTCTAACAAGTAACATGTTTGCATACTCGTGTTTAAAAAGCTGCATGGAGGCTAATATTTTAGTGTTTTCGTATATATTTTTACTCTTTTTAAAATTATTAACTTGAGGATTGAAGGTTTTATATAAAAATAATAAGCAGTATGTAGCCAAAATCATATTTTAATGAGAAAAAAAAACAACTTTGCACAAAACAATTCTCAAGAATGGAAAACCATACAACAAAAAACGGATAATATACCACAAAAAAAAAACAGAAACTTTACAACACAAAACAAAAATATTTAAAAAAATTTAAACCATAAACAAAAAAGAAAACTAAGTATAAAAAACTGAAACATAACAACAAAATGGAAAATGTACAACAATAATCGGAAAACTATACAACAAAATACAGAAACTATACATAACAAACGGAAACAAACTAAACTATTTACAGAAACTTTATCCGTCGTCTCCGACATATCCGTGGCGGAACGTGCGAATACCGTCTTCATAAATTTGGCACTTGTCATCCTCCACGGAAATGCGAGCTTATTACTATACTTGCTGTACAGTATGTGCTGTCGGGAGCGAATGGCCCTAACACCTACCCTCCTTGTGCGATGGTCTTGCAGGGTGTCCAGGTAGTAACTGAATGTTATTTGGTTTTTTACTTGACAGCGTTATACGCCCTTAGCCTTTTTTTCGACCTCGCCACGGCACCTGTAGGCATAGAGTTTGGCCCGCAGATCGACAAACTCACTTATCACTTGTACCCACATTAATTTTTGAATTTACCAACCACCTTTTTGTTGACAGGGGAGAAGCGGGGGTGGTCGGGAGGGTGGCAGCTGGTATCGAACTTCGCCATTAATGTGGAGTTGGCTTTGAGGTCACAGTATAGTAGAAGTCATTGATTTGTATCTCGTATACGAAACTATCAGTGTCCATTTAGGCTAAATGGATGTTTTCGTGGTAACGGGGTTTCATGATTCTGTAGTGAAAGTCGTTCATGAGTGTCTTCGAAAGGTCGAGTACTGCGAGCCCTGCATATATTGGTTTAACCAAAATTATAATTTCATGGTTAAGATGGACTAGAGATAATTTCGGTTGTACATTGTACGGTCTTTGAAATATAGATAGCACACTAGTTTCTTAAATCATTTCTTGAGCACACCAACTCCATTTTGAGCCTCCGTCTCTTGTTCTCCATCAGGTTTCCAAAACAACTGATAACAGTGAGCTTAAAGAACTACATGCCGACTGTTCAAACTGCATGACTCTGTGTATTTTTCTTACTCTCAGCCCATGAGATACTGCTTGCTGGAGTTTTTTATAATGAACAATATAGTGCTAATTATTTTCCAGCATTTTCATCAATTTTGATAGCTTGAAACTGGGCGGGCACTGATTGATGGGGAGAAATGGCACGTCTTTATGACTTTTGTAGAGCTCAGGAGTATACTCAACATCACACTCGATAATGTAGCATGTAGGAGAATCGTCTGGAACAGACATTACATTGATAGACGTGTCTGGCCATTTGAAATGGCGAATAGGAAGCGGCAGAGACATTGCCCACCCATACAAGTTACTCGCGTCCACAAACTCTAGAAAGGTGGATGGTTTGGAAGCAATGTACATTTCTAGTACATAGGAGTTATGGGCTACGCAATGCCGTTTGATGCTTTGTGCTACACCTCCCCGAATACCTGCTTCCACAAACAAATACATGTCATAATCAGTCAGAAGCTCCAGTTTTACACCTGTGGTACGAAGCATCGCATCGAAAGCGAACCCTGGACAAGAAATGTAGTGCGAGGGGTCTAGACATTATGTCTCAAGGCATATAGCACGGAAATTCTCGAATACGTCTGCAAGGATCAGAACATCCGTCTTCAGGTACAAGTCAGCATAATCCCCTAACGTATTAAACTGAAAATTGTCCCAGACATTTTGTGCGTTCTTATAATCTGCCTCAGAAATCCCAGAATAAGTCAGTATATTTTAGAAATCATCGATGGATGGAAGACTCATATCATCCAACCGAGCAAAATAATCCACAAAATTTATGGAAAGACACCCTTGCGGGTAATCAATTACAGCTCACCAGGAGCTAAAAATGCAGAAGTACTTATAAATTTGTCTGCTGGCATGAACTCGGCGAGAGAAGCGAGACTGCGGCTCATGAAACGGGCCATATCAACAAACTGAATAGTGAACTTATCAAACAACTTCTTGGAAAAAATTATCAGCTTTTTCTCCGAATTAGGAACAATGAAAATATCTTTAATGTCGTACCCCAACTTCCTGATAATGAAGTTCTGGTCGTATGCCAGATTTTGGAACAACACTATCAACTTCAATGGTCTGTGCCTGAGAAGGTTGCAGTCATTACAAGCAGTCCCCAGATACTCGCCAGTGAAGTGATTGTGGTCACAAACTTTCTTTGTGGACCCTCCAAAACTTTTCACCGCAGTAACAACACTTTGATGCTTGTAGAAAAGCAGTGTTCTGTGCATGTGAGAGTGGAGTCATCGGAACAGATGTAGAAAATATTTTTTGTATGTCCTATCCAATCTCTACAATGCGTGAGATGAACCTGTCCTCTGCGTCACAACCCCGATACACTTCAGGCTCTGATTGAAGTGCTGAAATGAGGTTTGAAGAAATTATGGTGTTATCGGCCTTCACATAAATGCAGTAGCTGTATGCCTTATGTTTTTGGTACTGCAATGTGTATGCCTCATCAGGATTTGGCTGACATGTGTGGATCTTCTCAAGAATAAACCTCAAAATCACAATAAACAACTATAGGCATCTTATCGGCATGGTGTAAATTTTTGAACTGCAAAACAGGCGGCTGACCATTTTCATCAAGCTGTGGCATCTCCATTCAAACAGCGGCATGCTGTTTGACCAGCTCTCTGGGTTTTTCAAAACACTGAAGACCAGTGAGTCCTCCAACCCTTTCCTGATTATCATAATGCTTGAAGCATCTTTTACATACATGGATAGCATAATGATGTGTAGTAATTTGGGGGCGCACCAAGGTGGAAAAGTTACTGATGAAAGTAAAATGGACCGAATTGTCACTGACCAAAAGCAGAAGGTAGAAATGGTTTTATTTTTCTTCGGGAGCGACTCGTGCTGGTAAAATGTTGTGGTTCTCGTTGATACTGTAGATGTTGATGGAGACACCATGGTTCTGTTTTTCGAACAGTGGTATTTGCCAGATTTGAGTAGGAAAATCGATGTTTGTAAAATTTAACTTTCCTTCCAGGTCATGGTAACGATGGTTGACACGTTCAAGATGCTCGCCCTCCACGTACTTGTCAAGACTAGACCACTTAAAACACATGTGGTCTTCAAGGCTTTATTTATTCTTGAAAGTGGATGCAGTTCTATTTAGGAGCTGGCACGGAGTGGATCGAGCTTATTTATTCTAAGTTGAAGTCGCTTGACAATGCACAAAGTCCATCCGGACCCCTTCCACATGTTATCTTCATCCTCCTTGCAGATCTTGGATATGGATGCAGCAACTGCTTCCTTCACCTCGCGAACTGCGTAGAGGGGAACATTCACGGTTTTGAAGGCACTGTTGTCTTCGCTGGCATCTACAGGCTTTTCATACTCGCACTTTAGCATGATGTTTAACTTGATCGGACTATTCTCCTCAATTTGCTCCACAAGCTGGCTTATTATTTTATCATTGATGGAGTTGAGATATGCGCATATGTCCTTAGCAGAACTTGTATTATTTTCTGCGACATATTGCTTCAAGTTGCACTTGAACCCAACTTCGGCGGTGGTTAAACAATGGGTATTGGGTAAACCAGTCCCGGTCACCACATTTGTTCGCCTGCTCCAAGGATTAGGCATTACTGCAGGCTTGAGCACTGCCATCCTCTGCTTTTTGGATGGAGGTGGAGCAGGACCCTTGCACACTTTGGTGTGTGGTTTCAAACAGTCGGTCCTTGTGAATTATTTAGCCCAGTTTTCATATGATTGGGTTTTGAGGTTTTGATTGAGACTGCAAGCCATCTTCTCATGCCGTCTGGCATGGCTAGAGTTCTCAAAGGTCTTGTAGCAGAAGCTACACCTGGTGCCTGAAGATGTGGGGGTAGCACCAATGCATGTAGCTAGATGCTGCTGCATCTTTTTACTGCATGCAACCATCTTTCCACACAGATGACACTGTTGGAGGTCGCACTAGTGGTTGTCAGCACATTGTTATTCATGACGGTAGCGGTTGTGGCCTAGTGAAAACACAGCTGAGCAGAAACAGCCTTTTTGCATGACGGATTCCATCACAGCACTCAGTAGAATAATCTCAACGTACGGAACACGCAATGGAAGCTTGATGTACGGAGAACTATAACAAAAGAATTAATTTTATTAATGTAGGTAGCTCTTACACGAAAACATACATAACCTCAAACCTATACATTCACAAAAAACCTCAAAGACAATAAACTAATTCTCAAGCTAGCATAACCTAACCTAAAATGTAAGAAATGTGAAATATTCAAAGTTTAAAAGTTATAAATATTCACTGTTAACTAAAGATGTGAGAAAAGTTGACTACATAACCTCAAACCTACAAAATTCAGTGTCATTAAAATAATTCTCAATTTAGTAGACCCTGATTCAAATTAACCTAAAAATTACTTACATGTTAAAATATTAAAAGTCTAGATAACTAAAAATTTTAGCAATGTAAAATACTCAAAGTTCACACAAAATATTACACTAGCCGAAAAAATATTCAGTGTTTACTCCAGATGTGGGAAAAGTTGATTACATAACCCCAAACCTAAAAACTTCAGTGTCATTAAAATAATCCTCAAGATAGTAGTCCCTTATTAAAATAAACCTAAAAATCACTAAAGTGTTAAAATATTTTAAGTACTGATAACTTGCAAGTCACATAAAAGTTTAACATATACAAATGTTAAAGCTAGCTGAGAAACATTCAAATCCACGTAACCAAATATTTACACAAAAGCTTAAGCTGAAAAGTTATTCAAAGTCCTGGTAACAAGCTATCTGTGCAAAACCATGCACAATTAGAAATAAGCTATCTGAGAAACATTCAATGTTTAATGAAACATGTAGCATACCTCAGAAAACGATGAAGTGGTACTCTAGAAGGCGATGTAGCACTGGTGGTAGAAATCGTGGTAACAGCAAAACTCACACACTAACTAACTCACTCAAACTCCAAGATAACAATGAAGCCACGACAGCTAATCCCACTCTTTTATAGTCGCGTATCTGTTTTTTTTTTTTTAGAACAGCCAATAGTACAGAGTATTTATAATGAACCCACCAATCGGAATGAAGTATGAAGAGGAGCAGGAATGTTTCGGCAGAGTAGTAGCATCATATTTTGGAAGAACCCAACATGACTCATGTGCTGGTCGTGGCAAGTCTGTGAGGAGTAGGGGTAGAAAGGTAATAGCCTAACCACTCGCGAGTCGTGGGTCCGAGTGCAACCACTAATGAACCGGGTGATTAGAGAGATAAGGTCGCGAGGCACTGCCTGCATCGTGACTCATCACTTAAGAATGTCTGAGAGCATAACAACAGCAGGCTCGTTAAAGTTACATCAAGAGTCACTCGGGTTGTAACCATAACTGTCTCACGAACATGGTACAACAGGCTCACTAATTCCCAACATTGTGGCACCAAGAGGTGCTCAGGGAACAGACAGCTATACTGCATGAAAATAATTAACATGGTAAAAGTTATATGAGAAAATTAATAAATAAAATCTGTTAAGTTTAATATATTTATTTAAAAGTCAGAACACATTACAGAACTAATATAACATTTTACAAACAAAGAATTTATTCTCCATTAATTATGTGCAACATACTTTTTTAAATTTTTGCATTTCATTGCGTACAATCAAGTGAACATCCGCAGCATGCAGGGTCGGTGGTTCGAAACGTAAAAACGTACTTGTAGTTTTCAAATTGCTTTTAGCAGGCTTGTGTGGTTTCTTTTCTTTCTGGTACATATTTCGCCTATTGGAAATTTTGTTCTTTCGTAGTTTGAATACCCACTTCAGTCGTAGTTATGGAGTTTGTTGCAGGAATGTAGAACTGAATTGTAGCACATTCAGGCGAATGAAGAGATAGTCTTTCTTGATTCCTGGCGAACTCAACTACATGATCAATAGAACTCGGTAGCACTGTTTCCTCCCTCACGTAATAAACAGGACACTGTCCGTAGACTTGACAGCTAACAATATTTTGACAATGAGCGAATGAAGTTAGGTCATCGCAACTCAAAGAATAAAATAGTCCGTCACACGTTTCCGTATAGATTTTTAAATCACCACCACTCCAATAAGAGTAGCATACCTGAGATAAAGCCTGTTTCACACTGACGTACGGATTAGCTGGATGAAACATCTGCATGCTAAGGCTTCCAATCTCGTACTGACTAGCTTTTTACATATAACGGTTGACTTTGACATATAACCGGTTAAAACCTGTTTGTATGACTCATCGCTTGTAAAAAATAGTCAAGCAGTCGGCGAATACATTCGCTGAAACCATGGTGGTGATGATGACAGTTACAATCACAATTAATATTGTTAGAACTTGTTTCTGTGTTAAGTTATCTAGATTTAAATTCAATAGATTTAAGGATAAATATTAAAAACAGGGCATATTGAAGAATCAAAAGTTTTAGTTTCAAATATTTTTATTACTGATTTCTCTCAATGCAAATAGCCTACATGGCAAACATAATTACATTGTTCAGAGAACACAACATATCCATCCAAACTATAAGTAGGTAATGGTTTTACGGCCCTTTAATAAAATAACATATTCTTTGTCCTCACTGTAGCGAAACATTTTACAATCTGAAACATTATTAGGTAATACACATTATTTAAACCAGTTCATGAAGTTTCTAGCACCACCCACTACTGTGTGGTGTTAAAGGTATGTTTTCATCAGGGCCCAAATTGGTGTAACACTTGGTATACGGCAGACAATCCACTATGTCCGAATCATTTTTTAAGTTGGTGGGTAAGTAGTTGAATACCCACTTTATTTGATTGGCTGCATAAACCAGCAAAAATTCTTTAGTTAAGAAGGGTAGTTCTTCTGTCTTGTCGAGTTCAATAAGCATACCCCACACAACACACACACATATATTTTACGTATAATATATGTCACATGTAGACATTTATTACATATAATATACATACATAAAGTGTCTACATTGAGTAGAAATAAAGTTCAAATGTCCCAAAGATTCATGTATAAATAATGTATATTAGATGTTAGTGTATATGTTCCTTGTACATTTATTATACGGATAATGTATATGCCAGTTACGTATATTTAACATATAATTGAGACTATTATTGCATATAATGTACGTACAAATATGACAATATTGAGTATAAATAAGGTTAAAAGCATCAATGATTTATGTATACATAATGTATATTAGATGTTAGCATATATGTTTTATATACATTTATTATATGGATAATGTATATCCAAATTTTGTATAATTTACGTACATTAAACATATAATATGGACTACTACTATGTATAACATACATACATAATATTTTTGTATTGAGTAGAAGCAATGTTAAAATTTACCACGGATTTATGTATACATAATGTTTATTAGATGTAATCATATACGTTGTTTGCATATACATTGTATGTATACTAGACATGCCAGTTACATACATATTACGTACAATGAAAGTCTCTCGAGGACGTTACTGTGTACATAGAATACCGGGTGTATCTTAAATAGGGGGACAAACTCCACATGCGTTTTCCTCGCGAAAAAATAAGACAACAACATGTTTTGCACTTTTCGACTAAACCTAATACTAAGAGAGTAATGAACTTTTGAAAATTGGATTCTAAAACCGTATTTTCCTGGCATATGAGAAACTTATTGACACAAAAAAACAACCTATTTGCATAGAACTTTGTTACCATTGGGATGTTACAATTACAAACATTCCAATAAATGTTCAAAATTACCACCCCGTTCAACTACACATGCACGAACACATTGCATCATGTATCTGTGCACAACATGTTTTTTATTATTTTTTCGCGAGGAACACGCATGCGGAGTTTGTCCCCCTATTTAAGAAACACACAATATATGTAAACGGTAGGTCAAAATTGAGTAAAAAAATGTTGATATGTGACAAGGATTTATGAATAACATATATTAGATGTTAGCATAGACATTTATTGCACATCAATGTTTCAGTACATATACACACTGTTAACATGATTATGTTATGCATATTTATATATTCCATACAAAGTAGAGATGGGTAATGCTGTGAAATTTCTTGTGTAAGCACACTAACTTTGATGTGGTGAATCCACTTGGGAGGGGGCTTTTCTTTCCAACACAACTTACACTAGATAAAATGGAAATTTCCTGGGAAAAACTTTATGCTTATTTTATTTTTTAAAAAAAAGTGTGTTTGTCTTATACATAAACCTCAGGAGTTGCCAGAGTTATTAAGTGTCCTCATTTGCCAATGAAATGTATATCATAGTAGATAGCTTAAAGAAAAAAGTTTGTTTAAGGTCAAGAAGAGAGCCCAATATTCTTGTACTGACCCAGTAAAGAAAATTGGCCCATTATGCCAATTCATTACATATTTTCTGGATGGTAAGCTGGTGCAACATTGATAGTAAAGTGATTTGGTGCAAATGAATGGTATAGCGATGTGTTACCAATGTCAATCCTAAGCATAAATGTTTAATTTTATCAAGGCTGTATGTTTACGCAATGTAGATTAAATGTTGGGATATAAATATAATGTACATTAATTATACAGATAGGTGTAACAATTAATACATATTTCATTAAATTGTGTGATACGCCTTTTTTCAAATGAAAAATACAAATATAGGTGCCATTCCAAAAATATTTGTACATTCATTATGTTTTAAAATGAGAGCTACATTCTTTTATGTTATGGCAGTAATGCACATCTCTTCCAGCAATTTCCCAGTCAATTGAAAAAACTTAAGTCAGAATTCCAAGTGTGACCTTATCAATGTTAAATTGTCTGCTGGTTGCAGAACTAAGTATACTTACATTGATACTACTGTCTACCTATAAACTACCGAGATATTGATGCTATATGCATCTAAAACAAATAAATTCTGTGATTTAAAAACATTAAACTGTAGTAATTATAACTTCAGTGAACTATGAATAATAAAAAAAGTTATATAACAAATAAATTTCACTTTATGCAAAGGTGTACTTCTTGTTTTAAAAACGAACAGAAAATTTGCACTTAACAATTTTAACTTACAATCAGGAATTACACTGTCTGGATTATTAAAAATAAAATTGTATTTTGTATTCCCCACTTTTAGGGTAAGATTTGCTTATGAAATAACTCAACATAGAAATAATACCTTTCATTATGAAATTAACACTGCATTCACTTCACAAGCTAAATATTTATATATAGTTAACCGACCTGTACAAATTGCAATGGAAATTGACTGGGCACTATGTTCCATCATCCACTACCATCAAAATTTACAATCACTTTTAATTACCACCAATGCCACAATTATGTTGTGGTAAAAGGCGTATACATTACAGTAAAACCCCGATTTTGTAACAGCCGGAGTTACAGAATACTGTCGCAAAATCAAGAATGCTGAAAAAATCAAGTTTGTCTGAAAATCAAGACTCGAAAAATTGAGGTTTGTCGAAAAATTTAAATTGACCAACTTTAGGCTTGTTTTAACTCTGTCTACAGTATAGTTAAAATGGCCTGACGGTGCATGATAATAACGGTTCAAAATTGATGTCCACTAAAAAAATAGTTCAAACAGATACTGACTGCCAAAAAACCCCAAAATTGTATTAAAATGCCATTCTTTTCAATTGGTCAGCATTAATCATCTAAAAATACAAACATATTTTTTTTTAAATTAATATTATTTAAATTCAGTGTGAAGATGTCTCCCAAACAAGATCACACCCCAAAACAGTATGCCAACCACCCCTTACACAAAAAAAATTGTAAATATTGGACCGACCCCAAGAAACTTTAACTAGTGCAGTAAATTTTTGAAGGAAATTCAGATGTCTTCTTTAAATATTATTTTAACTAATATGAAGACATCTTCCAAAACAAGATTAAACCTATCAGCCATAGTCGCAAAAGTAAAATGTAAACACTGTCACTGCCAACTGTTGAAGCAATTAACAAAGGCGAAGTATGCTTTCAATAGTTTCTTAAAGCAAAATCCAAAATATATATAAACTTATTCCAATTAAATAGACATATTTCAAACAAAATTTCACCTTTAAAACGTTATCTGGACATGCATTATTGACTGCATGCACAGCCATATAGGGCTGTAACAATATTTTTCCAACAATATTTACAAAATTTATATACAATGGTTTTTAAAAATAATTTTTTTTCCAGGTATCAGAAATGAAAATGTTATTACTTTCCTTTACAAGCAAATTAGTATGTATCTTTAATCAAGCTACTCACTAAAACATCTGAATACATAATAAACTAACGTCTACACACATCATGTTGTAGTTGCTCCAATGTTTGAGTGATATTTCAGCAGCGTTTCTTCTAGAAAATAAAGGCTGAAAACAATATTTACAAAGAAAAAAATATTTTTTTTTGTCGGGTGTAGAACAGATACAGCACTCCCTTTGTTCCATGCTTGACCATGTGTACAGGAAATATGCGGCTTGACATAGTACATAGTTTACAATCTTTATGAACTCGCGAACATATTTTTAATTGGTTTTAAATGCTGTATTTTTTTGTTGTTGGGCATTTCCCCTTAATTTTTCATTATTTTTTATTTTTTTTATTTTTTGTTGAACATTTCTTGAAAAGCCCATTCATAATCGCAGCCACTGGAAACCCAATATATCTACCTGTTTGTTTTACGATACTCTAGAACATTGTTGCAAAATCGCTGTTATGAAATCAGGGTTATACTTAACATAAAGTAAAACTGTAGTTTCACATTCAATGCCAAAAAAAATATATATTATTTCAGGGCGCTTTCAATATCATTAAAAATATTTTGTGGTTGCAAACATGCATCTACCTGAAAATCAATCAGCCCATGCATGATAAGATGCATTAATATAGAAAGCAAACATTTTTACTACATTACATGTCTTATAATACCAGTAAACTGTACTTAATCACAAGTACACATTTATAATTCATAGATAAAAATATACATGTAAAAGTTCTCAAGCTCACTAAATTTCATGACCTATATGTTATGAGAAGTAAACATTCTTTGCCATTAACATGGTTTCCACAATTAAGTACTTCATATTATTACCTTAGCTTATATATAGTAGTCTACATACCCAAAGTATGTAAAATGAGTGATTTGACACACAATATTTATTAACATTCTCAAATCAAACGTTTCTGACACATATCACCACTCACAGTTCATTGAGGATTACTTCTTTTCTTATTTTGCTCCCTTGTCTTTGCCTGCCAGAACCATTTTCGTACTCGATGTTCAAACTTTTTTAATCAAAATTTTTCCCCACAGGTGAGGTGCTCACAGTATCTAACAAATAAAAAAAAACATAATAAGGTTTAAACTATTTCATATAGAATTATGTGTACCACAATATAGCTAACACCACATATCTGGGCAACTGAGATCCTTTGTGCTATCTTAGGAGAGAGGAGCGAAAAGAAACCAAATACCCTACTGCTGCACCTCTTATTCTGTCAGCCCTGCAAAACCCACCTCCCTTTTAATATTATTGCTAATGATTCGAGTTTTCCTTAAATCTTAACCAGCAAAGGTTGTAAATTTCCTTCCATCAGCATTGCAGCTTATGAAATCAATAATGATAAACAACGCTATTGAAGTTGTGTTGGATTGTGACACCATACAATTTTTACTTTTGTTTTTCACACATTACCAATTATAGTGAACAAGGGGGAGAACTACAAGGGAAGGTTTTTTTATCCTGACACGTAATAGCAAATTCATGCAGCAGTCTAGTGTAACGCCCCTCGTGCCACAAAATTAAATTATTTTAAATTAATGAAAAAGAACCTTGGAAACTTTCTGGGTAAGAATAATAAGAAAAATAAAGTTATTGACCAGAGGTGGCACGAGGTGGAGAACAAGACAATTTGGAACTCCCTGACACAAGCAACTTGGGAGCTGGTGGATCGTTTAAGGGAAGAAGGTATATCATAAATAAATTAATACTACACAAGTAGCTTGGTCTATAGGTTCCCTGTTTTATTTAAAAATGTAAATAATGAATTCTGTGTTCCATTTGATTTGGCATTTGTGAGTTTCCCATTTAATGATATTAACAATATATTTAAGTTTTTCGAGAATGGGCCGGCCCGATATTATTATAACAACACATACTCAACTTTAACAACAAAAAATTACATAAACAAAATTTATAAGTATCACACCAAAATTTTATTCGTCCAATGATTACATCGATAATTAGTTTTATTCATTCTACATGCTCTTGAAGAAAGCACTGTTCGCTGGTAGGCTATTCATTCGATTAATGTAGTTCGTAGCTAGAAAAGGGGGGGGGGGATGTTGATTTTACATTACCACCCGGGTCTTCAAAAGATAACGTCGGGTCGCGGAAACATCTCTTCTAACGTGACCCGCAGTGAAGGTGCAGGATCACAAGCTGGGAGCAATTTGTCTCTCCAGCACTTCGACCCTGTCTGAAACCCAAGTCAAATTCAAAACGAATTAGACCTGCTTCCAGACAGTCATACACCGTCGGCGCAAAAGGCCAACAAACGGGAATGTGGGGGATAAGGCCGGATTACTCACCAAACAGGGTGTAGAGTTCGGAGCTCACTAGGTGTCTCGCGCCGACATCAGGATGCCGCGGACCGAGAAGTTGCGGATGCGCGAACAAAACCACAAATTAAAAAAAAAAAATACTAAAACTTTAAAACTAGAGACATGACTTGAACTAATTACTACTACTGACCGACTACTGATCAAATGGGATCACATCCCTTAGAGCAACTGACTACATCTCTTCTGCACACGAATTCGCAATTTCCGCGAAAAGCCTCCTAGCGCAGAGGACGTCGAGAAGACGTGGTCAGTAGCCGAGGTCAGAGGACTGAGTGCCGCAATGGCGGACAAAGCTTCTAATTAAATCGGGCGGTGAGGCCCTGGGTCAAAGGAGGGGGAAGGTTCGGTTCTAGGCCGAAAATTTCCGAAGGTGCCCGAGTGGTTGTACGCACGACTTCAGTAGTTCGCGCCAAAGAGCGACTGCTGCGGTCTCTACGGGCAGGTACAGGAAACAACAAACAATCGACTTCTACAGGTCGAGAGGTAGAAGCATAGGGCCATAAGGCGTAGCGGCGCTGCACTCTGGCGGCGTAAAGGGGAACTAACGGAAGCGGTGAACTGACTCGCCACCAGGTGTCACGAGCGTAGTATCAGCTCGCTGGCCACCATGGGTGAAGTTGCTTTTTTCTGCCGCTAGGTGTCGCGGAGGTCTCTTTAGGACCAGGGAGAAGGTCCTTGAAATAGGCCATGGCTAAGTTCATGTCAGGTCACTGCTCCTGGATTTCTCAGAACGAAGGGGGAAGGGTGGGGGAAACAAAAGGCGCAACGAAGCTGGGAACAACCGTCCATGGGATACCCTTTCGTGACAAGACTTACTACTCTCAGCAGGTCTCTGAGAAGTAGCAGCTTGCAGACCAGAAGCTGCTCTATGCAGTTTTGGTCATGAAGAGAAATAATATTACAAACTCGGGACGTGACTGCAGGCGAGAGAAATTTTAAGCTGGCTGCCAGCCAAGTATTAGATCTGCAAAATATCAGATACGTCTCTGGGAAAGGTGCTTCAGACTACTGGCACAAAGTTTAAACACGAGGCGTACACCGGCCTAACAAAAAGTAAATCCCCCCCTTGTAACCAAATAAAATTAGAAAAATAAAATTTCCAAAATTAATTTAAAATTATAGAAAAAATTTAAAAAGGTATCGAAATGCCTAATTTACGGCACACTAGTAAAGTGCTGTTTTGTAAAATGGTGTCCCCCCCCCCCCTTTTGAGTTACTGATATTGCGATATTGCATCCATTTACCTGTTAATTATGTCAACTATAAAAAACTATGTTAAAAATTTAAAAGCAATAAAACTATTTTAGATAACAGACAGTAATGTTTCTCAAACATTTCTTGTGTGCAAAATTTTATGTTAAAACATGGGAATTTACATAACGTTGGCTATATTTTTTTAGATGTAAATTGAATCCTAAACATGACTAATCAAAATTTGGAAAATGGGATAACATTTAAAAAAAGAATTAAATAAAATTTATTTCTGAAGACAGAGAACACTAACGTAATTTCTACCTGTAACTTATAGGACATGTCTCAAAATAGTAGAGAAACTGTTGATGTATTACACAACATGCTTAATTATTCATATACTAAATGGCTGTATTAAATCAATTACACAACATTATAAAACTGTATGTATCTTTAATCAAGCTTCTCACTAGAATAGCTGAATGTTAATTATTTGAATTTAATTTTTAAAAACATTAAGAGCAAAAATATTTATACACATTTAAATTTTCTTTTCTACCTTGTGTGTTCGCAAAAGAAGAAACTGAAAAATGTTGGCTTATTAAGAAAAACATCTTTAAATGGTAAAATTATTGAAGTGTTATTTCGCAACATGCAAAATATCTTTATTATGCAGAGAAAAATAATAATCAAATGAGTAAATCCCACAAATGCTAAAATGAGTAAAACTAAAAAAACCAGAGTAGCATCAGGTACAGGGGTTTCTCTCGTGCAACTCAGACAGAGCAGATTCTGCTTATATGAACCTTAATATTATATTGTCAAAGTAATATATATATACATATATTTCTTAAATTTTTCAGATGGAACACAATTTGGTAAATATGTAGAGTCGCGGTATATGAGAAAATAATGCTAAAAATCCAAAAACACTTTCATTCTATGCTCTTTCACGTCCTCTTTTCAAATCAACCGGCGGAGATAAGAAATTCCAAATACTTTAGGAGATATAGAATTTTTTTAATTTTGAACATGTGGAGTAGCGGTATTTGCGAAATAAAAATTCTAAAAATCTGAAATTACTTTTACTATATGCTCTTTCACTTCCTCTTTTCATTAAACCCGGCGGAAATAAGAAATTCCAAATACTTTAGGAGATATCGAATTTTTTAATTTTGCAATACAACACCTGTACAACCATTCGACTGTGGCCATTTTTGTTATTTTGCCGTGTGTTCGTGAATGCGTAATAAATAAAATGGTCGATTAGGTCTGGTCAGTTACATTAATCATACTTTCAAACTAAGCGGACATAAAAAATAATGTGAATTAATTTTAATGGCTGTTTAGTTTTAAAATATTTATAATGTAACTGACCTGACCAAACAATCGGGACAAAGGATGAACAGTAGGAACTAAAATGGTCGATTAGGTCAGGTTAGTTACATTATGAATAATTGTATGATTTAATTTCAATGGTTCTTTAGTTTTAAAGTATTTATAATGTAACTGACCTGACCTAACAAACCCGGACAAATGATGAACATTAACAACTCACGTAAAAAATTTTTGTTACTTATTACTTGCGCAACAATATCCAAACAAAAAAATAAGACTTTAAAATTAGAAACGTTTAAAACCCACCTAAGTTGGTGGCGGGTACATTTCCTTTGCCATTAGAAAGAAGGAAATGATGTAGTCGTTCACCTACGTCGCGATACCTCCGACGGAACATTAATAAATAAATAATCACGTATTGGTTCATTTGAATACTGGCCAATCACGGAACTGTCACGTGACAAAATTGTCCAATAAGAAACATAATCGATAGGCCTACTCGTAAACCAGAAACAATGTTGATCGCAACATGAATACACAGGTATTCTGATGAAAATTAAAAAATTCTATATCTCCTAAAGTATTTGGAATTTCTTATCTCCGCCAGTTGATTTGAAAATAGGAAGTGAAAGAGCATAGAATAAAAGTATTTTCGGATTTTTAGCATTTTTTTTCGCATATACCGCGACTCTACATTTTTACCCACAATTTAATAAGCATGCTCAAATGCAGTAAAACCTTTGCAGAAAGAACTCAAAGGTTAAATTCTTTATACAGAGGAAACAGAACATTCTTACTTAGTGACACAATCAACTAAAGTGTTCAAACGAACATACCAAATAAGAGTTGTAGCATTTGCAATTCACACAGCTTCCTTTACCCTTTTCTCCCATTCCAGCTGTAATTAGCAGCAACTTTATTTGTTGTCAGACACGTTTCACATATTCATCACCACCAATAACCTTCATGTGTTGTATCTGTAAATTAAGACAAAAGGTTTTATGTGGCAGATGGTTGTAAGTATACATGTAATGTCTCTCAGCACATTATGCTGAACAATACAACACAAACAAATCACCCCACAGTTATACACAATCATCTCCAGCACATTACACATTGCAATATTGGAAATAGCTGTGAAACTAACATTAACTCGAGACGTGGTCATCAAAGCTCCAATTGTGTATCCAAGTATATCCCTTGATCCTGAGGACACAATCCTGTAGTAAATATTGATCCTGTGATACATGATCCTTGCTATTTAGCACGTCGAAAGATCTTGCACATACCAAATACGGGTCTATTCTACTAAACCCGTAAGGTTTGTTAGGTTAGTATAGCTACATTAAAAAACTTAAAATTAATTATGAACGGTTTGTAGGTTATATAGCTACATTAAAAATACTTGTAAAACATTGTGAACGGTTTGTTAGTTTAGTATACGCCTCATTAAAATACTTAAAGAATCAGGATATAGCTATATACGTGGATACGCGATACAGAACTGCCATTTTGAAAACAAATAGATCACAAGACCCAATTTTGTATAATGTTGATTTATGATTACCATTTTATATCAGACACACACAACGAAGCCATCCGAATTGAACTAGGTAAAATCGCAAAACTAGCATACATTTTCCATTTCGGCCACTCCTTTAGATTTCTTCGCAATGCCAAACAATATAATTGGTTAAAAGTTACTAATTTAAACAAAAAACCATACCTTATTTTAAATTAAATGTGGTGCAGGGTACTCAGATTGCAGATTGTAATCAACTCGTTGTTCCCAACCTAGACAAAGCGCAGGAAAAAAAAAACAGCACTGAACACTGGACCAGAGTGTCCAACATCACCGACTAATATTTCGAGCCAGGGTTAAATTTAATCATCTCATTAGGAAATATCAGTCATATGATTTTGTAAGACATTTCATTCGCTTACATGATGTATAAAATATACATATGTTAGATACAATGAGTCGATGATAATGTTACCATTATGAAATAGATACACAGTAATTACATGAACGTATATTATATATCTGTCCGTAGCTCTTTTTATTAGACATTTATATTTCTCTTACATGGTAAATGTCAAATATACATTTATTGTATGTAAAGTATAAACATATGAATAATTGCAAATATCAAACTAATTCTTAAACTTTTATAGGCATATATTAAGCATTCTTATTTAGCTGTATATTATACATTTAGTTCTTTTCCACAGTGTATGTTAAATATACATTTATTCGATAAATTAAATCCACATAATTCTTGTTAAATATCAAACATATGTTTGATAGTATATTATATACAGAGGCATTTATGTAAGTATAATATACATTACTTCATAGCTCTTTATAAGGCATTCATTATCTTTCATCAATCATATAAAATATACATATATTTGATACAATGAATCGATGATAGTGTTGGCAAATGTAAAACATATTCACAGACATTTCATGAATGTATATTATACATCTTTACATAGCTTCTTTTTTGACATTTAGCCCATATATGTTTGTTGATAAACGTCAAAAATACATTGTAGGTAGGTAAAGAAGAAACATAAATAGTAAATATCAAACTTATACTTTATAGAGGTATATTATACTCTGTTCTTTATCTGTATAGTACACATTTATTTATTTTCCAAGACGTATGTTAAATATACATACATTCAATGTAATGGATCGGCGTAATCGTTGTCAAATATCTAACAGATACAGAGGTGTTTTATGTATGTAGGTATACTATATATTAGTTCATAGCTATTTATAAGATATATTTAATTTTCTTCCATTGTGTATATAAAATATACATTTTTTTGATGCAGTGAATCGATGATAATTTTGACAATTATCAAACAGATACACAGACATTTGTATCAATGTATATTATAGATATGTCCTTAGCTTTTCTTTTGACATTTAATTCCTTCCCAATGTATATGTGAAATATACATTTATTGGATGTACTTAATCAACGAAAATATCAAACATATACCGAGACATTTGATGGATGTATATTATACATCCATTCATATCCTTTTTTGAGACTTCACATTCTCATCCATCATATCCATACAATATACATATAATAAATGTTAAGCTCATTACATGGATGTAAAATTAACATGTAGATCTTGTATGTACATACATTATACATTGTGTGTTGTGTGGGACCACACTTCCCAAATGCTAGAATGGCAGGCATTTTTTTTTCGTAGCCCATTTTTTGTCGCTGTACAATCAGGTTAGTCTGACACATCCATGGAACTGTCAGAACTGGAATCGTCCTCAACACTGGGAACAACCCAGCTCGGTTTATCGGCCAACCACTCGTACAAAGCTTTCGAGTTGCACTCTGCACACTGCAACCTCCTTTTACGTCGGTGACATTAATGTAAATTATTTTCATACTTCAGGACAAGGTATTCAAGTGGCGGGCAGCAAAACTCGCTTTGCAGGTCGACAAAATTAACTCTGTCTACAGTACCTCGACACACCTATCTGGCAGTGGCACTGCAGGTCGGGTAACCGGGCCTAAAAACGGGCTGTAAACTGCACGGCGAGGTTTCCTCTTTAGCCTTGTAGTCGGTGAGGAGTTTTAGGCAACCCCAAGGTCTCCTCTGCCTGCCCTGAGGTTCCCACACACCGATTAGGAAGGTGATTGTCGTTTGAGGTGTTGCCGGAACTGTTGCCGGTTCTAGTATCCGAGACATGACCCATCAAGTCCGCGGAAAGGGTGTGTGATGCGATTATATAGCCTCTCCACATCAAGTGGCAACCCTCTGCCTCCACGTTGGCACCACTGTTGGGGGAGGATCGTGGTGGCTATGTTGGGACGGGTTCCCCAACCTCTGGTCATAGCACCTCTGTAACTAAAGAGGACACTGCCGGGTCCAACTCTGCCTCAGTTGCATCCTCAATTGCATGTATGAGACCGGAAATGGCGAAAGGGCTGAGTCTGCGGACAACAGCAGATGCGATAGAAACCTTTCCGGGGGATTCGACGGCCGAGCCTCGGTGCATCGGTCCCAAAAGGGCCACCATAGTGAATGGATGGTCCTATGGTAAAGGAATCGACTGGGTATGGTGGTTATGGTGTCGGGCGACCGGGCCTAAAAACGGGCTGTAAACTGCACGGCGAGGTTTCCCCTTTAGCCTTGTAGTCGATGGAGGCACTGAGGCAACCCCCAGGTGCCTTCGGCCCGGACACTGTAGTTGCCATTTTCCAGCTGGGGCTGACGGCGGTCATCGCCAGACGAGTGCAGTCACAGCCGGGCCTTAATCGGCTGTAAACCTGTCGGGCCGAGGTATGGCGGGTCGGAGGGTTTTCCGAGGCGACAAGGACACCCCGCGGCCGTACTCTGACGCGTGAAGGTCTGGTCAGGCTACCGGCGAACAGTCTGCCGACGAGACCAAAAGTTGGGCGTAGTACGGGGAGAATCCACCATGTTTGAATGGCGCCCCGCTGAGGTTTCCTTATAGGCCCAGGATTCTTGTTGGGAAGGACTCGTACTTGGGAGTGGTGCCCCGAGTGCTTTAGGGGTAGGTACCAGGGCTCCCTAGCCCGATGACGTGCTGACGTGTTGAGCGACGAGAATTTCTCCGGTTACCAGCCTGGTCAGCTGGGAGAGGTTGCGTAGACCTCCACCGGACCGCGGGTTCACTGGGTGATTGAGGGGTCCCAGGGTGATGCGGGAGACTGGGGCAGGCGCCAGAAGTGATGACTTCAGAGGGCTAAGGGAGCATCCAACTTTCTGGTAAGCTGAGTTCTGGTTGCGTATGCGGCGTATCCGCATCCATGCCCATGGGGGCCCCAGCCTTAAAATCCTATTGAGGATGAAGGCTGGGTTATCAAATATGAGGAGAGATCCTCAAAACTTGACGGTCGGCGACGTGAATTGTTCCACTTAGTCGTTCCTTTGTAGCGATGCCGATATTGTGGAATGGAAGTTCACCTTGTTGCCAACGAAGTCCATGTTGGGTGCAGGCTAGCAGAATGTTGGTTTTCTTACACCGTTGGTGAAGGTAGTTCCAGTAGTATGATGGCTTGAATGTTTTCAGTGTAGTCACTCCAACTTTATTCGTAAATGCAAGTTCTTTAAGAACGAACCCATTTTGGGAGTTTAATCCTTGCACGTTACACATAATTCTGATACTGCCTCATATCCGCTGCATTCGCTTCCTTATATAGCTTCGGAACTATTTTTTTACACCATTTACACATAAGCCATGTATTCATCCGCGAGCTTGTTTCAACTGGCTCACAGTATTTTTTTCGAAGTTTTGCAAGCGAGGGGCAGCCTAACTTATTCTGAATATGTATTATATTAATTTATTGTCTGCAATACTTATTTAACAAACGTTTTTGTTCGAGGCCTGCCACATACACATTATCAATAAAAAGCTCATTAACATACTTTTCAATTTCTTCGTGAGGAATATTACCGTCGCCCCACCTAAGTACTCTATATATTCTTTGTAAGCCATTTGTTTGTAGACTTTGATTTTTTGTACAAGTCATTCCATGCAAATGGATGTTTGAATACGCACGTAATTGATTTTTTGGTGTCGTAAGTTACACTAAATTCTTTCACAACAACACCAAACTGGGGCTGGAAGGCTTGAATGTTAAAACACATGTTCGCTCGAGTGCTAAACCCTGACTGACATAATTACACTAATATTTTAACCATTTTATCCCTCGAGTTATAGGTAACTAAGCGATCGTGAATTATGAGAGCATAAGCTTTAGTATCTCTAGGAATATTTTCAGAGGACATAATTTCAATCCTACAGTCAATTATATTTGAGTTAATACGATTGTCTTGTGCAAAAACATCAAAAACGAGAAGAGGTGCCATACTATTACAGTTTTCCGGGTCGAGTGTAGCAGAAGCTTGTCGTACAAAATAAGATTGTTGAAATATTTAAATTACATAAGATAGGTATGCCATGAGGAACTAACCATTATTAAAATAAGCATTTAAATCCAACTATGGGTATGCTTGAGAATTGAGAAACACTTTAAAATTTTTTTATATAAACATGATGAAAGAGAGATTTATCTACTGTAATTGTGTTTGTCTTTCTTTTTGAAAACCTAATATGATAATACAGGGCCTCTCTGATCCAAACGTGGATTTTACGTATTATCTTTGAAATATTTGTGCAATGGGAGTGCATGACTTGATGTAAGCTTTTGGACATATGCCATTACTAAGCATATGTATGTATTTGTTTTTCTTTTTTTGTTGACCATATTCCTGTTATGGAATATTATGTGGTATATATATCCTGTTGACAACCACAATTTTTGCTTAATTTGTGTTTTTTGTCTTTTGTTTTTTGTAGTATTCTTCTACAGACATACATGTGCTTAGCAGTGGCGTATGTCCAAAAGCTTACATCAAGTCGTGAATTTCATGGTCCAGTTTATACTTTGTGACTGAGGCAAACTAGGATAGCTTTTCAATGACCATGATCTAAAAGCTTTTTCAATATCATTACCTTCCTCTACAAACTTTAGCAGTCTTATTCGCTCTTGTGTTTTAACTTCCAAATACGGTTTCATCCACTCGATTGTTAATAAAGATAAAATAATAATTTATAGATTTTCTTCAGCTGCTAGCACAACATTATTCCATGTGTTTGCAAGAGAAAATATTAGTTCTTGTTTAGAGTTGATTATGATATGTTTGTAGTCGTCTGCTAATCCTAGGATTGTAGCTAGTGGTATGCAAATTTCAAATTTACGACCGTCATACACACACACTTTAAAATTTTCTTCGATACCTCAACCGGCCATCTTCGCTACAGGTAATTCATTCTCGTAAGATTTAAATAATTATTTATAGTACACGTAATTCTGAGATCTCTAACATAGTCCAGTTCGATTCCATTTAAGTTATATGATATTCTAGAAAATAAGTGTAGAACACAATTTCGAATAATTCGTGTAGTTGTCGGGTGTTGACCATTATTCTTTAAAAGCACTCCTCTTATTCGTATGAAAGACTGACTCGGAAGAGTATATACATATTCATTCTGAATAGTTATTATAACTTCGGAAGATTGTAAATACGGACCTGAAATTTAAGGAGAGTAGCTATGTATCTCCAACTTTGTGATTGAATCATCAAAGCTAACTCTCTCATTAAGATTAAGGATTTCCGACTCCATACTTTCTTACTTTATATCATAGGCTACGTAAAAAATACGGATTAGTAGTTGTTAGCCTTCTGACCTTCTTTCGCAAACTAACAATTTTTTTAGTTATGTTCTTGCTTTTATACATTCTGTTAAAATTAATTCCCATCATTCTTGAAGCGCAGTCTCAAAGTAATTTCTTCTCCTCTAAAATTAACAAGTTCCCCGTTTTGATCTACAAGTTGAAGTGTTATTTCACTAACTGATTTTACTATAAACTACATGAATGAGTAAAATATTTATCAACTTAACTGATTCGTGAACTTTCCCCGACTCATACACTCTATGCTCGAAACCTAATAGCGATCCAATGCTGTCACCTTTAAAACCTATATCACAACTGCTAACTAAAATACTTTTCATGGTTTTTATATTATCTGTAGGAATTATTGTTTCATTCGGTTGTAAAATATTCTTTAAATAATCCTCAATATCGCTAATTTCGTAACATCCAATCGGTATTTTATCTCTATGAATTTTTTTTCGTTAGGCTGTTTCTATCTGAAAACATTATTAGTTTCGTCAACATTAGCTATAGAATTAACAGACCAATTTCCTTTTAACTGTATTGGTTGGAAAAATACGGAAGTTAATTCGCTGCTCGCACCTGACAATATTGTAGTAATACTCATTTTTACAACTAACTGCTGAAATTCGTATGTTGTAGTTTATATACTTTTTTACATGAAGTTTTGTCTAGAATATATTCTTTTTGTACTTTACAAGTGCTAAAGATATTTAGGAAATAAATCAGCAGCTACTAGTGTTTGTGTCTCTGGTACGGAATGTGCGTCCAAACTGCGAGGACAGAACATCTTTAAGCACATCGTTAGTGTTTCATGTTAGCCAAAGTGCTATCCCTCGTTAGGAAACAAAAGTCCGCGTTTCTTGTAAGTCACCGATGTGGAATGTGCCTACAAACTGCGAGGGAGGCAGAATGTCGTTAAACTAGTAGTTAGTATTTCAAGCTGTACAAAATGACACAGCTCGTTTGGAAATAAAGTCCGTGCGTCTGTACTGAGGAATGCGTGTCCGAACTGGAGACAGAATGTCATTAGTCACACAGATGCTTCATAGAAAGTTTTGTGTCAACACACTGGCATGACAATCAATCGACAGACTGCTTGTGGAAAATAAAATAGTAGAAATATTTCACGAAAATTTTGACCAAAAATATTAAACATAGTTATCCACATTTTTGAGAGTTAAAATTTGTTCCCTATTGTAATTGTATGAAATTTTAACACATTTTAAATAAATAACGAGTTCTCTTGGAGGCTTTAAATCCCCGAAACTATCAAAGTAAATTACATTTTTACCTCGTTTCAAATTTGCTGTCCAATGAGTATCACTGGTACTTTTACTGTCTAAATTAACAAATGAAGATTCGTTAACATTAGGCTTTTCTGGAAGTCTGTCTCTCATAAACAAACCTCTAAAGTTATTTATTTTTAGTTTATGAGCATATTTTATTAATTCCGTGTTTGATAATGCTCTAGACGTATTGAATTCATCGCTTCTTGTTTTTCCAATATTTTTTCTTTATTTTTCCGTCCCCTTTTGCCTGATTTGGGTGTAGAAACATACCTTTTACATTTTTTCAACCTATATCTAGCGCTTTCATCTTTTCGTTGTGACGTCTTGCTTTTTCCAAGTTTTTTTATTGGTCTTTGCCGAATGAATTGCTCTAACTACACCACTTCCTGCACCCACTAATTCTTCTAGTGCAGCTATAGCAGGAGTAAGTGGTAGGAATCCACCTTTCTTGACTCGTTTCTTTATAGTTTTCTTGATTTTACGTTTTCTCTTGAGTCCCATTCCTAGTTTTACCTTTGAATTCGTGATTTTTGAAATGACAAATGAAGCTAGCTTCTCGCCTAGTTTAGTATCTCCTGACTTGTACAAATTATCCACAGCTTGTGAAAGGATTTTATCTGTTTCGTGCCTGTCTTTGAAATCGACACTTATTATTATACGCAATTCGTAGGTTTTACAAAATTTTATCAAGTTTATTTATACCTTTATTTCCCCACCTAAGTCTCTTAGGTAATTTGTGCCCGGAACACAGTTCTTGTAACCAGGGATATGTAATTCAAATGGTAATTTGTTTATCAAACTATTTACCAGTCCACCACCAGGTTTAGACTTACTCTCACAAGTCATTGGTACTAACTGAAGGTAATATATAAATACTGCTCCTTATCTCCTTATATAGCTAATTAGTTCAGTTGTAAACAGAACGTTGAAGTAAGTCGGTAAGTCACTTGTGTCAGAACGTATTACTTGTGTAAAAACTGCAGGAAAAGTTTCAGTTTAAAACAGAATGCTTCCCGTCTTGAAAAAAATGCATGTTTAGAAACTTATTCCTACCGCATGTTTCGGTGTCTTAAATGCCCACGTGAATTCAAGAGAGTAGATAGCTTGCAAAGGCATAGCAATACTTATAGGTCTAGTATGGATAAGGGAAATATTTCAAAAAAATATCCACATATTTCAAACATAAATCCACATATTTCAAAGCAAATTTCCTATTTGATGAATGATACTTGAAACACTGATCAAGTAATAACTAAAAGATTAGGCTGTGGTATGAAAATCATTCAACCTAATTTATCTTTACCTGTGAAAATATGGGAAGTTGACAAAATATTTTGGGTTCTAGAATGTAGACATGGAAGTTTACTACCTAATACTGTAAGATTTATCAATGCAGGGCCCTCTGGGTGCGGAAAAACTTGTGTGCTTATGAGCTTGCTTGAACCTGCGAATGGTTTACGTTTTGAAAACATATACCTTTACTCAAAATCATTACAACAACATAAATATGTACGACTTGAATACATACTTTAATGGTATGGACTACTATACTTTTAAAGATATTGATGCAATCATACCTCCGGAAGAAGCTAAACATAATTCCGTGTTTATCTTCGATGATGTTCCAAGTGAAAAACAAGGTAATATTCAAAGATATTTTTCGATGGGCCGGCATTCATACGTGGATTGTATAATTTTGTGTCAAACATACTCGAGAATACCGAAACAGCTTCTACGGGATAATGCTAATGTAATTATTTTATTCAAAATGGATGATATAAATCTTAAACATGCATACGAAGACCATATTTCGAGCGATAAAACGTTTAACGAGTTTAAACAAATGTGTTCCATGTGTTGGATTGTAAATTTTGTTTTCCTCTTGATTTTCAAAGATTTTCCACTATATAATGCCCATTTCAGAATACAGTTGGATCAGTTTATCGTTAGAGATGACTGACTCCATAAGTAAGTTCGGGCATAGTTCCTTTAAAGATATGCGTGAAAAAAGTAATATCGCAGAAATACATGATGGGAACTTGTCAGCGAATGGTGAAATTTTACGTAATCTAGGTCAGCCTGCACATTCTACCGATGCTAGTACAAAACAGTATGTGCAGGGAAAAAAACACGCAAACACTATAAGGTCTGAAACTAGTTGTGGACTCTACGAGTGATAAACAAAATGATAACTTTAAACGTTTATTTACTAACATAACAAACGTTGTTGATAAAATTCTAAACGACAAACTTAAAATTGTGTTGGACGATATGAATGAGAAAATTTAATCTCTGAGTCATGATGATGAGTTATTTAGACATTGTGAACACATACGCGAAACTTTACTAAAACAAAGTGAGGAAATTAAACTAGTCGTTAAAAAAGTTTTACTAATTTACATAAACAGTTCATAAGTGAAACGAATGCTCGCATGGATAGGTTGGAAGAATATATGGTTATCAAACCTTTACAAGATTCTGAAACTTTACCTCAAAAAGGCCGAAAGTCGGTTTCATAAAGGTATATAAAGCGTGACGAATGATTTAACAGTCATTTCAAAATCATGTCTGAATCAGCGAAAGAGATGCATGACATAATCCAAAGTATTCGTGATAAGTATTTACTTGCAAATAAGGAAAAGTTAGACTGAGATATATCAACGAAAGAATATTCTAACCAATTACTTCGCGTCTAGATAATTTAAAACATGAAAATATTTATCCTGCAACCGTTAAACGCGAAAAGGTTTCTTCTGAAGCGAAAGAAAAGGTGCCTGCTAAAACCTTTCATAGAAAGCGACAGATCGTGCATGTAAATGAAGAAAGTGTTCCTACATCCTATTTATTACAGAATAAAAAATTATGTTAATCAGAAACTGAACCAGACACTATTGCTTCCACATACTTGTCTTCATATACGTCGCGCAAAGGTGATCCTGTTTATGGTGTATTTAAACATAATAAAATGTGGTACATGGGTAAATTGGAAGTACATTTTTTACCAGATGATGTCATACAAGTAGGTGAATTTACTACGAATGGGACACATGGACTTTATCAGCTGATGTTTCTTAGAGACCCTCATCGATACACAAAGACTGATTTAGAAAAATATAAGCTAATGTTAAAAACTACAAGTGCCCATTACAAAAACAACTGATAAAAGACTAATATGTTCAAATATGAGCATCATATAAAGAATGATGTTATTTCTAAAATGTTTCCTGAAGTAGGTTTTTCAACAGGATCTGGTTTAGTTAGTAAACTATTTGATGATAAAAGACAGTCTTACGTATTTTGTTATGATCCGAATGAGCTTGTAGATCAGCTTTGCTTGCTGTTAGTTTCTGCTGAAGCAGGGAATACTTCGCATCAAAAAGAAATAATTTCCTTACTTGAAGAATTGCAGGAGGATAAATACATATCGAAATGAGTCGACGAGCTTTTGCAAAAAATCTTCATAAGCCTGCAAGGCATTGTTTTCCTAGACGAAGTGTTCTGATATAAGGCTTTTAGACTTATTTAAGGCAGATTTGGTTTAAATTATTCCTTATTCTAATGTGAATACCGGGTAGAAGTATCTGCTTACTGTTATAGATGTTTATTATAAACGTGCGTGGGCAGAAACTGTAATAAGTAAAAACTCGAATGATGTGGCTGTAGCCATGGAACGTGTTTTTAAATAAAGTTAAACTCCTAATAACATGCAGACAGATAATGGGAAAGATTTTTAAAATAGCAAATTCCAGGCTCTAATGAAAAAACACGGAACAAACCATTATTCTACGTTCACCGAGATAAAAAGTGGAGTGGTTGAACGATTTAATCGTACCCTAAAGGAAGCCATGTGGAGGGAGTTCACAGCAAAAGGAAGTTATAAGTGGATTAATATGTTGCCGTCATTATTAAATGACTATAATAACAGAAAACATCGAACTATTGTCATGACACCTGTAAATGTAATCGATAAATCCGTTTTGAAAAAGGATTTACACCTAATTGGTCAACAGAAATATTTTGTGTTGTTAAAATACGTAATTACCATCCTAGATGTTACTACTTCGAAGATTTACAAGGTTCGACGACTCGTGGTGGATTATACGAGCAAGAAGTTCAGCCTACTAAGTACCCCAACGATCATTTAGTAGAGAGTATGTTGAACCGAAAAGATGAACGTTTATTTGTAAAGTGGTAAGGATTTGATAAATCTGAAAACAGTTGGATAAAAACCGGTTATGTTATAAATTAGTGTGGTGTTATAAATTAAAATGTATTGTAATATTGTAAATTTTTATGTTAATAAATGTAACTCTAAAATAAATGTTTTATTTATTCCTGTACTGTTCGAAGTTTTTCACTAGCTGCGAGGAAGGAGCACTTGTGGACGGTACTTAAAATGATATTAGGAGGTTGGAGATGTGTGGTGACAGGAATAAATCATCCAGCTATTAGGATCGGGAAGGGTGAGGTGTAGGGGTGCAGGTACGTCAGAGGGCGTGCGTCAGAGAGATGTGTGCTTGGTTATCACTCCTTAGAGGGGTTGGCAAGTGGATGGCAGAGGAGTGGGGGAAATGTGACATATATACCGCACACATTTTAAAACAAGCTTCAGTTTGTTGCTGGATACTGGAGCAACATGTCTTTCCGTGAAAACGACTTTGACCGCAGTTGGTCTAGTGTAGCGATACGCGGGACCTCTTCACCGATAGCTATAATAGACCTCACGACAGACGAAGAGGACGCGGAGGAATATCTCCACAAATGGGCCGACATTGAGCGCTGCTCACATCAGGGTCCCCGCTGGAAGCGAAAGGAGCCGTGTGGGTGGACTCCTGAGCGGGACCGCTTACAGCTCCAGTCAGCCCAACCAGTGTTTGGGGCATGCGGACCACCACCACTCATCCACATTGCTGCTGCCGGGTAGCAGCAGCCTACTATGGGACATCCTGAATCACCACCCCTGGCTTCGCCCCCCTTGATGAGGCCGCTGACGCCACTGGTGGAGCTTGCCCGTCACCCACCACCACCATTACCACAGCTAACATCAACTCCGAGTTGGCTTGCCTCACCTGCTCCAACGTCGCAGTGTGGGTGGGCACGCCATCACCACCAGAGTGCTTTTGCAGGCAAGTGTGCAAGTGTGTAGGTCTGGAAGAGTGGCTGAATTAATGAGAAGAGGGTTTTAATGCCCGCTTTAATAGTCTCGATTTCGTGCTCGGGGGCTTGATCGTTGAGTTGCGGCTCCTCAAGATGTTTTTACGCGAACAATATGAAAATTTATAATGTAAATATTTCGAGGGATATGTTGTATTAAGTTTTGGTGTTTTTGGTGTTCATGCAATTAAATATTTTTATCTAATTCGGCTTTAAAGGTACTTATGTTTCAAGGCTTTTTACATGAAATATATTATATTAGAAGATTGAAATTATGTACACAAACACCAAAATCTTTCCTTAATGCAGCTTTTTAAACACATGCATGCAAACACGGACTTGTTTTGAAAAGTAAAATGAAAATTTACCCAAACATTAAAAAATAACTGCTTCCATGCAGCTTTTGAAACACGAATATGCAAACATGTTACGTCAAAGAAGTTACATCAATAAAAATATTGTTTGTGAGTGATGACTGAAAAATTTCTGGTCCTGAAATGACTAAGATGGAGTAATAAATGAAATAAAATAAATATTTTGTTATAATTATCATTACTATATCCATCGCATCCGAAACGATGAGACAAGTCTTTTGATAAATGATGACATATATCACAGACTATACAGATAAACATCATAAATGTTTATGTCTTTAAGAAAATGGTGGTCTTGAAGAAAATTCCTCTGGATTTTTTTAATAAGTGTTCTATAAGGCTCATAACAACATAATGACTGCGGTTTTTGGATTTATTTTAACAAAATTTGTGAATTTTTTTTGTTTATTAGGGTCAGAACAACACTGGTAGGAAATAAAAACTCGACCTTACGTACACTAACATACTTTAGAAACCTACACCCGATGACGACATCCATCAGATGAAATCCAGATGTCGGTCTCCACCATACAAGATGGCCGCCTCCATCAGACTATAATGGTATAATTTTTTTATTTTGATGATAAATTTATTTTTAAGATATCGAAGTAACGAAAATTACAAAGGGAGCAAAGTAGAGAGCTCGATGATGATGTCATCATAACGAAAAGGGCAATGCACAGGAGTGAGGAGCTCGATGACGAAGTCATCAAGTTTTTAAATTAATATTTTATTTAGTAATTTTTTTCCGATTTTCTAAGTTAATACATATTAGAGGATTTTCAAGATTGGGGACGTGACGTCATATTTCAGTGGAATGTTCTAGAAAAAAGGCGGAAATTTCTAGAAAACAAAATGGCGGAATCAAAGATGGCCACCGGGGTCAAATGTCAAGATCAAATCCGAGATGGCCGCCGGAAGTGACGTAATCCAAAATGGCCGTCTCAAATCCCTAAATCCCGACCCAGGACCCGGTGTCCACATATGAACTAAATACACCTACTCTAATACACCCACGGCCGCTGAAATAATATGCAAGTACAAAACACAATTCGTTTACATTTGCAGTATACTGCATGAGCTACGTGTTTATTTTCGTTCACGTCGGGTTGATTCTTAGATAGCGAGTGTCACTTCCCTTCCCCTCCCTTCTCACTACCCTCCTCTTTTGTGCCACCAAACTCTCCTTGATTCTGTATGGTAGTGCGCATGCTCCGCTCCCCTCCATCTTCAGGAACTATTTTCCTTCTGCGGATGTATTTCTTATACACTGTTTTCAACTCGGCTCGTTCTTGTGCGTTTAGTTTTTGAGGCTGGCAGTAAGCTATCCGGAGTGCTGTGGAGACGATCATGGACAAGTGAGTACTTGGGGAGTTTACATGTTAGTTGTCTTTAAGTGGCATGTAGATTCAATTTTGTTCGTGTTCTCCTTTTTGTTTCAAAATTCTCTTTCTTTCGCCATGTTCCAAATTCTGCTTCATTTAAGTATTTTTTGCATTTATTTATTTCACGAATTCGTCCATGATCGTCTTCCTGTTTGGTTCCTCTGCGGCACTCCCAATAAGATGTCAACACATTATGATAGCCTCACGTTCAGATTAATGATATGTTATGTTTGAATTTGACTTAAAGGTTAACGGTAATTTACTGATGGTGCGTACATTAAGAGCTAGCCAGCACGTTAAATTTTTAAACCGAGCCTTGTTCAATTTATATTGGGAATATAAATTATTGTAATCATCTTTGTAAATGATGGGTTACCAAGTGGTTAAAAAATGTATATATGAATAAATGTATATTGGTTTGCTTCATAAATTCACCCTTTCTCTAGGTAGAAACATTTACTGCTTATCTGGTTCTCCTATTATAAGGAGCGAAACGACGTACATGCCTTATAATGTGAAACACTCAGTTCAATATGTCATTGTTGAACTCCTTAGAAGTTTGAAGTTTCCTCTGACGAAGCTACGTTCTTTGTTTATACGATCATTGTAAGCTTCACATTAATACACGATTCAAACAACATTAAAAAAGGAAGCACAATCAAACAATGAAGCAAAATCGGAAGCAAAATAAGAAAATAAGCACAATTGGAAGCAGAATCAACGAAAAGGGATCACATTTGCAAGTAAAATCAACGAAAAGAAAACACAATAGGAAGCACAATCAAAACGATTGTACAATCGGAAGCACAATCAACGCAAAGGAAAATCAATTGGAAGCACAATCAAAAAATGAAGCACAATCGACAAAAAGGAAGCACATTTGAAAGCACACTCAAAGAAAAGGAAGCACAATCGGAAGAATAGTCAGCGATAAGGATGCACAATTGGAAGCATAATAAAAAGGAAACATAATCTGTAGCACATTAAAGAAATGTAACCACAATTGGAAGCACAGCCAAGGAAACTAAGCACTTTAGGAAGCACATTTGGAAGTACATTCAAGAAATGGAAGCACATTCGTCAACCTGTTGCAACCTGTTCTGACCTGCAATGCATCTACGCAGAGGTCAAATTTCATGTGTCTCGTCGTAGCACTCTCAGGGATCTTGTCTCAATAAGCACCGAGTAAATGTCAATTCGCAGCCGTAGTCGCATATATTGTCGTCCATGTCTCACTGCATCAGTTGTCGCCGAAGAAGATTATCAGTCGGATATCTGAAGTCCTGATCCCGAGACCAGTGACACGTTGGATCCGGAATCAATGAGACAGTACCCAGAGTCGACGAGACTGTTCATGAAGCATTAAAGACTCTGCTTACTATGAAGCTTAATTCCTTAACCTAATGTGTATTATTGTACTTTTTTTAATAAATTTGAGTTATGAACTTTGTGTGTTTTTATTTGTAGACATTTAACGTGCCTGCCCTTTAACTTGATATAAAATTAATTAAATGTAAAGTTTTTTATTTGACTCATGTAAAGTATATCGACAACCGCGAGTATATAAGGATCATTCTCTGACCGCGGTGCAGTGCGGATCTGCTATCTTGACTAGTCTATTGCATAAGTCTCGTAATCGTCTATTCGTGAGAACTCTATGGCATCTTTAACAATGGTCTAGTTAGACAATCTAACATCAGAAGCGGAGACCCCAATAGCAGCGGAGACCCCAATGGCTGCAGCGGCGAAAGATGTGCAGATCCCGATGCATCTGTGATACCGACTACAGAGGAGAAATCGACAGGTGCGTTCCATCGCTTGAAAGTTTGTCAGCCACCTCAGAGACTTCAACAGACGACAGACGTTTATCGCACCGGTTCAAATACTGTGATACATCATTCACTAAATCATCAAACGCTCGCAGGCATGGAAGAAGCAGATGACCAAATAATGTACTGCAAAGAACACTGTTTCAGTGCATCACATGTAGTAAATTTATTTTTTACGACTAGATAGTCTAAATTGACATTATCAAACCTGCACTTGGCCATTTAAGCTCAAGCATGAACCTCTTTGCAAATACTGTGGCAGAAGTTTTATGCTAGCACAGCATGCTAGACGTCATGAAAACTGGAACTGTCCAATGAACATGTGGATTAATTAGTTCGTCACAATGCGAATGGTGGGGCGTCATATACAGTTATCGTGACTCTTTGACGGTCCATTTGAAAAACTGTAAACATAAAAACTGAAATTTAAAGGCTTATAAATTATCACATAACTGTGTCATACGAATATATAACTAGCGTGCCTAGGGTGTAACTCTCAGTTCGTTTTTGTTTGTGGAAGAATTTGGACATACTCTCCTGACAATTTTCTACAGTGATAAACATTACTCCAAATTAAAAGATGAAGACCTCGATGGCATCATTTCCCTCTTTAGTGCAGAAATCTATTAAATTTGTACCATCATCATTTGGTGGTTCTTCAGCCCAGTCTGACGTATAATATACAACAACAGCAATGTTAACTCCATCAACGTCGGGGACCTTGACAGCAGACACGCTGATTGTGACACAGATCCCGATGAAGCATCATATTCAGAAATAGAGGAGACTTTAATGTCTGCAGTGTTCTAAGGGGCAGTGAAATCGTTATCCAAGGAAGCAACAACTTGTGGTGTTCCATCGTCCAACTGTCCATATTGTGAGAGCATAAAAATTGGAAAAATTTTAAATTTGTAATACGCAATTGTAATAATAACTCTAAACACATTAAATATTAGTGTAACAGGTGTTGTAGTCAGTTTATAACTACGGAAGATTGAAAAGACAAATCAGGAATTGTGATATACTGGCTATACACTCATCAGAACCAAACTTTATTTTCTGTGGCAAGACTTTTGTGCACATGATCAGTGTGAGGTATCATGATTTATATCACTATCATTTCCATATAAATGAGAACTCTATGCTGTGTGAAAAATGTGATAATCGATTTTCGTGTGAAGATTCCCTGAGGTTACATGCCAAGACACATAAAGAACATGTTTTGCACTCCATAACGAATGAACTAATTGCGAAATGCTAGGAATTTCCTTGTTTTGTACTTGCAGATATTATGTAATGAGTTTTTTATTTGTAATATTTTTGTAATTTTTATCGAACCTGTCACTTTTATGGTGTTTTTAATTAAATTAACTTTTTTTTGTATTGATCAAAGATAGAACTGAGGTGATCGAAACTACTATTATTTTAACGAGTGCATCTTTTAAAGAATTTTGGAATTTTTCCCGATTTTTTAGCTGAAAAATTAAAGATTTTCAAAATGACAGCCAAGATGGCCGACAAAATTTTGGGTGGTCAAAAGGCGTACAATATGGTGGACGCCCTGACAAATAATTACTGCACACTAGAGGGTAAAAATTAAACTAATTTGTGTGCATTGACTTCTAGCAGACAAAATCTATTTGTCGAATACAATATTGAGGCCTCCAGCAGACGAAAATTAGATGACCCCCATGACAACATACTGGCTGACATAATATCGGCCAGGGAAAAAGTGGTAGGAGGTCAGTCTGCCTGTGGCTTCCGTGAAGGAAGGATTCATCACCCATTTTAATCGATTGCCTTCCCCCGGGGTTCGAACCCAGTACCTTCTTCATAAATTCCTATTATCATAATTTAATTAAGTCAATTATTTATAAATATAAAAATTTTTCCTAATTTCTAACATAAAATTTGTGGATTTTCAAGTTTGCAGACGAATTTCAGAATGGCGGTCTTTCGTTTCATTAAAAATTTATTAAGTTATTTTTTATTATTTTAAAAATGTTTCTTTTACAATTGGATACTAAATATAGATATTCAAGATGGCTGCCATTACACAAAGTGCAACATTGCTAGAACCAAGATGGAGACCGTAACAAAAAATGCAACATTTCTATATTCCAAGAGGGTAGGTGTAACAAAAGTGCAACTTTTTTTGAATACAAGATGATTGCTTTAACAAAAGGTGCAGTGTTTCTATAATCCAATATGAAGTCAATGACGAAAATTAATCTATACTAATATTATAAAGCTGAAAGTAGTATATAATAGGGGCTCCGGAAACTGTCTTCTGGGTGTGGTGTCTGTGGTGTCGACCGCCATATTGGATTGTGAAATCACGGCGGCCATCTTGGATGAGCGTAACGGGACACAGCGTAATGGGACAAGTAGTACCGTGTCCTTGACCTTGACCTCGGCGGCCATCTTGGATCCGCCATCTTGGATCAGCCATTTTGGACGACGTCATTTTGTTTTCTCGAACATTCCTGCATTTTGTTTTCCGCCATTTTGAATTATGACGTTTACGTTGCCATTTCTGTTACTGCCGCCATTTTTAACTTTGTATTTATTATCCGATTTTAATGAAAACAATTAAAAATTTACAAAAAAAATTAATTAATAAAATTTAAATAAAAAATATTAAATAGAAAACCATTTTTGACATGGAGCTCGCAGTCCTCGGTTCGAACCCGGTGAGGGCAAAAAAAATGGCAACTGATCCTTCCCCCGTGGTGGGTGCAGGCAGACTGACCCCCACCACTTATGTCATAGCATATATATCGCCAGTTATCATGACGTCATGTCCGCCATCTTGTCCTCATCTGCTGGAAGCCATCATCATGTTATCGTCTGCTAGAGTGCACTGACACCATGTTAGTTTAATTCTTATCCGCTAGAATGCAGTAATCATTTATTACTGTGACACCCGCCATCTTAAAATTTGGCCGCCATCTTGAAAATCCGTAATTATTTAGCTAGAAATTCGGGAAAAGTTTCAAAATTCGTTAAATAAATCACTCATTAATTTACATATTGATTCGATCCGCTCCTGTCCTTGGTTCGATTCCCGATCGATGCAATAATGTTTAATTTTATGTAAAAAAATAATAATTTCAATAAACCATGTTCAACATTCTTAAAGAGACTTTAAATCCTCTACTACCATCATCCTATCAAACAGCAAGACCACCATATTGGAAAATTCGTAATTTTATTGCTAGAGATTCGGGAAAAAGTTCATAATACACTAAATAAATTTGTAATCTATATAATGAATGATTAGATCGACTAAGGTCCTTGGTTCGATCACTGGTCGATACAAAACAACTTTAATTTTAAAAAAGTACCACTAAATTGGCAGGTTTGAGAAAATAAAAACACCACAAGTTCTTTTAAAAAAAAATTTTATTTCATAAATACTACACTAGTACAAGTAAAAAAAAACACAGACAAATTACTAAAGTTTTGTTGATTCCTCGATTCAAACAGTCTTCTTAATGGACGAAGAAAGTCTTTAACATGTCCGTAAATGTCTATTCAGTTTATCAAGTCGACATATTGGTACACCACAATTTTCGCACAAAGACGAATTATCGACTTAATTAAAAGGACAGTGATATATTTCGTGTCGTTGTGCACTTTGAATATTTGCTAATGTATTGTTACAAAATATACAGCTTGATTCCGATGAATGTACAGCCAGTCTATCACAATTCCTGAGGTGCCGTTTTAATCTTCCATAGTGTATAAAATTGCTTAAACACCTGTTACACTGATATTTAATGCGTTCAGAGTTATTATTACAATTGTGTATTACATAATCCCGTAACTTCAAGTTTTTGATCTTCTCACAGTACCTACAGTTGGGTGATGGAACATCGTTGGATGCTCCTACCTTAATCAATGTCTCTGGAACTGTTGACAACCATTGTAAAACTGCTGAAATGTTAACTTCTGAAGCCTTTGAGGTCTGCTCTGCAGAAGATGTGGCACGCGTCGGATTCTCCTGCTGTGTTGAGAGTGTAGGTGTAGCTGTAGACGACGTTGTCATCAAGCTTTGCACTGTTGATGGTAGACCTTCGATCCAGGTTGGTGTAGATAGTGGTAATGATGCCATCGAGTTCTCAAGAATAGCTAGATACCGGTCTATTATGTTATACAAGTCTAACCATCCGATCCGTTCATCACTGCAGCTGGAGACGGACTGAAGTTCATATCACCAGGGTCTCACTTATATAGTTTTATCAGCTGGTACAACACATGAGTCAAAACAATAACCATGTTCATTATACTCGCACTTAACTTTCTCGGAGCATTTTTTATAATGATAATATAAGCTATCGAGACGTGAAATTAGTTTATTACATTTTATACACTGAAACAGTATTCTTTGAGCATTATTCTGACAGCTGCTTCTTTCATATCTGCGCGCATTCGTAGGTTTAGTAAAAGATGCGCCACAATATTTGCATTGATGCGCTGTACGCTCTACATTAATTGAAGTCTGGAATGCAGATGGTGAAACTTCAGCTGATGATGGAAAAATACTTATCGTTGTCTCCTCTGCAGCCGGTATCGGGATCTCCGACACCATCATAGTTGCTGCCATCGAGGTCCCCGCTGCTGACGGTAAACAGTCTATCCTGGTCGACATTGGAGCAGTAACTAAATCTCACGAAACTTACTGAAGAGAGCAAGTCCGTACAGCACCGCGGCCAGAGGTGAACTGAGGGTCCAGTCGTCTGAACCTCGCTTATATACCCGCGGGCTATTGGTATACCACATGAGCGAGTATGCAATATCGTGCTGCTTGCACTTTCCGTCGAGATAATTAATGCCCACGTCACCGCGAGCTAACCTTTTAGCTAATGTAGTGCCGGAGCCACAGTATCTGTAGCCAGGAATGTGTAGCTCGAATGGCAGATTGTTTAACAGTGAGTTCACGAGACCTGCACCGATGTGTTTTTTGTTCTTACCTCTTCGACTCATTGCGCACAACTGACCAGAAAGCATAAATATGCTTCTTTTATACAATTTTTTATCATTACAATGCAAGTCGTCCAGCAAGAGGTGTGTTTACCCGTGCGCATTACGCAAGATGATGTATTTAGTGCGCGTGAATCACGACATGGCTTACTGCTTCCTTCTGCCGGACGATGCATAATGGCTGGTCCGTCCAATTGCGGTAAAACGAGCGTTCTGCTAAGTTTATCAGAGGAACCAAGCGGACTTAGGTTAGAAAACATGTACCTCTATTCCAAATCGTTGCAACAGCCAAAGTACCAGCGCCTAACTACGGTTATACAATCGGTGGATGTTCTGGAGTATTTTCAATTTAATGATAATGCAGATGTGGTACCTGCAAACGAATCAAAACCAATTCCGGGTTTGTTTTCGACGATGTAATGTGTGAGAAGCAAGGCATAATACAAGAGTACTTTTCCATGGGCAGACACGTCAAGGTAGACTGTGTTTACCTGTGTCAGACGTACATTCGTATTCCAAAACAACTCCTACGAGACAACCCAAATGTCATAGTACTTTTTCGCATGGACGAACTTAATTTAAGTCACGCTTATGATCACGTAAACACTGACATGACATTCCAGGAATTCAAAGAAATGTGCTCCTTGTGTTGGAAAGAGGAACACGGATTCCTAGTTATAGTCAAAGACTGGCCTCTATATAAGGGCAGGTACAGACGAGGTTTCGATCAGTTTATCGTCAAACATGAGTCATAGCATTTCCAAATTCGACCCTAGTAGTCGAGACTTATGAATTGCTCTCAAGTCTCATGACGACGTTATCCGCAAATACATTTCGCTACTGGCTCAAAAAGTAGAAAGTGTGAAAAACGAATTACTAGAGTATCTCGTTGCCATCGACCAGCGTGTGGAAGCCTCGGATTCTCGCATTCGCGACATGATCGAAGTATCGAATGCACAAAGTCTTGACGATTTGAGGACATTTCAAAGTAGTTTGAAAGCAGCCCTAACTGACTTGTCAACAAATTCAGGTTTAGTCAAACCTAAAAAAGAAGTTTATGCGAACGAATAAAACCGTATAAAAAGAGGTCTTGCAGTATGTTATCAGCCAGTACAATGTCGGACCTGGCCAGTGACCTTCATCCAGCTATACAGTCTGTTCGTGAAAAATATCTACTTGCCAGACGAACCAGACTTGCACATAAGATGGAAAATAAGGAGATATTTAAACCAATCACTAATCGCCTCGACGAACTTAAAAACAAGGAAGAACCAGCCATCATTGTGAAGACAAAAGTTGAAGATGCAATGCTTACTGTAAAGAAGAGAAAGTATGAACCAGATCGAGAAGAAGAGGAATTAACAAATACAGAGTCAATGCACAAGAAAAATACCGAAAAAGGGGCACCAAGTTAATGCAATGGTCCGGCCATACCTGATATCGTTTACGAGTCAGAATAATGACACGACCTACGGAGTGACAGAAACCATAATAAGTGGTTCCCCGGTGCTAAAGAAATAGACTTTCTACCAGGACATATCGTGCGCGTAGAAGAGTTCAAAACGCGCAGGACTCCGGGTCTGTACAAATTGCTGTTTTGCAGGGAGCCAAAAGGATATTCTCACAAAAACTTACAAGAGTACAAAAAACTGCTTGAGTTAACCAATGCACATTTCGCGATAATGATCCAGATAGTGGTGTATATAAAGAAGAAGTTCATGAAAAATTCGACATTCTCGCTAATCACTTCAGTGAACTAACAATACATGGAGAAGGTTTAAAAAAGCTAGAAAGTGGTCAGATATTTGACTATGTATATTGGGACAACCCCAATGAAATAGTTAATCGTCTTAGATTTCTACATGCTTCGCTTAGTGTAGGAAACTATTCACACATCAAAGAAATGGTCTCCATACTTGAAGAACTGAGGGAAGCCGGCTACATACAATGAGTTGAACCGGAATCGCTCGCAAACGTCATGCTCCCGCTAAATGGAAATACCTTAGTCGCAAAGTCATTGTTCGCGGAATTGATGATTTATTCCAGGCGGACCTTGTTGAGATGATACCGTATTCCCGATTGAATAATGGTTTCAAGTACATGTTGACAGTCATCGATGTATAAAGCAAGTTCGCTTGGGCTAGACCTTTAAAATCAAAGACTGCAACTGAAGAAACCAAGGCCATGAACAATATTTTGCGGGATGGACGTGTACCGTCGCACCTGCAAACGGAACTCGGGAAAGAATTCTACAATGCAACCTTCATGTCTTTGATGAAGAAGTATGGCATCAAACACTACTCAACATTTAGTAACGTCAAAGCCTCAGTTGTCGAAAGGTTTAACAGAACTTTGCGTTCCAAGATGTGGCGACAGTTCACGGCTAAAGAAAATTACAAGTGGCTTGATATCTTGCCGAAACTAATAAGCGAGTATAATTCCACGGTGCATTCGACCACGAAAATGAAGCCAAAGGATGTAACGGACAATCGCCTGCTTCAAACGGTGTTTTCCAACACGAAGAAGAAGATCCACGAAAGCTTAAAGCTAATGTTGGTGACATTGTGCGTATCTCCAAGCAGAAAGGTATCTTCGAGAAAGGTTTCACTGCGTACTGGAGTCCCGAACATTTCCGTGTGACACATGTTCGTGAATCAGAGCCTGGGACCTACTACCTTGAAGATTTGGACCACAAATCTATCCGTGGCGGCTTATATACCGAAGAGATTCAGCCTACGATGTATCCCGATACGTACTTGGTGGAGAAGATTATAAAACGAAGAAATGGACGGTCCTACGACAAGTGGTGGGGCTTTCCACCTCGCTTTAATTCGTGGGTGGCAGATGCAGAAATAGAGAAATCCACAAAACTTTAGTAATTTGTCTGTGTGTTTTTTTGTACTTGTAGTAGATTCGAATTTATGTTATAAAAGATTTTTTAATAGAATTTGTGGTGTTTTTATTTTCTCAAACCTGCCACTTTAATGGTACTTTTTTAAAATTAAAGTTTTTTTTGTATAGGCCAGGGATGAAACCAAGTACCTTAGTTGATCTTATCATTCATTATATGGATTAAAAATTTATTTAGTGAATTTTGAACTTTTTCCCGAATATCTAGCAATAAAACTACGAATTTTCCAATATGGTGGTCTTGCTGTCTGATAGGATGATGGTAGTAGAGGATTTAAATTCTCTTTAAGATTTTTGAACATGGTTTATTAAAATTATTATTTTTTTCCATAAACTTAAACATTATTGAATCGATCGGGTATCTAACCAAGGACAGGAATCGATCGAATCAATATGTTTATTAATGAGTGATTTATTTAACGAATTTTGGAACTTTTCCGGGATTTCTAGCTAAATAATTACACAATTCCAAGATGGCAGCCAAATGACAAGATGGCGGGTGTCACAGAATTAATAATAAATGATTTCTGCACTCTAGTTGGTACGAATTAAACTAACATGGTGTTAGTGCACTCTAGCAGACGATAACATGAATATGGCTTCCAGTAGATGAGGACAAAATGGCGGACATGACATCATGCTATCTGGCGATATATATGCTATGACATAAGTGGTGGGGGTCAGTCTGCCTGCACCCACCAAGGGGGAAGTTTCGGTCGCCATTTTTTCTGCCCTCACCGGGTTCGAACCGAGGACTAGAGCTCCGTGTCGTAAATGTATTTTTTATTTTTAATATTTTTTATTAAAATGTATTAATTGATTTTTTTTTGTAAATTTTAAATTTTTTTCATTAAAATCAGATAATAAATAAAAAGTTAAAGTTGGCGGCCATAACCTTTATTGCAACGGTAACCCCATAATTCAAAATGGCGGAAAACAAAATGCAGGAATTTTCGAGAAAACAAAATGATGTCATCCAAAATGGCGGATCCAAGATGGCGTATCCAAAAAAGCCACCGAGGTCAAGGTCAAGGTCACGGTACTACTTGTCCCATTACGCTGTGTCCCGTTACGCTCATCCAAGATGGCCGCCGTGATGTCACAATCCAATATGGCGGTCGACACCACAGGCACCACACCCAGAAGCCAGTTTCCGGAGCCCCTATTATATACTACTGCTGAAGAGTATGTTTTTTTGTTTAAACGTGCTAATCTCAGGAACCACTAGTCCGATTTGAAAACTTATTTCAGTTTTGGATAGTATATTTATCAAGGAAGGCTATAGGCTATATTATATTATCAATAACATTAGGGATCCTTACTAAAATCCCAAATTTGAATCAAATGTGTTGGAGGGTGTTAGATACAACATGCAGTACACGTACCAAGTGTGTGTTGACAATGCCGCAGGTGCTAGAAGATTATTTCCTATTGCCTATTAACATTGTTGCCACGCACTAGATGTCTTATCTTTCTTAATTTTCCCATACAAGTAAAAATCACCCGTGTGATATTAACAACGAAGCAAATCAGTACCCTCATAAGAGTTCAATTAGTATTTAAATAATTTTTATCACTTTAAATCGCAAACCTAAACTATTGTTTTTTTACACTCTCTGTGTTTAATTTGTTTTTTTATTGCTTCTTTATTTCAAGTATATATATTTTACAGTCTTGAAACTTCAGAGTAATGTTCCTTATGTTACGCAGGATGACATTTTCCGAAAATTAGATCCCATGGGTGGTTAAAACCAGGCAACAGTGGGTACTTTGTCTGCATGAGAACAGGATTTTGCATTGTTCATGCCTTCTGCGTCTCCATGGAAACATCGCGCGGCAGTGGCGTACCCTCAAGGAGGGGCATGTATAATGAGCTGTGCAAGAGTGATCTGCCTGTAGACTGCCGTAGCGAAGTACAGGTACATCAGTTTTACGTTGCGTGCACGAATCGGGAAACCATCGGTGCTATTCTTTTTTTCTCCGGTACAATATACAGCATTGTAATAAATTTGTACTGAATTTTTTTTTATTTATCATTACTTTAAATGGGAGATGTGGCTTAATTTTTTTCCATTAGTATAGCCATGCGAAGCCGGGTCGGGCAGCTAGTATATTTATAGAATCCAGGATGGAGACAGAAACGTAAATTGCAATATTTCTAAAATACAAAATGGAAGCCGGCTTCAAGTTCATGGTAAAATATCAAGTTCAATGTGTGCCGTTTCAGTGCCACTTTCAGGCACAAATGTACGAATTTAAATTTAATTTTTAATTTTTAAAGAAAGAAACCAAATAATAAATTTGTAATTTTATTTTATTTACTTTTGTTTCCATTACTGTACTCTCCGACGCAATCTTGTGCAACCCAGTGCACCTGCGCTTGTTCGCAGGCTTCAATTAGATACTGTTTGCGATCGCAGCATCCCGGCCGCGGTTCACGTCACGTTTTCCCTATGTAACAGAACGACTTTCGCGTTAGCGAACGCTACCCCAACCCCACTGCTAGCAACTTTCATTTCTCGGAGGCAAGCATACGTAAGGGTTTTGCCGTCACGTACTGGACCAAGTTACAGCCAGCGGCGAAGCCTTGGGACGGTCCACATGACGCCTTTCCCAGGCGACTTAGCAAATTTAAACCCCCCTCCCCTCATCCTCCACCTGTGGCTTCACGAGAACTCAAACCCGGAGCAACGACCCCCAGTGAACCCCGGGCGGAGACATTGTCTCCCCCAAGGACATTCTCACTTGTCAAACAGAGCCCTCAGCGAAGTCCAGCGGCGGGAAAAATCCCTAACCTTGCTCTCAGCGCTGGTCGCGAGCGCGCCCACTGCACTCTGGCGTTCGTTTCTGTGACCCTCCAGACCGGTTTTCGTCTTGGCCACCAGAGTGCAATACTCATCCCTCCCATAAGAGACAGCTTGTCACAATCGACCTTGGCAGCAGTCGCAGTGCGATTGCGATTTTAGTTCGCCAACGACTCGCGTGAGAGCGCAGCGAACAGGTTGCAGTCTGCTTCGCCCCTTCGGGCATCTCCGGACACCTTCGGGCAATCACCACCCCCCCCCCCCTTCTTTGGCTGGGGGCAGTTGCTTCCTTTAATTAGGCGCCCCGACGCCATTTTTGAAGATTCGGCGGGCAGCATCTGGTCTGTGCGGACCACGCATCGCGATCCGCGAGAGTTAATCTCCGTTGTTCGACCAAGACTCGACACTACGTCATGTAGTCGCCAACGTCAAGGCATAGAGGCCTCAATTTTCTTAGTTTTAAATTTTGCTGCCCGCAATAGTTATTTGCTAATCCAAATTATTTATCTCTCTCTCAACATATCTACCGCGACCATCCGTGCCGCGAGCTGCCTTCTCTGCTCCTGCAGCCAGCCTACATGACTTCACCCCGCTGTTTTGGGTAAGTGGCCGTCATTCCTCCCCCCCCCCTTTTTTTGCCGTTCCCTGGGAATATTTTTTGCCCAGTCTTAGCCGCCTGTTAACCAGTCTAAGTAATTTGGGACTTTGGTTGCAGGCGGGGTCCAAAATCAGCCTCGAGGTTTAACTCCAATTTGAGGTCCAATTTGATCTCCGAATTGAGGTTCAAAATCAGCCTCCAAAATCAGCCTCCAAGTTTAGCTCCAAAATCAGCCTCCAAAATTAGCTGCAAGCTCCAAAATTAGCTGCAAGCTCAACTCCGAGTTTATCTCCAAGTTTCTACTCAAAATGATTTCTTCTGGACGTTAATCTGCCGAAACCTCCGGTGCCAGGACACAAGACATAATTAAATGTCAATGTAATTGTTTTTTTGTTTTTTTTTATGCCTACGAGCTAACTTAAAACCAGTTTTAAATTCAAGATGTATTATTGTGTACTTTTATATGTATTTTTAATCCACATGTTTTAATACCAATGTAATTAAAAGATAAAAACAAAAGTAAATTAGTTAAGTAAAAGGGCACTTATATATATCAAACCACCAGTCTTGTTATTTCATTATTATCCATCCCCAATCCACATAGCCTACTAGAGTTTCTAGGAGGTTATAAATAAAATTATTTTATACGACGTCTGGGCACCTCTGTGATTATTGTTATTATTGTTTTGTTTTCTGGGCTGACGCTTCCAAGGCCTTAATTTAATCATTCACTTTTAAGTGTTTACCTGCAGCCCAGCGTTCGTTATAAAAATGGTAATCAGAGCGTGGTTTCTTACTAAAAATGGTAGCATTTAGCATGGTTTGATCTTTGCTACAAGTTGGTAGCATAGAGCAATTTTCTGCTTCATGTTGGAAGTTGGTAGTATTTAACGTGGTTTGGTTTATATGCACACCCAAATAATAATTTTAATTTTTAATTTGAAATTTCAATTTTAAATTTGAAACATAATGTAATATATAACTAAATGGTTTTTCGAGTTAATTTAGACTTAGATTGTATGACATATTATTGTAAGTCCTAAAACTGGCACCCCCTTCTTTATCCTTAAATTTATTTAAGTTAAAATTCTTTCCGTTTGACCGGCGGTCGCGTATTTTTCTCCACGCGGCCCAAGGCGGGGTCCAGGCCTCGTCACACAGCTGTTGGCCTTATCACTAGGACTTGCTCACCCGTTGTAAACAACACCCTCCCCCCTCCGCACCTTATCACTCACGGCGCGCGTTGTCGCGTCGAGTTCAGTTCACCGCCCTGGGTGACCTTCACAGGACGACTGTCTGTGCTGCCACAGCGGCCTGCTGGGCACGCAACTTGACGAACGTCGTTCGTCCCCCGAGCCAAGCAGTAATAATTAGTTTTCATTACCGGCTAGGACGCATGTGTTTGACCCATCCTAGGTATAAAGTTAAAGTTTTCTAAACAAAAATTTTTTGTTACTTTGGGCACATACTTCCGACCTGCAGGAGTAATGATGATATTATTAAACTAAGTTAAGTTAAGAGTGTCTTATGTATAGAATTTAAGGTACTTTTTAAAAAATAGTTTTAAGTCTTTGTTGGTATTTTTTTGACCAACCAATGTCACAAGTTAGTGTATTTTTTTTGTCTTTGTAAGATTGCACCAAGGTCCAACGACGAAATGAATACAATGCTTACGCCGGAGTATCTCCTCCGTGACGAGCTTATGTATGAACTACGGCTTCGAGGCTTATCAGACCTCGGCGATGTGGCCACGCTCCGGAAAAGACTCCGAGCTGCGTGTGCCGAAGAGATTCAGCCACAAATAGCTAATCTCTCGAACTTGGACCCATTGAATGAATTTAATTGTGTTTGTAACAAATTTCAAGATCTCTACAGCTACACTAATTCTGTAGGAGATGAAACAAATAAAAACAACATCCTCCGGGCGCTAACTCGCTTGAGCCATATCGGCACGAGGTTTACCAACCTCACGAGACTAGCTACAAACAAATTGATCTACCAAGCAGAGATCGACAGATGTAGGCAGCAGATCCCTGGTCTAACCTTCCAATTGCGGAGCAAACTAGCCGCAATAGATCAAGCATTACTTGAACCCGTAGAGGCAGTGGCAGGAGGAGCAACTGCCACTCAAGTACAGCCACCTCCAAAACAAATGCAAACCGGAGGTAGCTCATTCCCTACCCCCCCTTCTTTAACTTCCCCCCCTACCATCACCCCCCGTAATACCACGCCGTCAGGCATTCCCTGTCACCACCCCTACATCCATTAACTTGCAGTTTCCCTCCGCGACTGTCATGGCGACTGGTACTCAACAGAGCACCAATGTTACATATACTCATCCCATTCAATCGTTCACAGCTCACCCTTTTTACAGGCCCCAACCCATATACCTACCCTCCACCTCACCCACCATTTTCAACCCCTATCGTGAATTCAGGTCCGCCTTTTCATCCCTTCAAACCTCTCCGGAAGCCCAACCCCCCTCCTCGGCCATTGAAAGGTCAGGTTCGCCACTTATAGCCTTTCCTTCCACCCTGGCAGCTACGCTGCCACAAGCAGCATCTGTGCCACCCGGTGGCCGGATAGAGTCGCAACTTCCATACATCAGCCCCGCCACCACATACCTGCCATTGGCCCCGCAGGTATATCAACCTCAAAATCAACCTCAACCTCAACCAGCCCCACCTCCATCCTCTACCCTAGCACCGAACCCAGTACCTGTATTTCCTACCTCCAATCAAGCAACTGGAGGAAATTTTTATGCTAAGATTCCACATCCCGTGGAGAGGCTCTTAGCTAATTTCAAGGAAACCACAGGATTGGAGCCCAGGAGCCCAATCGAGTTCCTCAAGCATTTATTCAGAATCAAACAAAAGGCTAATATTCCAGACAGGGAACTGCTGGAAATCATTTTTCTCTTCACACAACCACCCTTGAGCGAGCGAGTGACGCTCGCCATTGAACAAAATTATGCATTTGATCAATTTCACGAAGATATACTAAATTATTTTATTCCAGCCCATTTGATGACCAACATCAGGTTGGAATGGTACAACAGGCTACAACAAAGAAATGAAGCCTTACCAAATTTCATAGCAGACATCAAATTAGCTGCACAAGTTCTTCGGTTGCGAGTGTCTGAGAACGAGATAGTTTCAAACATCCTTGATGGAATTAATCCGCAGGAAAGATCGAGGGCAGTTTTCCAGTCTCGACCGCAAAACTTTGCCGAGCTTGACCGCCTGTGTATCTCCAACACAAACGTAGAATACGCTGACCACCAGCGAAATCGAAATCTACGCCCACAACAACGCACGGACGGGAACAGAAAATAAGCAGCAATTTTCCAATAAACAATTCCAACAAAGGCACAACTCTGAACACTTTGCTAAGCCCCAGTACAAAGATGAGAGCATACCGTTTTGTAGATACTGTAAAAATACTGGGCACTACATTGAACAGTGTCGTGCAAAAAACTATCGGCCAAATTTTCACTATTCTCAAAATTCAAAAAACCTGTTAATCGCTAACCAGAAAGAATCCTTTCTGAGCCAGCACACCAATCAACTGTAAGAAATATTTGCTTCCACACAAACGTAAATAATAAATCTGACAGCAACAAATCAAAACAAAACACAGCTTCCCCAAATCAGTGGAAAAATAAACAACGAAAACGAAAACACAAAACAAACAAGAAAGTCGGAATTAACAAAAGAAAACAAACTGATCATAGCAAGACTGTTACGCTCAGGTGTAAGAAATGTAACTGTCCTCACACGACTGACAAACGAACATGTCATAACATTTTCGCCAATCTACCCACAGTTTTGCCCTACGAAAACACAACAATTGGAAAACAAGAAGTCCCAGGTCTAATTGATACGGGATCCGTGCGATCATTCGTGTCAGGCCAGCTGTTCAGGAAATTACAACAGGAGCGTTTGACTCAAAAGGTAGAGCCAATAGAAATACAGTGTTTTACAGCTACTGAACAGCCTTTGAAAGTAAATCGCATTGTCCTTGTTAAAGTAAAAATCGATTTGTTTTCTTGGACCTTCCCATTCTTAGTAGCAGATGATTTAGCCACAGATTTAATTTTTGGTTCAGATTTCATTGTTAAAACAGGCATGATAATTGATTTGAAAGCACGAAAATTTCACTTCAAATTTAACAACCAAGTTTTTGTTTCTTTTGTGTCACCTGACGCAAAATGTCAGAGCAATGTAAATGCCATTCACGCAGATTCTAAATGTGAAAACAACATTTCACTAACCCACCTTAACTCCGAACATAGACAAGAAATAGAAAAGTTATGCAGGAACTTTCCCGACGTTTTTAGTGAGAAAATAAGGACGCACCCATCTCACACAATATGAAATTAAGCTTTTGGACAAAACCCCAGTTAGGTGTCATCCTTATCAATTATTAGGACCTAAAATGCAGATAATGCGGGATCACATACAGAATTTGTTAGACAAAGAAGTCATCGAACCTTCCACCTCCAGTTTCGCCTCCCCGGCATTTTTGGTACCCAAAGATCAAGGTCAAGGTCACCGCATGGTGGTCGATTTTCGCCGTGTCAACCGTCAAATTGAAGTAGAAATGACGCCATTACCAGATCTAAATTCGGCATGTCACTGGTTCAGTAAAGCCAAATTTTTCAGTGTGTTTGACCTAAACTCGGCCTATCATCAAATACCACTAACTCCAGAGTCAAAACACGTCACAGGTTTCTGCGTTCCGTGGAATCTCTACCAATACAAAGTAGTACCTTTTGGTCTAGCCACAGGCGCGCAAGTGTTAACACGCCTTCTAGACCAAATTTTCGGCGACCTGAAATTCAAATTCGTTTTTAATTATCTCGATGACGTCGTTGTTTATTCAGAAACCTTTGAAGAGCATATTACTCATTTGCAAGCGGTTCTTGAGCGACTACGTAAAGCCGGCCTAACTGTCAATACAAAGAAGGTAAAATTTGCAGTGCAGGAAATTTCTTTCCTCGGACACCTGATTTCAAGTAGAGGAGTAACCATAGACCCTAGTCGCACACAAGCGATAAAGGATTTCCAACCCCCTAAAGATGCTAAAGGCATTTCCAGATTTATCGGCATGGCAAATTTCTACGCATAATTCATACCTAATTTTGCTGAGCATGCAGCACCACTGAATGCTCTACGTAAGAAAAATTCAGTTTTCAATTGGGGTCCAGAACAGGACAAAGCCTTTGTTTTCCTAAAACAGGCAATAGCTAGCTCTCCAGTGCTCAGAATGGCTGATTTCAGTAAGCCTTTCATTCTGCAAACCGATGCATCGAGTGTGGCCATTGGTGCCGTGTTATCCCAAGAGTTCGATGGCTGCAGGCAACCTATAGCTTTTGCCTCCCGCACCCTAACACACCAGGAGAGAAAAGCCTCCTTGGTAAACGAACTTGAGTGCCGTAGTTTTCGGCATAGATAAGTTTCGGCCATATTTAGAACATAAAGAATTTCTACTAGAAACAGACAACCAGGCCCTTGCTTGGCTTTTAGCCCATCCGAAGCAACTAGGTAAATTAGGTCGCTGGATTGTAAAAATTGCTTCTCTCAAATTCAACATCCAACATATTCGTGGTTCACAAAACATCGTGGCAGACACTCTTTCTCGAATGTTCGAGAACCGTTCCAACTCCGATATTCAGGAAAAAAATCCCATTGCCTGCCACGCATTGTTAACAGATTTTCCGACATACAATCAAATCAAAATTCTGATCCACAATTGTCAAACATAATTAACCAAATAAAATCAGGCTCGCCTCCAAAATATTACAAACTTTCAAAAGGCATACTTTACCGAAGGACACAACAAGGAAAAAGTTTCAGAATAGCCCTACCTCAAAATCTCAGGGACATGGTTTTTCAGTATTACCACTCGTCACCTTTAGGCGCACATTTAGGAATTTTCAAAACGATTGAAAACATTCGCAGGAATTTAATCTGGGACGGGATGCACAAGGATATTACACAAAGGATAAAATTATGCAAATTATGTGCATTGAGTAAACCTGCGCAGCAGACCCAGTTCGGCTACTTAAGTTCTGACGTGGCCGAAAGGCCCATGCAAAAGCTTTTCATAGATTTTGTGGGACCCTTCCCAAGATCAAAGGACGGAAATACAATGCTTTTGGTATGCGTAGACGCCTTTTCAAAATTTGTGTGGCTAATTCCAGTCAGGAGAGCCACGGCCGAAATTACTATTCGAGCCCTACAAAACAACATTTTCAAAATTTCTGGAGTTCCTTCCATCATCGTTTCCGATAATGCCACAAACTTTAAATCGACCCTTTTCAAAAACATGTGTTTTTCACACGGAATAGAGCATGTAACCACTACACCATACTATCCCCAGCCTTCGCATGCGGAGCGTTTCAACAGAAACCTCCGATCTGCTCTCATAGCATTTCATGCGAACTCGCAGGATAAATGGAACTCTAACCTCGTGTGGTTACAGTTGGCTTTCAATTCGGCCAGACATAAGGGTCACAAAACAACACCGTTTGAACTAATGTTTACCTACCAGCCCAACACCCCACTCTCTAATCAATGGTCTTTGAAAGAGTTACTACCAGACGACCCGAGGAACATTAAGGAAGTCTGGAGTAGAGCTTGTAGAAACCTGCACTTAGCCCATGAGGCCAGCAGACAGAAATATAACAGAAAACGTTCTCCCAATCCCTACAGACTAGGTGATTTGGTGCTGTGCAAGGCACACACCTTAAGCAAGGCTATCGACAAGCGATCAGCCAAGCTTTCGTATCGTTGGAATGGCCCCTGGCAGATACAACGATTCCTCACGCCAGTAACCGTCGCTCTAGCCGACCCGAGTTCTGGCGAATTTCGCACGCGCGCCCACATCTCCCAAGTGAAGAAGGTGCACCCTGACACTCTTCACTACTTTCCTTACACACAAGGAACAGAGCTAATATTCCGGCATGCCATACTCAACACACAGTGTTGATATTTAAAAAAATTCCTAGGTCATAATTATAAGTAAAAAAAAAAAAAAAACATGGTACTAGTTCATAAGATATTTAAGTTAAGAAGTGTTATATAAAGATGTCTAGTTTTAAGTGGCGCGACTTATTCAATAAGTTATCTGTAAGTTTTAGCTCTTATTTAAACGTCTAAGAATTCTTATCGGTTGTAAGTAGTTTACTACAGTAGATCCTGGTACAGGGTAAGACACTTAGGTTTTTGGTGGCTCAAGTTGGCCACCCTGACTCCGTATTTCAGGGGGGAAGTATGTGCCGTTTCAGTGCCACTTTCAGGCACAAATGTACGAATTTAAATTTAATTTTTAATTTTTAAAGAAAGAAACCAAATAATAAATTTGTATTTTTTATTTTATTTAATTTTGTTTCCATTACTGTACACTCCGACGCAATCTTGTGCAACCCAGTACACCTGCGCTTGTTCGCAGGCTTCAATTAGATACTGTTTGCTGACGATTTGCGATCGCAGCATCCCGGCCGCGGTTCACGTCACGTTTTCCCTATGTAACAGAACGACTTTCGGGTTAGCGAACGCTACCCCAACCCCACTGCTAGCAACTTTCATTTATCGGAGGCAAGCATACGTAAGGGTTTTGCCGTCACGTACTGGACCAAGTTACAGCCAGCGGCGAAGCCTCGGGACGGTCCACATGACGCCTTTCCCAGGCGACTTAGCAAATTTAAACCCCCCTCCCCTCATCATCCACCTGTGGCTTCACGAGAACTCAAACCCGGAGCAACGACCCCCAGTGAACCGCGGGCGGAGACATTGTCTCCCCCAAGGACATTCTCACTTGTCAAACAGAGCCCTCAGCGAAGTCCAGCGGCGGGAAAAATCCCTAACCTTGCTCTGAGCGCTGGTCGCGAGCGCGCCCACTGCACTCTGGCGGACGTTTCTGTGACCCTCCAGACAGGTTCTCGTCTTGGCCACCAGAGTGCAATAGTCATCCCTCCCATAAGAGACAGCTTGTCACAATCGACCTTGGCAGCAGTCGCAGTGCGATTGCTATTTTATTTCGCCTACGACTCGCGTGAGAGCGCAGCGAACATGTTGCATTCTGCTTCGCCCCTTCGGGCATCTCCGGACACCTTCGGACAATCACCACCTCCTTCTTTGGCTGGGGGCAGTTGCTTCCTTTAATTAGGCGCCCCGACGCCATTTTTTGAAGATTCGGCGGGCAGCATCTGGTCTGTGCGGACCACGAATCGCGATCCGCGAGAGTTAATCTCCGTTGTTCGACCAAGACTCGACACTACGTCATGTAGTCGCCAACGTCAAGGCACAGAGGCCTCAATTTTCTAAGTTTTAAATTTTGCTGCCCGCAATAGTTATTTGCTAATCCAAATTATTTATCTCTCTCTCAACATGTCTACCGCGACCATCCGTGCCGCGAGCTGCCTTCTCTGCTCCTGCAGCCAGCCTACATGACTTCACCCCGCTGTTTTGGGTAAGTGGTCGTCATCCCATCCCCCCCCCTTTTTTTGCCTTTCCTTGGGCATATTTTTTGCCCAGTCTTTGCCGCCTGTTAACCAGTCTAAGTAATTTGGGACTTTAGTTGCAGGCGGGGTCCAAAATCAGCCTCGAGGTTTAACTCCAATTTAAGGTCCAATTTTATCTCCAAGTTGAGGTTCAAAATCAGCCTCCAAAATCAGCCTCCAAAATTAGCTGCAAGCTCCAAAATTAGCTGCAAGCTCAACTCCGAGTTTATCTCCAAGTTTCTACTCAAAATGATTTCTTCTGGACGTTAATCTGCCGAAACCTCCGGTGCCAGGACACAAGACATAATTAAATGTCAATGTAATTGTTTTTTTTTTTGAGCCTGCGAGCTAACTTTAAACCAGTATTAAATTCAAGATGTATTATTGTGTTACTTTTATATGTATTTTGTTGCCCCGGGGCTCCCTCCATTTTGTAATCCACATGTTTTAATACCAATGTAATTAAAATATAAAAACAAAAGTAAATTAGTTAAGTAAAAGGGCACTTATATATATCAAACCACCAGTCTTGTTATTTCATTATTATTCATCCCCGATCCACATAGCCTACTAGAGTTTCTAGGAGGTTATAAATAAAATTCTTTTATACGACGTCTGGGCACCTCTGTGATTATTGTTGTTATTGTTTTGTTTTCTGGGCTGACGCTTCCAAGGCCTTAATTTAATCATTCACTTTTGAGTGTTTCTGCAGCCCAGCGTTCGTTATAAATGTCATACAAGATGGCTGCCGTGACATCACAAACAAATATGATGAACCCCCGCATTAGCACTACATACCGGAATCAGTAGCAGGACCGTCTATTATAAACTACTTTGTTTGTCTGTTGTACAATTTCTTTGGACTTGCTCTCGCCGACTTGTATCTCAGGGAAGACACATCACTTTCTCTTGTCTTATTTAAATCTTTATTCCCAGAAGTGACAATATTTAGGTTCCACTTTGAACTAGTGACAAAACAGTACAGTTTGTTGAAAATGTAAAAACTAATTTGTGTGTAATTTTTTTTTCTGGTTCTCCAGTATTGCATATCTACTCATGATATTTCAGTTTTATTTTACGGCGTTATTGTGCATTACTTGACTAAAATTGCCCTTTGTCAAAATTGTAATCTTGTTTTGTATTACTTTTTTTCGGCTAAAATTTAATTCCAAACAAGTATTACTTTTACACAAATTTATATTGCTTCTTTATTTTTAGTCATCGTTGATAACTTTACAATAAATAAATTCGACTTTATTAATATACTAGCTGCAGTACCCGGCTTTGCCCGGGCTGAACACTGGGTGATATATTGTCCGCGAGTTACAGCAAAATGGATAGCGATATGTCCAGTGTGGTGGAAATTAAGAAATGACACATAATTACTGTTTGTGTATCTGTGACCTATGGTTTTCTGTTTACCCATGGCGATCGGTTGAAAGGTTTAGAAGTTGATGCGCTACAGCGCCATCTAGCGGCGAGTTACAAAAAAAATTGTTAGCATAAAAACCTTCTCCATGATAAAAACACTTCGATGTGCCAACTTTCATGGCGATCGGTCAAACGGTGTAAGAGTTTATCGACGACATACATGCCAACATCCAATTTATATATATTCTTATATTTCGAAATTTTGGGGCTTTCACTTTTGCGGAAAGTGGATGTTCAGGACCTCGAATGGTTTGGAACACTCCATCTCGAAAGAATAGATATTTGAAATTCCTGAAATTGTCTAAATTTTGGGGCTTTGTTCCCAGAGGGGGGCGGGTTCGAGGACCCTGAATGGCTCGAAAACACTTAAAATCAAAAGAGATAGATTTTTCAAATTTTTTAAACTTTCGAAATTTTGGGGCTTTAACCACCTGGGGGGGGGGGGGGGTTGACGTTGAGGACCCGAATGGTTCGGAAACACTCCAAATCGAAAGAGATATAAAGGAATATAAGAATGTAGGCATTTACTGTACTCCTATCTACCATAATAACAATATTGACAAATAGAATGCTTATTACCTACCTATTAATAATTATCTAAATAAATTAATAAATAACTCTATGTTTAAGAATTTACGTACATACATAATATTAAACTTCAAACTATACACACCAAAAAATACTAAGGATGTTTGTGAAACTATATTTATTTGTCATAATGTTTAAAACATTTGTAGGATTTCTTTATATGTAAAACTGTGGTGGCAATATTCCGCTTATCCAAAGGAGTATAGAAATTAATAGAGACATCACTCACTGTACACACCACAAATCTTTGAATTAAGTATAAAGAAAACATAGTCCAAAATGAAACAAAAAGTATAAATAACAACTAATTTGACAAAAAAATTATACAACTGGAATGACAATGTTAACATCCGCCTGAAATTTAATAGAAGTAGGTAGGTAAGAACATATATATAAGAAATTAAATGAAATTAAAACATACATAAATAAAATTTTCTCACACTCAACCAAACATAATGTTTAATATGAAATAAAGGAAGATGGCAATTACACGTAACTATTCTAATTAATAAAAAAATCAACTTTCCTGAAATAGTTAAATTCAAATTTTTCAACAATATATTACATAATTGATAAATATTTCTGGTCTTCGGTCTCAGCAGCCCTAAGACTCTTGACGCTCAGCAGATAAATTATAAACACTAAACCAAACTCCTTGCAAATAAGTAGGTAATGTAAAAAAAATAACAATATTGACAAATAGAAAATATTAGAAGGCCCTACCTACCTATGAATAAATTTCGGAGAAATTTATAAGTTTAAGTTTTTATGTACCTACATAATATTAAACTTGAAACTATCCACACAATAAAAACCTAAGAATGTTAGTGAAACTAATTTTTTTTATTTGTCATAATACCTAAAATACGTATGTTTCCAAAATGAAACAAAGTATAAATAATGACCAATTTGACAAAAAAAAATTGTACAACTCGAATGACATTGAAAACATACACGTGAAATTTAAAAGAATTATGAGTGCCCTAGGTAGGGAGAAAAAATATATATAGAAGAAATTAAATTTAAAAAATGGGTGCGTGTACTTAGGTACGCGCATGTGAAGTTATACTTCTTTGGCATCATTAAAAAATAGTTTTAAATTGCATGCAAAAATATTGCGTGGAGTCCCTCCGCGTGGAAGAAGTGAAACTTCGTAATGTGGAAATGAAAATAGGAAGGGGTAGAAATTGATTTTTAGTGAAATCATATTGTATCAAATCAAACTAAAAAAATAAAGGAAATAAATTTGTAACGTTTCATAGATTGATCTTCAGAGAGAGAGAGAGAGAGAGAGAGACGTATTGAATGTCTATAAAACTAACTTTTTTATGAGAGCAGATTTTCATGAAATATATCATGAAATCATTCAACGATAAAACCTGTTTATTTAATGAAGCGGACGGGTTCGCCCCAAGGAGAAAATAACGCGGCGAGACCTCGTGGACATAGAGAAATGACACACTCACTATTTATGTCTATGAAACGTGATTTTTTTCTGCAATTTAAATTGTAATATACAAAAACGGTATTGAAAATTGAAACAAATATGGCGACACTACAAACTGTCAAGAGCTTTTTTTTTCTTACTCTCTACTTAGTTCCTTACAATAGCAAAACGTAACGTAATGGCTTGAAAGCTATTTCTCGGCAGACATAGAGGAATGACACTAACAGTTTGTATATCTATAACACACATTACATTTTTTAGTTTTTTCTTAACTCAGAATCGAGATAAAATATCCAATTGTGAATCCAAACCATCCTCGAATCCCCGTGAACTCACACACAAAATATCATCAAAATCGGTCCAGCCGTCTAGGAGGAGTTCAGTGACATACACACGCACACAAGAAATATATATATAAAGATTGCGACTGGTTTTTTTTTCACGCAGATTTCACTTGTGAATGTGTCTGGTGTGAGCAATCGTGTTTATCCATGCTAAGGTTTTTTTCTTTAAAGGGTGAATGAATTTTCAGACTTTTAATGGTGCTTACTAGAGTATCGCTATGTTCTGGAGGGGCTGGGTTCGCGTCCTGGAGCACACGGAGGCTTGATGGTATTATCAACTCATACATGTGGGTTCTTTGCAAACTATTTTATCTTTTATCCATAAGAGAATGGGGTTAACTATGTGCTGTGTTAAAGGTTCCTTCTTACTTATCTACTTTAAACTTTTCCTCTCCATGTTTGTATTGGTGTGGAATTTTTTTTAGGATTATTCCACAAATCAGGTTTTTTAAATATTTTATTTCAATAACTTAGCTCGTTGTTGGCATGGGGAGAGTTTGAAATTTATCTTTTCACTAACTGTTGTAACATTAAAGGTGTAAAACCTCCAGATACCCCCAGTTCACCTAGGGTAAAAAAGTATCCTAAATATATACGAAATTTAGACGCACTATTTCTACCAGGACCTGACGGACGATGTTGTGCTCCTGGACGAGTTCGACACCATCAGCTAACCCACTGACCACCCCTGCTACTCACTCACCAACAAGAAGGTTGTGGGTAAATTTAAGGACGAGTGCAGTGGAGTGGCAATTGAGGAGTTTGTCGGCCTAAGGGCAAATCTGTACACGTATAGAAATGGCGGCAGTACGACGAAAAAAGCTAAAGGAATTCAGAAATGTGTGATTAAAAATAAGATAAAATTTGAAGATTTTCTTGAGGTCCTGGAGAGTTACTCAGAGAAGCGCGCAAACGTCCGGTCTATTATATCGCATAATATGACATTAAATACAGAATGTATGAATAAATTATCACTAACATGGCATGATGATAAGAGAATTATTTTCAAAGATTGAATTCATACATTACCGTACATATACATAGAATGGATATAATATAAATATGTGAATATAAGAGATTGCATTAAGAATTTTATGAAGACTGAATTGTTATTTTAATAAAGGTACTGTTTCGAAACTTGCGTCTGTGTTCATACATTTTGCACAGTATTCTCTGTCGGGGTCCCAGGCTGCTATGGTAGCCGAGAAGAAGAACCTGTCGGGAATCTGAAACAGAATGTGCGAGTACAGAGCCAGTGTTTGCCACTTGCTAGCCACTCATGTATCTCCTGATGATGTTGTACATAGCTTTCATCGTCGGGTATTCATATTTTACTGTGTTCGATGATTCTATGCACCCTCGTTGTTCGAGCTGTCATTCGTTTCTTTGTGTATTTTATGCACCTACATTTTTTAGTGATATCTTATGTTTTTTCCCTCAAATTTATGCACCCTTGTTGTTTTGTGGTGCTGCATTTTTTTCTGGTTGGATGGATGGTTTAATGCACCCTCATTGTTTTGTGGTGCTGCATTTTTTTTCTTGGTTGCATGGTTGGTTTTATGCACCGTCTTTGTTTTGTGGTGTTTTCTTGGTTGGTTGGATGTCTGTCCATGGCGAGGCTGATGTCACTAGAGTATGTCAGCTTCGCTGCAATAAAACATTTATGGACAACAATAATATCTTTTGGTTGATTGGCTGGTTTTATGCACCCTTGTTGTTGGTGTTTAAATAAAAAAGATTAGTGTATGGTGGTTAGTTGGTTTTATGCACCCTTGTCGTTTGTGGTCAAATACATGTATTTTTCTTGGTTTGTTGGTTTTACGCACCCTCGTTGTTTTGTGGTGCTGTGTTTTCTCTGTTGGTTGGTTGGTTGTTGTCTGTATATGGTGGGGCTGATGTCACTAGAGTATGTCAGCTTCGCTGCGATAAAGCTTTTATGGACAAAAACAATTTTTTTGGTTGGTTGGCTGGTTTTATGCACCCTGGTTTTGTGGTGCTGCTTTTTTTTTACACTGATGTGCGAGTTGTCGTTCGTTTCTTCGTTTTTTTTTGTTTTTTCTATGCACCTTTTGTGTTATGTTTTTTGCTCGAATTTATGCACCCTCGTTTTGTGATGCTGCATGTTTTTCTTGGTTGGATGGTTGGTTTTATACACCCTCTTGTTTTGTGGTGCTGTGTTTTCTTGGTTGGTTGGTTGGATGTCCATGGTGGGGCTGATGTCACTAGAGTATGTCAGCTTCGCTGCAATAAAGCATTTATGGAACGATTTTTTTTGTTGGTTTGCTGGTTTTATGCACCCTTGTTGTTTATGGAGCTGCACTTTATTTACACTGGTGTGTTTTACACTGATGCGTTTTACTTTGATGCGTTTTACACTGATGCATTTATACTCAGATTGATGAAAAATTACAAACAATTCTGGCTTGTAATAGAACACTATCCTTGCTCAACAAATAAGAAGTTTACAAACAGAAAGAACTAGTTTTGTATTTTTTTATTATTATTTTTGTTTTTAATTTTAATTTTCATATTATATTAATTTTAAATATATTTTTCCTGTAATTATTCTGACATTAAAGAAAACGTGTGACAGTTTTCTCCATGTGCTCCTGATTATTATTGTCAATATTATGGTGGGTTTCTCCGTGTGCTCCCAAAAATTCTTGTCAGAATTTTGATGGTTTTCTTCATGTGCTTATGACAATAACCGTGGTTTTCCCAAGTGCTTCCATTAAATTAGTGAATTTCTGCCACCAAAACAGCACCTTCAATATTTTTACCAGGTGGAAATAAAAAAATAAACAACCCTTACTCAGTCAAATAATAGGCTCTGAGACATCTAAGAAACCCTAACAGGTGTCTAGCAAAGCCACCATTCTTTTACGATCATTAATGAGCATCCCGCATCCCACATAAAAAAACTAAATATTATTTAACTTCAAGCAACACGTGGCGTCATCTGTTGACAAGAATTGGTACTACTTACAACATGTTTCTTTGCATAAGATAAATTAACTCTCGCAGCTGAATGGAGACCAAGACAGTTATAGCTGAGTAGTCTCGTAGCCACGTAGCCTTGTGTACTGGAAGATTCGTAGTCCTGTAGCCTTGCCGTCTCTAACCTTGTGTTATGGAAGCTTCGTAGTCCTGTAGCCTCGCAGTCTCGTAACCTTGTAGACTCTTAGTCGTGTAGTCTCGTAACCTCATGGTTCGTAGTCGCGTAGTTATTATCACTTGGGGCCGCGTATACTTGTAGCTACGTAACAAAGTAGCCTTGTAATCTTATAACATAATGCTGCTGGAGCAGTTGCAGCCAATAAGAATATTCCTCCGAAGACAGATGCAGCAATTGGAGCCTTTTAGTCTTGTAGCTTCGTAGTCATTTACTCATGTAGACATGTAGTCCTGTAGTCTCGTATCTTCGTAGCTTCCTAGTCTTGTGGTCAAATAGAGCTCGGACTAAAACTATTTGGAGTCAAATATTTTTGTTGTCATCGATTGTTGGAGTCAAAGACAGTTGGATCAAATGACTGTTGCAGGAATTGTTTCCTAATGTAAAATTAACAAACACAACCTACTGAGTTAAATGTTCGTAACAATTAGTGTTCTTATCGTTAGATGTACTTCCATTATTTTTTTGTTGAATATGAGTAGTATAAAAATTGGCATCAGACACTGGGTTCCGGATGTGGTGCCTGTTGTGCTAGTCCGCCATCCTAGATTGTGAAGACATGGCGGCCATCTTGGATGACCTCGACCTTGCCCTTTGATGTTGACCTTGACAGTAGTGTGTAAATGGGGCTCCTGAAACAGGCATCAGGCGGTGGTGTCTGGTATCGGTCGGCCATCTTGGATTGTGACGTAACGGCGGCCATTTTCGACTCAAATATTCCTCAAATTTTCTCAAAAATTGCTCAAAATGACTCAAAATTCCCATTTTGAGGAAACTTTTCCTATTTTAGTCCATAAAAATACCAGAGGCTAAAAAAGTCCATATAGAGGCTTAAGCATCCATGTCTTCAGCCTCTGATAAGCCTCTGACGTCATCATGGATTATGATGTCACGGCTGCAATTTTCTTTAGGGCAGCCATATTGAATATTTATTTATTATCCGATTTTAATGAAAAAATATTCAAAACTTTTAAAAAATTCAGTTAATAAAAATTAAATAAAAATCCTTAAATACCACGGCTGCACTTTTTATACGGTCGCTATCTTAGATTATATAAATGTTACATGTTTCGTTTTGTCCAGCCATCTTGGTTGAGTACGATGCCATCCTTACACTTTTCGTTACGACTGCCTCATTCGTTCCTAATGGTGCAATTATTGTTTTGATCGACATCTTGAAATTTAGACGCCATCTTGGAAATCCGTAATTTTTATGTTATAAAATCGGGTAAAATTCCAAAATTCATCAAAAGATTAACCTTTTAGAATACTGAATGATTAGATCGATTCCTCTCCTTGGTTTGAAACCGTTAAGAACAAAAAAAAAAAAAACATTAGTTCCTACCTCCACAGAAGCCACCTACAGACTGACCTACCACCTTTACCAAGGTATATATTGTCAAATGGTATGACGTCATGTCTGCCATATTGTCTTCGTCCGCTAGAGACAGTCATCTTGTTTTCGTCTGCTAGAGTGTGCTGGCGAGATGTTAGAATAATTTTCTGTTCACCATGCCTTTAACCTCAACTGTTGGCATTGATCTTTGACAATGACCTTGAACTTTGACCTTTACCTGAAAATTGACATTTACCTTGAAATTTGACCTTGACCTTGAAATTTGACTTTGACCTTGACCTCGAAATTTGACTTTGACCTTGCCGACCATAATGAATACGTCATTTTATGTTCAGTACATGCTTACAGGAGCTACCACCTGCTAGTAGTCATTGCCACCATCTTGTTTTCGTCTGCTGGAGGACACCATCTTGTGTGTGTACTCGTCTTACCATCATACTAGTTTTATTTTAACCCGCTACAGTGCAGTAATCATTTATTATTACTGAGGTGACCGTCATCTTGAAATTTGGGCGCCATCTTGAAATCATGTAATTATTTAGCTAAAGATTTGGGAAAAATTCCAAAAGTCACCGTAAAAATCAATTATTAATTTACAAATTGAATCAATGGATTCCTGTCCTCATTTCGATTCTTTACTAGTGACAGGTGTAAATAAATATTAAACATACATAATATTTTGTTTTCCATTACCTATCGCGGAGTTTATTAATCATTCAATCTACGAAAATCAATTCAAGTCAATATACCTCACCTACGAATTAAAAACAATTGCATTACATGAAAATCTAGTTCTTTGATACTTAGATTAACATTTAAAATGTTCATGTACAAATCCATCCATACATATATACAACAAAAATCTGCGGATCGCAAGACCAGGTCATGATCAATGTCAGACATATAGGCAATGAACTCAGTACACACAGGTAAACGGAATTTACACACAGGAAAACGGAATGTACACACAGGAAAACGGAATATACACACAGGAAAACGGAATGTACACGCAGCAAAAAGGAATGCACACACAGTAAAATGGAATTTACACACAGGAAAACGGAATTTACACACAGGAAAACGGAATTTACACACAGGAAAACGGAATGTACAAACAGGAAAATGGAATGTACACACAGGAAATCGGAATGTACACAGAGGAAAACGGAATGTACACACAAGACAATGGAATGTACACACAGGAAACGGAATGATCACACATACAGTAGCGGAAACACATGCTTAGTTAAAAATCAGAATACAAGAAAAAAATCATACTTATTAAAATATAAATAATTCATTTATTTTAATTGTACACATGACAGTTAAACAAATTATTATTGTATGTAGCCAGCTTTCCGCAGTTCTTTAGGTATGGACGATACTTCCTCGATATGCGAGTAGTTTCCTCTACGAACAGATGCCACCATAAGTCTTAGCCGGTCATCCAATATGTTTGGATCTTTCCATTATGTGTAATCAATATCTTACGCCACCATCTTCCTTGCACGTTTATAATAAATATTATTATCTCTGGTGTCTTCTGTTTTATCGTCAACCACAAGGTCACTTTCGTCATCGAGCCAGTGATTGTCACAAGCTTGATCAGGATAATTTATTTTATTATGTCGTTTCCATCGTTTTGGTCTCAAGCCACCATCACAGTTATCGATATTGCCTGCTTTAGCTGCTTCAGCACAGTCTTCGATCACGCCACCAGCTTCAGAGTCACTGTAGCAATCACCGTAGAAGGCATCGTCTTCACCCAGATTACCATAAGCATTCGATATCATTGATGTCGAAGTGTCTTCATCGTCTTCATGCTTCCTTTTTAGGAGTCCATCATTTTTACAAAGTATGGTGGATCTACTGAATATCGGCTTGAATGTATTCTCACTTTTCACGGTGTTGTCACTTCCATTAGTTTCGGTCTTCACGAAGCCATCAACATCCTTCAATTTATGTTCTTCGTCACGATCGGGTGAGCTAATACTATCACGCTCAGGACAAGGAAAATTATTGTCGTAATGTAATGTCTTTAGTCTAGTGGATCCATCGATGTCCGTAAGTAGGCTTGGCTTTACATGTTCTACCGTGTATTTAAACTGTCAATTCGTGTTAACAGCCTGATGCACCAATTACAGTTTAACATTTTACGTAGTGGGTTTTTAACACAATCATTCTTATCATGCCGTTTAAAATTCTTTCTCAAGGTAAACACCTTGCTACAGTATCTACAGTGATGTTGTTTTGAAACAGCTACAGACATCAAAGGCTCCAAAAGGTTACAATTGCTCCAACAGCCTTTTGTTTGAAAAGCGCCAATGATATTTGGCTAGAATGCTATGAGTCTAAGAGACTATGAGGCCACAAGGCTACGAGTCTAAATGGATCTAGCTGTTTACGAGTTATACATGGCTGCGAGACTGCATGGCTAAAAGACCGCGTGGCTACGAAACTACATGTCTATGAAGCTACAAGGATATAAGTCTACTCGGCTCCAAATGACTCCAAGACGACATGGCTATTAGACCACTTGGAAACAAAACTTCAATTCTACGAATCTACTAGACTCCACCAACTACCTTCGAGTGTATAAAGTTCCATCTGCTCCAACAGCATTATGTAATAAGATTACAAGGCTACTTGCTTACGTAGCTTCAAGTCTACGAGGCTCCAATGCATCAAGTCTACGAGACTACGGGCCATGAGGTTGCGAGACAACCTGACTACGAATCTTTAAGTTTACGAGACTGCGAGGTTACAGAGCTACGAATTTTCTAGAACACAAGTTTACGTAACTGCGAGGATACAGGACTACAAGTCTGCATGAGTACTTGACAACGAAGCTACACATCTACAAGGCTCCAATTGCTGCATCTGTCTTCGACGGAATTTTCTCTTTTCCTCCAACTGCTCCAACAGCATTATGTTATAAGATTACAAAACTACTTGCTTACGTAGCTTCAAGTCTACGAAGCTCCAAGGCATCATGACTACGAAAGTACTTGCCATTAGGTTACGAGACTACGCGATTATGAGTCTTCAAGGTTACGTGATCGCGAGGCTATAGGACTACGAAGCTTCCAGATCCCATGGTTACGAGACTGCTTGGCTAAAAGATCGCGTGGCTACGAAACTACATGACTAACTGACTACAATAGCACCATTCAGTGGTGAGAGTTAATTATCTCATGCAAAATAACCTGTTTAAAGTAGTGTCGATTACTGTCAACAGATGACACCACATGTTGCTTACAGGTAAATATTATTTATTTCTTTTATGTGGGATGCGGGATGCTCACTAACGATCGCAACAGAAAGATGGCATAGCTAGACACCAAGGAGAAGGTAGTTCGTCTTGCATGTACGTGCTTCACAGATGTATCACGGTATATTATTTTACTGAAAATCTGAAAAAATTACCTGTCTGAGCCACCAAGTTCAATGCAGTTTGTCTCAATGCATATTATTTGACTGAGTAATGGATGTTTATTTTTTGAATTCCACCTGGTAAAGATATTGTAAGTGCCAATTTATTAGCAGAAATTCACTTGTTAAATGTAACTCTGAATAAAATGACTTGTCTCATTAAGTAAAAAATCTTTCTTGCTGAGATCGATTTCTCACAAATAATCAGGAGCACTCGGAGAAAACCATAAGCAGCCTAGCCAGGAATAATCAGAAGCATTTGGAGAAAACTATCAAAATATTATCAAGAATAATCGGGAGCACACATATCTGTGATATGTGATCTGGAAGCTTCGTAGTCCTATAGCCTCACGATCACGTAACCTTGAAGACTCGTAATCGCGTAGTCTCGTAACCTAATGGCAAGTAGTTTCGTAGTCATGATGCATTGGAGCATCGTAGACTTGAAGCTACGTAAGCAAGTAGCCTTGTATTCTTATAACATAATGCTGTTGGAGCAGTTGGAGGAAAAGAGAATATTACGTCGAAGACAGATGCAGAAATTGGAGCCTTGTAGATGTGTAGCTTCGTAGTCAAGTACTTATGCAGACTTGTAGTCCTGTATCATCACAGTTACGTAAACTTGTGTTCTAGAAGCTTCGTAGCTGTGTAGCCTCGCAGTCTCGTAAACTAAAAGATTCGTAGTCAGGTTGCCTTGTAACCTCATGGCTCGTAGTCTCGTAGTCTTGATGCATTGGAGCCTCGTAGACTTGAAGCTACGTAAGCTAGTAGCCTTGAAATCTTATTACATAATGCTGTTGTAGCAGATGGAACTTTATACACTAGAAGGTAGTTGGTGGAGTCTTGTAGATTCGTAGAATTGAAGCTTTGTTTCCAAGTGGTCTTGTAGCCATGTTGTCTTGCAGTGATTTGGAGCTGAGTAGACTTGTATCCTTGTAGCTTCATAGACATGTAGTTTCGTAGTCACGCGGTCTTTTAGCCATGCAGTCTCGCAGCCATGTATAACTCGTAACCAGCTAGATCCTTTTAGACTCATAGCTGTATACTAGCATATACTGTATGTGTGATCATTCAGTTTCCTGTGTGTACATTCCATTGTCTTGTGTGTGCATTCCTTTTTCCTCTGTGTACATTCCGATTTCCTGTGTGTACATTCCATTTTCCTGTTTGTACATTACGTTTTCCTGTGTGTAAATTCTGTTTTCCTGTGTGTAAATTCCATTTTCCTGTGTGTAAATTCCGTTTTCCTGTGTGTACATTCCTTTTTCCTGCGTTTACATTCCATTTTCCTGTGTGTATATTCCGTTTTCCTGTGTGTATATTCGGGTTTTCCTGTGTGTAAATTCCGTTTACCTGTGTGTACTGAGTTCATGGCCTATATATGTCTGACATTGATCATGACCTGGTCTTGCGATCCGCAGACGTTTGGTGTATATATGTATGGATGGATTTGTACGTGAACATTTTAAAGGTTAATCTAAGTATCAAAAAACTAGATTTTCATGTAATGCATAGCGGCATTGTTTTTAATTCGTAGGTGAGGTATATTGACTTGAATTGATTTTCGTAGATTGAATGATTAATAAACTCCAAGAAAGGTAATGGAAAAAAATATTAAGTATGTTTAATATTTATTTACACCTGTCACTAGTAAAGAATCGAACTGAGGACAGGAATCCATCGATTGAATTTGAAAATTAATAATTGATTTTTACGGTGACTTTTGGAATTTTTCCCAAATCTTTAGCTAAATAATTACATGATTTCAATATGGCGCCCAAATTTCAAGATGACGATCACCTCAGTAATAATAAATGATTACTGCACTGTAGCGGGTTAGAATAAAACTAGCATGATGGTAAGACGAGTACACACACAAGATGGTGTCCTCCAGCAGACGAAAACAAGATGGTGGGAAATAACTACTAGCAGGCGGTAGCTCCTGGTAGCATGTACTGAACATGAAATGACGGATCCATTATGGTCGTCAAGGTCAAAATCAAATTTCAAGGTCAAGGTCAAATTTCAAGGTAAATGTCTAATTTAAATGTCAAGGTCAAATTTGAAGGTCAAGGTCAATTTTCAAGTTCAATGTCAAAGTTCAAGGCCAAAGTTCAAGGCCAAGGTCAAAGTTCAATGCCATCAGTCGAGTTTAAATTTTGGTGAACAGAAAATTTTCTAACATGTCGCCAGCACACTCTAGCAGACGAAAATAAAATGACTGTCTCCATCGGACGAAGACAAGATGGCGGACATGACATCATACCATCTGACGATATATACCTTGGTATTAGTCGTAGGTCAATCTGTAGGTTGCTTCTGTGGAGGATAGAACTAATGGATTTTTTGCTCTTAATGGTTTCGAACCAAGGACAGGAAACGATCTGATCAATCGGTATTCTAAAAGGTTAATTTTTTCATGAATTTTGGAATTTTTCCCGATTTTATAACATAAAAATTACTGATTTCCAAGATGGCGTCTGAATTTCAAGATGGCGACCAAAACGATAATTGCAACATTAGAAACCAATGTGGCGGTCGTAACGAAAAGTGTAAGGATGGCGTCGTTCTCAACCACGATGGCTGGATGAAACGAAACATGCAACATTTATATAATACAAGATGGCGACCGTAACGAAAAGTGCAGCAGTGATTTTAAACTTTTTTATTAAATTTTTATTAATTGAATTTTTTTACAAATTTATAATTTTTTTTTTATTAAAATCGGATAATAAATAAATATTCATTATGGCTGCCGTAAAGGAAATTGCAGCCGTGACGTCATAATCCATGATGACGTCAGAGGCTTATGGGAGGCTGAAGACCTGGATTCTTAAGCCTCTATATGGACTTTTTTAGCCTCTGGTATTTTTATGGACTAAAACAGGAAATTTTTCCTCAAAACGGGAATTTTTGAGTCATTTTGAGCTATTTTTGAGGAATTTTGAGGAATTATTTAGTCAAAAATGGCCGCCGTGATGTCACAATCCAAGATGGCGGACCGATACCAGACACCACCGCCTGACGCCTGTTTCAGTAGCCCCATTTACACACTACTCTTGACCTATGACGTTGACCTTGATCTATGACCAAGTTCTTTATCTTTGACCTTGAAAATTTGCCAAATTTGCCAAAGTGTACCCAAAATTCCCCAAAATTTCCTTTTTTTGGACAAAAATCCTATCAAAATCCTCAAAAAATTCGACATTTCGGAAATTAGGATTTCGATAAACATCAAAATTCATTTAGCTTTAGAAAAAACAAAACTTCTATAAATGGCTTAATGATCCATGTCTACAGCCTCCGATAAGCCGTTCTATAGGAATTAGAATGCTATGAACGCCATATTGGATTATGATGTGGCCATTTCAATTTCCGTTACAGCCGCCATCTTGAAAATCTCCATTTTTATACGGTTTTTATTAAAAAATTTAAATACAAAAAAACTAACTAATCAAAATTTAATTGAATATTATTTTAATAATGCACTTATGTAATGGAGCTCGGAGTCCTCGGTTAGAACCCGGCGAGGTTAAAAATAAAAAAAATGATGTCACTACCTTCCTCCACGGAAGCCACCGGCAGACTGACCTCCCACCACTTATGCCAAAGTATATATATCGGCAACTAGTATGACGTCATGTCCGCCATCTTGAAAATCAGTAATTAAAAAAAAATTTAAAATTATAAAAATGAATTATATTCAAATTTAACACAATATTACTTAAATACCATCGTTGCACATATTGTTACGGTTGCCATCTTAGATTATATTAATGTTGCAACGCCCGTTATCTTAGTTGAGTATGTTGTCATCGTTACACTTTTCGTTATGCCCACCATATTTGATTCTATAATTGTTGCATGTTTCGTTACGACGGCCATATTGAAAATCCGTAATTTTAATACTAGAAATTCCGAATAAATTCTAAAAAAATACTTTAAAATTTGCCTATTTCAAAAGTTTAGTTACTTAAACGATTTCGGTCCTCATTTTGATTCCCGACGAGAGTAAACCAGTAATTTATATATATTTTTTCAAAATTCTCAATAAAAAGAAAGAAAAAGTCTAATTTCACACCCGACATTTGATTTAAGTCACCACTGTATCAATGATCGTTACGGACGCCATATTGACTTTTTTTATTATCCGATTTAAATTAAAAACACTTCAACATTCATCAAAAAATAACTTATTAATATACTGATTGATTAGATCGATTTCCGTCCTTGGTTCCAAACCGGTAAGCTAAAAAAATATAAAATTACAGATCCTTCCTCCATGGAAGCCACATAGAGACTGACCTCCCAACACCAATACCAATGTATATATAGTCAGCATATATGTAGCCATGTCCTCCATCTTGTCTTCGTCCGCTGGAGGACACCATCATGTTTTCGTCTGATAGAGTGCACTGATGCAATGTTAGTGTAATTTTTTTACACCATAACTTTGACCTCGAAAGCTGACGTACATTGACCTTGACCTTACACTTGAACTTGACCTTGAACTTTGAAATGGACATTGAACTTGTACCTTGACCTTTCACATTGAACTTTACCCTGAACTTTGACTTTGAACGTGAACCTTGAAATTGAACATTAATTTTGACCTTGAATTTTGACCTTTACATTAACCTTACATTTGACCTTGGCCTTTGACCTTGAACTTGACGACCATCTTAGATCCGACATTTGTGTTTAGTACTCGCTACCAGGAACCTGCTATAAGACATTGCCAACATCTTGTTTTCATCTGCTGGAGGATGCCATCTTGTTGTTGTACTTGTCTGATAGAGTGCATTACCATCATATTTGTTTAGGTACGTATTACCCTCTGAAGTGCAGTAATCAATTATTATTACTGAGGCGCCCGCCAACTTGAAACTTGGGAGCTATCTTGGAATTGTGTAATTCTTCAGCAATAAATTCGGGAAAATTCCCAAATTCACCAAAAAACTGCAATCAATTTACAGATTGATTCGATCAGTTTCAGTACTCGGTTCGATCCGTGGACGATGCAAAAAATTTAATTTTATGTAAAAAAAATAATAATTTCAATAAATCATGATCAAAATTCTTAAAGAGGCTTAAAATCTTCTACTTCTAGCCTCCAGTAAGCTATTATGCCCGCCATCTAGGAAATTTGTATTTATTGACCAATAAATTCGGGAAAATCCCAAAATCTACCGAAAAAATACTCATTAATTTACATATTGAATCGAAGGATTCTTGTCCACGGTTTGATTCTTGACCAGTGACAGGTGTAACTAAATATTAAATAAATATAATATTCTGTTTTCCAATACCTTTCCGTGGAGTTTATTAATCATCTACTCTACGAAAGCAACTTAACACAATAAACCAGTCCGACGAATTAAATACGTCGTCCCATTACCTATCATGTAAATCTTGTTTATCGATACTTAGAATATCCCCTAAACCGTTCATGTACAAACCCATCCATCCATATAGACCAATCGTCTCAGACCGCGAGACCCAGTCATGAACAATTGCAGACATTTTGACCAGTCTTATTCGAACCTCATGACCTTCTTCGATGTCAGCTAATAATTCAATTAAACCAGAGTAACATGTTTTACGCTAACAGGAAGACCAAGAATCATTAAAAAATGATTTATCAACACAAAACGTTTTTGGACTAATAAACATTCAGAGATACTACAGATTTGAATACGTACAATCAACAAAAAAGCACATTTGGAAGCACATTTAACACTAGAACTACCAAGGGGGTCATTTTGACCCCTTACGATATTTTTAAATGATGCCAAATCTATATATCTGATTCAAATTAACAGACCTTTCGTGACTTTTCCCAAAATTATGTTGTTAACAATTTTTGAACATCGAGTCACTAAGGTTTTATGCGGAAACTATTTAATTACAATATTTTTGTCCAATAACGTAGCAAATATTTTAATTTTACCTAGAACAACCGACAGGGGTCAAACTGGCCTCTACAGAAAAGTATTCAGTTTGTGATTAATAAATTCCCCAAAAGTACATATTAGTAAATAAGTATTTTTAGTAATGTCTTTTAAGAAATAATACTCCTTTTATGGATGAATAATGTGTCCAAACGATAGGCCTATTTGGTGTGGAATATCTGCGAAGGAAACAATTGCTCTCTCAGTACATAGTCATGCTGCGTCATTCCGTAGGGACTGTGATATTGGATATTGTTATCTGACTCCACCTTTCCTCTCACTAGTGAGATATATTATATACAAAGATAATTAGCATCTCATCTTACAGTGTGTTTCGGTTTTCTGACATTACAAAGCAATTAGTTATTTTCCTCTATCTACAGTTTCTGTGTTATTGTTTCCAGTTACTCCTCCGCTTGAGATTTGGTCTATTTTTTCATCAATTTTGGAGGACGGGTCGTGAAATATATTTCGTTTTAGTCTGTTACATTTTCAGTTGAGAGAGAGTTGATTTTTGTCTTAGGTATTTTTTTTTGGTAAACTATGTCATTGTACAATCGTTCGAACGTATGATGGATCGTCGCCAAAGACTAACTACAGAACAGGTACTCCGATATTTTCAAGATATTTGTGAAACAAACTCAGGCAGTAAAAATATTGATAATTATTTGTCTAGTGGTGAAGAATATATACCTCAGAACAGTGATAGTGACAGACATTCTGGTGAAGAGGTGGAATCGGAAATCCTACAAGACGCCGATGTTTGTAAAACATCACGGGCTACTACTCCTTCAGTAACACAAGGAAAAAATGAACAGGTATCTGAGCAGCAAGCTTCTCAGGTGGAAGTGGAAGATGTTGAATTCGCCCCACAAGTTGATCATGCTCAGGTATTGTGTAGTAGTCGATGGGCTAACCGCAGTAGAAGTAGCAGTAGGTGCAAAACAATTCAATGTGTGAAACCAACAAAGATTTCTTCACTGAAAAAAATGCCACCTGAATCGGCGACTGTGTTGCGAGGTACTGGGACAGAATCGTTACTCGTTCGAGGGATGCAACCTCAAGGTTCTGTGCCGTGTGTACATGTAGGGCCTGCTGTCGGTCACATTGAGGTTTCTAGGGATGGAACAGAGTGGGAGGTGATTGACTTTGGGAACATCATTCCTGGTAGACGGGGAGCTCAAAATAAAGTAAAAGAAAATAATGGTCCTACACTTCATGCTTAGCGACAGATCAAAGATAATTATCCGCCAAGTGCGTGGAGACTGTTGCTGGCACTAGACATCCTTCTACATATCAAGACATCTACTGAGAATGAAGCCCGCAGAAAAATCATGATAATACATGGACCATCACACTCTTAGAACTTGGTAAGCTTTCATATCAATAATTTATGCTCGAGGGGCTTATGCAGCAAAAGGTCTGGAGCTATCTGCACTGTGGTCAAGCATCTGGGGACCAACATTCTTTACGCAAACCATGTCGCGAAATAGATTTTGCGAAATAATGCGATTTCTTCGCTTTGATGATCGAGTTACACATAGTGAACGTTTACGGACTGATAAGTTTGCACTAGAGTTACATGTGTGGAATGGCTTTATACAAAATAGCATTGCATGCTACAAGCCTGGTATAAACATCACAGTGGATGAGCAGCTTTTCCCAACAAAAGCTAGGTGCCCATTCACGCAATACATGGCCAATAAGCCAGATAAATTTGGGATAAAATTCTGGCTGGCATCAGATGTCGACTCTAAATATCTAGTCAACGGATTCCCGTATCTTGGAAAAGAAGATGACCGACCCCGTGATCAGCTACTGGGTACCTACTTAGTTCTACGCCTATTGGAACCATATTTGCTGAGCGGCAGAAATGTAACTACGGAATACTTCTTCACTTTTCTAAAACTCTGCCATGCACTGAAGGACAAGAAAACCAGTTTAGTCGGCACTGTCAATCGCTCTAGGAAGGAGGTGCCACTTACTGCTAAAAATTACAAACAGTTGCATACAACATATGTGTACAGGAACAAGGACACAACGCTTACAGTGTATTAGGGGAAAGTCAGTAAAAATGTGATCCTCATGAGCTCACTCCATCCAAATTTGAGCATTGCTGACAATGAAAAGAAGACTCCTGAAACCATCCAATACTACAATGCCACTAAATTTGGCGTTGATGTGCTGGACCAAATGGCGCGGAAATATTCTGTCAAATCAGGATCAAGACGTTGGCCGGTTCATGTTTTTTTCAATGTGTTGGATTTGGCGTGTATCAATGCATGGATCCTGTACAAAGAAGTAACTGGAAGGAAAATCAAAAGAAGAAAATTTATCCTGGAGCTGTGCGAAGAGCTACGAGTTGCTTACCTGGCTAACAAGAATACCAAGCCACATATTGTTAGCAACGGCGATGAAGAAACAGAAAAATCGCGAAATAAGTGTGGCAACTGCAGAAAGAACAAAACAATGGCAAATTGTGCTGCATGCAGAAAACCAGTGTGTGGTAAATGTGTTGGGAGTAAACGCCTCATCTGTGTAAAATGTAAATAGGATTTTATATGATGTCAAATTTTGCTGAAAATAGTAGTGTTAAGATTTTTTTACTGGTAATGTTTAGGCTGAATAATAACATTGCTATTATGTTTTTATTTAATATTTTTGAACAATAGTATTGTCATTTTTGGTACAATAATGCATTGCTGCAGAAGGAAAAAAACAATGACTAGTGTTGCAGCAAAGTATAAAAACATTGTGTGGTTATGATAGTACTATGATAAACATTTCACGTGGCGAATTATATGTAATATTAGTGACTGAACAATAGTGGTTATACTGTTACTGCAGAAATAACACATAAAAAAACAAATATTGCAGGATGTACGAAACCTGGGTGTGGTAAAATAATTTTAAGTAAATATCGCATATGTGTAAATGCATCCAGGATTTAGTGTCTTGTCAAATTGTAAGTGAATAAAAATAGTGCAGTAATTTGGTTTTGTAATTTTTTTAGATAAGAGAAACTTCAATCAGTACAATATTTCTTGGCTCTGCAATAAAGTTGTCACAACTATTAAGGAATTTATTTTTCAAAGATAAAAATTAAAAAGGGTCAACTTGACCCCTCGTGGTAGTTCTAGATAGTCAGCTGGTGCCGGTAGTCCTAGTGTTAACAAAAAAGGAAGCACAATCACAGAAAAGAACGCACAATCGGAAGCACAATCATAGAAAAGGACGCACATTCGGAAATACAATCAAGTAAAGGAAGCACAATCGGGAGCGTAATAAACGAAGTGGAAGCGGTATTATGAGATCTCAGTCTTAATTGGAAATCAGTGTACAAGAAATAAAACATATTGTTTTTAAATGTTAATAATTCATTTATTTTTTAATAGTACACACATGACAGTCAAACAAGTGATTTTTGTTTGTAGCCAGCGATCCGCAGTACTTTAAGTATGGACGACACTTCGTCGATATGCAAATAGTTTCCTCTAATCACAGATGCCACTAACAATCTCAGGCAATAAACTAATATGTTAGGATCTTCACGTGACATATAAAATCTTTGCTACATTCATCTTCCCTGCATTTTTTAATAAATATGATTTCTGGTGTCTTCTGTTTTAACACCAACCTCAAGGTAACTTTCGTCATCGAGTCCGTGTTCATCATTAGCTTGATCAGGATAACGTATTGTATTACGACGTTTCAATCGTTTCGGTCCCAGGACATCGTCACAGCCTTCTATCTAGTCGAACATGTAATTTTCACCCAAAAAAATTTATAAAAATTTACAAAAACAGCTTCTATCAGCAACAAAAACCAGAACTTTTTGTAATTTTTTATAATTTTTTATATTTTTTATTATTATTAAATTTTATTATTTTTAATATATTTTCCTATAATATTTCTGACATTAAATAAAATTTGTGACGGTTTTCTCCATGTGCTCCTTATTATTCTTGTAAATATTGTCATGCTGTGAAATTTTACGTGAAGAGTTTATTGAACTTGGTTTTGCACAGCGGTGCTTCGTGAGCCCGCTTAAGTGCCTGATGCTTGCCAGTAGGCCTAAAATAATTTGGCCTAAAATCAGGCTAAATATTTTTAGGCCATGTGACTTTATGCCAAACAATATTAGGTCAAATCACTTTAGGTCAATTATCTTTATGCCAAACGACTTTAGGCGAAATAATTTTAGGTCAAATGACTTTAAGCCGATCAAATTTATGTCAAATGGCTTTAGGCCAAACATCTTTAGGCCAAATTATTTTAGGTCAAATAAGTTTCAAAAAATTATTTTACGTGTCTTTATGCCAAACGCCTTTAGGCGAAATAATTTTAGGTCAAATGACTTTAGGCTAAACAAATTTATGTCAAATGGCTTTAAGCCAAGTATATTTAGGCCAAACGTATTTATGCCAAATATTTTTAGTTTAAATAAGTTTCCGAAAATTATTTTAGGTCAAATTATTTTAGGCCAAACATTTTTTGGTCATTTGGTAGAAAGTAACTTTATTTCTGGGAATAGGAAGTGCGTGCACATTTAACTCTCTCTATCTCTATCCATCTAACACACTCTTCGAACATTCAACATGGCTAGAAAACTTAAAGTAAGTTTAGCGGATTAAACACTGATGAACTTTTCTGTTCGCAAGTTTTTTGTTTGCTTGTTATTTACATACTGCTTTTCTGGCGGTTATTTTAATAAGCGAAATTGGTGAATGATTATTTTATTCTTTGGTTAATTCGTTTAATAAATACCCCGTCCCTGGAAAAGTCCAATAATGTGCACCACATGTTTTATGTGAGTGACTTGTCATACTGTCCTTATCACAATTGTGTGGTTCGAGTTGAGTGAACCAGAATAAATTAATAAATAGCATGAGTAAGACTTGTTTAGCTATATTTTACTTAGGTGATAGGTAAATTTCCCTAATAAAGAACTAACAGTATCAGTATCAGTATAAGCATAAAAGTTTGATTTCCACACAAAAATGACTTGTTGAAATAATTTTTTGTAGATATGAAAAACATTTTCCAATACAAAGTCAGTAATTGTAGCCCACTTTTTTCCATGTGAGATGCACCAACTTGAAAAAAAAACTTTCACTCATCCAGTATTTTTTTTTGTGTATTTCAATTTTTCGTCATACTGAGTGCATGCACTATTTGCTTAACTCATTAAATTATTTAACACTTAAATGGGAACCAGTTGTGACATGGAGAACAAACTGGCGCTACTTTCTAAGTGACATATAGGTTTCATCATTAGCGGTTGTTAGAATGCATGTTGTCATTATCAACTGTAAGGCATAGAAAATATATCTTGTTACTTTATGTCGGTAATCGAAGTGTTCTGTTATGCACACACTGTAACAGCGATAATTGGAAGAATAAAAGGCAACAGATAAGTGTAATAAAAGTCTCATCTAAATGACAGTAAAATAATTAACTGCAAACATTACCAACTGTAATTTAACCCAAAGCATCTCGAAAATATTTTCTATTTGATTTATTGGAAATGTATTTTATGCACGCACTAGTAATTTCACATTAATTTGTGTTTTCTAGTAACAAAAACAATAATAATCTAAATAAACACAGTGTAGAATAGTACTTAAAAATAACAACGAATTTGTGCAAAAAAATGGCCTTCCAAAAACTGACAAAACTATTTGCTAAATAAATTTCATTTTTGTTTAGTTTAGTGTTTAGTATAATTATAGTAGTTTACATATTTCCTTTAATTCAAAACATAATGCTATGAGTCTGATTATTAAATGTTATTTTCCATCATCTCTACCAATAGCAATATGATCACTTACATAGTGTTTTTTTTACAAGCGCAAAACAAGTTTTATATTAGTGAGCAGATTTGAAATTTACAGCTATAATAATCTTGTAAACTAGAATTCTGTGTGCATTTTAGAAATTTTTGTATGTCTAAATAAAGGGTTGTAAATTATTGCTCTATAATGACAGATGCAGCTGAACATGTAGCATACCTGGAAGTAACTAAAACATTCTACTATTTGCTAGAAGTACCTGTTAAAAGATTAGTTAATAAGAGTTTTAGGCCAAATATCTTCAAGCTAAATTTATTTATGCCAAACGACTTTAGAGGAAATAATTTTAGGTCAAATGACTTTAGGCCAAATACGTTTATACGTTTAGGTAAAATGACTTTAGGCCAAATACGTTTATACGTTTAGGTAAAATGACTTTAGGCCAAATACATTTAGGCCAAACATATTTAGGCCAAATAATTTTAGGTCAAATGACTTTAGGTAAAACCAGTTTAGGCCAAGTGAATGTTCTGAAACAGTTTTAGGCCAAATATTTTAGGCCTAATAACTTTATGCCAAACGAATTTAGGTAAAACTATTTTAGGTCAAATGACTTTAGGCCAAACTAATTTATGTCATATGGTTTTAGACCAAATATGTTTAGGCCAAACGTCTTCAGGCCAAATAATTTTAGGCCTAATGACTTTAGGTAAAACCAGTTTAGGCCAAGTGAATTTTCTGAAACAGTTTTAGGCCAAATATTTTAGGCCAAACGATGCGCTCCCTTGCTTGCGACACTCGGGTGTTGTTTTTTTCGTCGTGGCGCGGTAGATTGTTAACGCTCTCTGTATTTCTGGAACGGTGGCGTGATTTGCCGTCCGCGGCCTGGCCAGCTACGGGTGGTTTCGACATCGTGGCCTGGAATCTCCGGGAGCGTTGGCCGCCCTGGTTGTTTTCACTGCATTGCTGTCTCTGCGCAGGCGCGCTAGCGTGTCGCGCGGGTTTCCGTGTCGCAATCTCGCGGCAGGAATGCCAGTCTGGCATGGTCGGTGGAGAGGGGATAGCGTCGGTTGGCTGCATGGGGGATGTGTTGAGAAATCGCGGCCAGGGTTTTTGCTTACGCATGGAGTGTTCTCGAAGTGATGACGATGTGAGGAAAAATTAATAAATGGGCCGACCTGGGTTCGCCCGGGGTGGTTCTTCTTGGTGAGGTGTTTGAGGACTGTCGGAGTTCCTCCCTGGCTGGTAGCTACATGCTGCCGTTCGGAGGTGTTGTAAGTATTGGCGAATTAATAATTAATTTTTACAGCTAGAGTAAAATGTGGGTGTAGTTTTAATCGTGTTAGGATAGCTTTTATTTTGGTTTCTTTCCAGGAGTGCAGGCAGTTTGGAATCCAGCAATGTAAAATTTCTTTCGTTAATTTAGCCTAAGGATGGGTCGAGGTGTTTGTTAAGATTAATCATGTAATTTTAAAAGTTAATACTCGTACTAAGAAGGGATAAATTATTGTTTATTTATTTGAAAGGAGTATATATTTATTGTGAAAAAAGTAGTTTGACATTATTTATTTATTTATTTATTTATTTATGTGTTGGTCATAGTTTACCGGAAATAAACCCGAAACGATGTAGGATGAATAATAATTTTTTTTCAGTCAACACCCTACACCCCCTGTTCCAAGGAGGTTAGACGTCCCTGTACCAGCTCAACTGCTACCCCCCTCCCCACAATCCAATGTTTTTGAAATCTTAACATGTTATTTTAGTATTTTTATTTTGAGTGACAATTTGCAGATCTTGATGGAGTCCAAGGGATTCCGCCACAATATTATAATGGTTTTCTCCATGTGATCCCTATTATTTTTGTCAATATTATAATGGCTTTCTCCGTGTGCTCCAGATTATTCATGTCAAAAATTTGATGGTTTTCTCCGTGTGCTCGTAATTATTTTCGTGTTTTCTCCAAGTGCTACCTATTAATTAGTGTAGTTCTGCTACTACATCAGCTCATGCAATATTTTTACCAGGTGTAATTCAAAAAATAATAACCTGTTACTCAGTCAAATTATAAGCTCTGAGACATCTGAGAAACTCTAACAGGAATAACGAACTTCCTTCTCCTTGGTGTCTAGCAAAGACATACTTATTTGCGATCTTAAAAAAGCATCCTGAATCCCACATAAAAAAAAACTAAATATTATTTACCTTCAAGCAACTCGTGGCATCATCTGTTGACAAGAATTGGGACTACTTACATGTTTCTTTGCATAAGATAAATTAACTCTCGCAGCTGAATGGACTCCAAGACAGTTATAGCTGAGTAGTCTCGTAGCCACGTAGCCTTGTGTACTGGAAGATTCGTAGTCCTGTAGCCTCGCAGTCTCGTTACCTTGTAGACTCTTAGTCGCGTAGTCTCGTAACCTCATGGTTCGTTGTCGCGTAGTCATGATGCCTTGGGGTCGCGTATACTTGTAGCTACGTAACAAAGTAGCCTTGTAATCTTATAACATAATGCTGCTGGAGCAGTTGCAGCCAATAAGAATATTCCTCCGAAGACAGATGCAGCAATTGGAGCCTTTTAGTCTTGTAGCTTCGTAGTCATTTACTCATGTAGACATGTAGTCCTGTAGTCTCGTATCTTCGTAGCTTCCTAGTCTTGTGGTCAAATAGAGCTAGGACTAAACCTATTTGGAGTCAAATATTTTTGTTGTCATTGATTGTTGGAGTCAAAGACAGTTGGATCAAATGACTGTTGCAGGAATTGTTTCCTAATGTAAAATTAACAAACGCAACCTACTGAGTTGAATGTTCGTAAAAATATGTGTACTTTTCGTTAGATGTGCTTCCTTTTTGTTGAACTTCCTTTGTGTTTCCTTTGTGTGATTGTACTTCCAAATGTTCTTCCTTTTTATTAAATGCCTGAACTGTGTGAACTTTGTGTTCTCATTGTGTTTAAATTGCGTACATTGCGTGTACATTGCGTGTATTACGCGTTAATTGGGTGAACAAAACGTGTTTGACAAGATCGAAGACTGTGACGATGTTCTGAGACCGAAACGATAGAAACATCGTAATAAAATAAATTACCCTGATCAAGCTATTGATGAACACTGGCTTGATGACGAAAGATACCTTGAGGTAGGTGTTAAAACAGTAGACCCTAGAAAACTTAATATTTATTATAAACATGCAGGGAAGATGAACGTAGCAGAAGAAATTATTTATATGTCATGTGAAGATCGTAACATATTAGTCGATCACCTGAGACTGTTAGTGGTATCTGTTCTTAGAGGAAACTATTGCGCATATCGACGAGCTATCGTCCATACATAAAGTACTGCGGAAAGCTGGCTACAAACAATAATCACTTGTTTAACTGGCATGAGTGTACAATTAAAAATAAATTAATTGTTTAGATTTAAAAACAATATGTTTTATTTCTTGTATACTTAATTCTAACTAAGACTGAGAACTCGTAATACTGCTACCTCTTCGTTTATTGTGCTCCCGATTGTGCTTCCTTTTGTTCATTGTGCGTCCTTTACTATGATTGTGCTTCCGATTGTCCGTCCTTTACTTTGATTGTGCTTCCGATTGTGCGTCCTTTTCTATGATTGTGCTTCCTTTTTCGTTAAATCTGCTTCCAAATGTGCTTCCTTCTTTTCCGATGATTGTGCTTCCGATTGTTTGTCCTTTTCTATAATTGTTCTTCCTTTTTCGTCGAATGTGCTTCCTTTTGATGAATGGGCTTTCAAATGATCTTCGTTTTTGTTGATTGTACATATTCAAATCTGTAGTATCTCTGAATGTTTATTAGTCCAAAATCTCTTTGTGTTAATAAATAATTTTTTCAGGTTTTCTTGGTCTTCTTGTAAACATAAACATGGTACATGTGTTTTATTTGAATAATTAACTGACATGGAAGAGGATCATAAGGTTCGAATAAGACTGGTCTATATGTCTGCAATTGTTCATGACCGGGTCTCGCGGTCTGAAGACGCATGGTCTATGTGTATGGAAGGCTTTGACATGAATGGTTTAGGGATTATTCTAAGTATCGATAAATTAGACTTACATATTAGGTAATGGTACAATGTATTTAATTCGTCGGTCAGGTATATTTTTTTTAAGTTGCTTTCGTAGAGTAAATGATTAATAAACTCCACGCAGAGGTATTGGAAAACAGAATATAACATTTATTTAATATTTAGTTACACCTGACACTGGTCAAAAATCAAACCGTGGACAGGAATCCTTCGTTTCAATATGTAAATTAATTAATATTTTTTCGTTGGATTTTGAGATTTTTCCGGAATTTCTAGATCAATAAAAAGAAATTTCCAATATGGCGGGCCTAATAGCTTACTGGAGGGTGGTAGTAGAGGATATTAAGACTTTTTTTTAAATTTTGAACTTGATTTATTGAAAATATTATTTTTTACTTAAAATTAAATTTTTTCATCGTTCAGGTATCGAACTGAGGACTGGAACTGATCGAATCAATCTGTAAATTGATTGTAATTTTTTTGGTATATTTTGTAATTTTTCCCGATTTTCTAGCTGAAGAATTACACAATTCCGAGATAGCGCCCAAGTTTAAAGTTGGCGGGTGCCTCAGTAATTAATAATTGATTACTGCACTTCAGCGGGTAATACGTACCTAAACAAATATGATGGTAATGCACCCTATTAGACAAGTACAACAACAAGATGGCATCCTCCAGCAGATGAAAACAAGATGTTGGCAATGTCTTATAGCAGGTGATATGTTAACTATCGTTCCTGGTAGCGAGTACTGAACACAAATGTCGGATCTAAGATGGTCGTCAAGTTCAAGGTCAAAGGCCAAGGTGAAAGTTAACGGTCAAGTTTTAGGTCAAAGTCAAAATTCAAGGTCGATATATATGTTCAAGGGAAAGGTGAATGTTAAATGCCAATGTCAAAGTTCAAGATCAATGTCAAAATTCAAGGTCTCCTTCATAGTGCTAGGTCAAGGTCAAAGTTCAAGGTCAGAGTCAAAGTTCAAGGACAAATTCAAAGTTCAAGGTCAAGGTCAAAGTTTAATGTCAACAGTCGAGGTCAAAGGTATGGGGTACAAAAAATTACACTAACATGGCATCTGCGCACTCTATCAGACGAAACCAAGATGGTGGCCTCCAGCGGACGACGACAAGATGGAGGACATGACATCATACCTGCTGACGATATATACCTTGGTATTGGGGTTGGGAGGTCCATGTGTAGGTGGCTTTGTGGATGAAGGATCTGTCGTATTTTATTTTTTGCTCTTACCGGTTTAGAAACAAGGATAGGAATCGATCTATTCAATCAGTACATTTATAAGTTATTTTTTGTTTAATTTTGATTTTTTTTCATAAAAATCGTATAATAAATAAATATATTTAAGATGTGTCCGTAACGATAGTTGATACAGTGGTGACATAATTAAAATGTCATAAGACATTTTTATTACTTTTTATTTAGATATTTTTATAAATATTAATATATTACTGGTTTACTCTCGTCGGGAATCGAACCGAGGACCGAATTTGGTAGTAACTAAAAATTTTAAAAAAGGCAATTTGTTCAAAATTTTTTGGAATATTTTCGGGATTTCTAACATTAAAATTAATGATTTTCTAGATGGCATTCGTAACAAATATGTCAACTTTTATACAATCCAATATGGTGGGCATAACTAAATGTGAAACGATGACATCATACTCAACCAAGATTGCGGGCATAACTAAACATGCACAATTTATATAATCCAAGATGGCGTCTATAATGATATTTGCAATGGTGGTTTTTGAGTAATATTTTTTTAAATTTTAATTAATTGATTTTTAAATAAACTTTAATTTTTTTTATTAAAATCGGATAGTAATTACTGATTTTTACGATGACGAACATGACGTCATACTAGATGACGATATATATATATATTCCTTGGCATAAGTGGTGGGAGGTAATTCTGCCGGTGGCTTCGGTGGAGGAAGAACCTGACGTAATTTTTTTTAATTTTTAAACTCGCCGGGTTCAAACGAAGGACTCCGAGCTCCATGGCGTAAGTGCATGGTTTAAATAATATTCAATTAAATTTTGATTAGTTTTTTTAATTTTAGAATTTTTTTCATTAAAATCATATAATAAATATAGATTTATAACATGGCGGCCGTACCGGAAATTGCAACGGTGATGTTATAATTCAAGATGGTGGAGTAGTATAGTTTGGTTCCTTGTGGGACATGGCGCTGGCGCGTGGAGCCGTGAGTCTGTCCGCCATCTTGGGTTGTGTCATGGCGGCCATCTTGGATGACCTTGAATTATGGCCCTGAACTTGACCTTTGACCATCAAAATTTGCCCAAAATTCGCCAAAATTTCAAGTTTTTTGGAAAAATATTCCGCCAAAAAATCTCAAAAAATTTAAAAAATAAAAAATTCCCTTTTCGAGGGAAAAATTCCCGTTTACAAGGAATTTTTCCCGTTTTTAGCCCATAAAAATACCAGCGGCTAGAAATGTCCATATATAGGCTTAAACATCTATGTCTACAGCTTCCGATAAGCTTCTGATGTCATCATGGATTATGACATCAACGTTGCAATTTCCGTTATGGCCGCCATCTTGAAAATCTTTACTTATTATTCGATTTTAATGAGAAAAATTTTAAATTAAAAAAATTAAATAATTAAATTTTGATAAAAATATTTTAAAAAATACAGTTACAATTCCTGTTACAGCCTCCATAATGAAAAACCGTAATATTTATGTTAGAAAATCGGGAAAAAATTTAAAATTCATTAAAAAATTAATATTTCGAATTAAATAATGAATATTTAATAAAAACATATTTTAAAAAAGTTATAAAAAATGTACACTTACGTCAAGGAGCTCGAGTTTTCGGTTCGAACCCGACAAAGTCAAAAATAAGATGACGATCGATTTTCCCCCACGGAAGCTATCGGAAGACTGACCTCCCAATACTTATGTCAAGGAATATATATCGTCAGCTTGTATGACGTCATGTCCGCCATCTTGTAAATCTTTATTTATAAAAAAATTACAAAAACAACTTCTGTCAGCTTGTGAAATTCTCATTTGTTAAACAAAAATAGAGTTATAGCACAAGCCAGATTTTTTTGTAATTTTTTATAAATATTATAAATTTTTACTATATTTTTTTAAAAGTATTTTTCCTGCAATGTTTTTGACATCAAAGAAAAGTGTGACGGTTTTCTCCGTGTGCTCATGATTATTCTTGTCAATATTTTGATGGTTTCCTCCGTGTGCTCATGATTATTCCCGTGGTTTTTCGGAGTGCTTCCATTTAATTAGAGAATTTCTGCTACTAAATCCGCAGTTCCAATATTTTTACCAGTTGGAATTCAATAAAATAAACTTCCATTACTTAGTCAAATAATAAGCTCTGAGACATCTGATAAACACTAAAAGGAATGACGAAATTCCTTCTCCTTGGCATCTAGCGAACCCATCCTTATTTTGCGATCGTAAGAAGGCATCCTGCATCCCACATAAAAAAAAACTAATTAATATTTACCTTCAAGCAACATGCCGTGTCACCTGTTGACAAGAATTGGGACTACTTGCAACAAGTTTCTTTGCATGAGGTAAATTAACTCTCGCAGCTGAATGGATTCCAAGACAGTTAGAGCCAAGTAGTCCCGTAGCCATGTAGCCTTGTGTCCTGGAAGCATCGTAGTCCTGCAGACTTGCAGTCTCGTAACCTAGTAGACTCGTAGTCGGTTAGTCATGATGCCTTAGAGCCATGTATACTTGTGGCCATGTAACCAAGTAGTCTTTTAATCTTATAACATAATACTGCTGGAACTGTTGGAGCCAAAGAGAATATTCCGCCGAAGACAGATGCAGCAATTGGAGCCATTTAGACTTGTAGATTCGTAGTCAAGTACTCATGTAGTCATATAGTCCTGTAGTCTCGTACCTTCGTAGCCTCCTAGTCTTGCAGTCAAATAGAGCAAGGACTAAGACTGTTTGGAGTCAAATACTTTTGTTGTCATTGATTGTTGGAGTCAAAGAAAGTTGGACCCAATGACTGTTAGAGGCATTGTATCCTAAAATAAAATTAACGAACACAACATATTTAGTTGTATGTGCGTGAAAATGTATGTGTTTATGGTTAGATTTGATTCCTTTTCGTTGAATGTGCTTCCAAATGTGCTTCCTTTATGAGATTGTGCTTCCAAAAGTGCTTCCTTCTTGTGGTTTTGCTTCCAAATGTGCTTTCTTTTCGATGATTGTGCTTCCGAATGTGATTATTTTTCTGTGATTCTACTTCCGATTGCGCGTCCTTTTCTATATTTGTGCTTCCAATTGTGCTTCCTTTTCATTAAATTCTTGAACTGGGTGAACATTGTGTGGTCATTGCGTACAATGCATGTATTGCGCGTCAATTGCGTGAACATTGCGTGTTCGTTCCGCTTACAGTGTGTACTGTGTGTTCATTTCGCATATATTGCGTAAACATTACGCGTTGGAGAAAATGGAGCTAATGGTGCTCTTGGAGTGACGCTGATGGGAAATTGAAGCATTGGAACCAAATGTATATGGACCTGATGGCGCAAATTGTAGCTTTTATAGCCTAGCATACATTGGTGAGATCGAATAACTGAGACGAAAACGTAACACGACGCATCCCATTTTTTCGATCAAATGAGGTTCTATTTTTAATGTTGTTTTGACTCGTGTATTATAGTAAATGGTTCTTGACTAGCATATTATTCAATCGGGTGCATGTATATAAGTGAGTCCTAGAGAGCAGGTCACTCAGTTTGTTACTGACGTCGACTGTGTAAGGATCACCTAGTTTGTCTCATACTCTCATGTGGTGCATAAGTCGCGTAATTACCTGTTCTTGTAAACTCGATGACATATTTACTGTCTTTAACGCCAAATACGATGGAGCTTGTACCATCGACTACGGGAACCCTGACGTCAACACTGGAGGAGATGTCAACAGTCGTGGTAACACCAGCAGAAGAGTGCTTAATAACTTCAATGCTACCTGCACTGGAAACCTCAGCGAACAATGTTTCGCCATCAATGGAGACTTCAGTGGGTGGTGAATCGTCAACAACTAACGAACATCAGTGCCGTTACTGTGACAAGATTTTCTCAAACATCAGCAATGCTCGTCGAAACGAGAAGTTAGAATGTGCTAAGAATCCACCTCGCAAAATGTTTGACTGTGAGAAATGTCGCAAGCAATTTGCAAAACATGATAATAGGAAAACGCACATGAAGATATGCGAAGGTCCTGCTGTGCGGCAGATAGTAAAGGTTTCTATACAACAACTATGCATTGCTGTGCATAAGAGTATGCCTGGAAATAGTAAAACTGTGACTTGATGTAAGTTTTTGGACATACGCCATTGCTAAGAATTTTTTCTGTTGAAGAAAAACTAATAAATAAAATAAATAAAAATACACAAGAAAGACAAAAAACACACAAAATTAAGCAAACAATTGATGTTGTCAACAAGAATATAAACACCACAAAATATTCCAAAACAGAAATATGGTCAACGAACAAAGAAAAAAGTACTAAGTGAACAAAAAAAAACAAACACAAATGATGAAAACACAAAATTATTGAAACCAAAATAATTCAGCACAACAGTTGAAACGAGACAAAAGCACGACAAAACGAAAAGACAAAAAAAAAATACAATAGTTTTACCAAAACAGAAACAAGCGACTGCAGTCGCACCTGTGTTTCCGTACCATGTGCGTCTCTGCCTGAGGACGGGAGCAGATAGCAGTTCCCGAAACGTCGCTTGTTTCTGTTTTAGTAAAACTATTGTATTTTTTTTTGTCTTTTCGTTTTGTCGTGTTTTTGTCTCGTTTCAACTGTTGTGCTGAATTATTTTGGTTTCAATATTTTTGTGTTGTCATCATATGTGTTTTATTTTTATTTTTTGTTCACTTAGTACTTTTTTCTTTGTTTGTTGACCATATTTCTGTTTCGGAATATTTTGTGGTGTTTATATTCTTGTTGACAACAGCAATTGTTTGCTTAATTTGTGTGTTTTTTGTATTTCTTGTGTATTTTTATTTATTTCATTTATTAGTTTTTCTTCAACAGAAAAAGTTCTTAGCAATGGCGTATGTCCAAAAAATTACATCAAGTCATGCACTCCCATTGCACAAATCTTTTAAAGATAACAGTAAAACTGTGACAATGCCAATATCAGGATCAGGTCTGAAAGGCTCGTCTTCATTACCACGGTATCCTTGCTGCTACTGTGATACGTCGTTCGCATTTTCCCATGATGCACGAAGAAATGAACGGAGTAAATGCAAGAAGAATCATTCTTGTATAAAGTTTCGTTGCAATGAGTGTCATGTTTGGTTTACTCGCATTGACAGTTTACGACATCATGCGAAAAAAATGTAAATTGGAAGTCTGTGCGCCTAATGCTGAACTACCGGCAGAAATTTTGACTCCTCGCTTTAGATTTGTGACTCGTAAGCGTAGAAGCAATAAAACCGATACGTAGCAATAGATTGCTATGATGTCTGGACATGAAACTACACCCGGGACTGTGTTCGGTGCATTACAGGTGAATAATAATGACTTTTAATTGGCACAGTCAGCATTTCGTGGAATATGAGACACCTATTATATAAATACTTTAAGTGAGTAGAAGGACATTTGTATTTTTCTTTATGATATCAGACAGGACATAATCAATCCGCTTACTGACGACGTAGCAACAAACGGTCCCTATAACACAACCAGTGGCATGATTGTATATATGGAAACCCATATCCATTCAATGACAAAATGAAGAAGTGTGCATTCAAGACATCGGCTGCTGTAATTTACAGTTCTGACTACGTGAAGCAAACTTTAATATGGTGTCAAGAAACTCTATCAAGAAGAGGAAATCTATGTCTGTAAAGGTTCTGGCTGGTCTATGTGTTGTAAAAACCGATTGGAGCTTAGAATTAGTCATTTCAAGCCGATGAGTAGTATGTAAATGGGCATCCGGGCACACGCGCTCGCAGGAGGTGCCTGAGGTGCCGACCGCCATCTTGGATTGTGACGTCACGGCCGCCATCTTGGATGGTCGTGACCTTGACCATTGTCCTTGAACATCAATTTGACCCTCAAAACTTGTCATAATTAGCCAAAATTGGGCATAATTTGCCCAAAATTCCTCAAAATTCGCCAAAATTTCAATTTTTTTGGAAAAAAAATCCGCCATAAAATCTCAAAAATTTTGATAAATAAAAATATCTCTTTTCGAGGGAAAAATCCCGTTTCGAAGGAAAATTTCACGTTTTTAGTCCATAAAAATACCAGTGGCTAGAAATGTCCATATAGAGGCTTAAGCATCCATGTCGACAGCCTCCGATAAGCCTCTGACGTCATCATGGAATATGTCATCTTACATTATGATGTCACCATTGCAATTTCCGTTACGCCCGCCATCTTTAAAATTTTTAATAACTATCCGATTTTAATACAAAAAAATTAAAAATTTATAAAAAAAATTATTAATAAAATATAAATAAAAACTATTTAACTAAAACAAACAATTACATCACGGAGCTCGTAGTGTATGGTTCGAACCCGGTGAGAGCAAAAAAAAATAAAAATGACACCTAATCCTTCCTCCACAGTGGCTGCAGGTAGGCTGACACCCACAGATTATATCAAAGTATAATTTGTCAACTATTTTGACGTCAAGTCCGCCGTCTTGAAAATCCGTATTTTTATGTTAGAAAATCTGGAACAATTTCAAAATTCATTAAATAAATTGGTTATAAATGTACTGATTGATTCGATCGATTCACGTCCTGGTTCGATCCCTAGACAATGCAAAACATTTAATTGTATGTAAAAAATAATAATTTTAATAAATAATTATCAAAGTCCTAAAAGAAGCATAGTTTCCAAATCAACCATCATCCTATAAGCCAGTACGACCGTCATCTTGGATATTTGTATTTATTATCCGACGTAAATTAAATATAAATTTAAAATTCATTAAATAATTCACACATTAATTAACATATTGGTTCGATCGATTCCTGTCCAAGGTTCGATCTCTACACGAAGCTAAAAATTAATTTAATTTAAATATCAGAAAAGTTTCAGGTTCGAGAAATAAAACACGGCAAGTTCTTTTAAAACATAATATTTATTACATAATTTATATTTTACTACACGAACACTTGCGAAAGCCAGCAATCTTATAATCATTTACTTCCACATCGGTGTGAAATGACTAATTCGTAGCTCCAATCGGTTTATACTAGACAGAGACCAACCAGAACCTTTACTGACATAATCCTCCTCTTCTTGACAGATTTTCTGGATACCGTGTTTAACAGTTTGCTTCACATCGTCAGAATTGTAAATTACTGCTGCCGATGTCTTGAATGCACAATTCTTCACTTTTTCATTAAACGGATATGGCCTTCCATATATACAGTCCAACCACAAGTTATATCATCAGTAAGCTGATTGATTATTTTCTGTCTGATATCATCAAGAAAATTACAAATGTCTTTCGACTCACCTAACGTATTTAGATAATAGTAGTCTTTCAATGTTCCACGAAATGCAGACTGCGCCAAGTAGAAGCCATTATCATTCACCTGTAGAGCACCGATCACAGTCTTAGGTTTAGTTCCATGTCCAGACGTCATAGCAATCGGTTGCTGCGCATCAGTTTTCTTGCTTGTACGCTTACGATTCTCCAATCTAAAGCGAGGAGTCAAAATTTCTGCAGGTAGTTCAGCAGTAGGCGCACGGACTTCACCTTTACAGTTTTTCGCATGTCGACGCAAATTATAAATTCGAGTAAACCATTCATAACACTCATCACAGCGAAACTTCATGCGAGAAGGATTCTTCGTAAATGTACTCCTCTCATGTCTCCGTATATCATGAGCAAATGCAAACGTCATATCGCAGTAGCTGCAAGGATACCGCGGTGATGAAGACGAGATTTTCAGACTCGATCCAGATACTGACGTTGCCGCCGTCGTACCATTTCCACCAGCAGAAGAGACTTTAATGCCGGTAGTGCTGGCTGTACAGGAAACCTCGACGAACGCTGTTTCGCCCTCGATGGTGACTTCAATTGATGGTGATTCGACAACAAACAACGAACATTGGTGCCGTTACTGCGACAAGATTTTCTCAAACAACAGCATTGCTTGACGACATGAGAAGAGAGAATGTGCTAAGAACTTTTATCGAAAAATGTTTGGCTGTGAGAAATGTTGTAAGCAATTTACAAGAAATGCTAATTTGCAGCAACACTTGGAGACATGCAAAGGACCTGTTGCGCGGCAGAAAGTAAAGGTGTCAGTAGTATGTAATAGCCGATGCGGGGACAGAGGATTGAGGATAAGGATTCAGGATTCATGACCTTTGACCCCTGACGTCACTTCCGGCCGCCATCTTGGATTACGACACTTCCGGCCGCCATCTTGGATTACGTCACTTCTGGTCGCCATCTTGGATTACGTCACTTCTGGCCGCCATCTAGGATGACCCGGCCGCCATCTTGGATTACGTCATTTCCAAGAATTTCCGACATCTTGGATTACGTAATTTTACGACCATCATTTTGTCTAGAATGTTCTGCCATCCTAGAACTTTCTATTACGTCACTACCAGTGAGGCTTCGGATTTAGGATTTTAGCCATTTTGTTTTTCTAGAACTTTATACCATTACAACATAACTACCAAGATTAAGGATTTTACCATTATGCAATCACCATCTTGGTTTACGTAATTTCTAGCCGCTATTTTTAATTCTAGAACTTTCTACTATGTAATTTCCGGCTGCTATTTTTAATTCTAGAACTTTCTACTATGTAATCCATTTTGTTTTCTAGAACTTTCTACCATTAAAACATAACTACCAAGATTTAGATTTTCGCCATTTTATATTCTAGAACATGCCCGTCATTTTGAATTCTAGAACTTTATACCATTACATCACAACTAATGAGGATTCAGTCACCATCTCTAATATTATTTTGTATGCTACTGGCAGCCATCTTGAAATATACTTTTATTACTGAATTTTTTAAATATAATTTAATGCACTATATACAAGTATTTATATTATTTTCTGTCTAGTGTTGTACATATTGTTCAATGTAATACTTATGCATACCTTAATAACAATCTTTAAAATATATTAGTGATAACCACTAGACCATCCTTTTAGTTATTTTTTTTTACAACCATGATACTTATATATTCATTTTAAATGTATTGATACCAAGGAACTAAACTACGAAATAACGTACACCATTTTTTTTTTGAACAATCACCATATTTATTAATATATATGTACAAAATTATTTTCGAATCGTATTCTTTTCACGTCGAATCACATCTTGGATATCTTCCACTTCTTCCCGAAGCCTCCTGAGTTCGTGCAGAACAGCAGTTATGTCCATGTTCCACGCATCTTGCATGGCTATTCTTTCCGCAACAACTTCTCCCCGAAAGGCGCGCACCTCTTCAATGACATTTTGAAGAGACGGTCCATCTTCTGCGGCAGCGCCCTCCTCATCTGTTGGTTCCTCCTGCATGTCAGGCGAATCGAGTGTGTACTCGCTCCAGATCACCGGCGAAAGTTCCTGGAACTAAAAATCTTGCACTTTTGTTCTAGGTAGGCGCCGTCCTCTGCATTTTCACGGGCTTGGAACCGTCAACGCATATTTAGACATATGACCATAGAGCGATGTCGTAAATTTAAATATGCGCAGGCTGCATTACAATGCCGAAAATGAAAACTTCCCAAATTATAAAACAACAACAAAATATACATTTCAGAACACAATGCACAGACACTATATTCTCACACATATATGAACAAAATTAAGCAACAAAAAAAAAAAGACGACAGCAAAGAGAGAAAGAAGAAGATAGAAAAATAGAAGAGAAAGATAGAAGAGAAAGAAAAGAGAGTATGTCCAATACTGCCTACAGTGGTTACAGTTATGTTGTATCTGCAACTACATTGCCTATACATATTCCAGTCAGAATAAGTAATGGTTCCTCCCAAAAGCCCGAGAGGCCCATTAAATATCCTGCGCGAAACAAATATAAGTAATATAGTTTTTTTTTCACTCGGTGTTCGTTTCATTATCATTTGCCAGTGCATTCATTGCCATAGTCATCATCATATTCATTGCCAGAGTCATTATCATATTCATTGCCATCATCCATTGTATCCATGCGGGAACGTGTGTATACCATCATCCATGATCTTCCTTTTATCATCCATCCAGGAAAGTGCCAGTTTGTTTGTTGTTTCAGTATACACTTCATGGTGATGCGATGTTATATTATTCACATGCACTCTCATTATCTTCTGTTTAATTAGAACTTCCTTGTAATCATTAAATGTTATTGTATTTACAACGACGCATTTCTGGACTCCCTTTGCTCTCTTAGTCTCTTTTCCTGCAGACTTGTAGGAATACATTTTTGCTCTAAGCCCAACGAACTCAGTCATTACATTGCCCCCACACTCATCTTTAAATTTCCCCACCACCTTTTTGTTAGTGATGGAGTAGTATGGATGAGTATGGGGGTACACACTTTTATCGAATTCAGCCATTAATTCAGGGTCTGAGGCCAGGTCCATGTAGAAGTCGGCTGTCTTTATCTCGTAAATGAAAGAGTCTGTATCCATGTATGCCAACTCAATATTATCTTTGTATCTTTTCTTCATTATATCGTAATGGAATCTATACATCAAGCACTTTGACAAGTCGAGTACAGCAAATCCTGCATATATGGGTTTGTTGAATAGTATTTTTTCCTTTTCTAGCTTCACCAGAGATAAATTTTCAGTGTATATAGTTCTGTCCTTGAATACAGGCTTTGTTACCAGTTTCTTCAGCCGTCTTTCCTTACACACCAGCTCCATGTTCTGTCTTTTTCTCATATTCTCCATAAGTTTACCGAATGTGGCATTATTCATTAATTTGTAGAAATCTTTTTCGAAATCGTTGGTCGAGGCAGTTCTCTTCTCGGTATTCATATCAATATAAGGTTTCAACCAGCCTTCCTGTTTGAACTGAAGCACACGATGAACATTGTTCACTTTAAGTCCATTTTGAATAGCTTGCTTCAGATTTCTGTAATGTATAATATACTTCTTCTTGTCTTCCAGCGTCGTCATCAGTTTCGGTTGTCTGGAGCCAGGAGCACACTCATTTATTGGTAAAAATGGTAAGTCTTTGTGGGCATCGTGAAGTTCTGTAGGATATTCAATATCACACTCTAGGATGTAGCCAGTGAAATCTTGATCGGGTACAGCCATGATGTCGATATATGTGTCAGACCACTCGAAGTCACGTAGGGGCAGAGGTTGCGACATTGCCCATCCATATAGATTATTGGCATCCACATACTCCAAATATGTCGACGGCCGGCTTTCATCATAATTTTCTCGTATGTATGTATTATTCGCTTTGCAGTGGCACTTTATACATTGGGCTACTCCTCCCCTTATGCCTGCCTCAAGAAACAAGTTCAACATAGGTTTTCTTCAACATCGCATCGAAAGAAAATCCTGGAGCACTCACATAATGAACACAATCCAGACCATATATACTTAGGCACAGTCTTCTGATATTCTCGAAGATGTCGGACAGCAGGAGTAAATCGGTCTTCAAATAAATATCGCTGTACTCCCCCAACGATGTGCAGTTGAATTTCTGCCACACAGCTTTTGCATGCTCATAATCTTCTTGGGTGATATCAGAGTTTGTCAGCCTGTTGTGGAAAGAATCTACTGAAGGTAACTGAGGCTCGTCAAGTTTTTGAAGATCTGTGATATAATCGTAGGGAAAAATACCTTTTCTGGTAACCAGCTCTAGTTGTTTAGAAGAGAAATATTTAGAAGTGTTGTGGAATTCAGAAGCAGGAAGGTTTTCGGCTAGAGAAGCAAGACTAGCAGACATGAATCTGAAAGTATCTATGAACTGTATGGAAAATCTGTCATCGAGCTTTTTGGAGAAGGTGATTAGTTTTTCTTCACTGTGAGGAATAATGAAGATGTCTTTGTCATCATAACCCAAGTTCTTAACAATGAAATGCTCATCGTAACCAAGATTGTGGAAGAGGACTGGAAGTTTCTTCGGACGACGACGAAGTTTGTTGCATTCATTGCACGAAGGCCCTAGATATTTCCCAGTGAAGTGGCAGTGGTCGTGAACTTTAATATTGCATTTGGTGAAGGTAGAGGAGCAGTAGCAACAGACATCTGCAAGTTCAAAACTAAGCATTTCCAGCGGTGTAAGCGGTTGCATTGCTTCAGTGATGGAATAAATATCCTTGACTTGCTCTCCAATATCAATAATGTCCTCCATGAACTTTTCACCAGCATCCTCTCCTCTGTACAGAATTGGCTTTAATGGAAGACTCGATGTTTTACAAGTAGGAATCACTGCATTGTCTACTTGCACATACAAGCAATAGTTGTAGGCCTCATGTTTCTGGTACCTGGAAGTATAAGACTTGTATGGATTTGGCTGACATGATTGAACAGGTTTTAACATTGCCTCAAAATCAGCATATACCACAATAGGCATTTTGTCTGCATGATGGTAGTTTTTGAATTGAAGAACTGGAGGCTTGCCATCACTTCCTGCCTGAGGCATTTCAACTCTCACAGGTGCATACTCATTGCAGAACTTTTTATGTTCTTCTAAACACTGCTGCCCTGTGAGCCCAGACACTCGAAACTGGTCATCGTAATGCTGGAAACACCGCTTGCAAATATGTAGATTGTGATGATGTGCAGTCACCTGGGGTCTCACCAGTCTTGAAAAATTCTTGATATATGCATAATGTGCATTATCTTCTTGGGATATATACATGAGATCAAAGTGCTGACTCTTCTCTTCTTTTGCCACACATAGCGGTATGATTTTTGTGTCCTCATTGAGTCCATACACATTGACTGTCACTCCAGAATTGTTTCTCTCGAATATGTTTATTTGGCGGAGAGGCATGGGGAATTTAAGACCACTAAAATTAAATTTGTTTTCCAAGTCTTTATATCTCTGGTTCACACGTTCTGGATGCTCCCCTTCGACGAATCTAGCCAGCATAGCCCACTTGAAGCATTGTTGATCTTTATTCTTTGGGTTGATGATGGCTTCCCTAGCCTTTATGGGAGCCGGTAAGTCCATGTAGCTGGAAGCACGGAGTGGATCTAGCTTATTGATCCTTAGCTGCAGACAATGTACAGAAATGAGGGTCCAGCCACTTCCTTTGCCCTGGTACTCTTCTTCTTCCTGGCATATCTTCGCTATGCTGACTGTGACTGCTTCTTCGATGCCATCGGTTGTGTAGAGCGGGATGTTCTTAGTCTTGAATGACCGCGGGTCTTCTTGGTCTTCATGAGGCTCTGGCTTTCCATAAAGACAATCCAACCATAAATTGAATTTGACGGCTCCACTTTCTTCTATTTCTTGTTTGAGCTGGCCAATTATGTTTGCTTTCATGACTTCCAGATAAGTACATATATCTCTGCCACATTCGGATGTATTTTCAGCTACCAGGGTCTTCAAGTTGCCTCGAAATGCAGTCTCGGCCTCCACAAACCCAAACTGGGAGGCTACTCCTGCTCCTGCTACTATCTTTGGTCGAGATGATTTGGGTTGAGGAGCAGTCGATGGTCCAGGCTGGGGCGAAGCTTCTCGTCTTCTCTTAGCTGGTGTTGAGCCATTACACTTGGTAGCATGTCTGGCTAGGTTGTCTGCTCTGGTGAAGTCTTTCTCGCACTTGTCACACTTTAGAAGCTGGCGATCCGGATTGAAATTGCACGCCTTCTCATGGCGTCTTGCATTCTGCATCTCTGTAAAATATTGGTTGCAGAATGTGCAACTCACGGTCGATGCGTTGCAAATTTCACCAATGCATGATCTCAGATGTTTAGCCATATTGTCTTTGCGAGTGATGGCTACCCCACACTTCTCACAAATTTGTTGGTCGTCTCTGTGTGGGTTGTGGGGGCACTGGCGCTTGTGGTGTAATCCATTGGAACGAGTAGCGAACACCTTATTACAGAATCCACACTGTAACCCTGGAGGAAGCATTGGACTTACCCCAGAAGAAGCAGCAGAAGAAGCAGCAACTCCGGATATCTTGCTGTCCATGATGATGATGTTGATGATGTTGATGATGCAGGACGTCTCAACTGGAATCGCCCAACGGAACACGCGGTGGCAGCTCGACGTTGAAAGAGACGAGAAGGAAACATTAGAGATGACGGTGATGAAGTAGTAACGATGAAAAGCACTCGAAGTCACTGGGAACACTAATCCACAAGCTCTCGAAGTCGATGGGCAGAAGCGCACGAGCAGCGAAGAACTTGTAGTCAGGTCGGCAGATGAACAGCGAATGAACTGGGTTGGCCTTGCTTGCCTGCTTTTATAGTCCCAGCAGCAGTAGTTGACTCACTAATCCATATATGGGCATACAGGAAATCCAAGCATCTGATTGGCTGAGATAATTTCGGAGGGAGCCTGAGCAAAGGTCACGAGGTAGTCAGGGCTGGATTCCTTATCTGTTTACCAAGAATCCCCTTGTCACAATAGGCGCCAGCATGTCGCAGCACTGACGACTAGTTGCAGCAAGCTCCCGTGACTCATAGGGCTGGCTGACTTGTGTACTGCGGAAAAACCCAGTAGTCACTGATAAAGACTAGTTGCAACAAACAACTTAAGAGTGACTCATGATTGCTGGGAATTATTTATCATTGCCTCCAGATACTACAGGGTGCCAGCATGCCGCATCGATGATGACTCATAGGACTGGCTGACTTGTGTACTGGAAAAAACCCAGTAGGCGCTAATAAAGACTAGTTGCAACAAACAATTTAAGAGTGACTCATGATTGCTTCCAGATACTACAGGACGCCAGCATGTCGCATCCATGATGACTGGTCGCAACAAGCTTCTATGACTCATAGGACTGGCTGTACTGGAGAAAAAAAAAAGCCCAGCATGATAGGCGCCAGCATGTCGCGTTTCTAAAGACCAGTTACAACAGGCCACCCATGTATACTTGTTCTAGCTACAAAAAATATTTTTTCAGTGTTTATTAAACAGATTCATGTTATTGTATTTTCATATACCTTAATTACTTTGATATCAATGTATTTATACCATTATTAATTTCTACTTGGATTTAAAGTCATTTATATAAGTATTCTTGCATTGAATTATTTTAAGTAGAAAATAAAATATTTTTAATATTCTGAATAATTATAGAAAAAGTAGTTATTGCACAATAGGTATTAAGTGAAACAAATCAGTTGGTAATATTTGTATTTTATTCTTTTTTCAATAGCATATACACATTCGATTACATTTACAAAGAATTCAGCATGTCTGTAAGAACTTTCTTTAGTACATTTTTGACACACACAGTAATTATTTCAGAGTCTATATTCAAAGGAATACTCTCCTTGGTAACATCATTTACTGGAGTTAGTTGAAAACACATTGGGGCACAATCATCTGAAATGTCCGGCATCGAAGGCAGTACTCTAAAGTCCTCATCTTCAGTCTTGCGTTTAATGCTGGTGGAAGCAAAAAGCGATGTAAAATCTTGATTTTTTTGCTGGTTGATGGAGCAGTCGGGTACATGCAAACTCAGCTTGTAATTTCGTTTTGCATGTGCTATTACTTCTTCTGGCAGGCAAGGCAGCTTGGTTTCTTCTCTCATGTAGTGAACATAACATTGCCCGTACGTCGAACAGTCTATAATTTCCTGGCAGTGTTCAAAAGATGCAGGCTCGTGTACATAGAGCGAATGGTAATTTCCATCACATTCTTCCGTGTATGTACGTTATCTTCCTCCATTCCAGTAGCTGTACGTGACTCTGCTCAGGCCAGGCTTTGTCGAAATGTAGAGGTTGGACGGATGAAACGTAGCCATCGTCTTCCTTCTTCGGTAGTTCACAGCCGAATGATGGAGTGAAGGTCCGGTTGTTTCTTATATATGCGCGACCACATTTATTTACTTAATACTTTCTGCAAGTAGTAGCAGGATCCGTCGAATAAAGTCACACAGTGCCTGCATGCACTTACATCTGCTTCGGCATATTACTTCACCCTCAATTGTTGCACTGTCGGTGCTGTCGGTGCTGCTGCTGCTGCTGCTGCTGCTGCTGGATTCCATTTTGCATGGTATGCTTCTATGTTGGTGGTAGTACTTAGAATAAAACTCGCATGCATGCATGAGGTGAATTTATATACTTGTTTGCATGTCCAAAATATTAGCAGGAGTAAACTTTGCATCCTGCATTAATGTATTTCTATACACGGAGCACAAATAGTCGAAACAAGGCGTGTTCAATGGTGCTTTACTACCACTTCTACAATGCTGCTTGCCATTGCATGTTTCTTGGAAGTCTGGATCACCTACTCCTGCTGCTGCTTGCATCTTCAAGTCTTCGAGTTTCCATTGCATGTGCGTATCTGGTCGGCAGAGATTTATAATGCAATTTTCATCTTCACAGACGAATTTTGTCAGCAGTTTAACTGTTTCGTAGGGTGCAAATAAGTTCCAGCAGAGACGAAAATGAATGCCTTCGCGACACATTTCAAAATATGTTGCGGTGAGAATGTCTTCTTCTTCGTATTTAAAACTAACTTAATGTATATTTCACACAATGCAGACTGAAGCATACCCAATCGTAATTACTTGCACCAAATTCAAACAATGTGCGCGGAGCAGATGCTTCTTTCCTTGGGTCTGGGCGCAGATGTAACATCTCTTCTTCTTCGGGATCACAATCTTCAGGAGAGCCGTCTTCATCCTCCGATGTTTGAAACACAAAAAGACTGGAGCGAAATCTTGAAGGCTGGGGACGATACGATCGCTCTTCGATCATGCCTGGTTGAAACATGGCTGGAGACGATAGGAATACAGCACATTTAAGTGGCGAACACATGGTTGACCAAGTTGTTTTACCATGATTTAACAGCGTGGTGTGCTTGTATCCATCACAATATTCTATCCACCATAGATCACTCGAGCAGGATGGCCGACACAGCTTGTAGGATATCGTACTGGATTCTTGTACTTCGTAAATTGTCTCTTGATCAGTTTGCATAATAAGATCTTCGGTAGTAGCTGGAAGCTGGCTGTCCGGTCTCAGATAGAAGACAGGGCACGTTCTGAAATTGCAGGGTACTGGTTCAACACTTAAAAAATCTTCATAATTAGCGCTGATCCAGTGCTCCAGGCCATCGCAGTTTTCCACCATTTCAGGCATCCCGGGAGGCTTGAAGTGCACTATGTGATATCCGATGGTGACATCCCCATAATACTTGCCGACATCTTCAGGCTTGAACACAGAGCACATTTTTTTTAAACAACCTTCCTCGACGAAAGCTAGCCTGCAACTGAGACTTATATTTGATGTACACCTCGTGTTATCGGTAAAATCCAGTTGCAACTTGTCCGCATGACGTCATTCAGATAATGACTCATCCAGTGCCCACATCCGCAACAGCAATGCGTTTCGGCGGGGACAAGCCCAATCCTGCTAGCATGCATTGCAACTATGGCTTAGCTTGCTTTTGTACATGATATTAAATTTTTTCAAAGACCACGTACTCTGTTTGCAAGTCGCATATTATAACATTATCTTTACAATAAATGCTCAACCAACGTGTCTGTTCTGGACCGGCTACGAAGACGACCCTATCAATTTCGTGTTTAACTCTTTCCTCAATAAAGATATAAATATTTTCGTACTCCATTTCTCCATCTTTCCACGTTAGTCCATGGTAATGATTAGTCAGCCATCTGTTTGTAGATTGGTTTTTGCAGTCGAGGAGATGCCAGGGGAATGGCGGTAAGAATTGACGCGATATGGTGCTTCCATCGACATATGCTATGCATATTTCCTTGATGATAAATCCTATTTGCGACATGAACCCCTGGATATTAACAAACATGTCGGTAACTGAAACTATACTGAACTCTTTTCCGCATTTACACTAGTATTTTAACTACTTTGTCCCGGACATTATATGTAGCCAGCCTATCGTGTATAATAAGAGCATACGCTTGAGTGTTTGCAGGCATGTTTTCTGCAGCTGTAATCTCGATTTTACAGTCAATAACTCCAGTATTAACGTCAAATACAAAGGGAGGAGCAATATTTTTGAATTCATTAGGGTCAAATATCGGGGATGGTAATTGACCATAATACGATTGCTGATATTGTGCATACATCTGGTAAGCGAGCAATTATCTTCCATTTTCAAAGTCTGCATTCATATTCAGATAAGGGTAACTGTCAAGAGTTTAACAAAACTTTAATATTTTTTATTTTGACATGGTTAAATGTAGAGCGGTTTGTCCTTATATCATTTTGTTTGTTTGTTTGAAATGCTACTATAATGTAGCGCGGCTTTTCTGCAGCAAAACTAGATTTTACATTCCAATTTATGTTTTGAGACTGGGTAAGATTAGGGTAGGTTTCCAAACTCCAAGAACGAAAAGCAACATCGATATTTGTACCTTTCTCGACAACTTTCAAAAGCCTGATGCGTTCCGCCGTATTCACTTGAACATGAGGAAGAAGCCACTCGATAGTGTGTATGGATAAAGTTACATTTTCCGGTTGGTTGCTTGTATCGAGAAGTGCATTTGCTTGGGTGTTGGCTAAAAGTATCACCAACTCCTGCTTAGCATTAATTATGATGTGCTTATAATCTTCTGCATATCCCAAAATCATCGCGAGAGGAACGCAAATTTCATATCTCCCGCCTGCATATAACGACAACTTGTAATCTGGTTCTATTCCCCATCCGGCCATTTTAGCCGCGGGTAGTTGATTATGGGTTAGCGACAAGTAATTTTTTAAAGTACAAGTAATTCCCACATCTCGCGTTTGGTCGAGCTTGATACCATTTAATTCGTAAGATATTTTACTGATCATGTGAAGAATACCATTACGTACGATCTTGGTAGTTGTAGGAATATCACCATCATCTTTTAAAAGCGTGCCTCTAAATTGTAAAAAAGAGTTGCAAGGTACCGTATATATATCTTGGTTTTGTACAGCAATTCGTATTTCCGACGACAGAGGATATGGCCCAGAAAGATAAGGTAAGTACGAGTGAATTTCGGTCTTTGTAATAATATCTTCGTAACTTACTTCATCTTCCACATTCAGGATTTCCGTATCCATTCCTAATCACTTTATACCCGAGTTGTTTCAAGAAACGAATGATAGCATGTGTTAACACGCTCGAGGTTTGTGTTATACTGACTGCAGGTTTGGTAGTGCGAGTTAATTTATAGTTTTTTCGTATAAAATTAAAACCCATCTCTCTTCATGTGTAAGCGCAATGTGATTTTTTCCTCTCTAAAATTTATCAACTTATCGTCCTGGTCGACTATGCGAAAGACAATTTCGTGTACGCTCTTCCCAATGACTGGTGAGTAAATGAGTGTTTTAGGTACTTCTACAACTTTGAACCCGGGAGGGACTAGCACGCTAAACTCGTGTAGTGTATGGTTTGGTCTACCATTAAGATATGATCCGCTGACCAAATTGCAGTTTACTCATATAACATTTACAGGAAGAATATTAATCGGTAATGTTGATACATGTAATTGGTCTCCTTCGTAAATTTTATTTTGAAACCCTAGCATTTCTGCTAGAGTATCGGGTATGCTGAAATCGACATTAGTGCTACACATCATCTCGCTTTTCAGAGTGTTTGGGTTACCACGAAGATAAAACTCTACATCATCTTCTTGCAATGCTCGCTTAATGTATGCTGCGATATCCTCGATCTCGTATGATATTACTTTCAAAACATCATTTTTCATATATCGTATTTTACAGTTTGCGCTATCAACATTCGGGACGGAGAAATATGTTTGAAAATCGACTAATGCGATACTCCATGTACCTTCCAAATTCAAAGCTGGAAAATAAGTAGATCGGAGCTCCGAGGTTTTACCCGACAGGATAAGAGTTATCGACATGACTGACTTGTTTTTCCTGTATGAAAGATCTTTTATAAGAAAAATTTTTTTAATAGGCAAAAAAAAAGTATTTTTTTTTGTTAGTTAAACTTTGTTAGCTAAGAAGCGGAGGCACAAGTGGCCGCAATTCCACTGATTAGGTAACTGCTCTGCTTCATAATTATATTTTAATGTAGTGTCGCGAAGATACTTGCGTAATTCCATAGGTGGCCTAAGATTCCCGAAACTGTCATAGTATTCTGCCGCATTACCGACCTTTCGGTATGCTACCCAATGTGTTCCGCGCCCGTGCTTACCATCCAAATATACGATTGCGCACTCCCTCAACTTGGGTTTGCGTGGTAGTTCATCACGCATGTATACGTTGCGGAAAAAAGGTATTTTTAATTTTCGTGCAAACATGTTCAAGTCAGCTAGTGTTAGCGGTCTGTTTGGTAGAGATTTTAGGATTTCCTCTTTTTTCTTTTCTTCCTTCGACCTACACCCACCGGATATGGTCTTAGGTATAGTCCTTTCCTTTTTTTGCTCCCATTGCAATAGCTTCCATGGTCTTGTTATGTCGTAATGCCTCTGCTAGTTGTATTTTTTTTATTCTTTGATGAGTTGACTGCACGTACAACACCACTTGTGGCCCCAATAAGCCCGCCGAGTGCACCGAGAGCAGGAAGAACTAGTGGGAGTAAACCTCCTGCCTTCTTTCGTTTCTGTGACAAATATTTTTTCTTACACTGCTTCTTACACTTCTTTTTCTTGTTGAATTTTATACCCATTCCACGCTTAACTTTAGTCTTCATTATCTTAGAAACTCCCCAAGCAGCTACCTTTTCGCCAAATTTAGTATCTGGTGATTTCAAAATTTTCCTAGCTTTTTCAGCTAAGATTTTGTCTGCACGATGTCTGTCTTCCAAGTTATTACTGGTTGCATATGCTATATCGTGTTCTCTGCACGCTCTGTCCAAAGTATTTATACCTTTGTCGCCTCGTGCCAAACGTTTAGCTAGTTTGGTGCCTGGTCCACAAAACTGATATCCCGGAATATGAAGTTCGAATGGTAATTTGTTTATAAGTGTATTTACGAGTCCACGACCTGATTTGGTCTTTACCCTACGAGGCATAACGACAGACTGGTCTAGAATAACTGCAAGTGTTAACATTATATATGTATGTAATGTAAACATTATTGTTAAGAAAACAAAATTCTAAATTTACATCTGGTTTATATAATGTAGTTTGTTTTAATTGCGTTTTGGATGTCGAAGAGTGAACATCTTAGCTTGCTGGATGCCATGGTTCACACAGAGTTCAAATGTGAAATCTGTCAACATACATTTACCCGCAGTGACAACTTAAAACGTCATACACAACGATGTAAGCATAAACCCCCTCCTCATAGCCCTCCTCCTCCTCATAGTCCTCCTCATAGCCGTCATCCTCATATCCTTCCTCCTGATAGCCCTTCTCCTATTATATCTACAAATACATCATATCTCAAAGGTTTACAAGTAGTTCAGCAAGATGTAAAATTACCGGTGCGAATTAACATTGAGGATGAAACACTAGCACGCATGTCGCGCCATGGTTGTTTGCTTCCATCGACTGTACGTTCCATTATTGCTGGGCCTTCCAACTGCGGGAAGACATGTGTGTTTCTGAGTTTATTGGAGGATCCCAATGGACTTAGGTTTGAAAACGTGTACCTGTATTCAAAGTCACTAATGCAACCAAAATATCAACACCTAGCGCAAGTGCTGCGGGACGTAGAAGGTCTAAGATATTTTCCATATAGCGATAATGAAGAAGTTGTGCCGCCTGAAAATGCATTGCCTAATTCTGTGTTTGTGTTCGATGATGTAGCATGTGAAAAGCAGCAATGTATCCAATATTACTTTAGTATGGGAAGGCATGTTAACGTAGACTGTTTTTACCTGTGTCAAACATACTCGCGCATTCCAAAACAGCTGATTCGCGATAATGCAAACATGATTGTGTTATTCAAAATGGATGATATGAATCTTCGTCATGTCAATTCCGATCATGTTAATACTGACATGACATTTGAAAAATTTAAAGATGTGTGTTCCTTGAGCTGGAGTATCGATCATGGTTTTATGGTCATAGTCAAGGATTTCCCCCTACTTAATGGACGGTACTGTCGAGGATTTGATCAGTTCATAATAATACATCAGTGAGAAATGAACTATATCATATCGAAATTTGGACATAATGGTCTAAAACGCAGGGCAGAGACTTGTCTCATGCCTACGGATGATGGTCACTGCAGCGCTGATGGGAAACGTATTAGAAATTTAGGCAGACCCAAACATGAAGAGGATGTAGTTATCAAAGCCTATGTTGATTCAGAGATATCAGCATTATTAGCATGGAATAATAGCACAAAGGAGAATATTATTACATCTTTAAGCAATGAAATCGATGCAATTCCCCCCAAAACATTGCCTTATTAGATGACATACTTAAAATTATAGAAGATGAGCTACTTAATAAATTTAACAGTAAATTATCGGATATATATCGTAATATTGACGAAAGATTGGAAAAAGTACAGGGACAGATAGTACATCGCTTAGTGAAACTCGAAAATACTGTGAAAAATTACATCAGCATGTCTTCTGCTGATGATCTTGTCTTGCTGGAGGATGGGAACAAGGAACCTCATCACGGAAAGAATATATAAACGGTTTCCATTTTGTTTTTGCATTCAGTATAATGGCTGAAGCTGTAAGTGACTTACATCGTGTCATTCAGAGTGTGCGTGCAAAATATATGTTGGCTAAGCGTGCACGATTGGAGCGTGATATGGTTAATGAAGAAGCTTTTAAACCAATTATTTCTCGACTAGAAAATTTAAAACCGGTGGTGGTGCCCATAGAAGTAAAGGAGGAGCCTGCTGATGAATTTCCGAAATGGAAAAAGCAATTGTTTAAACCTAGCGGCGAGGATGATATTCCTCTGTCTGAATTAAAACCTAAGAAGGCTAGGGCTAATACTCGGAGCTCGGCTGTTCGTGGATATTTGTCTTCTTATTCGTCTCAGAATCAAGATACGACATACGGAGTACAGAAAAGAAATAAAAAATGGTTTTTGGGAAAAAAGGAAATTGTTTTCCTCCCTAATGACGTAGTACAGGTCGGTAGCGAAGTAATACATGCAGCTCCTGGTCTATATGAACTGCTTTTCAAGATGGAGCCGGGCACATATTCTAGGGAAGCACTAAAGCAGTATAAGCGTTTACTAAAAATCACGAGTGCGCATTTGAGGAATAACAACTCATCGAGTAATGCATATAAGGATGAGCACCATACAAAATTCGATATCATTTCGCATTTGTTTCCGAATGTAGGAGGTGGTGTTCAATTTGGTAAAGGTCTACCGAATAAAATCGAAAATGGTCGACGCGTAGATTATGTTTATTGGGACGATGTGAATGAACTTGTTGACAGACTGTGTTTGCTAGTTGCCTCTCAAAGAGCGGGAAATAATTCGCACGCAAATGAAATAAGTTCTATACTCGAAGAACTGAGGGAAGCAGGCTACATACAATGAGTCGCTCGGATATAGCTGCTGAATTGCACAAACCTGCTAGGCGATACTATCCAAGACGCAAAGTAACTCTTTTTGGTTTACGCGATTTATTCCAAGCAGATCTCGTCGAAATGATTCCGTATTCGCGTGAAAATAAAGGGTACAAGTACATGTTGACCGTAATAGATTGTTTCAGCAAGTATGCTTGGGCAGTGCCGGTAAAAACGAAGAATGCTGCCGATGTTACAAAAGCCATGGGCATCGTTTTGCATGATTGAGGACCGCCTAAAAACCTGCAAACTGACTTGGGTAAAGAATTCTACAACTCTTCCTTCAGTGCACTCATGAAGAAACATAAAATTAACCATTACTCGACTCACAGCAACCTCAAAGCTAGCATAATTGAGCATTTTAATCGAACTTTAAAAGGACTTTTGTGGCGCGAATTTTCGTCTCATGGAAATTATAAATGGATAGGAATATTGCCTGGACTTATAAGTACGTATAATAATACGAAGCATCGTACTACAAAATTGAGGCCTGTTGATGTCAAGGATAATTCATTGCTTCAGACCATATTCAAAAATGCTAAAGTACTGGATACTCGTAAAGTAAAAGCAGGAGTAGGATCCTATGTCAGAATATCCAAGCAGAAAGGTATATTTGTTAAGGCTACACTCCGAATTGGAACACGGAAATCTACAAAGTTATAAATATTCGTCACTATAAGCCGAGAATGTACTACCTCGAAGACATGAGAGGAAATCCTATCCGGGGCGGATTTTATGCTGAAGAAATTCAGCCTACAAAGTTTCCGCATACATATTTGGTGGAAAAAGTATTGAGACGCAAAGGAAATAAAGTTCTAGTCCGTTGGCTCGGTTTCGACAAAAGCCACGACTCGTGGATACCGATGTCTGACATTACAGACAAGTAGTAAACAGGATGCTGCTGGTCTTGACTTGTTTGGACTCATCGCAAGACTTGTTTACTTCTGATGAGAGGCATTATCTTCCTACTATAAATAGGGAGGGATGATTATTCACTACCTTCATTTTGACCATAGACGTCAACATGGATACATTGAGCAGCAGTGATGAGTCGTTACTGAATGCTGTATTTGATGCAGTCATCGAAGTGGAAACATCGTCAGTGGTTGATCGGCAACCATCGTAAATAGATTCAACGTTAGATGAGGACAGACTGCATCCATCACCCGCTGCATCTTACGCTTGTATAAGTCGATGGTCCGACGAAGAACTTTCGCCGGTGCTCTGGAGCGAGTACACGCTCGATTCGCCTGACATGCAGGAGGAACCAACAGATGAGGAGGGCGCTACCGTCGATGAGGGACCGTCTCTTCAAAATGTCATTGAAGAGGTGCGCGCCTTTCGGGAAGAAGTTGTTGCGGAGAGAATAGCCATACAAGATGCATGGAACATGGACATAACTACTGTTCTGCACGAACTCAGGAGGCTTCGGGAAGAAGTGGAAGATATCCAAGATGTGATTCGTCGTTAAAAGAATACGATTCGAAAATAATTTTGTACATATATATTAATAAATATGGTGATTGTTCAAAAATGTTGTACGTTATTTCATAGTTTTAGTTCCTTGGTACCAATATATATATATATAAATAAAAAATATAAGTATCATGGTTGTAAAAAAAAATAACTTAAAGGATGGTCTAGTGGTTATCACTAAAATATTTTAAAGTTTGTTATTAAGGTATACATAAGTGTTACATTGAACAATATGTACAACACTAGACGGAAACTAATATAAATGCTTGTATATAGTGCATTAAATTATATTTAAAAATTCAGTAATTAAAGTATATTTCAAGATGGCTGCCAGTAGCATACAAAATAATATTAGAGATGGTGACTGAATCCTCATTAGTTGTGATGTAATGGTATAAAGTTCTAGAATTAAAAAAAATGGCGGGCATGTTCTAGAATATAAAATGGCTAAAATCTAAATCTTGGTAGCTATGTTGTAATGGTAAAAAGTTCTAGAAAACAAAATGGATTACATAGTAGAAAGTTCAAGAATTAAAAATAGCAGCCAGAAATTACGTAATCCAAGATGGTGATTGCATAATGGTAAAATCCTAAATCTTGGTAGGTTTGTTTGTAATGGTATAAAGTTCTAGAATTACAAAAATGGCGGGCATGTTCTAGAATATAAAATGGCTAAAATCTAAATCTTGGTAGTTATGTTGTAATGGTAGAAAGATCTAGAAAACAAAATGGATTACATAGTAGAAAGTTCTAGAATTAAAAATAGCAGCCAGAAATTACATATTAGAAAGTTCTAGAATTAAAAATAGCGGCCAGAAATTACGTAATCCAATATGATGATTGCATAATGGTAAAATCCTAAATCTTGGTTGTTATGTTGTAATGGTAGAAAGTTCTAGAAAACAAAATGGCTAAAATCCTAAATCCGAAGCCTCATTGGTAGTGACGTAATAGAAAGTTCTAGGATGGCAGAACATTCTAGACAAAATGATGGTCGTAAAATTACGTAATCCAATATGTCGGAAATTCTTGGAAATGACGTAATCCAAGATGGCGGCCGGGTCATCCAAGATGGCGGCCGGAAGTGACGTCAGGGGTCAAAGGTCATGAATCCTGAATCCTTATTCTCAATCCTCTGTCCCCGGAGGAACTATATCTAACTACTGGTGTCTATACAACAGCGAATGATTGATGTGCATAAGAGTATGCCTGGAAATGGTACGACGGCAGCAACGTCAGTATCTGGATCGAGTCTGAAAGGCTCGTCTTCATCACCGCGGTATCCTTGCAACTACTGCGATATGACGTTTGCATTTGCTCATGATGTACGGAGACATGAGAGGAGTAAATGTACGAAGAATCCTTCTCGCATGAAGTTTCGCTGTGATTAGTGTTATGAATGGTTTACTCGAATTTATAATTTCCGTCGACATGCGAAAAACTGTAAAGGTGAAGTCCGTGCGCCTACTGCTGAACTACTTGCAGAAATTTTGACTCCTCGCTTTAGATTGGAGACTCGTAAGCGTACAAGCAAGAAAACAGATGCGCAGCAACCGATTGCTATGACGTCTGGACATGGAACTAAACCTAAGACTGTGATCGGTGCTCTACAGGTGAATGATAATGGCTTCTACTTGGCGCAGTCTGCATTTCGTGGAACATTGAAAGACTACTATTATCTAAATACGTTAGGTGAGTCGAAAGACATTTGTAATTTTCTTGATGATATCAGACAGAAAATAATCAATCAGCTTACTGATGATATAACTTGTGGTTGGACTGTATATATGGAAGGCCATATCCGTTTGATGAAAAAGTGAAGAATTGTGCATTCAAGACATCGGCAGCAGTAATTTACAATTCTGACGATGTGAAGCAAACTGTTAAACACGGTATCCAGAAAATCTGTCAAGAAGAGGAGGATTATGTCAGTAAAGGTTCTGGTTGGTCTCTGTCTAGTATAAACCGATTGGAGCTACGAATTAGTAATTTCACACCGATGTGGAAGTAAATGATTATAAGATTGCTGGCTTTCGCAAGTGTTCGTGTAGTAAAATATAAATTATGTAATAAATATTATGTTTGTAAAAGAACTTGCCGTGTTTTATTTCTCGAACCTGACACTTTTCTGATATTTAAATTAAATTTATTTTTAGCTTCGTGTAGAGATCGAACCAAGAACAGGAATCGATTGAATCAATATGTTAATTAAAGTGTGAATTATTAAATGTATTTTAATTTTTTTTCATTAAAATCAGATAATAAATACAAATATCCAAATGACGGTCGTACTGGCTTTTAGGATGATGGTTGATTTGGAAACTATGCTTATTTTAGGACTTTGAACATTATTTATTAAAATTATAATTTTTTTACAAAAAATTAAATGTTTTGCATCGGTTAGGGATCGAACCAAGGATGGGAATCAATCGAATCAATCAGTATAATTATTGCCAATTTATTTAAATAATTTTGAAATTTTTACCGATTTTCTAACATAAAAATTAAGGATTTTGAAGATGGCGGACTTGACGTCATACTAGGTGACGATATATACTATGACATAAGTGGTGGGGGTCATTCTGCCTGCAGTAACTGTGTAGGAAGGATTGGACGTCATTTTTATTTTTATTTGCCCTCACCCTGTTCGAACCGAGGACTCAGAGCTCCATGATGTAAATGTTTGTTTTTTAAATAGTTTTTATTAATATTTTATTAATATTTTTTTTTATAAATTTTAATTTTTTTTTATTAAAGTCGGATAATTATTGAAGAATTTAAAGATGGCGGGCGTAACGGAAATTGCAACGGTGACATCATAATCCAAGATGACATATTCCATGATGACGTCAGAGGCTTATCGGAGGCTGTCGACATGGATGCTTAAGCCTCTATATAGACATATCTAGCCCTAGGGATTTTTAAGGACTAAAAACGGGAAATTTTCCCTCGAAACGGGAATTTTTCTCTCGAAAAGAGACATTTTTGAGATTTTTTGGCGGAATTTGTTTCCAAAAAAATGGAAATGTTGGCGAATTTTGAGGAATTTTGGGCAAATGTTGCCCAATTTTGGCTAATTTTGACAAATTTTGAGGGTCTAATTCATGGTCAAGTTCAAAGGTTAAGGTCACGACAAGATGGCGGCCGTGACGTCGCAATCCAAAATGACGGTCGGCACCTCTGGCACCTTCTGCGAGCGCCTGTGCCCAGATGCCCATTTACATACTACTCCGATGCAAAGTAAAAGTTTATAATATTGTTAATTTTTGCAAGGGTTCCTGTCATAGAATATTATTAATATAAAAAAATTTATGTTTTTAATTGAACTCTCAATGTTTTATTTATCTAACCTGTCACTTTTGTGGTATTTTTAATACAATTTTTTTTAGCTTCGTCCAGGGATCGAAACAAGTATCGATTTAATAAGTAAATTAATGAGAAATTTTATATATATTTGGAATTTTTTGCGAATTTCTGCTAATATGACAGTAGCGCACTCTAGCAGTCGTAAAAAAGATGTTAGTCTCCAGCAGACGAAAATAAGATGGTGGATATGACGTTATTAAAGCTGGAATTAGTGGTTGGAGGTTAGTCTACCAGCAGCTTCCGTGGAGGAACGATCTATCGCCATTTTTTTGACCTCAGCGGATTCGAAATGAGGACTCCTTATTGTAAGTATGTTTTAAAAATATTATTTTAATTAATTCTGATTAATCAAAAAATTTTAATTTTTTTTTCAATTTCTAGCATAAAAATGATGGATTTTCAAAATGGCGATTTTAAAGATGTGTGCAATGGCAGTTTTAAAACTATTTAATTAAATTTTAATTAATTAAATTTTAAATATCTTAAATTTTTTTCATTTAAATTCGATAATAAATAAAGATTTTTATAATGGTGGCCGTAACGAAAATTGAAACGGTGACGTCATAATCCTAGAATACATAGGATGCTGTGGACATGAATGCTTAAGCCTCTTTTAGGATTTTGTTTTCTTTCTAAGGCAAAAGTCTTTTGAAGTTTTTCAAATTCCCAATTTTTGTATTATTGAGGAAGAAAACAAGAATTTTTCCCTCGAAAAAGAGAAATTTTTTAACTGTCAAATCTTTTTTGGGGGAATGTTTTTCCAAAAAACTAGAAATATTGGCGGATTTAGACGAATTTGGTCTAATTTTGAAGTTCAAGGTCAACGTCAAAGGTCGAAGGTCAAGGTCGTCCAAGATGGCCGCCGTGACGTGACAATCCAATTGGGTGGACGGCTCCTGGCTCCTCACTCTGAACCCTGTCCCAGTATGCCCATTTACATACTACTGCCTCTAAACCAGGCTGCACATAAAAATAAACATTCTTAAGCTTCTTAAAACATATGCACCCAGAAAATTAGTAATCACGGCACACATCGTCGGGAAGTCTATTCCGTAATTGAAATAAATTAGCAACACAACACTCACATTCTTGTTAGTGTTCCCTCGGTATGCTTAATTCACATGTATTGTATAAATTACTGAATAAAGCATTTAAAACTTTACATGATCTTGCAAAACTGTCCTCTGCCTGGAGATTCCATTGACTTCTGTTGCCATATATTTCAGTGTCTTAATTGTGAGATCTTGTCTGCCACCATGATAACTTGTAGACATAAGTAACTGAAACACTCAAACTAACCATTTATAATTCCCTCTGTTCACTAACGAATTTATTGATGCTAATAACTTCCCGATACATTATTGATCGGTGTTCATATTTAATTTTCTTTATTTTGCTTAAGGACTTTTCGGCTTCGGCAACTGTAACATGAATTGTGCAGACACCCAACCAGCGATAATACAATGTAAATAAACTGTCCAATTTTAATGTCCATAGTTTGTTCAAAAGCTGTAGTGGATTAAACTGGCTGGGGCCTATATTCGAAATATGAATTGATTTAATATGTTAATTTCATCAGATATCTAGATATTTTTGTCTTCAATATTTTACACGCAGCATTATCAAGATATATTTTTTTAATTTCATGATCATACATATTGAGGTAATGCCACAAACATTTAAACATACTGCTAACTTCTCTGGTGACAGTGAATCGTTTAGTTAGTCTACTAACAATTAAGTCGATAACTTTTTAAAAAAATTCACACTGAATTCCCGCTCTTCAAGTGTCTAATATTCTTTCATTTGAGACAGTGACACGTCTTCTTTTATTTCATCGTGAAAATATTTTATTTTCTTAATTTTTCTCTCCTTAAATTTAGTATCGTATAGGTCGGAAGATCAGTAGCCGTAGCCTGGGCCACTAGATTTTCTTTGGTGAGATGACCCTTTCATTGATCACGAAGCTACTTTACTTCGACAATCAAAATATTGATATTTAGAACTTCTACATCGAGATTCGCAATAAGGGCTTGTACAACTTTGTTTCTGAAGTAAATTACTACAATAATTTCTAATCAAACTGTAGCTATGAAATACATTTGAAGGATTGAGATAGTGTGTAGTTACATTAAACAAATGGTTTTACTCTGTCTACTCCAGTAGATGATTTTGTGTTAAAAAGACTATGCAAGGAACAATTTCTTTCTTAAATTTCTACCATCACTGTGGACTACGATAAAGAAATTATCAAGAGTGTGGACCATTCCGGAAAACTTAATAACTTCATCACAACACTCAGCAGCATTCAAGCTACACAAATATAGGCTATGTGCACCACAGTTGAAAGTATAGGAAGCTTATTCAATTCACACATTATAGCTTGTGCACCATTGTATATGCCAAACATGTTGGCACCGTTGTCATAACTCTGTCCCGTGCAGTCAGCAAAAGGAATTTTAGGTTTTTCCAGCTCACCAATGATTATATTTATAATGGCTCGTCCTTTATTAATATGTAGACAGAAATAAAAATTCCTCCGCAACTTTAAATACTCAATCACAATCTTACACATAGTTCAAGACTAAATTTGTCTCCTCAGTATTTGCTTGATCTGGCGTCACAACTGCTAGTAATGCAAAATATAGTCCGATTTCTTTCTCTCTCCCCCCACAGCAAGTATTGCTTGAAGAGATCTGTCTCTATTAGCCTCAATAAATCCGTTTTGTAATTCAGTTGATAGACAGTGAGCTTGTAGCTTTTTCCCGTCTCTTTGAAATTTATGTAGTTTAATTACATGCTAGTAGGGTAAGGTAGCCGGTTTTGGGGCCTACCTTGATAAAGAGGGGAAGTTGGAGGGATCATTGTGATGGCACAGGCGGCCGCCATCTTCGTTCTGGCCGGGTGAGCGTGGCACTACATGGCCGGGCCACATTGCGAGAGGGCCGTGGCACTTTTTTATGCTGGGATGTCGTCTGCTTGTGACGTCATGGCCGGAGGCCATTTTGGTTCAAATTTTTGAAATGTGGAGTGGTGGTATTAATTTTTAAGAATAAAATAATATTTTATCGCGCCGATCACTACCCAAAACCCGATGTTGCGAATCGGTAGGTTAGCATTCTAGCCACTAGACCACTGTTGAGAGAGGAAAAATTAAATAATTTGACATCAGAGGTGCGCCAAGTTTAAACCCAAATTACCCATCTTTTTATAGCACTAGTTGCTGGCTGCATATTAAAAAATATAATCATCTGCTGTAGACCGCTTACTTGTATAATGGCGACATATTAAAAAAAACACCATCGTCTACTTTAGGCTGCAATCTTTTTTATAGTGGTACCAATTAAAAAAAATACAGTCGGCAGCTAGGGACAGTTATTTTTATTAAAGCGTTGCCAACTTTGAAAAAAAATTAAAAATACCAGAATCTGTTGTAGGCCGACATCTTTATTACTGGCGGCACATTACAAAAAATCTATATGGGGCACGCAATTATATTTAGTAGTGGTACAAGGTTCGCCACATTTGAAAAGATCGAAATCTTTTTTATAGACATTAACACCTAATTTAAAAAATCGGCCGCCATTTTTATTACTGGCAGTATATTAAAAATTAAAGTTATGTATAAATACATGATGCACACAGTTTTCAGTTTCTTTTTGTTTTTGAGTACTAGTTATGTTTAAATTCTAAAAGATCACCATTTTTTTATAGTGCAGGCGGAGTTAAATTTAAATTATTTCATAGTACTAGTCGGTGAATTCAAAGACTGTACCTTTTTTAGTTCTTGTTTGTGTGTTGTAATACTAAAGATATGCCCAAAAATATTTAATGCTGTGGCTATTGATGGGAAGTTAAGCCATTATAGGCATACTTTGTTCAGTATTGTTTTCAAAATGAGATTTATGCAAATCTTCAACTTTGGTAAGAATTAATAAAATAATTATTTTTAAGCATAAAGAAATTTTTTAAATAATAAATATGTACCTATAATGGTATATCTAAATAATATTAAATGTGTCTTGTGTTATGTACGCATATATAGTGTCAACTTCATAACATCTTTCTAAGCATCTCTGCAGCTAAAGGCATAATGTTTTATCTGTATCCTTTTACTCTGAATGATAGTCCCTCCCGAAAAGTCATCCTGCATCCGCCACTCTTGCAGTGTTCTCTGTGTGCCCCCGCCTGTAGGTAGATAAGCATGTCATTACCACTGGCCACAACCTTAAGCTGACATATCCCATGCTTGTGTCTGGTATGCAGGCCTCGGGCCCTGCCATAAGGCTCTGTTTAGGAGATTATATGTGCCTGCCGCTCCCCCTCCAAAAAGATGGGCTGTTACACACTGGCAGCTAAAGCAATTACATTATGAAAGGTCGCACTTTTGGGGCGAGCTCTCTCATGCTCGCATCTGCCATGCATTCCTCTGGCACGCTGCGGCCAAAGCTCAGATCATATTGAAACCATGAAAACATTTAATCTTCACAACACTTCGATTCACCCAAGTTTTTATATTTTCAGGGTAACCAACCCAGCGAAAAAGAACACAAGTTGGAAGTCTCTTGTGAATTTTATTAATCAAATAAGTGTCTGGACAATTTATTACCTAAAGTTCTTCCGAATAAAATACACCATGCAGTACATTACCATCTAGGTCAAATCATATAGTAAGTCCGAGGGTAATTCTCATATATCTTCGCAATTTTAACAAACCTCATTAGACCACTTAACAGTATATCCTTTGGAAAATGAGTTTTTATTTCTTCAGAGTTACTCATGGTCGCCCTTAACGACCCTAAGGCTGCCATCGATAAATTTTTTTCACATCAGAGAAAACTGTTTAAAAAAAATCGTTTACTTGGTCAGGACTCGTGCCAACAGTCCTATGATATCTGCCATTGTATATTTGTATTACTGTAGGTAAAAACATCAGCAATTTGTAATTTATGTGAGCAGATATTTCTGTAAACAAAATCATTTTTAATTTGTTTTAAAGTGTTCCACAATTGATGCATTCAGCTTACTGTTCTTAGAATATTTTTTTTTCAATAAAGCCTGAAACGTTTTAATATAATATTCCGAACCTCTGTCGGACTGCACATTTTTTAACGAACCAGAAAACTTAAAACATGTCTAAAGTAGTATGTCAATGGGGCTCCGAGCGCAGGCGCCAGGCAGTAGATTGTGGATGGGGTCAGTGACCGATTGCTCTGACGTCACGGCGGCCATCATGGATGACATTTACCTTGACCTTTTACCTTGAACTAGACCCCGGCGTCCATCTTGGATCTGCCATCCTTAATGACATCATCGCCACAATTTTGTTTTCTAGAACATTCCGCCATTTTAAATTAAAACATCACCGTTACAATTTCCGTTACGGCCCCCATCTTGAAATTTTTTGTTTATTATCCGATTTTATTGAAATAATATAAAATTTTATAAAAAATTTTTTAATCCAATTTAAACAAAAAATATTTAAAAAGCGCACTTACATCATGGAGCTTGGAATCCTCGGTTCGAACCCGGTGAAGGCAAAAAATAAAAAATGGCGACCCAACCTTCCTCCATGGAAGCTGTCGTCAGACTGACCTCTCACCACTAAAGCCAATATATATATCGTTACCTTGTATGAAGTCATGTCCGCCATCTTGAAAATCCATAATTTTAATGCTATAAATTCGGGAAAATTTTAAAATTTATAAAAAAATATTTATTATTGAATTTTAATAAAAAATCACTTAAAACACTGTTCCACAAACCTTATATTCTATAAATATTGCATGTTTCAATATGCCCTGCCATATTGGATGAGTATGACATCATCGTTACACTTTTCGTTATGTATGCCATATTGGATTCTAACTCGTTGCAATTTTCGTTACGGCCGCTGTCTTGAAAATCCGTAATTTAAATCTTAGAAATTAAAAAATATATATAATAAAGTTTTATTAATTAAATTGTAATTAATTAACATTTTAAAAAAAATGCACTTACAGTATGGAGTCCTCGCTTCGAACCCGGTAGGAACCAAAGGTTTAAAAAAATGTTGATAGTTCCTTCCTCCACGGAAGCCACCTATAGACTTACCTCCCACCACTTATTTCAAGGTATATATATATATATATATCATCAGCTGGTATGACATCACATCCACCATCTTGTTTTCATCTGCTGAAGACCAGCATCTGGTTTTCGTCTACTATAGTGTGCTACCATCATATTAGTTTCAGTTTTACACACTACAATGCAGTAATCATTTATTATTACTGTGAGGTCCGCCATCTTGACATTTGGCCACCATCTTGGATTTGTGCAATTATTTAGCAAGAATGTTTTGGAAAAATTCAAAAATTCATTAAATAAATTGGCAATAAATGTACTAATTGATTCGATCGATTGCCTTCAATGGTTCCATTCCCTGGGCGATGCAAAACAATTAATTTTATTTAAAAAATAATAATTTCAATAAATCACAACATAATCCTAAAAACGACTTAAAATCCTTTACTACCAGCCTGTAGTAAACTGTTATGTCCGCCATCTTGAAAATTTGTAATAATTTACCTAGTAAATCGGGATAGGAGAGGAAAATTAAGAAAATAAAATATTTCCATGATGAAATCAAAGAAGTCATGTCACTTTCTCTAATGAAATAAAATTAGACACTTGAAGAGAAGGAATTCAGTGTTTTTTTTTAAAAAACTAATCGACTCAATTGTAAGTAGACTAATTGAACGATTCACTGTCGCCAGAGAAGTTAGCAGTTTGTTTAAATGTTTGTGGCACTACCTCAATATGTGTGATCATGAAATTAAAAAAAATATATATCTTGATAATGCTGCGTGTAAAATATTGAAGACATAAATATCGAGATATCTGATTAAATTAACATACTAATAAATTCATATTTCGAATGTAGGTCCAAGCCAGTTGAATACGTAACATCTTTTGAACACACTATGGACATTAAAATTGGACCGTTTATTTCTAAATGTATTATCGCTGGTTGTGTGTCCTGCACAATTCATGTTACAGTTGCCGAAGCCGAAAAGTCCTTAAGCAAAATTAAGAAAATAAATTATGAACACAGATCAATATCTCATGTATCGAGAAGGTATTAGTGGGCACAGCTTGCTTGCCTTAGAGCCTGTTCTCACTCGGTCATTAAATTAGGAATATATAATAATCGTTTTTGCATTAAAAAAGGCATGTAAAACAGTAATTATATGATAGCTTTTGTACTAATTATGAGTATGTGAATCATTGTTTTTTGCATAGTATAATCCTTTTAATGCATTTGATGTTTGAGGTTTTAAATTATATAATTTAATGTATGATTATTTTGAATAAAGTAATTTAATTTATAGCAAATACCTTTCTGTAACATAAATGTTTTTAGTGCTTCTAAATCTAGACTTTTTTATAAAGTTTATGTGTATTTACATTAATGTGATACGATTGCGTGTTGAAGTAGGATGTAAAGATGATATGTTTCTTTTACTTATAAATGCATGCCATTTGCCTCGAATAAACTATAGAAAATTAAATTGTATAAATTATTAATATATTAAATTTTATTGGTTGTAATTGAACTTAAATATTTTCGAAGTATTAGATAACTTTTACTATTATTTAAATTTATTTTAATAATAAAATTTCAAGAAATTAACGTTAATAATAAATTATTGTAAATACTAATTAGTTTTATAAGCACTCATATAGTGATGAATTTTCAGATAATCTTTGAGAATTTTTTTTTGTTATTTTGACACAATACATAAATACAAATAAATTAATTTTTCTGATAAGTGTGACGGGATAAACAATGAAAAGTGCACTGAGATAACATAAATGCCCAAACGATAAAAAGGGGCGGGGGCCTATTACACCGACTGCCCAGAAACCCATAAATTCTATAAATGGCCCTCGGAAGCGGACACGGATCACGTAATTGATGACGGATCTCACGGAACGGAATATCTACAATAGCACGAATGCGGACATGGACCCGTACGGATTTGCTGTGCAATGCCTAGGTCTTCCATTTACGTTACTCACTGCGACCAACAGAATCCTATATATGGCCGCGATGGTAGCTATATTTGTTTACGTTTTAAATATGTATCTCATATTTTGAATTACAATAATATCTAGTGTTATGTTATTATGTTGTGTTTTTTTTTGTATTAAACATGTAAATACTGACGGTGTTTTTTCCTCGGATGTCAATGTTTTTTTTTACTGTGTAAAATTTTTTGTTCAGTTGTGCCACTATTCAGCATTTGCTGGGTATATGCTCAATATCATATCGTATTTCTGTTTTTAAAGGCAAACTGAAGAGCTGCTTAGTTTTTTTTATCAGTTATATTTACTAATACATTTGTTACGGTAGACAAAATAATATAACTCTTATGGTGGATTGTTTGTAATCTTTTACTTTATCATATATGAAATTTGTGATGTATTTCTCAACTTTCAATATTGTAACGAAATATCAAAAGGTAATTATTTAATGTATTTCTTTGTAAGGCATTATGCCATAGGTATATAGGGACACAACTTTTGATTTGCACTGTTCTATACAGTGGTGACTCTTTGGTCACCCACCTCAAAATTCCCAGCAATTTGCTGTATCTGCCTTCTTCATGTCGTGGCAGCCATAACAAACATCTTTTAGTTGTAGCTTCTGCTCTATCGCAAAATTATGGAGTATTTAAAGTGCATCCAACCGCCTAAAGGGGTGAGTTATTTCACGATTCTTTTGAGGATCGTGTTTAAAGTATTATTTTCATGATCCATTTATTATTTATGGACTTGCCATCTGTTGTTAAGCGGTGGGCGTCCTGGTGTGACCGAGCCGTGTCTGAAATGAATATCTGATTATCTACTAGGAGTGGATTTCCCTCCTCTCTCCTACGGCCCCAGGATGTGTACCAGATAAGATTTATTCTTGTGTTCTCCGCATGTAGCATGCATTCTTCGGACAATTAAATTTCTCTTTTGATACATTAACCTGTCAAAATTAAAATTCGGATATAACATAAATGTTTAAATGTATTTACTCTATAATTAATTATTTTCTTGATTTAAACAAGTTGGGGCCCCAGAGATAAACTTATGATCAATTACGAGATCTCCTAATACTCAAGTCACATGTGTTAAAAGTTTATATTTATTATTGTAATTTGGTTTTGTAATTTATAATATTTATGAAAAAATAAACTAAATTGTAATATGGCTGTCCTCAGAAATATCTCATTATTTTTTTTATTTATTCATGCCTTGTAACCCTTAGAATTTTTACAGCATAAAGTTTGTTTAATCTTAAATATAGGCTATATACTTTATTAAGCACCTATTGTTCTTAGGCAGCATTGTGCTTAAACTTTACATTACAGGATGACACATTGTTGAGCCCATGTTCCGTGGGCTTCCTCTGCTCACTTTGCACCAAAGGTTAACCTAACCTAAGGCGTAAGGTAGAGCGGTAGACAGTTTAGTCTTATTGGTTGCCGTTTGTTTCGTATCCGTGCATTGTGGAAGCGGCAGATGAGTAGTGACGGCAGACGAGTAGTGAAGGCAACGAGTATCTTCAGGGTCTAGATCCGTTTCCGTTTTTTAACGTTTTCATGTATTTGTATAATGGGGTTTATATTCCGAGACTGCTCAAGTGCGCATTTGACGGCAGGAAGCGAGAATCGTTCGCGTTGAAGGATGATTATATCGGTAAAGACCGCGCGGGACGCGACAAACTCCCTTGGCTGCCTGTGTGGAGGGGAGTGGATAGTGTTGCTGGCTTAGGGGGGAATAGGAAGGGGGAGAGGCGGGATTGTTTAATTTTAGCCGCGGTCCGCAAGCAAGCCCGTGCCACTGCGAAGCTGGCAGTCGCGCCTCCCGCGCGGCAACACGGCGGCGTACCAAGAAATCGACGCGGATTCCAGTTCCTCCTCCCATTCGGACAAAAATTTTCTGGTATTCTCCGTCCCCTGGTCATACCGTTGCAGGGGTGAGAGCCGAAGACGAGACCCTCGACGACCCATCGAGTCGCCTCTCGGCTGTGTCTCAGGTAAGACACTCTCTCCTTCAAGCCTCATTTCCTTTTCTTTATCTCGTTCCTCCATTCACGCCCAGCTAAAAGGCCAAGAGCCAAGCTCGCAGGTTCAATGACCTTTGCAGTGGACGAGGCTGCACGCCGGAACGTCGCTTGTTCATGTAGCCGCTCTCTTGGGAGATGTCTCTCGACACTTTCTCATCTCTAACGAGCCAGAAATTTTGTGAATTACTTTGGCTGTCTGGCTAAAATCCAAAGACTTATGGTTGCTACATTGGACTATTTCTAAGTGTAAGATTTTTTTTTTAATCGCACTAACTGATACGCTTATTTCTTTCCATAATGGGCATTGTTAACTCACAGTCGTAAAGGAGGATGTCCAATTAACTGCGGTTCAATCATGAATACAGTGCAAGAGTATGATGATTTGCATTATAGCTTGCGACCAAATGAATCGGCGAAAATCTTGTTCCTCTACTCATCGTGCCAGAGAGTTCTCCACAGGAGAAGCCTGGAGGTAAGGCGCTTAACTGTGGAGATCCCGTCACTTCGCGGTACAGCTGGCAACCTGGCTAGTCTCCAAGTCCTGCTCATACTTGAATGGCGGCAAACTTTTGGTTAGCTGCAGCTTGTGCTGATTCCCATCGGCGTGTTCTAATGATCCGTGCGTGGGATTCATTCGACAGATATCTAACATGTAACCGATTCCGACAGCGATGAACCAATTGCACAACAAGTATTATAAGAAGTATGCAGAGATGATGATTATTCGCTGTTTAATTTTATTGTTTGTTTGGCTTCAATCCACTTTGTTTTTGTCTGCAGCATTTTTTTTCTTATTAGCTATAGGCGAGAGAATATCGGTACGTCCTTCGCTGGGCCAATGAGAACGAAGCTGTAGTGTGTTGAAACATCTGTGATTAGCCTGAAAATAAAAACACCGTTTCACAGAAAAATTCTTCTAATCAAAAAGGGTGAAGAATTCAAAATTTTACTGCAAACTATCTATTGTTTAAATTTATATCATTCCCAGGATTCTTTACGCCCCAGACTAGATTAAGATGTTATTTTGTTATAATAAAGACAATTTAGTGTTCTCTACTTACAGGGAAACACATGATTTTAGAAGCATTTCTCATCGTGGTTTATATCTTCCATGACATGACATGAGAACGGCAAGCCAATCGACCTAGTGCAATAGTTGCATATGTGCTCAAGTCTACTTTGCGACCGAATGAATCCACGATGTTCTCGTGTGTCTATATAAGTGGATACAACTCTATTTGCAGGAAATTTTACTGTTCATGGGAGGTGGTCAGGTGTTCTTTACTGGACCACTGAGAATGCGGTTAGTATATTATCAAGCGACAATAATCAGCCTGAAAACAGCTACGCGACTTTAAATATTATTGTAATAATATTTAACAGAAAATAAATCTAAGCTCTTTTAGGAAATATCTTTAATATAAACGCTTTTTCAGAATACATGTGGTTTATGTCTGCAAAATATCTTTGTCTTACTGGCTCTGTCCGGTGAAAGAAGTTTGTAAAGTTCTTTAATAAGTCATTATACCACAGATGTTGCAATACATACCATCCACAATTAGTCCGAAAATAACTTAGACTTGTCAAGAATATTTCTTCCTACCAATGTAGCACAAGGAATTTATTTTGAACAAAAAAAATATATTATATTTTATATTATATTTATATTATATTTATATTATATATAATAATATATTTATATTAAAGTAAATTTCATGGGTACATTGACATATAGAATGTGCACACTCGAGCAACCAACACTAGGACATTGGCTTAGTACTCCTAACATACTGTAAGCCAAACGCAATCTCAACTTAATAGTAATTTTACTAAACATATCCCATATCTCAATAAATCCGTGTATTTTTCATGTATTTTCTGTTTCTGAGTGGTTTAAATAAGTATTTTGGAAACTGAGTTGACGTGTGCCCTTTATGCCACCCAGTAAAGAGGTATAATTCGTGAAAAATTTTTATGCCCAAATATTCTTTAAAAATCTGCAGTCCTGCCTACTTTTGTAGTTATAAGATTCGGTAATTTTTTTAAATGTCTTAATTGCTTCCATAAATATAACCACAATTATTTCATGGACACAAATCACTCCAGGATGGACTCAACTTACCTATACATAATGAAGTCTTTATAGAGTGCTCATCTGTCGATAACAAAGACACATTCTTTGACGGGACTCGCGTGATTGGGTAACCCATTCTTTTCCTTGTTTATAACAGTCTTATGTTGGTAAATGACGTGTAAAGAGCATTGTAATTCAAACAGCAACGACAAGATGATGTATATGTGCTGAAAACTTTAAAGTCTATTTTACTTTCAAATAAATCCGCAAAATAATCATGACTCTATCCATAAACGTTCGGTAGAATGACAACTCCATCTCCATTGGCTAGTCAAGTGCGACGTGAACTCTTCTCACCGGCCGCAACGAGTAAAAAATATTCTTTGAAAACACGAACGCAGTGCTTCAAAGTCCACCAAACAGTCTACTTAGAGACCAGAAAATTTCATGAATTCATTTCATGATATGATGAAAATAAAATATTCTTACTTTTTCTGCTTCTGATACTGACTGACGGTTCATGTGGAGGCCAATGAATAGAGACATGGTGAATTCGCGTTATTTTTTAGTACTAGGCTAGACTCCATACACTTATACACAAACAATTCAAAATCTTGTGTTTAATGGCCGCTACAACATTTCACTTTCTACAGGTATTGCATATGGTTCTTTCAATGAATAAAGGTTTATTATTGTTATTATTGGTTTCTTGTCGTTCAGGTCATGTCACACTATTCATTACTCAGTGAAAATGTCATTGAAACGAATTACGGAAAAAAACACCGTAAGAAGGAACATGCATATTTGGCGAAAAAATTCCGAGACTAGCTGAAAGTTAAAACTCTGTAGTATCGTCTGTGTTGCGTGATCGGGTCAGTTTCTTTCATGTGTGTGTCGATTGTTGCAACACCAAACACAGTAAATCACTGCGGATGCAAATAAACCTGAGTGGCTCAGTTAAATAAGATAAAAACTTCTCTCGAAGACAGTGCCAATCACAAAGAAGAAACTACTGGGTCGGGTGTACCTTATTGCAGCCTAAAAGGCATTCACATTATTTTGCACGTAAAAGCCTGCCCCTAATCATAAACTTTCTCGAAATAATTACGTGAATGTTTCGACACCCTTAATTAAATAAATACATATTATCAACAAACAGTTTGCGTTCTATACAAAATGTTATCCTGAGACCCCGGCCAATATCAGAAGGTTATTCCTTAAAAGAAAATAAAAATAATATGTGTATAATTTTTTTCCTTAAGTTATAATAAAGAGTGTTACGCTTTTTAATAAAAATTAAAAAAACTTTCAATAGATTTTTGTACCAATTTTCAGCTAAGCTAAAAATTTCATACACTTGTAAAATCGTGATTGAAAATATAATCAACTTTCATATATAAAAAAAGTTAATTTTGGCATAGCCACAGCGCATTTAGACTTCGAAGTTAAAATTTATTCAGAAACATAATAGAAATTTCTAACTATACTTACAATTCCTGAAACATAAAAAAAAATAAAAATACACAAAAATCATATAATTTCTCCAAAACTCCAAAAATACCGATCAAACTTTTTCGCATATTCCATGCAGCCAAAATATTTCGAGGCTTTTCTATTAAATGCAAATTATATTTCTTAGTGTTCTTAGAATATTCTCGATAAGAACGACATGACTGTGAGCTTTGAATTTACTTGGTGAAGGCGGGTAGATTATGTGCTAAATGCAAATGCACCTGAGTGGCTCCGTCAAATAAGGCAAAAACCTCTCTGGCAGACGATCGCCAATCATCAGAAAGAAACCATTGGGTCACAATAAATATTTATTTTGTCCAATGAACTAATCATTAAAAATAATGGGCTCGTGTACATATGTAGGCGCGTTAGAAGTTATACTTACTTGGCGTTATAAAAAACTATTATTAATTTTGCAATAAAATAATTAATTGAAATAAAATATTAAAACAACTGGAGTGATACAATAAATACTTTTGGTAAATGTTTTATTCAATCAAATCAAAACAATAGATTTATATTCAGTATTCAAAATTAACATAAACACTTGTAAAATTATTTATTTTTTTAAATAATGATATGATTATTTATAATAATTAAAATCATAAATAGGCAAAATATTTATTTAATGTTTTTTTAATATTTTTTATTAAATAATGATGAAATCATTTAAATATATAATAGTAAATCATTTATACATACGGGAACACAAACTAACTTACATTAATAATCTTGAAAATACGTTTTAAAAATTTTATAAACACAATATGTATCACTAATATTCACAAAAAATAAAATCTTTTAATTATATGGGTAAGTAATCGATATCAATCACTAAGTAAATGATTTAGAAGAGCATATACATTTTTTATTTGTATGATGCCTTTTTTCATCCTGTAAATTTTTGTTTCCTGTTGCACGCTCGTCGTAAAAATACATTCTCATCATTTTTTCGTAACGTGCATAAATAAGTATAAACTATCCTCACTTATTTAAATACATCTGAAAAAACTCTTGAAAATTTATGGATATAATTTATATCACTAATATTTACAATACATATATTTTATGACATGGACCAGCATTTAATATAAATCACTAAAGTATTATATATAAAATCACATATTTTATATTTTTATCTAGAATTTTTTGATCCTGTAAAAATTTCGTTGCATTGTGCGCTTGCAATGTAAAAATTCACTCTCCCCATTTTATCATAAAGCGCCTAAATATGTTTAACTTCAAAATTTATTGGCCCCTTTAGCTTAGAATTGCAATTATTAAAAAAGTTTCAGACAAACTATTTGGTTTTATTAAGAGGATTTACCAAAAATTTTAACAGATTTTAAATGGTGCTTAATAACGTTGTTATAAACATTTTGTTCTTCAAACATTGTTTTTTTTTCTATCCTTGCAGTAATGATTTATGATATCAAATATATGTAGTTTTGATAATATTTTTAGATAATAAAAATGTTTATTGTACTTAAAAAGCATTTCATACTAGGCCTAATTAACAGTTAGTGCATTTTTTGTCCTTTAAACTCTTGATGTCACGCCTTGCAGTAATTAACTGTCGTAAAAAATTGTTCCGAACACGAATTTTTTAGAAAATATTAAGAGTAGTGTACAAATGGGGCTCCAGGGACCAGAGGCGCACCCAGGAATTTTTTTGGGGGGGTTTGAAGTTTATTTTTTTATGAAAGAATACCGGTTTCAAAAATAACGAGGGGGTCCAGGGGTCCTCTCCCGTGAAAATTTGGATTTCTACGTGAAATTTGATGCTATTTAAGAAGTTTTTGTATCTAATTATTGAATATACTGCTGGTAGAAAAAAATAATAATTTTTAGTACGGTACTAAATTTTGTTTTAGACAAGAACCAAACAAAGATACCTATATAAAACCCAGGGACTCATCCGCTCAAAATCAGTAATACCATGAGAATCACAGCATGCATTAAAGTCCACATTCTGTGCAACTTAAATCACTGACAATGATGGTTTGCTTTTTACTGCATTCACGCCCACAAATTAAGTTTACTCTACGAGTAAAAACAAAGGGTATAAAATTCACACATATAATGTCTAGTTAAAACTGCAAAAAATTCAGTCCGAAATTATGAAGAAAAAAAAAACGAGATAAACGTAGCGCACAAACCATTCTTAGTTTTATATAACACAAACTAATTTGTAAAAAAAAAAAATTAAAGTAATTCACGGTAGCATACTACAAATGTAATACATACTAACACCATAATGTATACACTGACGTGAAAACATCTCACAAAGTTTGGTAGATTGAGCGCTGCCCATAGAACATCGTACCTTTATTGCTGGGACTGGGAATGTTTTTACTTTTTCCATTCTAGATTTTTTCTTCACATTTTCGGAGGGAGTTTTAACCCCCCCTCCCCTCCCCCCCGGGCGTGCCACTGCCGGGGACTGGCTTATGGCTGAGGATTGAGGATGGGATCAACGACCGATTTCTCTGACGTCACGGCGGCTATCATGTATGTCATTGACCTTTGAAATTTTGACACTAGCGGCCAACTTGGATGACCTTTACTTTGACATTTGACCCCGGAGTCCATCTTGGATCCACCATTTTGTTTTCTGAAACTTTTCTCCATTTTTATTTATGTCACCGTTGCAAATTTCGCTACGGCCGCCATATTGATAATCTACAATTTTTATGTCAGAAAATCAGGAATTTTTTTAAAATTTATTAAAATTAAATAATCGAAATTTATTATTTGAAAACATCGTTGCGTATTTCGTTAAGGTTGCCATTTTAAAAATCGGTAATTATTATCCGATTAAAAAAAGAGGAAAAAAAAATATATTTATAAAAAATTAATTAATCAAATATAAATAAAATATTATTAAAAACCATGGCCTAACGTACTTGATTCGAACCCGGCGAGGGCAAAAAAAAAACCTACGAAATAATCTTCATCCACGGAACCCACTGGAAGACACCACTAATGCCAATGTATATATCGAGAGCTGGTAAAAAGTCACATCCGCCATCTTGTTTTAGCCTCCTGGAGGCCACAATTATGTTTTCGTCTGCTATAGTAAAATACAATCATGTTATTTTAATTTTCATTCCCGAGAACTTTAACATAGACTTTGCCCTTGAACTTTGACCTTGACCTTGTCCATGATCTTGATCATAGACTTTGACCTTGGACCTTGACCTTGGACCTTGACATGAAACTTTGACCTTGACACTTGATATAGACCTTTGACCTTGAAAATGATGACCATGTTGGATGCACCATCTCGAGTTCAGTACTCATTACCAGGAGCGCTAGTTAACACAAATGGCATCTGCTAGAGAGCGCATACGCCATATTGTTTACAGTAGTCGATAAAAAGGGCACTAGTATTACTTACTACAAATGCTATCTGCTAGAATGTGTTACGGTAATTTTAGTATATTTATTGTCTGCTAGAGTTTAGTAATTTTATATTATTAATGTGGCACTCACCATCTTGACAATTGAGCGTCAGCTTGAAAATTCGCAATTATATAGCCAGAAATTCGGGAAAAATTCAAAAATTCTTAAATAATCTGCAACTAATATTGTAATTGATTCAATCAGTTCCTGTAATTTGTTCGATCCTTAAACAATATAATATATAAAAAATGTATTATAAAAAACTTTTTTAAAAATTATGTTCAAACTCCTAAAGAGGCTTAAGTTCTTCATATACAAGCCTCCAGTACCCCGAAATGACCACCATATTGGAAATTCGTAATTATTTAGCTATAATTTCGGGGAAAAATCCCAAAATTCATAAAAAAATTCACTTATTAAAATATTGATCGGTGCGATGGATTTCCGTCCTAGATTTGATGCTCAGCTAGTGATAAGAATTAATACAGCTTAAAATAAATTATATATTCGGTTTTCGATTACCTTTCGTGAAGTTTATTAAACATTGATTTTAAGAAAAAGAACTATATACAAAATACCTGTACAAACGATATAAATACGGTGTCGCTATGCCTAACATTAAATTATAATTTTTAGATACTCAGAATACAGTCCGACCAGTTCATGTAAAATGCTATACCTACGTATAGGCCAAATAGTGTCTTCTAACCGCGAGACCAGTACATAAACAGTGTCAGTCTTATAGAACAAACATTTCCGATCTTTATGACCCTCTTCGTCGATAGCTAATATAACATATTTCAGCCAGTAAATACAAATTCTTTGAACTGTCAGACCTAAAGTATCGATAAAATCAACATTTTGACCAACCAATCGTGTTTTACGCTTACAAGTGGACCAACAATCACTGAAAAATATTTTATCATGACAAAGAGGTTTCTGACTAGTAAATATTCAGAGCTACAACAGATTTTACAATGCGTATTTAACAAAAACAACACACATTTAACAAAAGCAAAGAACAAACAGTACACACAATACATACAGTACACACTGAACACAGTACACACAGTACACACACAGTACACACAGTACACACACAGTACACACAAAGTACACACGGTACACACAGTACACATGGTACAAATAGAACACAGTACATACAGTACACACAGTAAACACAGTACACACAGTACATAATACACAAAGTAAACACTGTAAACAGAGTACCCACAAAACACAAATTACACCCAATAGACATATAATGCACACAGTGCACACTCTGAATACACAGTACACACAGAACAAACAGTACACACATTACACACATTACACACAGTACACAACGTACTCAAACAATGAGCACACAGTACACACATGGACCCACATTAGATACTCACAGGACATGGAATGGGCATGTAATGCAGACATTAAACATGCAGTAGTGAGAACTAAGGCCTAGAAATCATAATTAGTGAAATTACATCAATCACTTTTAAAATCCTTGATATAATTTATTATTTTTATTTATATAAATGAAGGATAAGCAAGTCATTAAAAATATAACCAGCTTCCTACTGTTCATCGAGTAATAAGTCTACTTATTTGATGTGCGAAAAGTTTCCTGCACAAAGAGAGGCATATAGAAGTTTAACATGTCAACCAACATGTTAGGATCTTCCCATGTTGAGTAATTAATCTCTTCTCTTGCCATCTTCCTTGCATGTTTATTATAAATAAATTTAATATGACTTTTGTCACAGCGATCATCGTAAGCTTTATCAGAATAATTTATTTTATTACAACGTTTCCATTGTTTTGGTCGCAAGGCTTCATCAAAGTCTTCGATCATGCATGCTTTAGGTGTTTCAGCACAGTCTTAGATCGCGTCACTAGCTTCAGAGTCACTGTATACATTTCCATAGAAGTCAGCGTTTTCACCTGAAATACTGTAACAACTCGAAATCTTTGATGTAGAAGCTTCTTTATGGTCTAAATTCTTCTTTATTTAATGCCCATAATTATTCTAAAGTATGGACGGTCTACTGAACATGAGCTTGATGTATTGTTACTTACTGCTCACGGTGTGGCATGTGCCACTTTTTTCCGCTTTTCTTTAGTCATTTTTGTTATTGCTCTTATTTGTATATCGTTTATACGTTCATAGATTTATTTATAATTTTTTAGAGATTATTTTGTTAACTCACTTATTTAATTTATTTTAACCTTTTATAGTTGTTTGCCTTTCTAATTGAGTTTAGTTTATGCATGTCAATATCGGCCGTCAGAGGCATTCCGAAGTCGCTAATATTCGAGAAGCTCCAAGAACTATAAAGATTATAGGAGAAAGAAAGTTTTAATAAGAATATGTTTTTGTTGGAATTAAAAAGATAATTTTTGGATGTAAATATAGGCTTTAAAAAAAGACGTTAAATTTATTCAAAAAAATGAGTAATTATTTTTACTGAAGACTTCTGAACTTAAAGGCGTAGTTCTGCAGATGGCCGCGTGATGAACTGGCGCTGAGAGCAGTGCCGAAAAGGGGAGTTGTGAGCTGGAAGTGGGAGGCGACAGGTGCGCGCTGGGATTGCAGCGGGCTTTGACCTTTTGGGACGCGTGGGAAAATCAAAGGCACGACGATGTATTGGAAAAAATGTTCTGGACATTCCTGGTGAATTATGATCTGCATTTCCTCGGCTGTTGGCGGCACCGCGCCTGATATGGGTGATTATGACGCGGGCCCATTCTGCAGTGCCTCGCGCTGGGCTGCGCGAGGGCAAACGTCGGCCAGGCCTCGAGCCCTGCTGGGTTGGCCTTGTCTGCACTGAAGAGAAGAATTTGATGTGAGTCGTATATTTTCATTATTTATAGCTTGCAAGAGGGACCGCAAAATACGTGCTAGAAATTGACATAATTTTTACGATACTGCCTGCGCGTAAAGATGTTAGCATAAATTTTACGATACTGCGAGCGCGCAAATTTGTGTGTGGGCGAGAATGATTTATCTACTAGCAGGGAAATTTTGAGTGAACTTTCCGGGCGAGAAACTGTGGTGTGATTTATTTGCAACCCTTCCGAACACATCCAAAAACAAACTGTGTTTATTTAACACACTACGGCGTTAAAAATATGACTTTAATAAAAAAAACTTTTAAATGTATATTTAAATAAAGTAGTATTGTGATTAACGTAATGCGCTGTAACACCCCTCGTGCCTCAAAGTAGAGTTATTTGGAATTAATTAAAAGAGCCTTGGAAACAAGCTGGAAAAAAAATACGTTAAATGAAATGATTTACCAGAGGCGACACGAGGTGGGAACAAACACAATTTAGGAACTTCCTGTAACAAGCAAAGGGGAAGTTGGGGGATCGTTATAATCAATAAAATAAAAACTACACGATTAACTTGATCTATAGTTTCCCTGTTTTATTTGCCCTGATGAATATCATGTTTCAATTATTTTAACATACATACAAAAGATTTAACAATTTTCCAAGATTAACAAAAGGAACACGAAATTGGGGCTGGCCAGCGCTTACTTAAACTAATTTACATTCTTAATTTGAAATATTAACATTTGCATTATGAGTGGATGGATCCCATGATTAAATTGATAATTAGTTCTATTCGTTTTACATTTTCTTGAGAAAAACACTGGTCGCTGGTGGGTTGGTCATCCGGCTGAGATAGTACGTCGCTAGGTAAAGGGGAAATGTTGAAATTACATTACCACCCGGGGTCTTCAAACAATCACGTCGGGTGGTAGAAAAGTTTCTTCTAATGTTTCTTCCCACGGAACAGGGAAGGGGGGGGGAGGCCACGAGATGAGAGCATCAATCTCTCCCGGTCATCAAACCCTGTCTGCAACAGTCCAAATCAAAACTGATTAGAACTGGTATACAGGCAGTCTATGGGGCAGAAAATGCCCGGAAAAAATTTAAACGAAAAAAAGAGGGTTCGCGAATCATCACTCACCAAAACAGGGGAGTTGCCCAGCACGCTGCAGTCGTGGAGTCAGCCAGGCTCGGGAGCTCGCGAATTGCGCGGCAGGACGCGGATGAATTCTTCATAATAATAAATTTCAAAGAGAAAAATTTCTAAGGCAAATAACTAAACTATGCAGACAGACTAATCTACTAAAATAGACTTGAGGGATAGCATCCCTTATACAACGCGACTACATAGTCGTTAGCGGTCGGATGAAGTCTCGCCGATTCGCCGATACTCGATGGAGGCCTGTCTGCAGACGCGACGCGAGTTGGTCTGTGTCGCTGGAAGTTGCGTCCCGTAATTAAAAATGCCCACCGGCTCTAACAGGTGGAAGAGGGGGGTGTCTGGGCCGCCGAAAAATACCGAAGTTGCCCGAATGCGGGCGGAAAAAAAACTCTAGCAGGAGTCTTGAAGTTGGCCACACTGGGCGACCGTAGCGATCTCTGTCGGAGGTGGTCTGAGTTGAAAACAATCTACTCGACCACGGTGTCCATATAACACAAGGCAAAGCAGGTGCTGCTCTCTGGCGCCCTAGCGGGCAGGCAAGCGGAGAAGTTCGCGACTTGGCCGCTAGGAAGCGCTAGTGATCAGTTTTGGCGCCTTCGTTTTTGCGTGGCAGACCTAGAGAACGGTCACCGGTCCCCAGGTGGTTACGACCGGTCATTGGTCTTACTTGGAACTGAGAAGGGGGGGAGGTGGGGGTAAAATGCAACGTTGGTGGGAAACTACGCCCCGTCGTGGCTACAGAGGGGCGAATATAACACTACGACGTGATGAAAAAGGCGGATCTCAGCTCGTCTCTGCGAACTGGTCGCCTGCAAGCTACGGCCTTGCCTATGCAGTTAGAGTCACGAAGGGAAATAATATAACTGGCTTGAGGCGTGACTGAAGGCGGGGGAAATGGTAAGCGGTCTGCCAGTCAGTGATTAGGCCAGCAGAATATCCGATACGCCGATGGGAAAGGGGCTCCAGAGCACTGAGACAAAGTTTAACTCAGAGGAGTACACCGGACTAACAAATTAAAATCACACTATAGTAGGGCAAATAAAATTTCTACACAAAAATTTAAAATCATAATAAAAATTTAAAATATATTGTGTCGAATTTACAAATTAACGGCTCATACTTCCCCCCTGAAAGACGTAGTCAGGGTGGTACACTTGAGCCACCAAAAACCTGGGTTCCAGAAACTTACCCTGTACCAGGATCTACCGTAGTAAACTACTTACAATGGCTAACAATTCTTACGTGTCTAAATAACGGCTAAAACTTACAGATAACTTATTGAATTAGGGGCGCCCCTATAAACTAGACAACTTAATGTAACACTTCTTAACCTAAATTTCTTATAAACTAGTACCATTGATTTTTTTATTTTACTTATGATTATTACCTAGGTTTTTTGTTATATCAACACGTTAGTTGAGTATGGCATGCCATAGTAGGAAAGCTGTTCCTTGTATAAAGAAACACAGTGAAGAGTGCCCTCATTTTAGGTTGGGGTGTACTTTCTTCAACTGAGAAATGTGCGCGCGCGCGCGATATTCGCCGGAGCTGGGGTCGGCTAACGCGACCGTGACCGGCGTGAGGTATCGCTGGATCTGCCAGGGGCCATTCCAACGATATGAAAGCTTGGCTGACCTCTTGTCGATCGCCTTGCTGAGTGTGTGTGCTCTGCACAACACCAAATCTCCTACTTTGTAGGGATTGGGATAGCATTTCTTGTTATATTTTTGCCTGCTTGCCTCGTGGGCCAAGTTCAGGTTTTTACGAGCTCTACTCCAGACTTCCTTAATGTTCCTGGGGTCGTCTGGTAGTAACTCTTTTAACGTCCATTGATTAGAGAGTGGGGTGTTGGGCTGGTATGTAAACATGAGTTCAAACGGTGTTGTTTTGTGACTTTCATGTCTGGCGAAATTGAAAGCCATTTGCAACCACACGAGATTGGAATCCCACCTATCCTGCGAGTTCGCATGGAATGCTATCAAGGCAGACCGGAGGTTTCGGTTGAAACGCTCCGCATGCGAAGGCTGGGGGTAGTAGGGAGTCGTAGTCACGAGCTGAATGCCGTGTGAAAAACACATGTTTTTGAACTGAGTCGATTTAAAGTTTGTGGCATTATCGGAAACAATAATGGAAGGTACCCCGGATATTTTGAAAATATGATTTTGGAGGGCTCGAATGGTGATTTCGGCCGTGGCTCTTCTAACAGGGATTAGCCACACAAATTTTGAGAATGCATCTACGCATACTAGAAGCATCGAATTTCCGTCTTTTGACCTTGGGAAGGGTCCCACAAAATCTATGAAAAGCTTTTGCATGGGCCTTTCGGCCACGTCAGAACTTAAATAGCCGAACTGGGTCTGCTGCGCAGGCTTACTCAGTGCACATAATTTGCACAATTTCACCCTTTGCGTTATATCCTTGTGCATTCCGTCCCAGATAAAATTCCTGCGAATGTTTTCAATTGTTTTGAAAATTCCTAAGTGTGCGCCCAAAGGTGACGAGTGGTAATATTGAAAAAACCATGTCCCTGAGATTCTGAGGTAAGGCTATTTTAAAATTTTTTGCCTGTTGTGTCCTTCGGTAAAGGATGCCTTTTGAAAGTTTGTAAAATTTTGGAGGTGAGCCTGATTTTATTTGGTTAATTATGTCGGACAATTGTGGGTCAGAATTTTGATTTGATTGTATGTCGGAAAATGCTAGAGGAAAATCTGTTAACAATGCGTGGCAGGACATAGGATTGTTTTCCTGAATCTCGGAGTTGGAAGGATTCTCGAACATTCGAGAAAGAGTATCCGCCACGATGTTCTGTGAACCACGAATATCTTGGATTTGAAATTTCAGAGAAGCAATCTTGACAATCCAGCGTCCTAATTTGCCTAATTGCTTGGGGTGAGCCAAAAGCCAAGCAAGGGCCTGATTATCGGTTTCCAGCAGAAATTCTTTGTGTTCCAAATAGGGCCGGAACTTATCTATGCCGAAAACTACGGCAAGGCAATCAAGTTCGTATACCGAGGAGGCTTTCCTCTCCTGGTGTGTGAGGGTGCGGGAGGCGAAAGCTATTGGTTGCCTGCAGCCATCGAATTCTTGTGACAACACGGCCCCAATGGCCACACTGGATGCATCGGTTTGCAAAATAAAAGGTTTACTGAAATCAGCCATTCTAAGTACTGGCGGGCTAGCTATTGCATGTTTTAGAAAATCAAAAGCTTTGTCCTGTTCTGGACCCCAATTGAAAACGGAATTTTTTTTACGTAGAGCATTCAGTGGTGCTGCATGCTCAGCAAAATTGGGTATGAATTATGCGTAGAAATTTGCCATGCCGATAAACCTGGAAATGCCCTTAGCATCTTTAGGGGGTTGGAAATCCTTTATCGCTTGTGTGCGATTAGGGTCAATGGTTACTCCTCGACTTGAAATCAGGTGTCCGAGGAAAGAAATTTCCTGCACTGCAAATTTCACCTTCTTTGTATTAACAGTGAGTCCGGATTTACGTAGGCGCTTAAGGACTTCTTGCAAATGAGCCATATGCTCTTCAAAGGATTCTGAATAAACAACAACGTCATCAAGATAATTAAACACAAATTTGAATTTCAGATCGCCGAAAATTTGGTCTAGAAGGCGTGTTAACACTTGGGCGCCTGTGGCTAGGCCAAAGGGTACTACCTTGTATTGATACAGATTCCACAGAACGCAGAAACTTGTGACGTGTTTTGACTCTGGTGTTAGTGGTATTTGATGATAGGCCGAATTTAAGTCAAAGACGCTGAAAAATTTGGCTTTACTGAACCAGTGACATGCCGAATTTAGGTCTGGTAATGGCGTCATCTCTACTTCAATTTGCCGATTTACGCGGCGGAAATCGACCACCATGCGGTGACCTTGGCCTTGGTCCTTGGGTACTAAAAATGCCGGGGAGGCGAAACTGGAAGTGGAAGGTTCGATAACATGTTTGTCTAATAAATTTTGTATGTGATCCCGCATTATCTGCATTTTAGGTCCTAATAATTGGTAAGGGTGACACCTAACTGGGGTTTTGTCCAAACACTTAATTTCATATTGGGTGAGATGTGTACGCCCTAATTTTTCACTCAAAACGTCGGGAAAGTTACTGCATAACTTCTCTATTTCTCGTTTCTGTTCAAAGTTAAGATGGGTGAGTGAAATGTTATTATCACCTTTAGCCTCTGTGTAAATGGCCTTTACTTTGCTCTGACATTTTGCGTCCGGTGACACAAAAGAAACAAAAACTTGGTTGTTAAATTTAAAGTGAATTCTTCGTGCTTTCAAATCAATTATCATGCCTGTTTTTGCAATAAAATCGGAACCAAAAATTAAATCTGTGGCCAAATCATCTGCTACTAAGAATGGGAAAGACCAAGAAAACAAATCTATTTTTACTTTAACAAAAACAATACGGTTGACCTTCAAAGGCTGTTCAGCAGCTGTAAAACATTTTATTTTTATTGGCTCTATCTTTTGAATCAAACGGTCTTGTTGTAATTTCCTGAATAGCTGGCCTGACACGAAAGATCGCACGGAGCCGGTATCTATTAGGCCTGGAACTTCTTGTTTTCCAATTATTGTGTTGGCATAGGGCAAAACTGTGGGTATATTAGCTAGAATATTATGACATGTTCTTTTGTCCGTGGTTCGCGGACAATTACATTGTCTGCACATAGGCCTAAATGTGTTACAGTTTTCCGTTTGCTTGTCTTGACGAGCTTTGTCTTTCTTAGCTCGCCTTTGTTTCTGTTTTCTTCTTTTATTTTTTCCTCTGTGTGGGGAAGCGGTGTTCTGTTGAAATTTTTGGTCGTGTTTGGCATTAGGTTCGGTGTGAAGGGAAAAATTTCTAACTGTTGTTTGGGCGGCTGGCTCAGAAAGAATTCTTTCTGGCCAGCGATTTACACGTTTTTTGAATCCCGCGAATTTTGATAGTTTGGGCGATAGTTTTTTGCGCGACACTGTTCAATGTAGTGCCCGGGTCTTTTGCAGTACCTGCAGACAGGTATCCGTTCCTCTTTATTTTGAGGCTTAGCGACTTGTTCATTGCTGTTTTTGTGTTGCGAATTTTTGTTATAATACTGCTGTTTATTTTCTGTTACTCTGGTATTGTTGTGGGCGTAGACATTAGCTTCTCTATTTCGCTGGTGGTCTGCGTATTCTACATTCGTGTTGGAGATGCACAAGCGATCAAGCTCGGCAAAATTTTGCGGTCGGGCCTGAAATACTGCTCGCGATCGTTCCTGCGGGTTAATTCCATCTAGGATGTTTGAGACTATCTCACTCTCAGATACTCGCAACCGAAGAATTTTAGCGGCTAGTTTGATGTCTGCTATGTAATTTGGTAAGGCTTCATTTCTTTGTTGTAGCCTCTTGTACCATTCCAACCTGATGTTGGTCATCAAACGGGCTGGATTAAAATAATTTAGAATGTCCTCATGAAATTGGTCAAAAGAATAATTCTGCTCAATGGCGAGCGTCACTCGCTCGCTCAAGGGTGGTTGTGTGAAGGGGAAAATAACTTCTAGGAGTTCCCTGTCTGGAAGGTTTGCCTTTTGTTTAATTTTGAACAAGTTCTTTAGGAAGTCGATTAGACTCTTGGGCTCCAACCCTGTGGTTTCCTGAAAATTAGCCAGCAGTCTTTCGACGGGATTAGGTATCTTGGCGTAAAAACTACCTCCAGTTGTTTGATTGAAGGTAGGAACCACAGGTACTGGGTTCGGTGCTAGATTAGAGGCGTGAGGTGTGACTGGCGGAGGTTGAGTTTGGTTTTGAGGTTGGTATACCTGCGGGCCCAATGGCAGATATGTGGTGGCGGGGCTGGGGTAAGGAAGTTGTGATTCAATACTGCCACCAGGGTGCACAGGGGCTGGTTGTGGTAGCGTAGCTGCCAGGGTGGAAGGAAAGGCTGTCAGTGGCGAAACTGACCTTCCACTGGCCGAGGAGGTTGGAAGGGCTTCCGGGGAGGTATGGAGGGATGTGAAGGCTGACCGGAATTCATGATAGGGGTTGAAAATGGCGGGTGGAGGTGGAGGGTAGGTATATGGGTTGGGGCATGTAGACAGGATGAGCTGAGAGCGAATGCGTAGGATAGGCGAAGGTGACATTGGTGCTCGGGTGAGTACTCGTCGCCATGACAGTCGCAGATGGAAAATGAGATGGCGTGAATGTCGAAGTCAATGCCCGGCGACGTGATGTCAAGGGGGGTGAGGGTGGTGGGGAGGGTGAAAGAGGTGGGGTAGGGACTGGGCTGCCTCCAGTGTGCATTTGTTTTAGGGGTTCCTGTACTTGACTGTCAGTTACTCCTCCTGCCACTGCCTCTACGGGTTCAAGTGTTCTTTGGTCGATTGTGGCTAGTTTGCTCCGCAATTGGAAATTTAGACCAGGAATCTGTTGCCTACATTTCTCGATATCCTTTTGGTAGATCCCATTTAATTTTTTGGTGGCTAGTATTGTGAGGTTGGTAAATCTCGTGCCAATATGACTCAAGCGAGTTAGCGCACGTAAGATGTTGTTTCTATTTGTCTCGTTTCGTACAGAATTAGTATAACTGTGGAGTTCCTGAAATTTACTACAAACACAGTTAAATTCCTCCAAAAAGTCCAAGTCAGCGAGATTAGTGACTTGTGGTTGAATTTCCTCGGCACACGCAGCTCGGAATCTTTTCCGGAGCGTGGCCACGTCACCGAGGCTTGACAAACCTCGAAATCGGAGTTCGTACTCCAGCTCGTCACGGAGGAGATACTCCGGCGTGAGCATTGTGTCCCTTTCGTAGGTGGAGCTTGGTCGAATCTTACGAGAACAGCAAAACATATACAAAAATTTACGTTGATTGGCCAACCAACAAACTATGGTTGAAACAAACTATGGTTGAAACAGTACATTAAATTCTACACAAGACACTCTTAATTTAACTTAGCTTAGCTTAATAATATCGTAGTTGCTCCGACGGGTCGGAAGTATGTGCCCAGAATACAGAAAGTTAACTATTTTTGCCGGCAGACGAATGAGTTGCTACGCCTGTCGGCGTCACTCTCAGAGGTAAGCGACCTCTGGGACCTGCATGAACAAGGGGGGGGGGGTGGTAGGCGACGTGCTATCACGCACGCGTGGCAAGATTACAGCTGTCAACAGACGCCACTGCCCTCGGCCGTCGGGCGAGGAGAAAAGGGGGGGAGGGGTGTCTGTGACCTTGTGCCTGTCACGTCCGGGGACGCGTGATGGGGGGGGGGGGGGAAGGTCAGCTGGCTGGCTGAAAGACGCCTTGCACGCTACGCGCTACCTAAGTCCGCACGGGAATTTAAAACTCAATATAAATTTTAAAAATTTAACTCATTATAACTACAGGGTGTACCAGCGATCAGTTTACAATATTATTACAAAATTGTCATTATCAAAAATTAATTTAAAAAAAAAATTTGTTGTAGGGGAGAGTAGGGTATAACGGGGTACTTAGTATAAATCGCTTAAATTTATTGTTTTAATATTGCGGTATATGTATGAAACCATCAGCATGCGTAGATTATAATGTGAGTTTAATTCTGCAACTAGTACCGTGTCTTCTGAAATATTATTATTGCAGAGATTTTTCATTATTTGAATGTATGCACACTACCCTGTTTTACCCAACTGGTTGGGTAAAACGGGGTACAGAAAGCAGATTTTTAAATGATTAAATATGTGCATTATAAAAAATTCTGAACAACATGTAGTATGACAAATAAATACAATTGTCAGTAAAAATATGAGAATTAAAAAAAAATCAATTATAAGCCTTCACCTTACATGTTCCTCTGTATTTACAGTAAAACTTCACAAAAACATTGGTTTGCGGAAAATCACAAACATTGTTTGAACAACAATAACACAACACTGTTAATTTTGAGGAAGTGGTTAGTCTAATAGCATAATCTAATTATGTATAATACAACCTTGCATATGCGGTTAACCCAAATATCTGACAAAACATATGATTGTTTAATTAGCCTAATATGACTTAGTAGGCCCGTCAGAACACAAAATAAGGCCAGAGTCTATATTCCAAACTGGCAGAAATCACATTCAAATGGCCTACAGTCATCTGTGTCTACACCAGCACATCCTTCATGGCTCCAAGAATGACACTTTAAGCACTGCACCCGACTTTCGGCTGATTTTGAAGTGGAGAACTGTTCAGCGCAATACATGCAAGGAACGTCATCATCATCAGACACACACAAAGTTACTGTTGGTATGGATTTGTTGCTGTCTTCTTTATTCTTATGTTTTTTAGAACTGTTTTGTGATTTAGACACACCAGCATTTTTCCTTTTTAAAGATTTTGGTGAAGCTGACTGAATAATAATTAGTTCGTTCTTATATGGCGAGTCGGTCAGCACAGCTGCCTTGCCACGTCGTCGTCCTCTTCCTTCTGCAGGATTCTTTTGGCATGGGGAATCGGCATCACTGTAGTCGGTGGAATTGTGAAGCTACCGTTTGATGAAGCACTTCGATTGTTTTTATCAGATAGGCCTAAACGAGATTCAGTTTGTGAAGATACCAAACCAGATGTCCCAGGAATATTACCAACACTGACATTTCCATGGGACTCTGAAGGCCTTGTGTAAGCTCGGTCAATTGTTGCAGCAGTCACTGGAATATCACCTACACTTGTCATTTTCACTCGGTTCTGAAGGCCTGGAGTTAGCTCGGTCAGTTGTTGCAGCAGTCAGTGGAATATCACGGACAGTGTCATTTCCACTCGGTTCTGAAGGCCTGGAGTTAGCTCGGTCAGTTGTTGCAGCAGTCAGTGGAATATCACCGACAGTGTCATTTCCACTCGGTTCTGAAGGCCTGGAGTTAGCTCGGTCAGTTGTTGCAGCAGTCAATGGAATATCACCGACAGTGTCATTTCCACTCGGTTCTGAAGGCCTGGAGTTAGCTCGGTCAGTTGTTGCAGCAGTCAATGGAATATCACCGACAGTGTCATTTCCACTTGGTTCTGAAGGCCTGGAGTTAGCTCGGTCAGTTGTTGTCTTTTGGGTGATTGTATAAATGTACTGTAGGTAACTCTGTATAACATTTAGTGTGCATAAAAATACTATTTTTAATTTTAAATGTCATTTGCACAATTGATCGAAAAGATGGTTAAAACAGGATATTGGTTGGGCAGAACGGGGTACCACCCCGTTTTACCCATTACCTGTGTACCCTGTTTTACCCTACATGCAGGTTCTCAAGCAAAAACGAAAACAGAAAATCTTAACACCCGTCAATTACATCGGTTACTATGGCACAACATAGCAAATATAATACTTTACTTGAATACAACTTACCATAAAATATATCTGCAACCACTGATTAAATATTGTATAGCCAATACACGCTGAACATTTTAGTGAAACATCATAAATTTGTAATTTCCATTATTACACACGAAAGAATACTGTGCGACACTTCATACTACCTCACTCTAGTGACGACGTGTAGAGGAGTAACTTACCAAACGTACACACAGATAGCAACACGTGTACGGAAAATAACAGTGGTACCCCGTTCTACCCAACTACCCTGTTTTACCCAACTCTCCCCTAATTTTATTTTTATTTTAGATATGCTGATATTATTCAGGTATGCCTATAGATCAAGGAAACCATGCTCTGCTACCAAGTTGTAACACCCCTCGTGCCTCAAAGTAGAGTTATTTGGAATTAATTAAAAGAGCCTTGGAAACAAGCTGGAAAAAAAATACGTTAAATGAAATGATTTACCAGAGGCGACACGAGGTGGGAACAAACACAATTTAGGAACTTCCTGTAACAAGCAAAGGGGAAGTTGGGGGATCGTTATAATCAATAAAATAAAAACTACACGATTAACTTGATCTATAGTTTCCCTGTTTTATTTGCCCTGATGAATATCATGTTTCAATTATTTTAACATACATACAAAAGATTTAACAATTTTCCAAGGAACACGAAATTGGGGCTGGCCAGCGCTTACTTAAACTAATTTACATTCTTAGTTTTAAATATAAACATTTGCATTATGAGTGGATGGATCCCATGATTAAATTAATAATTAGTTATATTCGTTTTACATTTTCTTGAGAAAAACACTGGTCGCTGGTGGGTTGGTCATCCGGCTGAGATAGTACGTCGCTAGGTAAAGGGGAAATGTTGAAATTACATTACCACCCGGGGTCTTCAAACAATCACGTCGGGTGGTAGAAAAGTTTCTTCTAATGTTTCTTCCCACGGAACAGGGAAGGGGGGGGGGGAGGCCACGAGATGAGAGCATCAATCTCTCCCGGTCATCAAACCCTGTCTGCAACAGTCCAAATCAAAACTGATTAGAACTGGTATACAGGCAGTCTATGGGGCAGAAAATGCCCGGAAAAAATTTAAAGGGAAAAAGGAGGGTTCGCGAATCATCACTCACCAAAACAGGGGAGTTGCCCAGCACGCTGCAGTCGTGGAGTCAGCCAGGCTCGGGAGCTCGCGAATTGCGCGGCAGGACGCGGATGAATTCTTCATAATAATAAATTTCAAAGAGAAAAATTTCTAAGGCAAATAACTAAACTATGCAGACAGACTAATCTCCTAAAATAGACTTGAGGGATAGCATCCCTTATACAACGCGACTACATAGTCGTTAGCGGTCGGATGAAGTCTCGCCGATTCGCCGATACTCGATGGAGGCCTGTCTGCAGACGCGACGCGAGTTGGTCTGTGTCGCTGGAAGTTGCATCCCGTAATTAAAAATGCCCACCGGCTCTAACAGGTGGAAGAGGGGGGTGTCTGGGCCGCCGAAAAATACCGAAGTTGCCCGAATGCGGGCGGAAAAAAAACTCTAGCAGGAGTCTTGAAGTTGGCCACACTGGGCGACCGTAGCGATCTCTGTCGGAGGTGGTCTGAGTTGAAAACAATCGACTCGACCACGGTGTCCATATAACACAAGGCAAAGCAGGTGCTGCTCTCTGGCGCCCTAGCGGGCAGGCAAGCGGAGAAGTTCGCGACTTGGCCGCTAGGAAGCGCTAGTGATCAGTTTTGGCGCCTTCGTTTTTGCGTGGCAGACCTAGAGAACGGTCACCGGTCCCCAGGTGGTTACGACCGGTCATTGGTCTTACTTGGAACTGAGAAGGGGGGGAGGTGGGGGTAAAATGCAACGTTGGTGGGAAACTACGCCCCGTCGTGGCTACAGAGGGGCGAATATAACACTACGACGTGATGAAAAAGGCGGATCTCAGCTCGTCTCTGCGAACTGGTCGCCTGCAAGCTACGGCCTTGCCTATGCAGTTAGAGTCACGAAGGGAAATAATATAACTGGCTTGAGGCGTGACTGAAGGCGGGGGAAATGGTAAGCGGTCTGCCAGTCAGTGATTAGGCCAGCAGAATATCCGATACGCCGATGGGAAAGGGGCTCCAGAGCACTGAGACAAAGTTTAACTCAGAGGAGTACACCGGACTAACAAATTAAAATCACACTATAGTAGGGCAAATAAAATTTCTACACAAAAATTTAAAATCATATTAAAAATTTAAAATATATTGTGTCGAATTTACAAATTAATGGCACAGCGCATAGGGAGCTACCATTAAATGTATAAGTGTTATGAAAATTTAGTCTAGGCTTAATTGTATTTTATGTAAGTTTGTTTTGATAGTGATATAACGTATACTTACTCATAAAGGAACTCAGTAATTATTTTATATATTTTTTATAGGTTGGGGCTTATAGATATACGTTATAATTTATTTACCGTTGCAGTATTATGGTAGAAACCATAGGTTATTAGTTATATGAAAGCTGTACAGAAGTGTGTTTAAATATAATCAGTATTTTGTAATAATTATCATTGCAAGAAAAGTGCGAGGAGTTGAACTTTGAATTATCGCACATGAATTTGGTAACTGATAAATTGGAATTTTGTAAGTTGTTATGTTCTTTTTTATACGTGATATTGAATGTAGCTCCATATAGCGTAGAGGGTTTCTATTTAATTATATAGTTATATCAAAATGCGTTTGCCTTCTTCATTTTTGGTAATGCTGCAAATTTAACTGGGCTATGTATATAATTTTATTTCCTGCTTTAGAACAATCACGCCCTTTTTTTTTGGTATTATTTGTGTTACGCCTGCTCCGGTGGTAAACAAGGGTATAGATGTGTCTTTTTTATGTGGCCCATTTAAATTTCTATTTACTTGGGGAGTTTGTGGATTTCGCATCACGACGCGTAGTACCCAGTAGGGAGCGGGCAAGTTGTCATCTCTGCTTGGAACAATGGGCAGAGGTGACAACGGTGATGATACTTCGATTAGTTTCAGTTTTCCATAAACCATCAGCATCCTTCAATTAAAGTTCTTCAACAATACCGGGAGAGCTAATAACATCAACTTTCTTTAGTGTAGTGTCTTTATCGATGTTGTCTATCCCGTAAGTGGGCTTGTTCTACCATGTATTTTTAAGCTGTCAATTCGTGTTAACAACCTGCTACACCGATTTCAGCTTAACATTTTGCGTAGTTTATTTTTAATACAATCATTCTTCTCGTGACGTCTAGCATTCCTCCTCAGTTATAAAATTCGTACTACAGTCTCTACAGTGGCCACCTTCCGATTCAACTGTACACAACAAAACCAGGATCCATGGTAACTTCTGTGACTAATGTTAGATGAAAATTGAGAGTTTTTAATTGGAAAAATTACTTAAATAGAACTTTTTTAAATTTTTTATCAGTCAGAGTTATTCATCTCGTACAATAAACTTGTCGCAAGTAGTTCTGCTTTTCAACAACAGATAACGCCACGTGTTGCGTATTGGCAGATATTATTTTTTTTAATGTGGGCTGCGTGATGCTCTTTCGCGATCGCAAGAGAAGGAGGGCTAAGCTAGACATGAAGGAGAAGGAAGTTCGTTTTGCATTATAGTGTTTCTCAACCAATTTATTACATATTATTGGACTGATTAATAATATTTTTTTTTAAATTTCACCTGATGAAAACATTGTAAGTGCTGATATAGTAGCAGAAATTCACTAATTAAATGTAACTCTGAACAAAGTTACATTAATCATTAAGTAAAAAATATTTCATTCAGAGATCGATTTCTCACAAATAACCAGTAGGCCTATCACTCGGAGATCATCAACAGATGTCTAGCTAGGAATAATCTGATACACTTGAAGAAAAACAATTTATTGGCAGAAATAATCAGGAGCTCACGGAGAAAACTAACGCAAGTTTTCCTTAACATAAGAAAAATCACAGGAAAAAAAAATAAAATACAATAAATATGAATAAAAATTTACAAAATAATTATAAAATCTTTTTAAAGTTTTTTATTTTTATCAATTTTATTTTATTTTTTTTCTGTGATTTTTCTGATGAAAAAGAAACCTTGCGTTTGTACTGTGTTTGTACTGTCTGTGTACAGTATGTTCAGAGTGTACTGTATCTACTGCGTGTACTGTGTGTACTGTGTGTTCTTTTCTTTTGTTGAATATGTGTTGTTTTTGTTAAATGCGCGTAGTAAAATCTGTTGTAGCTCTGAATATTTACTAGTCCAAAACTTCTGTCTTGATAAAATATTATTCAGTGATTTTTAGTCCTCTTGTAAGCGTAAAACACGATCCGTTGGTCACAATGCTTGTAATTGATTTTATCGATACTTTAGGTCAAATAGTTCGAAGATTTTGTATTTACTGGTTGAAATATAATATATATGAGCTATCGACGAAGAGGGTTATAAAATTCGGAAATGTTTGTTCTATACGACTGACACTGTTCATGCATACTAGTCTCGCAGTTAGAAGACACTTGGTCTATACGTATAACATTTTACATGAACTGGTCGGAAAGTATCCTAATTATCGGAAAATTATACTTCCATGTTAGGCTTAGCGACACCATATTTATTTCGTTGGACAGATATTTTTTCTGGAGTATTTCTTAGAGTGAATGATTAATAAACTCTACGAAAGGTAATGGGAAACAGAATATAATTACTATTTATTTTAAGCTTTATTTATTCTTATCACTGGCCGAGAATCAAACCAGAGGACGGAAATCTATCGTGCCGATCATTATTTTAATAATTGAATTATTTCATGAATTTAAGTTTTTTCTGTAAATTCTAGCTAAATAATTACGAATTTCCTAAATGGCGGCCATATCGGCATACTGGAGGCTGGTATATCAGTAACCTATACCTCTTTTAGGATTTTGAACATTATTTTTTAAATGAGTACTATTTTACAAAATAATTTAAACATTTATATCGTTCAAGATCGAACAAAGTACAGGAACTGATCGGATCAATCACTATATTCATTGCGAATTTATTTAAGAATTTTTGAATTTTTCCCGAATTTATGGCCAAATAATTGCAAATTTTCAAGATGGTGCTCAAATATCAAGATGGTGAGTGCCACATTAATAATAAATAATTATTACACTCTAGCGGACAAAAAATAAACTAATATGACAGCATCACACTCTAGCAGATAGCATGTGTACTACATGACACAAGTGCTCTTTGTATCGATTAACGAAAACAATATGGCGACAGTACTTTCTAGCAGATGCCAAATGTGTTAACTAGCGCTCCTGGTAGTGATTACTGGACTCAAGATGGTGGATCCAACATGGTCATCATGGTCAACATCAAAGTTCAAAATCAATGTCAACATTCAGGGTTAAGGTAAAAGTTCAAGATTAAGGTCAAAATTCAAGAACAAGGTCAAAGTTTAAGGTCAAGTTTAAATTTATAATTTTAAGGTCGATGTTTAAGGTTAAAGTGAAAGGTCAAGTGCAAAGGTCAAGGTCAAGTTGAAGGTCAATGTTCACTGTCAAGGTCTTACTTTAAGGTCAAGGTCAATGGTCAAGGTCATGGCCAAAATCAATGACAAAGTTCAATGTCAAGGTAAAAGTTCTTGAGAACAAAAATTAAATTTACAAAATTGTAGTGCACTCTAGCAGACGAAAACAAGATGGTTGCCTACAGGAGGCTAAAGCAAGATTGCGGATGTGACATCATACTATCTGTCGATATATACCTTGCCATTGGTGGTGGGAGGTCAGTCTGCCAGTGTCTTTCGTAGAGGAAGTATCTGTCGTATTTTTTTTTTATTTTTCCCCTCTCTGGTTTCGAACCAAGGACGGAAGTCAATGTTTTATATAATATTTCATTAATATTTCATTGATTAATTTTTAATTTTTTCCTTTTAAATCGGATAATAATTACCGATTTTCAAGATTATACCCGTAAAGAAATGTTAAATGGTGTTTTTAAATAATATTTTTTATAACTTAATCATTTTCAAAAATTTAAAAACATTTCATTATTGCTAAAGTTAAAATTATGTATTTTAAAGATGGCGGCCGTAATAAAATATGCGACAGTATTTTTAAAAAGTTTAATTAAAATTTTATTTATTAAAGTATTTTTTTAATTTTAAAATGTTTTCCAATTTTCTAGCATAAAATTGTAGATGTTCAAGATGGCGGCCTTAACGAAAATTGAAACGGTGACATCATTAATCAAAATGGTGGAAAGTTCGAGAAAACAAAATGGTGGTTCCATGATGGCCGCCGGGGTCAAAGGTAAAGTCAAGGTTATTCAATATGGCCACCGGGGTAAAAAGGTCAAAGGTCAATGACATCCAAGATGGCCGACATGATGTCAGAGCAAACGGTCGTTGACTTCATCCTCAATCCTCAGCCGGAAGCCAGTCCCCGGAGCCCCATTTGTACATTTGTCCTTCTAGGAAGATAGTTTAAAATGAGTTCAAAAATGTTTTATATTGTACCTAGTAAGGAAGATATACGCACACTTTAACACAGTTACACACACACACACATATATAATGCAAAATTTTTTCCCAACTTGCAGTACCTGTAATAAAAATCCAGTAATATCGGTTATTCGTTAAAATAAGTTGTTTAAAATGTTAGGCCTAGATGGCTTAGTTCCTTCGATGCCAACGTGGCCCACAAAACCTATTTACTAATTTTATCTTAAATGATAAAAACCCGTTATAATATATACTATAAAACTTAACATTTTTGGTTCAATTATAATGATATATGTTTCAGAGTTACTTGTACATTGTTATATAAATAAGTTTAGATTTTTTAACGTTAGTAATTTTTTATAATTATAATATTATATAAGTAAGTTATTTGAATAATTAACCTTGTAATACTGAATTTTTTTTGTTAATAGAATTGAAATAATCATTTAAAATTAAAGAAATTTATAAATTTTTATATTTACATAAATCAACTGTAGTTATCGCTACAAAATATGTTTGCTATAATACTGTGTTTGGATTCTTCCGGAAATTTATCTTTGTCACGTTTAAAATTTTGCGCCAATGTTCGTAAGCACGATGAGAAATATTGTTTCCAAAAATTTAATTCGTATATGCAATAATAACCATAGAAACTTATTGTACAAATCAACAGTATTTTTTCAAGTAGTATTATTAACTAAATTTTGGCAAATGGTTCAAAAAGAATATTTTTGAAACGTACAAAAGAATATTTTCGGTGAACTACTAATCACTTTAATTTGTATTAACATTCTAGTCAGGGCAATTATAATAAACCACTAAAGTAAATAATATATTCCAAACACTTACATATAGATAGAATAACATTTCACTTTGCATTTCCCTTGTTACATACCAAAAAACCAGCAGGATTTTTATATACAGGAGTATATTTGTGATAATATAGAAGAGTTTTAAAACATACGTTTCGTACTTTAGTAAGTGTGTATTGTAATACCCCAAGTGTCTTAAAGAATAATTATATAATAAGGTTAAAAGATTTGGAAGCTTTGATTACTGAGGCCCTCAACTAATAACTATAAAAGTCAACAACAGAGGCGACACTAGGAGTAAACAAAGAAAATTTAGGGACTCCCTACAAATACTTGGGAGTAAAAGGATCGTTATTATATATTAAATAAATAAAAACAACTGTTACGTCTATAGACTTCCTTATTTTATTAATCATTGTTCTTTTTTTTATAGATTAAATTTTCCTTAGTAAAGAATGTTTTTCATTGATAAGTGATCTTATTTACATAACTCACAATTACACTTATTATATGATATTCCTTAACGCTATTTACGATAGGGCCGGCCCTGAAGGTATAACAAAAATTAAAATATTTGAAAACAAGAATGAAATTAACATTGGTAACTTTAAAGATTGTACATATATTCCTTCCAAAACATAATATAAATTTCTTCTCCTCGAACTGCCTTTTACTGTCCGCTGTCTTAACTGGGTTACACTAATCTTGGGTTCGTGAATAAAAAGATAGAATTATGCGGGTATCACCCGGGGCTGTAGGTAGACGGTGATCAAGGTAGTAGGCCTAATGGTGTTGGATTCTGCGCAGGAACCGACTCCAGAGGTTCTGGCAGAGGATTTTGGTTGCCCCAAACTTGGAACCCTGTCTGAAACAAAAGTCCAAATTCCAAAGAATTAGACCTGTTTCTAGATAGTATACTTAAATGGCGCAAAAGGCCAATAGAGGGAAATAAAAGGGGGGGGGGGATGACGTCAAGACTTACCAAAACAGGGTGTTGGTCCTGGCGCTCAGGAGAGGGCGTCTTGTCTCCGCAAACTCAAACCACGATTCGCGGTAGCCACGGAAGTCATCATGATTAATTAAAAAAATAATTTATATAAAAATACTAAGTTTCTCTACTTTCAACTAAACTACTGACTGGTTAATAATTTTAGCTAGGGACTCCATCCCTTTAGTCTGAGAAGACTACATAATATACGATGTCGATGATTCGCAGAAGATCGCAGATACAAACGGTACCAGTCAGTCAGGAGGCGCGCACCGAAGTAAGTTCAGAGCGGGATATCACCAGAATATCATAAGCGCGGGGTCTCTAGAGAATGGGAGGGGGGGGGGTAGGCTCTGAGCCGAAAATTACCGAGTCTACCCGAAGGTGTCCGGCATAAAAAAATTAGATCTTACTGGAGTGACTGCGCGACTGAGGCGCTATCTTTTGGTGGCGAGAGGAAGTACTAATAAATCGACTTGTGACCGACGAGAGTGTCAAGCTAGGGGGTTAATGGAGTAACCAGTGGTGCCACCTAGCGGCCTGAGACATAAGGAGGGGAGAGAGGTTGTCGTTACCTCCGCGCGAGCGCGGTAGTGTCGGCGCTGCCGACGCCTCACAAGTGGCATTAGTTACCACAGCCATCGCTAGGTGTCGTTAAGGTGCAGAATCGTAACTGCGGCTGTCAAGCCTGAGATGGCCTTGACTTCGGTTAACGCACTCGAGCGGTCGTCGCTCCTAGCCACTTCTGAGAAGAGTGGGTGGGGGAGCAGCCGGGGGGGGGGGGGGGGGGGGCTTCAAAAAACGCATGGTCTGTGGAACACAAGGCCCACGGGATCCTCCTGTCGTGTCTTGCTGCTAGTGAACCTTATACCGATTCGTGACAGAGTTAGCAGGGCTCAGCACTGCTTCACAAGCTGCTCTTAGCAAAAGGAGACCCGCGAAGAAATAAAGTTACCGGCCCCGACGTGCCTGGAGGCGGGAGAAATATTAGCCAGAATGCTAGCCTAGCATGAGGCTGGGAAAGAAAATCAGCTCGCCTCTGAGAACAGAGGCTGAGGGCCTGGCCGTAAAGCAAATAAGATGAGAGAGAGAGAAAAAAATATATAATATTTCCAAAATATTTCAGATTACAAAATTTTAAATAAACGTGCCTAAATCTCTAATTTACGGCACATACTCCCCCGCGTTAAAGCGGAGCTTAGGGGAAAGCAAAAACAAGAAACCAAAAACTTCAGTAGGACGAGTTACCAGGTTCGCCTGTATCCTACTACTTACATGCTAAAACACAAAAAAAATATGAAACACTCTTATGAACTAATGTGCACATTCTTAATGACTAACATGATTAAATTAATTATCTTAATTAAAATTATTAACTTAAGTGGCCACTAAACTAACACCTTATATTAAGTTTTCTTACAAACTAGTACCATGGATTTTTATTGTTAACTAATGTTACTACCTAGGTTTTGTATTCTTCAGTTAAACTCCTTATTGAGTCTTAAATATATATATCTGGCATGCCAAGGCTTAGAGAAAGTAATCGCTCCTATTTTAAATTCGGATGCGCTTTCTTAAGGTGGGAGATGTGCGCTCGTGTCACATACTCTCCGGAACTGGGGTCGGCTAGACTCACAGTCACTGGGGTTAGAAACCGTTGGATCTGTAATGGTCCAGTCCAGCGATACGATAACTTGGCCGATCGCTTATCGATGGCATTACTCTGCGGGTGTGCTTTGCACATTACCGTGTCACCTACCCTGTATGGGTTAGGGGAGCGGTACTTATTGTACCTTCTCTGACTTGTTTGGTGAGCCAAATTTAAATTCCTACGCGCCTTTCTCCAAATCTCCGTGATGTCCTAGGGATCATCCGGCAGTAGGTCATCGAGAGACCAAAGATTGGAAAGGGGTGTGTTGGGCTTATAAGTAAACATAATCTCAAATGGGGTGGATTTGTGTCCTTCATGTCTGGCATAATTAAATGCCATCTGTAACCACACCAAATTACTGTCCCATCTTTCCTGCGCATTCGCGTGGAACGCTATGAGCGCCGAACGAAGATTTCTATTAAATCTCTCCGCGTGCGAGGGTTTAGGGTAGTATGGCGATGTTGTCACATGCTGTATACCATGCGAGAAACACATGTTCTTGAAAGTTCTGGATGTAAACTGTGTTCCGTTGTCGGATACAATTATGTTCAGTAATCCTGAAGTTTTAAAAATGTGATTTTGTAATGCACGCACAGTGGTGTCAGCTGTAGCCTTACGGAGTGGAATAAGCCAAACAAATTTCGAAAAGGCATCTATGGCCACAAGAAGCATAGAGTGTCCGGATTTGGATCGGGGAAATGGCCCTACAAAATCAATAAAAAGTTTTTGCATAGGTCTTTCGGCTACTTCTGAGGCAAGAAAACCGTACTGTGTATTTTGTGCAGGTTTACTTAGTGCACATAGCTTACATAACTTAACTCGCTGTGTAATGTCCCGGTGCATTCCTTCCCAAATAAAATGGCGTCGGATACCTTGAATGGTTTTATAAATACCTAAATGAGCACCGAGAGGTGAACTATGGTAATATGTGAAAATCATATCACGAAGATTTTGTGGAAGAACAATTTTAAAGTGCCTTGACTGTTGTGTACGTTTTTGTAGGAGACCTTTAGCTAACTTATAAAATTTCGGAGCTGTACCCGCTTTAACTTGTTCAATTATTTTTGCCAAATATGGGTCGGCTTGTTGATGTGTTTGTATGTCCTGAAAAGCTAAGGGGAAATCGGTTAGGAGTGCCTGACACGAAATCTGAGGTTCCTCCTGAGATATTGTTTCGGAGGGGTTCTCGAACATTTGAGAAAGTGTGTCAGCCACAATGTTTTGAGTACCGCGAATATGTTGAATATTAAATTTGAGAGAAGAAATTTTGGTGATCCACCTTCCAAGTTTTCCTAATTGTTTAGGGTGAGCTAACAGCCAAGCGAGCGCCTGATTATCAGTTTCCAATAGAAATTCCCTATGTTCCAGAAACTGTCGGAATTTATCAATACCAAAAACTACTGCTAAACATTCCAATTCATACACTGAAGATGCTTTCCTTTCCTGAAAAGTTAATGTACGTGAGGCGAAGGCAATGGGTTGCCTGGCGCCATCTATTTCCTGAGACAATACCGCCCCTATAGCAACACTTGAGGCGTCTGTTTGTAAAATAGAGGGTTTACTAAAATCTGCCATGCGCAGAACAGGTGGATTCGCTATAGCTTCTTTCAAGAAATTAAATGCCTTGTCTTGTTCAGGACCCCAAATATATTGTGTATTTTTCTTACGTAATGCATTTAAAGGTGCCGCATGCTCGGCGAAATTTGGTATGTATTTGGCATAAAAATTAGCCATGCCAATAAAACGAGCTATGCCCTTTGTGTCTTTAGGTGGTTTGAATTCCCTGATCGCCTGTGTTCGTTCTGGATCAATTGTAACACCTTTGTGTGATACCAAATGTCCAAGAAAATATATTTCGGAAGCAGCAAATTTTACCTTTTTTGTATTTACAGTGAGGCCTGCCTTGCGCAGTCTTTCAAGGACAAGAGTCAGATGCTGGATGTGTTCCTCAAAATTTTCTGAATAAATTACAAGATCATCCAAACAATTGTAAACAAATTTAAATTTAAAATCTCCTACTACTTGTTCAAGAAGTCGTGTGAGTACTTGAGCACCTGTGGCCAAGCCGAAAGGTACCACATTATACTGGTAAAGATTCCAAGGTACGCAAAATGCGGTAATAGGTTTTGAGTCTTGCGTGAGTGGGATCTGATGGTACGCCGAATTGAGATCGAACACACTGAAATACCTGGCCTTACTAAACCAATGAAAGGCCGAGTTCAAATCTGGGAGGGGTGTTTGCGGTATTTTAATCTGTTTGTTCAGTTTTCGATAATCAGTGACGAAACGTTGTTCCGTGCCCTTGGGTACTAGAAATGCAGGTGAACTGAAAGGAGAATTAGAAGGTTCTATTACCTTATTATCTAACATTTTCTGTACGTGTTTTCTCATAATTTCCATTTTAGGACCTAAAAGTTGATAAGGGTGACTTTTGACTGGCGTGGTATCAGTCAATTCAATTTGATATTCAATTAGGTTAGTTCGACCTAATTTCTTAGTTAGCACATCTGAAAATTCATTACACAAATCTCGAATAGCAACTTGTTTACTGGGCTCGAGATGATCCAGGGACAAAGAATTTCTCTCGTCAGTGTTGGTAGAAACATTAGTAATTTGTCCTGACCTTTTATTTTCAGGTTCCACGAATGATATGACAAGATTATTATTAAATTTAAATACAAAACTTCCTGCTTGTAGATCAATCAAAATACCTGTTTTTGCGATGAAGTCGGAGCCTAGAATAAGCTGCGTGGCTAAGTTTTCTGCCACAAGAAAAGGGAAATTCCAAGTGAATAATTCTATCCTGATTTTCACTATAGCCACTTTGGATATAGGTACTAATTGGTTCGTCCGCTGCAGTAAAACAGCGCACATCCGTGACTTCTGTTTTCAGAACCTGCTTGTTCTTCTGTAATTCCCTAAACAAATCGCCTGAAATAAAACTACGAGTAGCTCCTGTATCAATCAGACCAATAATTTGATTTTTGCCAAACATTGCTTTAGTGTATGGTAATACAGTTCGGACGTGACCGAAAATGTTGTGACACTTAAGTTTTCCTTGGTTAGTCAGGCTAACACATGTTTTGCAAATTCTTGTGAATTTCTCAGAATTTTCTTTATGATTAATTTGCTGTGTTATAATCTTCTGTTTGTGTTTTCTGTCTTTTTCTGTGTCTTTCTTTCGTTTATTTTTCTGGTGTTTTTGTTTTCCTGTGTTATGCCTTTTTTGATTTTTGTTTTGTTTTTGTGATTCGTTAGTATGCCCATTATGCACTGAAAAATTCCTCTCGGATGAAGTTTTAGGTGGACCAGGTAGAAATTTGCCTGGCCACCGCCTTACGCGTTTTTTGCCTTGTTGAAATTTGGTTTGAAATTTTTGTGGTTACATTGCTCAATGTAATGTCCTGTTTGCTTGCAATAATTACAGAAAGGTGTTTGTTGTTGTATGTTCTTGTTTGAACCATACTTATTATTTCTGTAGTAGTTTGTTTTCTGTTGTGGGTGGCTATTTTGTTGTTTCGTGTATGGAAAACTAGTTGCAGTTTCTGCCTGAGAATCATGCTTATCCACGGACTTCGCTGACCTGTTTCTCTGAGTGTCTACATATTCGTAACTCATGGCCTGTATACAGAGTTGATCTAGTTCTACAAAACTCCGTGGCCTAGCCTGGAAAACAGCGCGTGGGCGCTCTGCCTGATTTAGTCCGTCTACTATGCAACTAACTATTTCGCTCTCTGATACGCCCAAACTGAGAACCGCCGCGGCTTCTCTGATTGATGCTACATAGTGCGGCAATGCTTCATTACTTCGCTGTAGCCTGTTGTACCATTCCAAACGGTAATTTGTCAAAAGTCTGCCAGGTATAAAAAAATTCAAAATTTCTTCGTGGTATTTGTCAAAAGAGTAACTATTTTCTATGGCTTCACTCGTTCTTTCACTCAGTGGTGGTTGGGTGTAGGAAAAACTATCTCCAACAACTGTTTGTCAGGAATGCCCCCTTTCTGTCTGATTTTAAGTAAGTGCCTTATGAATTCGATTAATTTATCTGGGTCAAGACCACTTGTTTCTGGAAAACCAACAAGTAATCTCTCGACTGGATGGGCAATTTTCCCATAACAGCTATACTCAGCCGCCCTTGGCATAACTGGTAATGTTGTTTCTGGTTGATTCTGCGTTGATGGCGGAGGTGGGGGTGAAGGATGTGCAATTTGCGCGGTGGGGATGGTAGGGATTGGAGTTCCTTGCCCGGATGTCAATAAAGAATGAAACTGGGAATATGGATTAAAATATGATTGGTTTGTGGTGAATGGGAAAAATAAATTTTGCTGTGTTAAAGGATGCGGATTTGCAGGCAAGTTACCGGAAAATGTGACACTGGTGATGGGAGCTGTAGAAACATGCATGCCTGAGGGAATCTGAGTGGTGGCTGCTGGGATGGGAGGGGTTAAAACTGTGATAAGTGATTGAGATGTTGATGTTGATGAAATGGGCGGAACCTGCCTTGTTTGACACAAAGATACTTGTGTGTCGGGTTGCCTTATTTCCTGGGGAAATTCCGGATTCTCACTCTCTACATTTCCTAGTGTTTCCATTCCTAGGTTTTCTGCCTGGGCATTGTTGGCCCGGAGGTCCTGTTGAGTTTCTAATTGGGCTGCCCTAGCTTTCAATTTAATTTGGAAGGCGTTTGTCTGTTGCAGACAACGAATTAGCTCTGTTCGATAAACACCATTGAGCACATCTGCGGAAAGTACCACAAGATTTTCCAGTCGTCTGGTGACATGCTCTAATCGCATAATGTGTCGCTTTCCATTGGGCAAATTCTCTTCCACATCTGAATAACTTACGAAAGCAGCTATGTCGTAAAATTTGGAGCAAGCTATGTTGAATTCCTCGAGTATTTCTAAATTTAGATTATGTACTGAGGTAGGTAACTTATCACATACTGCGGCTCGAAGCCTTTTTCGCAGGTCTTGCGCATTTCCAGTAGTTGGTAAATTACGCAACTGCAACTCGTAACTTAGTTCATCTACTAGTAATAGCTCCAGATTCATAGTATTACACAAAACAAAACACTACCCTCTTAAAATTATCTTTTAAACTTCAAACTTAGGTTTACACTTAAATCTAGCTTATGATTAAAACAATTGCTTTATTGCGTGGGAAGTATGTGCCTTCATAATTTATTATTATTATTACTATTATTACTACTACGCGCGTCTGGAAATGAACAGTGTACTCGGGTGTAACAAGCTGTCAGGTTAGCTTGCACAACAGGGTACCTACAAGGAACGTCACGTCAGCCGGCAGGACTGACCTTGGCGCGCAGCGACTTTAACTAGGGGTGTGGGGGGGGAGGGAGTATCTTGTCCAGCGGACACATCTCTGTTGATAAACCACGCGCGCGGCCCGAGTTGCGTGGGCGGGCAGCCAGCCAGCTGCTCACAGTGCGCGCTCAAATGTAAACACACAAAACTTATGATAATTTTAAAATTCAAGGGTCAATTTAGCTACTACGTGTATCAGCCGACAGTTCACAAATTACTTACTACAAAAAGATTCTAAGTGACAAAAAAAATAAAAAAAAAATTTTATTCAATTTTTTTTTTTTAATTTTAATTTTAGGTATGACCTTTCAAATTAGGTATGCCTATAGACGTAACCATGCTCTGCTACCATTTTGTAATACCCCAAGTGTCTTAAAGAATAATTAAATAATAAGGTTAAAAGATTTGGAAGCTTTGATTACTGAGGCCCTCAACTAATAACTATAAAAGTCAACAACAGAGGCGACACTAGGAGTAAACAAAGAAAATTTAGGGACTCCCTACAAATACTTGGGAGTAAAAGGATCGTTATTATATATTAAATAAATAAAAACAACTGTTACGTCTATAGACTTCCTTATTTTATTAATCATTGTTCTTTTTTTTATAGATTAAATTTTCCTTAGTAAAGACTGTTTTTCATTGATAAGTGATCTTATTTACATAGCTCACAATTACACTTATTATATGATATTCCTTAACGTTATTTACGATAGGGCCGGCCCTGAAGGTATAACAAAAATTAAATAATTTAAAAACAAGAATGAAATTAACATTGGTAACTTTAAAGATTGTACATATAGTCCTTCCAAAACATAATATAAATTTCTTCTCCTCGAACTGCCTTTTACTGTCCGCTGTCTTAACTGGGTTACACTAATCTTGGGTTCGTGAATAAAAAGATAGAATTATGCGGGTATCACCCGGGGCTGTAGGTAGACGGTGATCAAGGTAGTAGGCCTAATGGTGTTGGATTCTGCGCAGGAACCGACTCCAGAGGTTCTGGCAGAGGATTTTGGTTGCCCCAAACTTGGAACCCTGTCTGAAACAAAAGTCCAAATTCCAAAGAATTAGACCTGTTTCCAGACAGTATACTTAAATGGCGCAAAAGGCCAATAGAGGGAAATAAAAGGGGGGGGGGGATGACGTCAAGACTTACCAAAACAGGGTGTTGGTCCTGGCGCTCAGGAGAGGGCGTCTTGTCTCCGCAAACTCGAACCACGATTCGCGGTAGCCACGGAAGTCATCATGATTAATTAAAAAAATAATTTATATAAAAATACTAAGTTTCTCTACTTTCAACTAAACTACTGACTGGTTAATAATTTTAGCTAGGGACTCCATCCCTTTAGTCTGAGAAGACTACATAATATACGATGTCGATGATTCGCAGAAGATCGCAGATACAAACGGTACCAGTCAGTCAGGAGGCGCGCACCGAAGTAAGTTCAGAGCGGGATATCACCAGAATATTATAAGCGCGGGGTCTCTAGAGAATGGGAGGGGGGGTAGGCTCTGAGCCGAAAATTACCGAGTCCACCCGAAGGTGTCCGGCATAAAAAAATTAGATCTTACTGGAGTGACTGCGCGACTGAGGCGCTATCTTTTGGTGGCGAGAGGAAGTACTAATAAATCGACTTGTGACCGACGAGAGTGTCAAGCTAGGGGGTTAATGGAGTAACCAGTGGTGCCACCTAGCGGCCTGAGACATAAGGAGGGGAGAGAGGTTGTCGTTACCTCCGCGCGAGCGCGGTAGTGTCGGCGCTGCCGACGCCTCACAAGTGGCATTAGTTACCACAGCCATCGCTAGGTGTCGTTAAGGTGCAGAATCGTAACTGCGGCTGTCAAGCCTGAGATGGCCTTGACTTCGGTTAACGCACTCGAGCGGTCGTCGCTCCTAGCCACTTCTGAGAAGAGTGGGTGGGGGAGCAGCCGGGGGGGGGGGGGGGCTTCAAAAAACGCATGGTCTGTGGAACACAAGGCCCACGGGATCCTCCTGTCGTGTCTTGCTGCTAGTGAACCTTATACCGATTCGTGACAGAGTTAGCAGGGCTCAGCACTGCTTCACAAGCTGCTCTTAGCAAAAGGAGACCCGCGAAGAAATAAAGTTACCGGCCCCGACGTGCCTGGAGGCGGGAGAAATATTAGCCAGAATGCTAGCCTAGCATGAGGCTGGGAAAGAAAATCAGCTCGCCTCTGAGAACAGAGGCTGAGGGCCTGGCCGTAAAGCAAATAAGATGAGAGAGAGAGAAAAAAAATATAATATTTCCAAAATATTTCAGATTACAAAATTTTAAATAAACGTGCCTAAATCTCTAATTTACGGCACAGTATTTTGTAAAACCAATATTGGATTTTTAGGTTATTAACGCACAAGAAACGGGTGTTTAATGTTAATTGTAGTGAGGAATCGTTAGACACAAACAATGCCGACAGAGAGCACTAGACTAACATTTAATACATATCCGTTTTAACTAATTGGTTCCGTTCGGCGAGCGCAGTTTGTCAGAGTCGATATCAGAACGTTTACAATGTAATATTTGAGTAACTTAAAAAAAATGCTTATGCTAGAATCACGATAGCGTGACGGCACAATGCGGCAGAAAAATATATTATTGTTGTGAACACGAGGATTTCATCCTCAAAACAAAAAAATAAACACTTCACTATAAAAAATTTATTTCCATTACATACGCAACAAAATGGCGGACATGTTATTAGAGTTTAATATGGCAACTATAACGAAAATTTCAGCATTCTATAAAACAATATGGCGGCCATACCGAAAAGAGCAGTGGTGATGTCATACATGTCCAAGACGGCGCGGCGGGCATAACAAAAAGTGCAGCATTAGTGAGCGGGTACACTCGATTTAAAGATGGCGGATCAACGATGGTTAATCGAAATTGGTCGCCTGGGTCAAGGTCAAAGGTCAAGGTCAGTGACATCCAAGATGGCCGCTGAAAGTCAATCCTATACTTTGGCTTTGCGAACTTATCCACATCCACAGCCTGAAGTCTGGTGCCGAATCGGCCAATAGATACTACTTGATACAATTTGGTTAGCTTATTTAAATTATATTTTTGATATGGTTATTCCTGGCAAGAATTTTGTTGGTTTTCTTTCTTGCGCTCCAGGTTATTTCTGAGCGAACATCCTCCATGCATTCTTTTTACATGAGATTCGAAATGAATTGGAAGTTCCGTTTGATTTCTGATATTCTGTTTCCAAATCATTATTTAGAACATTTTAAAAAAGTTTACAACTAATAAAAAAAATTGTATTGGTTATTGCGTTAGTAAATTGATAAATACCATTAAGACGAGGGCACTCCTTCTTGATATATAGGAAAGTCCTTTTTATCCTACGATCATGAGAGAGTATCTTGAAACAAAATAAAACTAATTAACTATATATACTTTAAGACAGCATGGAGTTAAATATGCTGGTAAGAAATGAAACGTCTTGGAACATGTTCTATTTCAAATGGAAATGAACTCTCACTGAGAATTATTTGAAATTCATATACACGTACTTGATTTCAATATCTGAAACCATGAAAAGACCTGTGGAAGTGGAAACGACCCGGAGCTGGTCGAACCAAGGCTCTATAACCTTAGAAATTTCGGCGCACGAACGTCAACAAGATCATCTGCTGAGAATAAGAGTGCTGCGGTCAGGTACACCAAACCATCGTGTAAGAAGGACTTACATCTTGGGCCATGCCCTAAAGTGCTACAGTTGTAAATACAGCTGTAAACCGCAACTGCTTTGACCCACATAACTGTCAGACTCTGAAGACGAAGTTCGCTGAATGCAGTCATGTTACATTGCTGCCTTCTGGTGAAGGTCTTGAGATGTTAACATTCTGGTGTGAAATATGTGTATCACAGAAAATATTTTTCATACCTTGTACATGTGCAAAAAAAATGCATGCATACGTTATTAGATAATGTTAATGGCTTTGAAGTCAATACTTCATATTAAACTACGACAGCATTTTTTACTTATAACTACCATGTTTCATCATGGAAGCGATTCAAGTTGAAGAGGCAGCTGTAAAGAGCATCGATGTGATAAAAATATCCTCGCCCATGTTGGGGTGTCATTGTCTTTACTGCGGCATCTACTTCTTTAAATCAATAATACGGTAAGGTATGAAAAGAATGGATGTGTGAGGAGTCTACCGCGCAAAATGTTAAGTTGTGCTAAGTGTTGCAGAAAGTTTTCTCGAAGAAATAATTGAAAAAAAAAACTTGTTACAGTGTGTAAAACTTCGAGAGCTGGTACGGAAAAAACCATTGCTGGGACTTGACAAACGAATATGTGGAGAAGTGTTGAAGTTCTGATTTATAATAATGATTGTGCGTGTGAACCATTTCCTATTACCGAATGTAAACACATAAATAGCTCTGTAGATTAAAATGATTTTTTTAATGGGGAAAATTGAATAATTTCAATGAATTAAGAAAATATGAAAAGAATTGGAAGAATTTACAACCCAATACTAAAATTGTTTTTGATCGTAGTTCAGATTCATCATCATCGATTAGTAATGAGGACTGTAGCAATATTCCTGGATCGAAAAGTTGGAAAGAAAATTGTGTGAAAAATGACATAGCTGAGAATGATAGTTCCTAGAAAATGCTTGAAGATGACATGTGCTACAACTCTTGGGCAAATCCGAATGTTTTCGTGAGTAGGCTAAAAATTTTGGTATCACCACCAAGAATGCTTAATTAAACATTAAGAAAGAAAATATGCAACATCTACAGAGAGCTCTGGAGAATTTGTTTTATAGCATGAAATTAATTTTATGTATTAAAAATCCAATATTACCTGTGTTTAGGTTAGCGATCTAAAATGTGAAATATAATGTATGATACGAAAAATGGAGAGTAGTTTTGGAATTGTGGAACGAGCGTCAGTTCCAGGCTATGGTGCGTGGTGCCGACCACCATCTTGCACTGTGACGTCATGATAGCCATCTTGGTTTCAAATTACTACAACATTCCTCAAAAGTATCACAAAAATCCTTAAAATTCCTAGAAATATCCCTTTTTCGATGGAAAAATCCCCCTTTTGAGGGAAAATTTCCCTTTTATCCTCAAAATATGCAGAAAAGCCAAATTTTCACAGAGTGGGGCAATTTTCCTAGAAAGCCTCAGCAGAGGCCGTGACCTTGAACGTAATGTGCGTCAATTGCGAGAACATTACGTGTTCGTTCCGTTTACTGTGTCTACCGTGTGATCATTCCGTTTCCTGTGTGTACTGTGTGTACATTACATTTATTGCGCGTAAATTGCGTGTATTGCGCGTACATTGCGTACATTGCGTGTTGGAGCTTTGGAGCTTTGGAGCTGTTGGAGCACTTGAAGCTGATGGACAATTGGTGTATAGGAGCCAAATGTAGATGTATCTGATGGCGACAATTGTAGCTCTTGAAGCCTAATGTAGATGGATATGATAATACGAATTGAAGCTCTTGGAGCCTACCATATATTGGAGAGATCGAATTAATGTGACGAGAACGTATCATACCTCATCGAAATTTTTCGATCATATGATCCTATTTTAAAATGACGTTTTGACTCGTGCATTCAAGTAAATGGTACTTGATTTGACTAGAGTATTATTTAATCGGGTGCTTGTATATAAGCGAGTCCTAGACAGCATACCGTTCAGTTTGTTACTGACGTCGACAGTGTAAGGATCACCTAGTTTGTTTCATCTGGTGCATAAGTCGCGTAATTACCTGTTCATGTGAACTCGATGGCATCTTCAACATCTTTAACTACAAAATTGATGGACGTTGTACCATCTTCTACGGGAACACTGACGTCAGCGGCGACGAAGAAGGTGCAGATCCCGTTGGCAACTAGGACGTCAACATTGGAGGAGACTTCAACAGTCGTGGTACCACCAGCAGAAGAGAGCTTAATGTGGGTGTTGCTGGCTGCGCAGGAAAACTCGGCGAACGTTGGTCTGCTATCGATGAAGACTTCAATGGTTGCTGATTTGCCAACAACTAACGAACATTGGTGCTGTTACTGTGACAAGATTCTCTCAAACATCAGCAATGCTCGTAGACACGAGAAGAGCGAATGTGCCAAGAACCATTATCGCAAAAATGTTTGTTTGTGAGAAATGTCATAAGCAATTTGCAATACAGGATAATATGTAAACTCACATGAAGATATGCAAAGGTTCCAGCTGTGCGACAGAAAGTAAAGGTTTCGGTGCAACAACGATGCATTGATGTTCATAAGAGTATGCCTGGAGATGGTGCAACTGCGGCAACGTTAGTATCTGGATCGGGACTGAAAGGCTCGTCTTCATCACCCCGGTATCCTTGTAGCTATTGTGATATGTTGTTCGCATTTGCTCATGATGTACGGAGACATGAGAGTAGTAAATCTACGCAGAATCCTTCTCGCATGAAGTTTCGCTGTGATGAGTGCCATGAATGATTTACTCGAATTGATAATTTGCATCGATATGCAAACAACTGTAAAGGTGAAGTCCGTGCTCCTATTGCTGAACTACATACATAAATTATGATTCCTCGCTTTAGATTGGAGACTCGAAAGCGTACAAGCCAAAAAACAGATGCGTAGCAACCGATTGCTATGGTATCTGGACATGGAACTAAACCTAAGACAGTGATCGGTGCTCTACAGGTGAATGATAATGGCTTCTTCTTGGCGCAGTCTGCATTTTGTGGAACATTGAAATACTACTTTTATCTAAATATGTTTAATGAGTCGAAAGACATTTGTAATTTTCTTGACGATATCAGACAGAACATAATCAATCAGCTTACTGATGACGTGGCAAAAAAACAGAACTTTGAAATATAACTTGTGGTTGGACTGTACATATGGAAAGCCATATCCGTTCGATGACAAAGTAAACAAGTGTGCACTAAAGACTTCGGCTGCAGTAATTTACAGTTCTGACGATGTGAAGCAAACTGTTAAACACGGTATCCAGAAACTCTGTCAAGAAGAAGAGGACTATGTCTGTAAAGGTTCTGGTTGGTCTCTGTCTAGTATAAACCGATTGGAGCTAAGAATTATTCATTTCACGCCTATGCAGGGCTCAATGTTTATAAGATTGCTATCTTTCGCAAGTTATCCTGTAGTAGAATATAAATTATGTAATAAATATTACGTTTGTAAAAGAACTTGCTCTGTTTTATTCCTCGAACCTGACACTTTTCTGGTATTTAAATTAAATTTATTTTTAGCTTCGACCATAGATCGAACCAAGTATCGAATCAATATGTAAAGAAATGTGTGATTTTTTCTGAGAATTTATGAGTCAATAAATGAAAATATCCAAGATGGTGGTCGTAATGGCTAATAGGATGATAGCTGATTTCGAAACCTTGCTTCTTTTAGGACTTTAGTCTTTAATTATTGAAATGGATATTTTTTACATAAATTTACAATTTTATGCATCGTTCAGGGATCGAACCAAGGAATGGAACCGATCGAATCAATGGGAATATTGATTTAAAATTTATTTAATGAATTTTGAAATTCTTCCCGATTTTCTAACATAAAAATTACGGATTTTCAAGATAGCGGACATGACATCATACTACCTGATGATATATAAGCTATGAAAAAAGTGGTGGGGGTCATTTGCCAGAAGCCACTGTGAGGGAAGGATCGGTCGCCATTTTTTTTGCACTCACTGGGTTCGAACCGAGGACTCCGAGCTCCATGTCGTAAATGTATGTTTTTAAAATAATTTTTTGTTAAAATTTTAGAGCTAAGAGCGGTTAGCTGTAAGGATTTTTAAGCCTCTTTTAGGGATTTGTGTTCTTTCTAATGCAAAAAGTGTTTTGAGGTTTTTAGAAATTCTAATTTTTGAATTGTTAAATTTTTTGAGGACTTTTGGCGGGATTTTTAAAAAAAAATAAAACTTAAATTTTGGCAAATTTTGAGGAATTTTGGGTAAATTTTGGCTAATTTTGGAATATTTTGGCAAATTTTGAAGGTCAAAGGTCAAGGTCAAGGTCAAAAGTCAAGGTCACACCCACTCAAGATGGCCGCCGAGATGTCACAATCCAAGATGGTGGTCCGGCACTCGGCACCAGCGCCTGGCGCCGATTTCAGGACCGGCTATCCTATACTACTGGAGTGCTAGTGCCACACATTACACACACCATCTGCTAGAGGGAACTTATATCATATTAGTTTAATTTTTACCAGCTAGGACGTCCACCATCTTGTCGGATTCTTGGCTGCCATCTTGAAAATCTGTAAATTTGAATTAGAAATTTTGTAAAATTCCTAAAATCATAAAAAAATAGCTATTTTGTTCCTTTTAATAACTGTCTTTTGTTTGATACAAGGCAGTACAGAAGTTATTAATTTTACATCAAACAGTCTAAGGTGCCGGCACAATAACTAATAAACACCAATATCACGTAAAACAGCAGGAAAAAGGAGTTAGTATACACCAAGTGCCATGTGTTAAGGACCATGTGATAGATACCTACCTGCAAACTTTGTATTTTATTTTTGCCCTGTGTATAAAACAACTTCCAATATTCGTGAATTGAAAGTACGTATTGACTTTCATCTAGTCAAAGTACATAAATTCAAGCATGTTAATCACCAAGTTTGAAAAAAATATTAAGGCTAGAGGCAGGGTTTGGCCGAACGAGTCCCGTATTTTATTGCGTTTAAAGACTTTGCGCGAGGAGAGATTCGCAAGCTTGCTAGAAGCATCGGGTGACCATTTAAGCCGAATTGAAATATATCCTTCGTACTTTATAAAAATAATGGACTTTAAAGAGGAAGCTTGAAGACGATGAAGAAGCTTCGATGTCAACGATTTCGAATTCTTACAGTAATCGGACGAAGATGACATCGGATTGATGGCGAAAGTGATAAAACAGAAGAATTTAGAGATCTTAAAAATTTTAATAATAAACATTCCAGAAAGATGATGGCAGCAGAAGAGATTGATTACACATAATGGGAAGATGCTAAAAAATTTGTCGATCCTCCGTGTCTGCTACTACAATCTATTAGTGGAGAAAACTATTCGTAACCCATTGAAGTAGCCACTATGCTCCGTGAACTAAGTAATGCCGGCTACATACAATAATGACTTGTTTTACCTGCATGTTTATAAAATTGAAAAACAATTATTTACTTAGATTTAAAAAAAAATATGGTTTTATTTCTCGAAATTTTATTGATAACTAAGACTGAGTTCTCTCGACTGTGTGTCCATTGCATGTCCAGTGTGTCTATTTAATGTCCAGTTTGTGCATTACATGTCTAGTGTATGCATTGGCTGTCCATTGTGTCCATTGCATGTCCAATGTGTTCGTTGTGTGTCCAATTTGGCCACAGCATGTTTATTGTGTGCTTGCATTTCCATTGCATGTCCATACATGTATATTGCGTGTCCATTGCATGTAAAATGTTTCCATTGCGTGTCCAGTGTGTGCATTGCATGTCAGTTACGCATTATTTCCCTTTGTTTAATGTGTGTCGTTTAGTTTAATGTGCGTAGTTAAGACGGTAGTCAGGTCATGATTGGCCTCAGGGTTTGGAGATGCTTATCTATACGCTTGAAATTAAACATGACCTGTTTAAAATGTAAGACGAGTATCGTAGAAAAAAACATGTTGGTTCGGATTTGCTAGGCCTGTATGAATATGTGTTTTTCTAATTATTCGTTGCGATGTATTTTTTGTTTGTTTTGTATGGCATGGGTTTGACTCTGTGTTAGATAACATGTACGAGCGTTGGAACTTTAATATTGGCATCTATTTATTTACAACTTATACAAAATACATACCTACATGTTACAAAGTTTTACTGTCCTTTAATGTAGTTACCAGCACTGTGTACATCCCTTTACCAGTGATGTGGAAGACGTAGGATACCTTTAGCAGCACATGTTGCGTTGATTGTTCGAATGAAGTGGTCTTCTGGTTAAAGAATCTCTGAAACAGTTTTGAAGCCAATGCCCTAAAGTAAGTTCATCTTAGGGATAAAGTCAAAGTCACGAGGGCTTATGTCCAGGGAACAGGGTGGGTGGTACATCACTTCCAAGCTCCATCGATCGATCAAATTAGCCACAGTTTGAACTGCATGTGGCCGAGCTTTGTTTTGCAAAATGATGGGCGAGTCCTGCAGAACATGACGCCGCTACTTTCTCAAAGCTGGTCGCAGGTTGTGTTCCGAAATTTCAAAATTTATACTGCGCATTGACGGTCCACTGTGGAGGAACGGTATGTGTAAGGATAATACGATCAAAATCGTACACGTGAATCACCATAGCTTTCATATTGCTGGGGTTATGAAGAACATTCGATCTTCAGGGTGAACCGTAATAACCAATTTCAGTTGTGGCTCAAACGATTAGGCCCATGTCTCATCCAGTGAAATGATACGGCGTAAAAAGGGCCTCTTCTTCGCGTTCATACCGCTCCAAGTGGTCAAGAGCAGCGTCGTATTTTAACTTTTTCTGCATTTACGTCAAATAATTTGTAACCCATTCAGATGCAAGCTTTCTTATGCTCAGACATTTCTTCAGAATGTAAAGCACAGTCATATGCGCTAGTACTCTCAGTCCAGCTCACGAATCGTATGGCATCGATTAATGTCCAATAACATGTAAAGAGCATACACTTCTTCACTGACAATAGGACAACCTGACCTAAAATGTCTACCACATTTTCGCGTTCCTCATTGAAGGCTTTTCCCACATTACCACTGATGTGTAAGGAATTGCAGATTCCCCGCAAACCTCTTGAAGACCTTGATGACACAGTTGCGTTGTACGTCATCTGGAAAATTCATTATTTATACAACTACGATTTTCCTGTTTCGAAAACATCGTGACAAAACTACATTCGACCGCCAGCTAACTCAAAGCTCTGTACTTCTCGTCAGTGCGCGTGCGCGTGATGTGGAAAAAGCGTGAGGTAAGGAAGGTATGTAACTAACATGTAGCATAAATCACATTCTTTGGTTCTGTTGCATGACATCCCTACAGTAGTGTTGCCACAAGAAACGTTTACCCTCATACTACAAAATATTTCGGGGCGCAAATGTTACTTTGATAGGCTAGTGTTCCACTCTCGTTCCATTTTCGTATTTTGAAGCCATTACAACAAGTAATTTTCATGAACTGGGTTATAATTTTAACCATGTTTTTACATATTGATCTGATGGTCGGTAAGCAACGCCCCGCGTGTCTCGAGTGAGCAGCTGGATGGCCACCCGACGCTTCTGCTAGCTAGCGAATCTCTCCCCGCGTACGAGTTCAAAGTCTTTAACGCAACGGCAGACGGGCCTCATTCTACCAGCGCCTGCATCTAGCCTTTATACATATAAACATTAAACTTTAATTTGGAAACTTTAAACTTTAATTTAGAAACTTTGACTAATCGTACATGAATCATTTTTAATTCGCGTGTATTGGAAGTCATTTTCTATGCAAGGCAAAAATAAAATACAAAGTGGGTGGGTAGGTATCAATTACACGGTCCTTAGCACATGAGAGACTGTCACTTGATGTGTGCTAACTCCCCTGTCCTGCTTTTTCATGTGATATTTATGTTTTTAGTCATTTTACCTGGACCTTAGTCTGTTTAATGTATAACTAATATAATTAATGTACACTGTACTTCCTGGTATCAAACCGCGGACAGAATAAATCGAATACATCAACAGGTGATTTTTTTGATGACTTTAAAAACTTTCTCAAAATTTTATGTTTTCAATTACGAATCCCCAAGATGATAACTACTATTTTATCATTAGTTTACTGGAGGCTGGTAGACTAGGAATCTAAGCGTTTTTTAGAATTTTACCATAATTGTTTTTAATAAGTGATATTTACCTAGAACAAACATTTTTGCATCATCCAGGAATATGACAAAGGTCAGGAATCCATTAAAACAAAAACTATTTTAAAAGGAGACTTTTTTAAAGATTTTTGGGAATTTTTCCTGAATTTATAGTTAAATAATTAAAGAATTTCAAGATGTCGGTCAAAACGGCTGACAAGATGGCGGAAGCCACGGTAATAAATAATTACTCCACTCGAGCGGGTAAAAATTAAAATAATATGGTGGTGATGCTTTCTAGCAGACGAAAACAATATGCCGGACCCACTATGGCGGCCATGACCTCATATTGGCTGACGTAATATATTCGTTGGAATAAATGGTGGAGGGGAAATCTGTTGTGACTTCAGTAGAGGAAGGATCCATCGACATTTTTAATTGAATGACCTCACCGTGTTTGAAACATCGATTTTATAATGGTTTATATTAAATTTTATAACATAATTTTTTATGAAAATAAATTTTTTTCATGATTATATAGCTTCAAAATACGTATATTTAAAACGTGACGTGACGTGACGTCACTATTCAAAATGTTGGAAGGTTCTGGAATATAATATGTTGGGTGTAAAATATGGAAGATTTTATTATAAAATTTAATTAAATTTTAATTAAGAATTTTTTAAAATATATTTATTAATAAAGTTCATATTTACCCTCGCAAGGAATCGAACCGAAGATTAAAATGAATTAATTAAATAATTATTTGAAGTAAAAATTTTTTTTTATATTTTTTTATTTTTTTTTTTAATTTCTTGGTCAATAATAAAAGCATTTCAAGTTTAGAGTCAAGTTTAAAGTCATGGCCTCTGCTGGGGCTTTTGAGGAAAATTGTCCCACTCTGAGGAAAACTTCCCCATTATGAAGAAAATTGGCCTACTCTGAGGAAATTTGGCCCCTCTGGATATTTTGAGGGAAATAATGAGAAATTATCTTGAAAACAATCTTGGGTGGAACCATTTCTAAACGTTTTTTTTTCTCGTTAACTACACTAGTTAACACTATACATATTTACCTAATTGCTTCACACCACTAATAATTTATATTCATAACATAATTGAACAGATTTCAGTATCGATCATTTAAATGTATCATTAGCCTACAGATAGAAAAAAAGTTTTGGGTATGAAATATTCTGCACCACATTTAAGTAGTACGATTCAAATATTTTACAAACCCCAGAGACCGATCATTTTAAGTAATACAATGTTTGATTTGATTTAGATTTCAAAATGATTTGTAGAGACATGATGTGATAAATTTTGAATTATCGACAGTGTGGTACAATTAAAACACAATACAAATGAGAAACATAGGACGACACTTGATTTTGATGTGTATTAGGAACCATACAATGTGTGGAGAACAAAGTTGTCACAAGTAAGTCACTGTATAAATATTTAAATACTAAAAATAACATTTCCAACACTTATATGGTAAAACTAGGTTGAAACTTTCCATTTTTACAACGTGATACCTAATGAATGTTATACACTATAAAATTACAATTTATATTTATATACTTCAGAAATAAACCAATTGCAGACATTACAAACACAGAAAGGTAAAAAAAAAAACTGTAGTAGACATGTATAGCAATAGGATATCCGAGCCCTGGTGCCGGTTCGAGGTGCCTGGTACCAGTCCACCATCTTGAATTGTGACATTATGGCGGTCATCCTGGATGACCTTGAACTTTAACCTTGACCCCACTCACAATTTTGCATCCGCCATTTTGGATCCTGCCATTTTGGATTCCACCATTAATAATTACGACGTCACATACGCCATTTTGGATTCCAAATTTTATATTCTAGAATTTTCCGCAAATTTTGAATTATGATGTCATCTTTGCAATTTTCGTTATGGCCACCTACTTTAATATCCATAAATATTTACCAAACAAATAAGGGAAAATTTTAAAATGATAAAATATGTAAATAATAAAATTTTAATAAAACAATGTTCTGGCATTTGGAAATAATGACTTTAAGGCTGACATCTTAAAAATCCGTAATTAAAAGGGTAGGAAATTGAAAAAAAAAATTATAAAAAATTTTATATCAAAATTTTTATAAAATTATGTCAAGGAGCTCAGAGTCTTCGGTTTGAACCCGGTAAGGGCAAAAACAATTAACTTGGATCCTTCCTCCATGGAATCCTCTTGCAGACTGACATGCGACCACTAATATCAAGAAATATATTATAGGATCTATTATGACTTATTGTCCACCATCTTGTTTTCTTCATCTGGAAGCCGCCATATTGGATTATGACATTACAGCCTCAATCTGTTTTCGTCTCCTAGATGCTGCCATCGTGGATTGTGCCGGAAATTAGGCATTTCGTCACTTTTTTTAAATTTATTCTATAATTTTAATTTTTTTTGGGGTTTCCATTTTTTTTAATTTATCGGGTGGTTAATGGGGGTGATTTACTTTTTGTTAGGCCGGTGTACGCCACCGATTTAAACTTGGTGCCAGTGGACCGAAGCCCCTTCCCAGGGGGCCAATCTGATATTTTGCTGTCTAATGTGGACATGGTCAGCCCGGTTGAAATTTCTCTCGCCTGCAGTCACGTCCCGAGATTGTAATTTTAATTCCCTGCATGACCAAAACTGCTTTGAGCAGCTCCTGGGCTGCAAGCTGCTACCTTGTAGAGGCCTGCTGAGAAAAGCATGTCTCGTCACGAAGCAGTCTCCAGTGGAGCTGCGTTCCCACCTTAGTGGCTATTTCTGCCCCCCCTTCCTCCCTCTCCACCTCACTTCAGTTCTGAGAAATTAAGCTAAGAGCAGTGACCGGACGGGACGATGACCTTATGCAAAAACCTTCTCCCTGGTCCGACAGACACATCCCTGACATCTAGCGGCAAAAAAAAGTAACCGCGGGCCTGGTCGCCAGCGTGCAGAGCTTACCCTCATGACACCTGGTGGCAAGTCTGCTCACCACCTCAAGTAGTTACCCCTTACGCCGCTAGAAGGCAGCGTCGCGGTGCCATAAGGCACTATGCTTTCCTCTCGCGGCCCGGAGAAGTCGATTGTTCTTTGTTTTCGTTTCGGTCCGGTAGAGAGCGCGCATGTCGTGTTGTTGCCACGACCGCCTCGGACTCCTTCGGAAATTTTCGGCTTAGAACCGAACCTACCCCCTCCTTTGACCCGAGGCCTTACCGCCCGATTTAATTAGGGGTTTTGGCCGATTGCGGGGCACTCAGCCCTCTGACCTCAGCTACTGACCTCGTCTCATCTACGTCCTCTGCGCTAAGAGGCTTTTTGCGGGAACGGTGATTTTCGCGTGCACGAGAATGTAGTCAGTTTGCTTAAGGGATGTGATCCCGTTTGTACAGTAGCCAGGCAGAGGTAGTTTTTAGAAAAGTCATGCGTAGTTAAATTTTTATTTCTTCTTATTTAATTCTAAAAATCCGGTTTCGTCCGCGCATCTTGATTTCTCGGTCCGCGGCATCCTGATGTCGGCGCGAGACACCTAGTGAGCTCCGAACTCTACACCCTGGTTGGTGAGTAATTTTTTTCCTTTCCCCCCCCATTCCCGTTTGTTGGCCTTTTGCGCCGACGGTATAGGACTGTCTGGAAGCAAGTCTAATTCGTTCTGGATTTGATTTGGGTTTCAGACAGGGTCGAAGTGCTGGAGAGAGAAATTGCTCCCAGCTCGTGGTCCTGCACCTCCACTGCGGGTCACGTTAGAAGAGAGGTTTCCGCGACCCGACGTTATTTTTTGAAGACCCGGGTGGTAATGTGAAATCAACATCCCCCCCCCCCACGTTCTAGCTACGAACTACATTAATCGAATGAATAGCCTACCAGCGAACAGTGCTTTCCTCAAGAATATGTAGAATCAATAAAACTAATCATCGATGTAATTGTTGGGACATTCAAATTTGGTGCAATTTTTAAATTTTTGATTAGGTAATAATTTTTTGTTAAGGTGTAGTATGTATTGTTTTAATTAATCCTGGGGCGCCCCCTTTAACTTGGTTATTTACTAAGATTTTTATTGTCAGGTTTGAATAATACGAACACAAAATTCCTTAATAATAAAACAGGGAACCTATAGACCAAGCTACTTGTGTAGTGTTAATTTATTTATGATATACCTTGTTCCCTTAAAAGATCCACCAGCTCCCCAGTTGCTTGTGTCAGGGAGTTCCAAATTATCTTGTTCTCCACCTCGTGCCACCTCTGGTCAATAACTTAGTTGTCTCATTTTTCTTACCCAGCAGTTTCCAAGGCTGTTTATTAATTAATTTAAAATAATTCAACTTTGAGGCACGAGGGGCGTTTCAATTGGTAGCAGAGCATGGTTTGGTCTATAGGCATACCTAAATCGAGTAGGCATACCTAAAAAAAAATAATAATAATAAATATAAAAAAAAAATTAATTAAATTTTGTGATAGCAAATTTGTAATAATAACATTGTGAACTGATCGCTGGTACACCCGGTAGTTATATTGCTTTTCTATTTTAAAGTTATGATTGAGTTTTAAAGGCCCGTGTGGACTTAGTCTGCGCGCGGCGCAAGAAGTCGCGGCGTGCGGTCCGCTAGCAGGCCGGCAGCGAGACGTGTCTTATCACTCGGCTCAGCTAGCGTTCCCCCCCCCCCCCCCCCCCCATCATCCCGCTTGAGCCAGCGACACGCCCGTTATCTGAGGGCGACGACACGGCCCTGTTCCTCCCGCACACCCCTCTACCTTGTCCATCGTGGGAGACGACCTTGCGAGCGGCAGGTCAGTCCCCCTGTTGAGTATACAGGTTGGCAAGTCAAACTGACAGGGGAAGCTCGCGCAGTTGTCTGAGTAGTACGGCGACTCTTTACGCAAATAAGTTTGGGCACATACCCCCCCACCTTGAAAGTGTGACTTACTCCCCGCGCATTGGGGCTAGTTGGTAGTTTATATTAATATAGGAAGCCTTAGGAGGTATTTAAAATTAAGATAGTTTTTAAGGGAGGAGTATTTATGGTGTACGTTTGAATCGTACATGTGTGTTAAAATTTTGTTTTAATTAGCAGTAATTTAAGTCCGAGCAGTATGTTTAAGCCGGAGTTATTGCTGTCAGACGAGCTGACCTATGAGTTAAAGCTACGCAATTTGCCCTCCAGTGGCAATGTCCAAGTCCTCAGGAAGAGGCTCAGGGCCACCCTTCATGATGGTGTGCCCACTAGTGTATCGAATTTGGAATTAGATGTAACTGAAGAATTCAACCTGGCTTGCGCCAAGTTTTATGATATATCGGCTTTCGTAAGCTATCTAGATGTGGAGGAAAATTTACCCAATGTCGAGCGACATATAGTCAGGCTAAAACATGTTACTTGACGTTTGCAAAACCTGAAACAGCTTTCGGCAGACCTTCTCCATGGAATTTATATAAAAGATGTAGAACGATGTTTGCAACAGACGGCAGGTTTCCATTCAAAATTGGCGGCGAGAGCAGCCGTTTTGGAAGACACACGACGCAGTCAGCATTATGTGGCTGAGGCACAGGCTTTAGGCATCGATTGTCCCGCCTTCCCGGAAGGGGACGCTCCTAGCTTGCCCCTGGGAGTAGAGCAACCCGACACGCGACAATCAGAAGTACGGGCGACGGTAAACAGACAGGAGACGGAAACGAGCAGATTACCAGACGCAGCCCCTGACTCACAGCCACTAACGTCGCTTCCAAACCAACCGATACACGTATCTACCACTCATTCAGAGCCGCTTGTGCAGTCGACGACAGCGGCGACAAACATTACAACGGGTCATGTGACAACCCACCCCGTCACTAGCGTGACATTTTCACAGGGATTACCAACCATGGCACACCACATGACGCAACCATACCCACCAAACATGTTTTTCCCGTATCCGACCACTCAGGGCTATTTTAACCCTTATGCTCAATTTCAACCACAGTTTCCTTCATGGCAAACCACCCCACTTCCGAGTGCTGGTATTTTGCAGCCGCCACTCATAACGCCCCAGATCACTCCACCACAGGTCAGTCCCTCGGGTGCGACTCGGGAACAGATTCAGTCGCACCCGGTGCCACAAAATCAGCCTTCACCTTGGCCGGCAGGAGCCGCGGCTCAGCCCCACGACTCAGTATTGAGGAGCACGACAGCCCCAGAAACTGGCTACAGTTTATACGGAAAAATCACCCATCCTGTAGAAAGGCTACTCAAGGATTTGCCAGAGGCGTCGGGTCTGGACGCACACAAACTGATTGATTTCCTTCGAGTCTTGTTAAAGCTACGGCAAAAGGGAGGTATTCCCGACAAACAAATTTTTGAAATTGTTTACCCGTACACCCAAGCTCCCCTAAGTGAGAGGATCATGGCAGCCATTGAGAATGACCTCACTTTCGACGAGTTTCATGAAGACGTGTTAAATTTTTGTATACCGAGTAGGCTACTCACAAACATCCGGTTGGAGTGGTTTAACCGACTGCAGCAGCGTAATGAAGCCTTGCCAAATTATGTGGCTGACATACGAGAAGCCAACCAGGTACTCAGGTTAAAGGTTTCCGAGAGAGAGGTCGTGAGTACGATTCTAGACGGTTTGAACCCAGCGGAGCGCTCGCGCTCAGTGTTCCAGGCACGCCCCCAAAATTATGCTGAGCTTGACAAACTTTGCGTACACGCCACAAACATAGAATACGCTGATTTTCAGCGAAATAAACAAGCCACATTCGCTAGTCAACAAGGTAGCAGCGCGGGAACGGAGCGCAGTAATTCGCAACATAAGAATGCAGCACAGAAACATCAGGGCAATACATTTTTCTCTTCAAGGCCACAAGGGAGATATCAACAAAATGCACATTGTACTTTCTGTAAAAGAGACGGACATTCCCTGTCCCAGTGTTACCACAAAAACAACAAACAAAATGGCGACACTCCAAAAAACGCATAATGCGGTGGCCTGAACAACCTTATTCAGGGCCACCGAAAAATTCAAGTGTTAAAAATTTTTCTTATAAGTGGGAAGTTCAACTTGCGCCAACTAATGGCCGTACACAAGAAACACCAGAACACAAAAACAGTAATCCTAACAACAAGGAGTCCAGGAATAAAAGTAACAAGCGAGGTCACAATCATAAACAAAGAAAGCACAATAGCAGGAGAAATAACAAAAATAAGGGAAATGGTAATTCAACGCACACGTACTCATGTAAAACGTGTGTTGATCCTACAAATAAGGGCAAGAGAAAGTGCCACCAAATTTTTGGCAATATTCCTACAGTAATTCCGTATGCAGTAACAACGATTGGCGAACACACTGTATCGGGACTAATTGATACAGGATCAGCGCGCAGCCTGATTTCTGGGCAGTTATTTAACAAGTTAAAACAGAGCAAATTAATTCTAAGAACTGAGACCACTAAGTTACAATGTTTCACAGCTTCAGAGCAGCCATTAAATATTACGTTAGCAGTTGTGATCAAGGTGAAGATTGATTTATATTCATGGAATTTCCCATTTTTGGTGTCTGATCAACTTGCCACAGACCTAATCTACGGGTCTGATTTCATAGCCAAGACAGGTCTAATCATTAATCTTCAGGCGAAGAATTTTGTTTTCAAATTCAACATGGGTAATCCTATTCCTTGTGGGACCCCTGAACAAATAGTTTCAGTTCCGGCCGAGCCAACGGCAGCCATCTTGGATCAGGGTAACACCACTTCACACGAGCACCTTAATACACAGCAGCGGGCCACCATTGATAAATTATGCAGTAGTTTTCCAGATGTCTTGACTAGTAAACTAGGTCGCACAAATTTAGTCGAGTACCGAATTGAGTTAGCGGATAAATACCAGTGAGATCTCACCCTTATCAATTTTTAGGCCCTAAGATGCAGACGATGCGCAATCATGTTCAGGAGCTTTTGGAAAAAGGGGTAATCGAACCCTCGACCTCCGCCTACAGTTCCCCAGCTTTTCTGGTGCCTAAGGGCAAGGATCAACAACGATGTGTAATTGATTACAGAAAAGTTAATGAGAAAATAGTCATACAAAACATACATTGCCAGACCTAAATACCGCTTTTCATTGGTTCAGTAAGGCCAAATATTTTAGTATGTTTGATCTAAATTCTGCTTACCACCAAATTCCCCTTACTGCGGATTCAAAACCCATCACAGCCTTCTGTGTCCCGTGGAACTTGTACCAATACACAGTAGTACCTTTCGGACTTGCCACGGGAGCCAAAGTACTAACTCGACTCCTGGATCAGATACTAGGAGATCTAAAATTCAAAACAGTGTACAACTACCTAGACGATGTCGTCGTATATTCAGAAACATTCGAAGAACACATCAAACATTTAGAGGAAGTCCTAAGTAGATTTCGTAAAGCAGGGTTAACTGTAAACACAAAAAAGGTTAAGTTTGCAGTCCAAGAACTGTCTTTTCTAGGACACCTGGTTTCTAGCAAGGGAGTCACCATTGATCCTTCACGTACTCAAGCTATTCGTGATTTTCCGCCTCCCACAAACCCTAAGGGTATTTCACGTTTTATTGGTATGGCAAATTTTTACTCAAAATATATTCCTAATTTCGCTGAGCACGCAGCACCACTAAATACGTTGCGTAAGAAAAACACACCTTTCACATGGGGTCCGGAACAAGAAAAAGCTTTTAATTTCCTGAAACAGGCGATTTCTTCCCCGCCTGTACTCCGCATGGCAGACTTCACCAAACCTTTCATTTTACAGACTGATGCGTCCAGTGTGGCTATAGGCGCAGTACTGTCACAGGAAGTCGGAGGCTGCAGACAGCCTATTGCGTTTGCGTCGCGGACACTTACCCACTACGAGAGGAAAGCCTCCTCGATCTACGAATTAGAATGCCTCGCCATGGTTTTTGGCATTGACAAATTCCGCCAATTTATAGAACACAGGGAATTCCTGTTGGAGACAGATAATCAGGCATTAGCCTGGCTTTTGGCACACCCGAAACAATTAGGGAAACTCGGGCGATGGATTGCAAAAATTTCCTCTTTGAAGTTCAAAATCCAACATATTCGGGGCACACAGAATATAGTAGACGACACACTGTCTCGCATGTTCGAAAACCCAACTCAGACTCCGCCCGAAGGAACACCACTCTTATGTCAAGCCCTATTGACAGACTTTCCGTTGGCATTTCAGGATTTACAGAGCCAGCAGGAAGCTGACCCACATATTTCCAGTATTATTAAACGTTTTAGTTCAGGAACGGCGCCAAAATACTTTAGGATGTCTAAGGGGCTGTTGCAAAAACGCACCCCCCAATCAAAAACATACAAAATCGTGCTCCCGCAAAATCTACGTAATATGATATTCCATTATTATCACACCTCGCCGGTGGGCGCACACCTCGGTATATATAAGACCATTCAGGCTATCCGACGTCATTTCGTGTGGGACGGCATGCACAAGGACATCACCGAGCAGGTGAAACTATGCAAAATCTGTGCGCTGAGTAAGCCAGCGCAGAACACTCGTTTCGGTTATTTAACTTCAGATGTGGCCGAGCGCCCCATGCAAAAGATGTTTATCGACTTTATCGGGCCTTTCCCGCGCTCAAAGACAGGAAACACTATGCTGCTGGTGTGTATCGACGCCTTCACAAAATTTGTCTGGCTCATCCCCATGCGAAAAGCCACCGCAGAAAACACTGTATCTGCGCTACGTAATCAGATCTTCAAGACGTCGGGAGTCCCGTCTATAGTAGTGTCAGATAATGCAACCCAGTTCACTGCTAGGATTTTTAAGAACATGTGCTTCTCACATGGCATTCTGCACGTCACAACCTCGCCTTATTATCCACAGCCCTCGCATGCTGAGAGATTCAACCGCAATCTCCGGTCTGCTTTAATAGCTTACCATGAGCAGGAGCAGGATAAATGGGATTCGAATTTGGTGTGGCTGCAAATGGCCTTTAATTATGCACATCATGAAGGACACAAAAGTACTCCTTTCGGACTCATGTTCACTTACCGACCTAATACCCCTCTTTCAAATCTTTGGTCTTTGAATTACCTATTGCCCGATGATCCGAGAGACATCAGGGAGATTTGGAGAAGAGCTCGTAAAAATCTCAACCTGGCTCATGAGAGCAGAAAAAAGAAATACAACGAAAACCGATCTCCTAACCCTTACAGGGTAGGCGATTTTGTGCTTTGTAAGGCACACCCACTCAGCAAGGCAGTGGATAAGTTTTCCGCCAAGCTGGCGTACCGCTGGAGAGGTCCCTTTCAAATACAGCGATTTTTAACGCCAGTGACGGTTAGCCCAGCTGACCCCAGTTCGGGAGAATTCGTGACCAGAGCGCACATCTCCCATCTAAAGAAAACACATGCTGACTTAAAGTAGATGTGTTTAATTTCTTTACCCTAACATAGGGAACTCTCTAATATTAGGCATGCCAGAAATCCTCGAGGTCTTAAAAATCCATGGTACTAGAAATAAGAATGCTAGTTTTACGTTGTATTAGTTTTAAGTGGCCACTTAGTTAATAAACTCTTAGTTAATAATATTGTTTAAGGGTTATCGATATGTTGGACCTGAGAGGCGGACGCGTCTCAAAGGTGTTAGAATATAAGTAGTAGGATACAGGCGAACCTGGTACTAGTTTTACTGAGCAGTGTAAGTGTTGTTATTTTTTTCCTATATGCTCCGCATTCAAGCGGGGGAGTATGTGCCGGAAATTAAGCATTTCGTCCCTTTTTTAAATTTATTCTATAATTTTAAATTTTTTTGGGGTTTCCATTTTTTTTAATTTATCGGGTGGTTAATGGGGGTGATTTACTTTTTGTTAGGCCGGTGTACGCCACCGATTTAAACTTGGTGCCAGTGGACCTAAGCCCCTTCCCAGGGGGCCAATCTGATATTTTGCTGTCTAATGTGGACATGGTCAGCCCGGTTGAAATTTCTCTCGCCTGCAGTCACGTCCCGAGATTGTAATTTTAATTCCCTGCATGACCAAAACTGCTTTGAGCAGCTCCTGGGCTGCAAGCTGCTACCTTGTAGAGGCCTGCTGAGAAAAGCATGTCTCGTCACGAAGCAGTGTCCAGTGGAGCTGCGTTCCCACCTTAGTGGCTATTTCTGCCCCCCCTTCCTCTCTCTCCTCCTCACTTCAGTTCTGAGAAATTAAGCTAAGAGCAGTGACCGGACGGGACGATGACCTGATGCAAAAACCTTCTCCCTGGTCCGACAGACACATCCCTGACATCTAGCGGCAAAAAAAAGTAACCGCGGGCCTGGTCGCCAGCGTGCAGAGCTTACCCTCATGACACCTGGTGGCAAGTCTGCTCACCACCTCAAGTAGTTACCCCTTACGCCGCTAGAAGGCAGCGTCGCGGTGCCATAAGGCACTATGCTTTCCTCTCGCGGCCCGGAGAAGTCGATTGTTCTTTGTTTTCGTTTCGGTCCGGTAGAGAGCGCGCATGTCGTGTTGTTGCCACGACCGCCTCGGACTCCTTCGGAAATTTTCGGCTTAGAACCGAACCTACCCCCTCCTTTGACCCGAGGCCTTACCGCCCGATTTAATTAGGGGTTTTGGCCGATTGCGGGGCACTCAGCCCTCTGACCTCAGCTACTGACCTCGTCTCATCTACGTCCTCTGCGCTAAGAGGCTTTTTGCGGGAACGGTGATTTTCGCGTGCACGAGAATGTAGTCAGTTTGCTTAAGGGATGTGATCCCGTTTGTACAGTAGCCAGGCAGAGGTAGTTTTTAGAAAATCATGCGTAGTTAAATTTTTATTTCTTCTTATTTAATTCTAAAAATCCGGTTTCGTCCGCGCATCTTGATTTCTCGGTCCGCGGCATCCTGATGTCGGCGCGAGACACCTAGTGAGCTCCGAACTCTACACCCTGGTTGGTGAGTAATTTTTTTCCTTTCCCCCCCCATTCCCGTTTGTTGGCCTTTTGCGCCGACGGTATAGGACTGTCTGGAAGCAAGTCTAATTCGTTCTGGATTTGATTTGGGTTTCAGACAGGGTCGAAGTGCTGGAGAGAGAAATTGCTCCCAGCTCGTAGTCCTGCACCTCCACTGCGGGTCACGTTAGAAGAGAGGTTTCCGCGACCCGACGTTATTTTTTGAAGACCCGGGTGGTAATGTGAAATCAACATCCCCCCCCCCCCCCCACTTTCTAGCTACGAACTACATTAATCGAATGAATAGCCTACCAGCGAACAGTGCTTTCCTCAAGAATATGTAGAATCAATAAAACTAATCATCGATGTAATTGTTGGGACATTCAAATTTGGTGCAATTTTTAAATTTTTGATTAGGTAATAATTTTTTGTTAAGGTGTAGTATGTATTGTTTTAATTAATCCTGGGGCGCCCCCTTTAACTTGGTTATTTACTAAGATTTTTATTGTCAGGTTTGAATAATACGAACACAAAATTCCTTAATAATAAAACAGGGAACCTATAGACCAAGCTACTTGTGTAGTGTTAATTTATTTATGATATACCTTGTTCCCTTAAAAGATCCACCAGCTCCCCAGTTGCTTGTGTCAGGGAGTTCCAAATTATCTTGTTCTCCACCTCGTGCCACCTCTGGTCAATAACTTAGTTGTCTCATTTTTCTTACCCAGCAGTTTCCAAGGCTGTTTATTAATTAATTTAAATAATTCAACTTTGAGGCACGAGGGGCGTTTCAATTGGTAGCAGAGCATGGTTTGGTCTATAGGCATACCTAAATCGAGTAGGCATACCTAATAAAAAATAATAATAATAATAAATATAAAAAAAAAATTAATTAAATTTTGTGATAGCAAATTTGTAATAATAACATTGTTAACTGATCGCTGGTACACCCGGTAGTTATATTGCTTTTCTATTTTAAAGTTATGATTGAGTTTTAAAGGCCCGTGTGGACTTAGTCTGCACGCGGCGCAAGAAGTCGCGGCGTGCGGTCCGCTAGCAGGCCGGCAGCGAGACGTGTCTTATCACTCGGCTCAGCTGGCGTTCCCCCCCCCCCCCCCATCACCCCGCTTGAGCCAGCGACACGCCCGTTATCTGAGGGCGACGACACGGCCCTGTTCCTCCCGCACACCCCTCTCCCTTGTCCATCGTGGGAGACGACCTTGCGAGCGGCAGGTCAGTCCCCCTGTTGAGTATACAGGTTGGCAAGTCAAACTGACAGGGGAAGCTCGCGCAGTTGTCTGAGTAGTACGGCGACTCTTTACGCAAATAAGTTTGGGCACATACCCCCCCACCTTGAAAGTGTGACTTACTCCCCGCGCATTGGGGCTAGTTGGTAGTTTATATTAATATAGGAAGCCTTAGGAGGTATTTAAAATTAAGATAGTTTTTAAGGGAGGAGTATTTATGGTGTACGTTTGAATCGTACATGTGTGTTAAAATTTTGTTTTAATTAGCAGTAATTTAAGTCCGAGCAGTATGTTTAAGCCGGAGTTATTGCTGTCAGACGAGCTGACCTATGAGTTAAAGCTACGCAATTTGCCCTCCAGTGGCAATGTCCAAGTCCTCAGGAAGAGGCTCAGGGCCACCCTTCATGATGGTGTGCCCACTAGTGTATCGAATTTGGAATTAGATGTAACTGAAGAATTCAACCTGGCTTGCGCCAAGTTTTATGATATATCGGCTTTCGTAAGCTATCTAGATGTGGAGGAAAATTTACCCAATGTCGAGCGACATATAGTCAGGCTAAAACATGTTACTTGACGTTTGCAAAACCTGAAACAGCTTTCGGCAGACCTTCTCCATGGAATTTATATAAAAGATGTAGAACGATGTTTGCAACAGACGGCAGGTTTCCATTCAAAATTGGCGGCGAGAGCAGCCGTTTTGGAAGACACATGACGCAGTCAGCATTATGTGGCTGAGGCACAGGCTTTAGGCATCGATTGTCCCGCCTTCCCGGAAGGGGACGCTCCTAGCTTGCCCCTGGGAGTAGAGCAACCCGACACGCGACAATCAGAAGTACGGGCGACGGTAAACAGACAGGAGACGGAAACGAGCAGATTACCAGACGCAGCCCCTGACTCACAGCCACTAACGTCGCTTCCAAACCAACCGATACACGTATCTACCACTCATTCAGAGCCGCTTGTGCAGTCGACGACAGCGGCGACAAACATTACAACGGGTCATGTGACAACCCACCCCGTCACTAGCGTGACATTTTCACAGGGATTACCAACCATGGCACACCACATGACGCAACCATACCCACCAAACATGTTTTTCCCGTATCCGACCACTCAGGGCTATTTTAACCCTTATGCTCAATTTCAACCACAGTTTCCTTCATGGCAAACCACCCCACTTCCGAGTGCTGGTATTTTGCAGCCGCCACTCATAACGCCCCAGATCACTCCACCACAGGTCAGTCCCTCGGGTGCGACTCGGGAACAGATTCAGTCGCACCCGGTGCCACAAAATCAGCCTTCACCTTGGCCGGCAGGAGCCGCGGCTCAGCCCCACGACTCAGTATTGAGGAGCACGACAGCCCCAGAAACTGGCTACAGTTTATACGGAAAAATCACCCATCCTGTAGAAAGGCTACTCAAGGATTTGCCAGAGGCGTCGGGTCTGGACGCACACAAACTGATTGATTTCCTTCGAGTCTTGTTAAAGCTACGGCAAAAGGGAGGTATTCCCGACAAACAAATTTTTGAAATTGTTTACCCGTACACCCAAGCTCCCCTAAGTGAGAGGATCATGGCAGCCATTGAGAATGACCTCACTTTCGACGAGTTTCATGAAGACGTGTTAAATTTTTGTATACCGAGTAGGCTACTCACAAACATCCGGTTGGAGTGGTTTAACCGACTGCAGCAGCGTAATGAAGCCTTGCCAAATTATGTGGCTGACATACGAGAAGCCAACCAGGTACTCAGGTTAAAGGTTTCCGAGAGAGAGGTCGTGAGTACGATTCTAGACGGTTTGAACCCAGCGGAGCGCTCGCGCTCAGTGTTCCAGGCACGCCCCCAAAATTATGCTGAGCTTGACAAACTTTGCGTACACGCCACAAACATAGAATACGCTGATTTTCAGCGAAATAAACAAGCCACATTCGCTAGTCAACAAGGTAGCAGCGCGGGAACGGAGCGCAGTAATTCGCAACATAAGAATGCAGCACAGAAACATCAGGGCAATACATTTTTCTCTTCAAGGCCACAAGGGAGATATCAACAAAATGCACATTGTACTTTCTGTAAAAGAGACGGACATTCCCTGTCCCAGTGTTACCACAAAAACAACAAACAAAATGGCGACACTCCAAAAAACGCATAATGCGGTGGCCTGAACAACCTTATTCAGGGCCACCGAAAAATTCAAGTGTTAAAAATTTTTCTTATAAGTGGGAAGTTCAACTTGCGCCAACTAATGGCCGTACACAAGAAACACCAGTACACAAAAACAGTAATCCTAACAACAAGGAGTCCAGGAATAAAAGTAACAAGCGAGGTCACAATCATAAACAAAGAAAGCACAATAGCAGGAGAAATAACAAAAATAAGGGAAATGGTAATTCAACGCACACGTACTCATGTAAAACGTGTGTTGATCCTACAAATAAGGGCAAGAGAAAGTGCCACCAAATTTTTGGCAATATTCCTACAGTAATTCCGTATGCAGTAACAACGATTGGCGAACACACTGTATCGGGACTAATTGATACAGGATCAGCGCGCAGCCTGATTTCTGGGCAGTTATTTAACAAGTTAAAACAGAGCAAATTAATTCTAAGAACTGAGACCACTATGTTACAATGTTTCACAGCTTCAGAGCAGCCATTAAATATTACGTTAGCAGTTGTGATCAAGGTGAAGATTGATTTATATTCATGGAATTTCCCATTTTTGGTGTCTGATCAACTTGCCACAGACCTAATCTACGGGTCTGATTTCATAGCCAAGACAGGTCTAATCATTAATCTTCAGGCGAAGAATTTTGTTTTCAAATTCAACATGGGTAATCCTATTCCTTGTGGGACCCCTGAACAAATAGTTTCAGTTCCGGCCGAGCCAACGGCAGCCATCTTGGATCAGGGTAACACCACTTCACACGAGCACCTTAATACACAGCAGCGGGCCACCATTGATAAATTATGCAGTAGTTTTCCAGATGTCTTGACTAGTAAACTAGGTCGCACAAATTTAGTCGAGTACCGAATTGAGTTAGCGGATAAATACCAGTGAGATCTCACCCTTATCAATTTTTAGGCCCTAAGATGCAGACGATGCGCAATCATGTTCAGGAGCTTTTGGAAAAAGGGGTAATCGAACCCTCGACCTCCGCCTACAGTTCCCCAGCTTTTCTGGTGCCTAAGGGCAAGGATCAACAACGATGTGTAATTGATTACAGAAAAGTTAATGAGAAAATAGTCATACAAAACATACATTGCCAGACCTAAATACCGCTTTTCATTGGTTCAGTAAGGCCAAATATTTTAGTATGTTTGATCTAAATTCTGCTTACCACCAAATTCCCCTTACTGCGGATTCAAAACCCATCACAGCCTTCTGTGTCCCGTGGAACTTGTACCAATACACAGTAGTACCTTTCGGACTTGCCACGGGAGCCAAAGTACTAACTCGACTCCTGGATCAGAAACTAGGAGATCTAAAATTCAAAACAGTGTACAACTACCTAGACGATGTCGTCGTATATTCAGAAACATTCGAAGAACACATCAAACATTTAGAGGAAGTCCTAAGTAGATTTCGTAAAGCAGGGTTAACTGTAAACACAAAAAAGGTTAAGTTTGCAGTCCAAGAACTGTCTTTTCTAGGACACCTGGTTTCTAGCAAGGGAGTCACCATTGATCCTTCACGTACTCAAGCTATTCGTGATTTTCCGCCTCCCACAAACCCTAAGGGTATTTCACGTTTTATTGGTATGGCAAATTTTTACTCAAAATATATTCCTAATTTCGCTGAGCACGCAGCACCACTAAATACGTTGCGTAAGAAAAACACACCTTTCACATGGGGTCCGGAACAAAAAAAAGCTTTTAATTTCCTGAAACAGGCGATTTCTTCCCCGCCTGTACTCCGCATGGCAGACTTCACCAAACCTTTCATTTTACAGACTGATGCGTCCAGTGTGGCTATAGGCGCAGTACTGTCACAGGAAGTCGGAGGCTGCAGACAGCCTATTGCGTTTGCGTCGCGGACACTTACCCACTACGAGAGGAAAGCCTCCTCGATCTACGAATTAGAATGCCTCGCCATGGTTTTTGGCATTGACAAATTCCGCCAATTTATAGAACACAGGGAATTCCTGTTGGAGACAGATAATCAGGCATTAGCCTGGCTTTTGGCACACCCGAAACAATTAGGGAAACTCGGGCGATGGATTGCAAAAATTTCCTCTTTGAAGTTCAAAATCCAACATATTCGGGGCACACAGAATATAGTAGAGGACACACTGTCTCGCATGTTCGAAAACCCAACTCAGACTCCGCCCGAAGGAACACCACTCTTATGTCAAGCCCTATTGACAGACTTTCCGTTGGCATTTCAGGATTTACAGAGCCAGCAGGAAGCTGACCCACATATGTCCAGTATTATTAAACGTTTTAGTTCAGGAACGGCGCCAAAATACTTTAGGATGTCTAAGGGGCTGTTGCAAAAACGCACCCCCCAATCAAAAACATACAAAATCGTGCTTCCGCAAAATCTACGTAATATGATATTCCATTATTATCACACCTCGCCGGTGGGCGCACACCTCGGTATATATAAGACCATTCAGGCTATCCGACGTCATTTCGTGTGGGACGGCATGCACAAGGACATCACCGAGCAGGTGAAACTATGCAAAATCTGTGCGCTGAGTAAGCCAGCGCAGAACACTCGTTTCGGTTATTTAACTTCAGATGTGGCCGAGCGCCCCATGCAAAAGATGTTTATCGACTTTGTCGGGCCTTTCCCGCGCTCAAAGACAGGAAACACTATGCTGCTGGTGTGTATCGACGCCTTCACAAAATTTGTCTGGCTCATCCCCATGCGAAAAGCCACCGCAGAAAACACTGTATCTGCGCTACGTAATCAGATCTTCAAGACGTCGGGAGTCCCGTCTATAGTAGTGTCAGATAATGCAACCCAGTTCACTGCTAGGATTTTTAAGAACATGTGCTTCTCACATGGCATTCTGCACGTCACAACCTCGCCTTATTATCCACAGCCCTCGCATGCTGAGAGATTCAACCGCAATCTCCGGTCTGCTTTAATAGCTTACCATGAGCAGGAGCAGGATAAATGGGATTCGAATTTGGTGTGGCTGCAAATGGCCTTTAATTATGCACATCATGAAGGACACAAAAGTACTCCTTTCGGACTCATGTTCACTTACCGACCTAATACCCCTCTTTCAAATCTTTGGTCTTTAAATTACCTATTGCCCGATGATCCGAGAGACATCAGGGAGATTTGGAGAAGAGCTCGTAAAAATCTCAACCTGGCTCATGAGAGCAGAAAAAAGAAATACAACGAAAACCGATCTCCTAACCCTTACAGGGTAGGCGATTTTGTGCTTTGTAAGGCACACCCACTCAGCAAGGCAGTGGATAAGTTTTCCGCCAAGCTGGCGTACCGCTGGAGAGGTCCCTTTCAAATACAGCGATTTTTAACGCCAGTGACGGTTAGCCCAGCTGACCCCAGTTCGGGAGAATTCGTGACCAGAGCGCACATCTCCCATCTAAAGAAAACACATGCTGACTTAAAGTAGATGTGTTTAATTTCTTTACCCTAACATAGGGAACTCTCTAATATTAGGCATGCCAGAAATCCTCGAGGTCTTAAAAATCCATGGTACTAGAAATAAGAATGCTAGTTTTACGTTGTATTAGTTTTAAGTGGCCACTTAGTTAATAAACTCTTAGTTAATAATATTGTTTAAGGGTTATCGATATGTTGGACCTGAGAGGCGGACGCGTCTCAAAGGTGTTAGAATATAAGTAGTAGGATACAGGCGAACCTGGTACTAGTTTTACTGAGCAGTGTAAGTGTTGTTATTTTTTTCCTATATGCTCCGCATTCAAGCGGGGGAGTATGTGCCGGAAATTAAGCATTTCGTCACTTTTTTAAATTTATTCTATAATTTTAAATTTTTTTGGGGTTTCCATTTTTTTTAATTTATCGGGTGGTTAATGGGGGTGATTTACTTTTTGTTAGGCCGGTGTACGCCACCGATTTAAACTTGGTGCCAGTGGACCTAAGCCCCTTCCCAGGGGGCCAATCTGATATTTTGCTGTCTAATGTGGACATGGTCAGCCCGGTTGAAATTTCTCTCGCCTGCAGTCACGTCCCGAGATTGTAATTTTAATTCCCTGCATGACCAAAACTGCTTTGAGCAGCTCCTGGGCTGCAAGCTGCTACCTTGTAGAGGCCTGCTGAGAAAAGCATGTCTCGTCACGAAGCAGTCTCCAGTGGAGCTGCGTTCCCACCTTAGTGGCTATTTCTGCCCCCCCTTCCTCTCTCTCCTCCTCACTTCAGTTCTGAGAAATTAAGCTAAGAGCAGTGACCGGACGGGACGATGACCTGATGCAAAAACCTTCTCCCTGGTCCGACAGACACATCCCTGACATCTAGCGGCAAAAAAAAGTAACCGCGGGCCTGGTCGCCAGCGTGCAGAGCTTACCCTCATGACACCTGGTGGCAAGTCTGCTCACCACCTCAAGTAGTTACCCCTTACGCCGCTAGAAGGAAGCGTCGCGGTGCCATAAGGCACTATGCTTTCCTCTCGCGGCCCGGAGAAGTCGATTGTTCTTTGTTTTCGTTTCGGTCCGGTAGAGAGCGCGCATGTCGTGTTGTTGCCACGACCGCCTCGGACTCCTTCGGAAATTTTCGGCTTAGAACCGAACCTACCCCCTGCTTTGACCCGAGGCCTTACCGCCCGATTTAATTAGGGGTTTTGGCCGATTGCGGGGCACTCAGCCCTCTGACCTCAGCTACTGACCTCGTCTCATCTACGTCCTCTGCGCTAAGAGGCTTTTTGCGGGAACGGTGATTTTCGCGTGCACGAGAATGTAGTCAGTTTGCTTAAGGGATGTGATCCCGTTTGTACAGTAGCCAGGCAGAGGTAGTTTTTAGAAAATCATGCGTAGTTAAATTTTTATTTCTTCTTATTTAATTCTAAAAATCCGGTTTCGTCCGCGCATCTTGATTTCTCGGTCCGCGGCATCCTGATGTCGGCGCGAGACACCTAGTGAGCTCCGAACTCTACACCCTGGTTGGTGAGTAATTTTTTTCCTTTCCCCCCCCATTCCCGTTTGTTGGCCTTTTGCGCCGACGGTATAGGACTGTCTGGAAGCAAGTCTAATTCGTTCTGGATTTGATTTGGGTTTCAGACAGGGTCGAAGTGCTGGAGAGAGAAATTGCTCCCAGCTCGTGGTCCTGCACCTCCACTGCGGGTCACGTTAGAAGAGAGGTTTCCGCGACCCGACGTTATTTTTTGAAGACCCGGGTGGTAATGTGAAATCAACATCCCCCCCCCCCCCCCACTTTCTAGCTACGAACTACATTAATCAAATGAATAGCCTACCAGCGAACAGTGCTTTCCTCAAGAATATGTAGAATCAATAAAACTAATCATCGATGTAATTGTTGGGACATTCAAATTTGGTGCAATTTTTAAATTTTTGATTAGGTAATAATTTTTTGTTAAGGTGTAGAATGTATTGTTTTAATTAATCCTGGGGCGCCCCCTTTAACTTGGTTATTTACTAAGATTTTTATTGTCAGGTTTGAATAATACGAACACAAAATTCCTTAATAATAAAACAGGGAACCTATAGACCAAGCTACTTGTGTAGTGTTAATTTATTTATGATATACCTTGTTCCCTTAAAAGATCCACCAGCTCCCCAGTTGCTTGTGTCAGGGAGTTCCAAATTATCTTGTTCTCCACCTCGTGCCACCTCTGGTCAATAACTTAGTTGTCTCATTTTTCTTACCCAGCAGTTTCCAAGGCTGTTTATTAATTAATTTAAAATAATTCAACTTTGAGGCACGAGGGGCGTTTCAATTGGTAGCAGAGCATGGTTTGGTCTATAGGCATACCTAAATCGAGTAGGCATACCTAAAAAAATAATAATAATAATAATAAATATAGAAAAAAAATTAATTAAATTTTGTGATAGCAAATTTGTAATAATAACATTGTGAACTGATCGCTGGTACACCCGGTAGTTATATTGCTTTTCTATTTTAAAGTTATGATTGAGTTTTAAAGGCCCGTGTGGACTTAGTCTGCGCGCGGCGCAAGAAGTCGCGGCGTGCGGTCCGCTAGCAGGCCGGCAGCGAGACGTGTCTTATCACTCGGCTCAGCTGGCGTTCCCCCCCCCCCCCCCCCCATCCCCCCGCTTGAGCCAGCGACACGCCCGTTATCTGAGGGCGACGACACGGCCCTGTTCCTCCCGCACACCCCTCTCCCTTGTCCATCGTGGGAGACGACCTTGCGAGCGGCAGGTCAGTCCCCCTGTTGAGTATACAGGTTGGCAAGTCAAACTGACAGGGGAAGCTCGCGCAGTTGTCTGAGTAGTACGGCGACTCTTTACGCAAATAAGTTTGGGCACATACCCCCCCACCTTGAAAGTGTGACTTACTCCCCGCGCATTGGGGCTAGTTGGTAGTTTATATTAATATAGGAAGCCTTAGGAGGTATTTAAAATTAAGATAGTTTTTAAGGGAGGAGTATTTATGGTGTACGTTTGAATCGTACATGTGTGTTAAAATTTTGTTTTAATTAGCAGTAATTTAAGTCCGAGCAGTATGTTTAAGCCGGAGTTATTGCTGTCAGACGAGCTGACCTATGAGTTAAAGCTACGCAATTTGCCCTCCAGTGGCAATGTCCAAGTCCTCAGGAAGAGGCTCAGGGCCGCCCTTCATGATGGTGTGCCCACTAGTGTATCGAATTTGGAATTAGATGTAACTGAAGAATTCAACCTGGCTTGCGCCAAGTTTTATGATATATCGGCTTTCGTAAGCTATCTAGATGTGGAGGAAAATTTACCCAATGTCGAGCGACATATAGTCAGGCTAAAACATGTTACTTGACGTTTGCAAAACCTGAAACAGCTTTCGGCAGACCTTCTCCATGGAATTTATATAAAAGAGGTAGAACGATGTTTGCAACAGACGGCAGGTTTCCATTCAAAATTGGCGGCGAGAGCAACCGTTTTGGAAGACACACGACGCAGTCAGCATTATGTGGCTGAGGCACAGGCTTTAGGCATCGATTGTCCCGCCTTCCCGGAAGGGGACGCTCCTAGCTTGCCCCTGGGAGTAGAGCAACCCGACACGCGACAATCAGAAGTACGGGCGACGGTAAACAGACAGGAGACGGAAACGAGCAGATTACCAGACGCAGCCCCTGACTCACAGCCACTAACGTCGCTTCCAAACCAACCGATACACGTATCTACCACTCATTCAGAGCCGCTTGTGCAGTCGACGACAGCGGCGACAAACATTACAACGGGTCATGTGACAACCCACCCCGTCACTAGCGTGACATTTTCACAGGGATTACCAACCATGGCACACCACATGACGCAACCATACCCACCAAACATGTTTTTCCCGTATCCGACCACTCAGGGCTATTTTAACCCTTATGCTCAATTTCAACCACAGTTTCCTTCATGGCAAACCACCCCACTTCCGAGTGCTGGTATTTTGCAGCCGCCACTCATAACGCCCCAGATCACTCCACCACAGGTCAGTCCCTCGGGTGCGACTCGGGAACAGATTCAGTCGCACCCGGTGCCACAAAATCAGCCTTCACCTTGGCCGGCAGGAGCCGCGGCTCAGCCCCACGACTCAGTATTGAGGAGCACGACAGCCCCAGAAACTGGCTACAGTTTATACGGAAAAATCACCCATCCTGTAAAAAGTCTACTCAAGGATTTGCCAGAGGCGTCGGGTCTGGACGCACACAAACTGATTGATTTCCTTCGAGTCTTGTTAAAGCTACGGCAAAAGGGAGGTATTCCCGACAAACAAATTTTTGAAATTGTTTACCCGTACACCCAAGCTCCCCTAAGTGAGAGGATCATGGCAGCCATTGAGAATGACCTCACTTTCGACGAGTTTCATGAAGACGTGTTAAATTTTTGTATACCGAGTAGGCTACTCACAAACATCCGGTTGGAGTGGTTTAACCGACTGCAGCAGCGTAATGAAGCCTTGCCAAATTATGTGGCCGACATACGAGAAGCCAACCAGGTACTCAGGTTAAAGGTTTCCGAGAGAGAGGTCGTGAGTACGATTCTAGACGGTTTGAACCCAGCGGAGCGCTCGCGCCTAGTGTTCCAGGCACGCCCCCAAAATTATGCTGAGCTTGACAAACTTTGCGTACACGCCACAAACATAGAATATGCTGATTTTCAGCGAAATAAACAAGCCACATTCGCTAGTCAACAAGGTAGCAGCGCGGGAACGGAGCGCAGTAATTCGCAACATAAGAATGCAGCACAGAAACATCAGGGCAATACATTTTTCTCTTCAAGGCCACAAGGGAGATATCAACAAAATGCACATTGTACTTTCTGTAAAAGAGACGGACATTCCTTGTCCCAGTGTTACCACAAAAACAACAAACAAAATGGCGACACTCCAAAAAACGCATAATGCGGTGGCCTGAACAACCTTATTCAGGGCCACCGAAAAATTCAAGTGTTAAAAATTTTTCTTATAAGTGGGAAGTTCAACTTGCGCCAAGTAATGGCCGTACACAAGAAACACCAGTACACAAAAACAGTAATCCTAACAACAAGGAGTCCAGGAATAAAAGTAACAAGCGAGGTCACAATCATAAACAAAGAAAGCACAATAGCAGGAGAAATAACAAAAATAAGGGAAATGGTAATTCAACGCACACATACTCATGTAAAACGTGTGTTGATCCTACAAATAAGGGCAAGAGAAAGTGCCACCAAATTTTTGGCAATATTCCTACAGTAATTCCGTATGCAGTAACAACGATTGGCGAACACACTGTATCGGGACTAATTGATACAGGATCAGCGCGCAGCCTGATTTCTGGGCAGTTATTTAACAAGTTAAAACAGAGCAAATTAATTCTAAGAACTGAGACCACTAAGTTACAATGTTTCACAGCTTCAGAGCAGCCATTAAATATTACGTTAGCAGTTGTGATCAAGGTGAAGATTGATTTATATTCATGGAATTTCCCATTTTTGGTGTCTGATCAACTTGCCACAGACCTAATCTACGGGTCTGATTTCATAGCCAAGACAGGTCTAATCATTAATCTTCAGGCGAAGAATTTTGTTTTCAAATTCAACATGGGTAATCCTATTCCTTGTGGGACCCCTGAACAAATAGTTTCAGTTCCGGCCGAGCCAACGGCAGCCATCTTGGATCAGGGTAACACCACTTCACACGAGCACCTTAATACACAGCAGCGGGCCGCCATTGATAAATTATGCAGTAGTTTTCCAGATGTCTTGACTAGTAAACTAGGTCGCACAAATTTAGTCGAGTACCGAATTGAGTTAGCGGATAAAATACCAGTGAGATCTCACCCTTATCAATTTTTAGGCCCTAAGATGCAGACGATGCGCAATCATGTTCAGGAGCTTTTGGAAAAAGGGGTAATCGAACCCTCGACCTCCGCCTACAGTTCCCCAGCTTTTCTGGTGCCTAAGGGCAAGGATCAACAACGATGTGTAATTGATTACAGAAAAGTTAATGAGAAAATAGTCATACAAAACATACATTGCCAGACCTAAATACCGCTTTTCATTGGTTCAGTAAGGCCAAATATTTTAGTATGTTTGATCTCAATTCTGCTTACCACCAACTTCCCCTTACTGCGGATTCAAAACCCATCACAGCCTTCTGTGTCCCGTGGAACTTGTACCAATACACAGTAGTACCTTTCGGACTTGCCACGGGAGCCCAAGTACTAACTCGACTCCTGGATCAGATACTAGGAGATCTAAAATTCAAAACAGTGTACAACTACCTAGACGATGTCGTCGTATATTCAGAAACATTCGAAGAACACATCAAACATTTAGAGGAAGTCCTAAGTAGATTTCGTAAAGCAGGGTTAACTGTAAACACAAAAAAGGTTAAGTTTGCAGTCCAAGAACTGTCTTTTCTAGGACACCTGGTTTCTAGCAAGGGAGTCACCATTGATCCTTCACGTACTCAAGCTATTCGTGATTTTCCGCCTCCCACAAACCCTAAGGGTATTTCACGTTTTATTGGTATGGCAAATTTTTACTCAAAATATATTCCTAATTTCGCTGAGCACGCAGCACCACTAAATACGTTGCGTAAGAAAAACACACCTTTCACATGGGGTCCGGAACAAGAAAAAGCTTTTAATTTCCTGAAACAGGCGATTTCTTCCCCGCCTGTACTCCGCATGGCAGACTTCACCAAACCTTTCATTTTACAGACTGATGCGTCCAGTGTGGCTATAGGCGCAGTACTGTCACAGGAAGTCGGAGGCTGCAGACAGCCTATTGCGTTTGCGTCGCGGACACTTACCCACTACGAGAGGAAAGCCTCCTCGATCTACGAATTAGAATGCCTCGCCATGGTTTTTGGCATTGACAAATTCCGCCAATTTATAGAACACAGGGAATTCCTGTTGGAGACAGATAATCAGGCATTAGCCTGGCTTTTGGCACACCCGAAACAATTAGGGAAACTCGGGCGATGGATTGCAAAAATTTCCTCTTTGAAGTTCAAAATCCAACATATTCGGGGCACACAGAATATAGTAGACGACACACTGTCTCGCATGTTCGAAAACCCAACTCAGACTCCGCCCGAAGGAACACCACTCTTATGTCAAGCCCTATTGACAGACTTTCCGTTGGCATTTCAGGATTTACAGAGCCAGCAGGAAGCTGACCCACACATTTCCAGTATTATTAAACGTTTTAGTTCAGGAACGGCGCCAAAATACTTTAGGATGTCTAAGGGGCTGTTGCAAAAACGCACCCCCCAATCAAAAACATACAAAATCGTGCTCCCGCAAAATCTACGTAATATGATATTCCATTATTATCACACCTCGCCGGTGGGCGCACACCTCGGTATATATAAGACCATTCAGGCTATCCGACGTCATTTCGTGTGGGACGGCATGCACAAGGACATCACCGAGCAGGTGAAACTATGCAAAATCTGTGCGCTGAGTAAGCCAGCGCAGAACACTCGTTTCGGTTATTTAACTTCAGATGTGGCCGAGCGCCCCATGCAAAAGATGTTTATCGACTTTGTCGGGCCTTTCCCGCGCTCAAAGACAGGAAACACTATGCTGCTGGTGTGTATCGACGCCTTCACAAAATTTGTCTGGCTCATCCCCATGCGAAAAGCCACCGCAGAAAACACTGTATCTGCGCTACGTAATCAGATCTTCAAGACGTCGGGAGTCCCGTCTATAGTAGTGTCAGATAATGCAACCCAGTTCACTGCTAGGATTTTTAAGAACATGTGCTTCTCACATGGCATTCTGCACGTCACAACCTCGCCTTATTATCCACAGCCCTCGCATGCTGAGAGATTCAACCGCAATCTCCGGTCTGCTTTAATAGCTTACCATGCGCAGGAGCAGGATAAATGGGATTCGAATTTGGTGTGGCTGCAAATGGCCTTTAATTATGCACATCATGAAGGACACAAAAGTACTCCTTTCGGACTCATGTTCACTTACCGACCTAATACCCCTCTTTCAAATCTTTGGTCTTTGAATTACCTATTGCCCGATGATCCGAGAGACATCAGGGAGATTTGGAGAAGAGCTCGTAAAAATCTCAACCTGGCTCATGAGAGCAGAAAAAAGAAATACAACGAAAACCGATCTCCTAACCCTTACAGGGTAGGCGATTTTGTGCTTTGTAAGGCACACCCACTCAGCAAGGCAGTGGATAAGTTTTCCGCCAAGCTGGCGTACCGCTGGAGAGGTCCCTTTCAAATACAGCGATTTTTAACGCCAGTGACGGTTAGCCCAGCTGACCCCAGTTCGGGAGAATTCGTGACCAGAGCGCACATCTCCCATCTAAAGAAAACACATGCTGACTTAAAGTAGATGTGTTTAATTTCTTTACCCTAACATAGGGAACTCTCTAATATTAGGCATGCCAGAAATCCTCGAGGTCTTAAAAATCCATGGTACTAGAAATAAGAATGCTAGTTTTACATTGTATTAGTTTTAAGTGGCCACTTAGTTAATAAACTCTTAGTTAATAATATTGTTTAAGGGTTATCGATATGTTGGACCTGAGAGGCGGACGCGTCTCAAAGGTGTTAGAATATAAGTAGTAGGATACAGGCGAACCTGGTACTAGTTTTACTGAGCAGTGTAAGTGTTGTTATTTTTTTCCTATATGCTCCGCATTCAAGCGGGGGAGTATGTGCCGGAAATTAAGCATTTCGTCACTTTTTTAAATTTATTCTATAATTTTAAATTTTTTTGGGGTTTCCATTTTTTTTAATTTATCGGGTGGTTAATGGGGGTGATTTACTTTTTGTTAGGCCGGTGTACGCCACCGATTTAAACTTGGTGCCAGTGGACCGAAGCCCCTTCCCAGGGGGCCAATCTGATATTTTGCTGTCTAATGTGGACATGGTCAGCCCGGTTGATATTTCTCTCGCCTGCAGTCACGTCCCGAGATTGTAATTTTAATTCCCTGCATGACCAAAACTGCTTTGAGCAGCTCCTGGGCTGCAAGCTGCTACCTTGTAGAGGCCTGCTGAGAAAAGCATGTCTCGTCACGAAGCAGTCTCCAGTGGAGCTGCGTTCCCACCTTAGTGGCTATTTCTGCCCCCCCTTCCTCTCTCTCCTCCTCACTTCAGTTCTGAGAAATTAAGCTAAGAGCAGTGACCGGACGGGACGATGACCTGATGCAAAAACCTTCTCCCTGGTCCGACAGACACATCCCTGACATCTAGCGGCAAAAAAAAGTAACCGCGGGCCTGGTCGCCAGCGTGCAGAGCTTACCCTCATGACACCTGGTGGCAAGTCTGCTCACCACCTCAAGTAGTTACCCCTTACGCCGCTAGAAGGAAGCGTCGCGGTGCCATAAGGCACTATGCTTTCCTCTCGCGGCCCGGAGAAGTCGATTGTTCTTTGTTTTCGTTTCGGTCCGGTAGAGAGCGCGCATGTCGTGTTGTTGCCACGACCGCCTCGGACTCCTTCGGAAATTTTCGGCTTAGAACCGAACCTACCCCCTCCTTTGACCCGAGGCCTTACCGCCCGATTTAATTAGGGGTTTTGGCCGATTGCGGGGCACTCAGCCCTCTGACCTCAGCTACTGACCTCGTCTCATCTACGTCCTCTGCGCTAAGAGGCTTTTTGCGGGAACGGTGATTTTCGCGTGCACGAGAATGTAGTCAGTTTGCTTAAGGGATGTGATCCCGTTTGTACAGTAGCCAGGCAGAGGTAGTTTTTAGAAAAGTCATGCGTAGTTAAATTTTTATTTCTTCTTATTTAATTCTAAAAATCCGGTTTCGTCCGCGCATCTTGATTTCTCGGTCCGCGGCATCCTGATGTCGGCGCGAGACACCTAGTGAGCTCCGAACTCTACACCCTGGTTGGTGAGTAATTTTTTTCCTTTCCCCCCCATTCCCGTTTGTTGGCCTTTTGCGCCGACGGTATAGGACTGTCTGGAAGCAAGTCTAATTCGTTCTGGATTTGATTTGGGTTTCAGACAGGGTCGAAGTGCTGGAGAGAGAAATTGCTCCCAGCTCCACTGCGGGTCACGTTAGAAGAGAGGTTTCCGCGACCCGACGTTATTTTTTGAAGACCCGGGTGGTAATGTGAAATCAACATCCCCCCCCCCCCCCCCACTTTCTAGCTACGAACTACATTAATCGAATGAATAGCCTACCAGCGAACAGTGCTTTCCTCAAGAATATGTAGAATCAATAAAACTAATCATCGATGTAATTGTTGGGACATTCAAATTTGGTGCAATTTTTAAATTTTTGATTAGGTAATAATTTTTTGTTAAGGTGTAGTATGTATTGTTTTAATTAATCCTGGGGCGCCCCCTTTAACTTGGTTATTTACTAAGATTTTTATTGTCAGGTTTGAATAATACGAACACAAAATTCCTTAATAATAAAACAGGGAACCTATAGACCAAGCTACTTGTGTAGTGTTAATTTATTTATGATATACCTTGTTCCCTTAAAAGATCCACCAGCTCCCCAGTTGCTTGTGTCAGGGAGTTCCAAATTATCTTGTTCTCCACCTCGTGCCACCTCTGGTCAATAACTTAGTTGTCTCATTTTTCTTACCCAGCAGTTTCCAAGGCTCTTTTTTAATTAATTTAAAATAATTCAACTTTGAGGCACGAGGGGCGTTACAGGATTATGACATTATAGCCGCTATATTGTTTTTGTCTGCTAGAGGCAGCTATCATTATTTTTAGTACTTTATAATAGGAGTGATACTAATGTCAAGTAGTGCACACATCGGCTGATATAGAAAGTTGTTTAATCTGGATTTCAGTACTCGCTACTAGGAGTTCTATTACACATTATCTGCCAGAGTGGGCTGCCACCTTATTATTTTAATTTTCACCTGCTAGATTGCATTAGTATTTATTACCTTTAATCCGCCATTTTGTCAGCCGTCTTGGCTGCTATCTTGAAAATATGTAATTATTTAGCTAGAATATCAGGATCTATCCCAAATTTCATCAAACATTCAGTCATTAATTTACTAATTTATTCGATCGATTCCTGTCCTTGGTTTATAATTTATCTTTTGAAAAAATGATTATATTAAATAAAAAAATTTGATAGATTTAAAGCATTTAATAAAAAAAGGTAAAAATCCTAAAAGTGGCTAATATTCCTCAACTACCATCCTCAAGCAAGCTCATAAAAACTTACTGCCATCATGAAAATTTGTAATTATATTTGCTAGAAATTTGGAAAAAAATCCTAAAACAATAAAAAAAAAACCATTTAATTTACTGTTTAACTAGGTCGATTCCGGCCCTTGGTTCGATCATTGTCAATTCTAAAAATTATTTTATGGTCTTAACTATTTATTTAATTAATCATCCTAACTTCAACCAAAGACTCCTGCTGGCTAAATAAATATGTTACTCGATATTACTATGGCTACCAATGAAGTCTTTTTCAATATTTGCTATACATTTCTAATACACCATGTACAATGTTTGAAGTATAGGCCAAGTTTATCAGAACCACGAGGTATTCTTTGTTTAAACTTGTACAATTATTATTTTTTAATATAGGACATTTTTAAGACAGACTAAACAAGACTGTCTGAGCTGTCAGAACTAGAGTATGGATTTATTTAATTACAAGAAAATGGGACCAATAACTAAGATTTTTTACACTCACTATAGGACCAAGAATCCTGATTTATAATTTGTGCTTGCTACAAGACCAAGTGGTGATTAACCATAAAATAATTAGGCCTAACTACAGTCTTGACTACACACATTAAACGAAATGGACGCACATTTGGTATTAACATTCAACTCAGTAGGGATACGATCTAATCAGAGTGATAAAATCACATTAAAGGAATACTATTAAATCAGATGAATACTATATTATCAGAGGGATACGATCTCATCAGAGGGATAACTGCTTATTAAGAGGATAAAATCTCATAAGAAGGATACAATTTTATTTAGAAGGATATAATCGATCGCTGGATACATTATGATACGATCGGCGGAATACAATCGGTTACAATCGATGGGATATGACTAGTATGATACGATAAGATACTACGAGAACTAAGTCTTTGTTAGAAATCAGATTATGAGAATTAAAACAAAACTTTTTTTTTTAATATCTTAATAATTGAATAATTTTTCAGTTGTATATGTATGCAGTTAAAATAAGTCATTATAGCATGTAGCCTGCACTTCTTAGTTCAAGGATTATGGTGACTATTTTGTTGAGGTAAAAATATTTTCCTCTACTAAGAAAAGCAAGTAAAAGTCTAAACCTGTTGATTAATATGTTAGGATTTTCCCAAGACATGTAATCAATTTATTCTGCTGCTTTTTACATATACCATGCATGTATATCATTATTTTCAAGATCTCTGTAGTTTTCAGTATTAATACCACACTTTCCCGCTCGCCAGGACCAGTTGAAACTCAGAATTCAAACAGTGCATTCGTCATGTTTACAAAGCTCGCAGTTGTTTAAGGTACTCAACAAAAACAATCGTACTTTTACATTTTAACAAAAATTATTTAACTTTACATGTTAAATTCATTGCAATGTTCGCAAGTAATTTTATTTTATAATCCATAGTTTTCGTATATTCGTAGGTCAATGTGGGGGTTAAACTATAGAGATGAAGATGTTAAGATTGAAAGTGTACTAGGATACTGAATGATAACTTTGTTACGGTTTGTTTTAAATAAAACTGAGTTAATAACATAATGTTTGCCTAATTGAGTTGCACCTGTATCTGTATTTCGACGCACAATTATATAAAAACTATGGAACGTATGTTTTAATTCCAGGAATATCATTGTAGTTTAATGCATGAAAATGTTGACCATGTTTGGTAAAAAATATAACATTATGAAATATATTTGGTTCAAAGCACAAATGTAATATTTAATAATTTTGTTTGGTATTTTTACCTGAATTTGCAAGCAGATTGTATAGTTATGATTTACTTTTGTCATGTAAGAACAACATAAACACAGTTTTATTAAGTATGTTTATAATTTACCATGAATAATTTTTTCCACGTATTGTCATAATTTAATAAACAAACAAGAAATATTGAAACACAACATGTCAGTTAATGCTGTAAATATAGTTGTAAATAAATATGCAAATGAGACTTAACTTCATCCATTTTATTTAACTAATCGCTCGAACAATGTTCTAATAGAGTCGGTGTTAGTGAAAAGCAGTATCTATAATAAGAAATTAATGTATATCTACACTTTTAAAAAATTCTAATGCTCAATAAATAAATGTCTGATGTGAAACATTTGTTTATATTCGGCCTATCTGAAACATCGTCTTTTACAATTTATTAAGTTAAGTAATTGAACTTAAATCGGGAAACATAATTAACTAAAAACAATTTGTAGCATTCTTAGCGGGCTTCACGTCTCGATACATCGAGGTCATTCTCATAATGATGTGGCGTGATCTCTAAAAAGTATTGAAAAAGAAAATGAGAATTCACTAAATGGGATTCGAACCAGCATCCTCCATAATGCAAAGAAACATTTTACATATGTGCCATCTCGTTCTGTCAAACGAATATTTCATTAACAAATAATAAATATATCAACGTGCCTTGTTGTTGCTTTTCTTGTGTTCCCAATTCATCCCACGTTGCACACATTCCTTTTCCGATCTCTTCCCAACTTTTTTCTCTCTCATTTCGGTCCATATAATTTTTGGATGCCATGTCCCAGACACCGGTATGGTCTTCGATTAGCTGTATAAAACGATCAGTATCAAACATGGTCTCCTCGAGCTACGGACTACAAGCGAAACGGGACCCGCACGACAGGACAGTGTAGCCTCACCCACTGGAATGCGTGTGTATTGTCTCCCGTCCCTTCATCCCGGCGACGGGACGACCGACAGCATGTTCCTGGCGCTTCCCGGTACTACCTGTTTTCAAGGACAGTGTGGCCTCCCCCATTAAAAGCAACAGTACATGAGCTTCCCGCTTAGAAGGACCCGGACAACGGGTCCCGGGAAAACGGATAGTGTGTCCCCAGCCTAACAGTCACCATCGTCACCATTCCAGTGACCATTCCAAGCCTGAGAACAATAATTTATTTTAATGTGTCGTTTCAAATATTTTGGCCTCACTGCATCATTACAATCTTTTGTATTAGTAGCTTGAAGATTTTCTATATTGTGCTCATTTTCTGAAACACTGTTGTTGCTGACATGGTTTTCAGTAATGTTATTTAATCCTTCAGCTCGAGTAACAGAAATTCCATCAGAGAATTTTTGTAGGAAGTTCAAATTCAGCATGACTGTTCATAGAAAACTTGTCATCATTTTCTTCCTTTAATACGAAATCTTGTTTCTGTTTCTACTATGCTGGAATCTCATTACATTTGAAAGCAGGCGACGCAGATGTCGAAGTATGACGGTTTATGCCAACTCCACAATATACATTCGGTCCAAACAATTACTTTTCTCAGGAGACGAAAAAGTTTACCTTCGCAGATTTTGATGTGTTTTTTAATCTATCACTTGGTCAAAACTGAAAGCAGCAATTGTCACAACGTAGTATTTTCCGCAAAGGAATCTTTGTACAATTGCTCTCTCATGATGTCTAGTATTGTTGGATTTAGTGAACAAAATGCCACAGTACAGATACATATATGCCAACGATATCCCTAATGCTTTTGGAACCACGCTGACAGTACTTGATATGTCATAAAAATTGTCTTTCATATTTCAAATAGAAAATGTTCCAACCATGGTCGAATACTCTTTCTTTCGTAAAATGTTCGCCTATATTATCGCTTTTCTATGTATGCATTTTAATTATTAGGAAATTAGCAGGATTATATTCTCACCTCAACGATGTAGTCACCATACTCCGTGAACTTAGAAGTGCAGGCTCCATACAATGATGACTTGTTTAACCTGCATAAGTATAGATTAAAAAAAAAAGATATTTATTCACCAAATTAAAAAACTACATATTTTTAATTCTCATAATCTGATTTCTAACCAATACTGAGTTCTTACAGTATCCTATCGTATCCTACCATTCGTATACCTTCAATTATATCCTTTTTTATCCCACCGATCGTATCATACCGTATCCTGCAATCGATCATAATCCTCTGATCAAATCGTATCCCTTTGATGAGTTCGTATCCATCTGATGATATCGTTTACCTCGTATTCCAATGTTTATACAAAATGCGCATCCCTTTTCGTTAAATGTGCCTAGTCAAGTACGCAGTCAGGTCTTACTATTTTATGGTTAAGCATTTCTTGGTCTTGTAGTAAGCGTAAAACATTTAACAGGATTATGGGTCCTTTAGTAAGAGTAAACACATGTTTAGTAATTTTTTCTTATTTATTATAATGTGTCAAATCCAAACTGTAGTACTGACAATTCAGAGAATCTTCTCTCGTATGCTGGAAATATGTCATATTTTAAAACTTACATACCAATTATCAACGAAGGATGTCTCGTGGTTAGGATACACTTGGCCTATATGCCCAAAATTGTACATGACTTAGTCAAAAAGTATAGCAAGTATTACAGGAGTGATTATCTAGTAAAATATTTATTCTGCCAGGGCATGAGTCCTTGTTTGCTGTGAGGATGAATTATTAAATAGCTATTTTAGAGCATAATTTACATTATCGCATAAACCAGTAATCGAAATATAAATTGAAAATGTGTGAGTCAATCAGTAAAATGAAAGGTTATGTTTCGAATTTTTTCGAATTTATAACTTAATAATTACATATTTTCTAAGTTGGAGGCCAAGACAGCATCGGTAGCTTACTGGCGCCTGGTGGAGGAGGAATTTAAGTGATTTTTACATAATATTACCTTTTTGCATTGTCCAGGGATTGAACCAATGACAGGAATCGATCTAACCAATCAGTATATTAATGAGTGAAATTTTCATGGTCTTTTGGGATTCTTTCCGAATTTCTAACTAAATAATTAAATGATTTCAAGACGTTGATCGAGATTTCCAAAAATATGGACTAATTTCATGATGGTTTGGTGAATGGCACTCTAGAAGATAAAAATTAAACCAATATGACAGCAGCGATCTCTGGCAGATGGTGTTTACTATGTGATACAAGAACTCCTGATATCGAGTACTGAAAACCAAATGGCGGCAGCTCTCTCTAGCAGATGATGTGTATACCTACTACGTGAAATTAGTGTTCCAAGAAGCAAGTACTGACAACAAGTTTTGCGGCCTCAATTAGACGAAAATAAAATAGCGGCAGCTATGTCATTATCCAAAATAGTGGTCTCCATAAATTGAAAAGAAGATGGTGACTGTTATGTCATAATACAAGATAGCGGCCTCCAACAAAATAAAACATGATTGCGTCCGGGATGTAATTATCCAAATTTTCGTCCTCCAGCAGACGAAAATAAGGTAGCACATCCAAAATGGCGGACATGATGACATACTACCTGTCGTACTAAATTCCTTGATATTAGTGGTGGGATGTCTGTCTGCTAGTAGCCTTCATGGAGGAAGAATCGGTCACCATATTTTTTTTTTGCTCTCACCTGGTTAGAAACGAGGACTACATGATGTAAATTAATTTTTTATTAGAATTTTATTAAATTTTTTAAAACATTTCTTATTTTTTAAATTTTTTCTTTATTATTATATAACTACAGACTTTCAAGATGGTGGACGTGACATCATAATCCAAGATAGTGGGCGTGACATCATCCAATATGGTGGCTGGAGTAAAATATCCTCAGTGGGTTTTTAGTTTGCTTGTTGATGGAGAATAGAAGATTTTTTAGGGAATTTTCATTTTTTTAAAAGAAAACAATATTGTGAGGCATTTATAATTTACAAACTTTGAATATTTTTATCCCTCGTAAATCGAAAACTCATTGTTGTGAATTTTTTAAGATTTTTTTTGTAAAATTATTTTTCCTAAAAACTTTAAATTTTTGCGAAGTTTGGTTAATGTTTTGGCAAATTTTGAAGGTAAAGGTCATGCTCATCACAGAGGACAGCCATGATGTCACAATCCAAGATGGCAGTCACCGACATCTTACCCTTCGTAACGGCACCAGTTTCCGGAGTAATAATTATGTACTGCATGTAATAAATAATGCATATGATTGATTCATCATATTAAAAGCGTACCACAAATGATGGAACAGAACCTAAGTGCAAATAATGATAATCTACAACCTTGCTAACTGTATCTTTTACAACCACTCATGATGATACCAAAGAAAACAAGGCTGATTTTGATGGATTAAATGTAAGTAGTTATGAGTAGTGTGTAATAAGCGATCCTGCGCCAGGCTTCAGGTTGTGGATTGTGATTGTCGGTCCGCCATATTGGATTGTGACGTCTAGGGCGGCCATCTTGGATGGGTGTGACCTTGACATTTTACCTTGACCTTGTCCCCAGTGGCCATATTCGATCCGCCATATTGGATCCGCCATCTTTAAATCGAGCGCTCCACTCATTATGATGAAATTTTCGTCTCTGTTGCCATATTCATTTTTTCTGTTCCCCTGGAGGCCACCATCTTGGATACCGTCGATTTTGTTTCTGCTGTTTGTTCCTAGAGAGCGCCAGCTTCGCGCTTGATTTTTTTCTGTTTCACTGGAGGCCGCCATCTTGGATACCATCGACTTTGTTTCTGTTGTTTGTTCCTAGATAGCGCCAGCGTCGCTCTTGATTTTTTTCTGTTCTGCTATTGGCCAACATCTTGGATACCATCGACTTTGTTTCTGTTGTTGGTTCCTAGAGAGTGCCAGCGTCGCTCTGTCACATAACATAAGATCGATGTTCCATTACCTACCATAGCTATTATGGTCCTGAACGAAATATTAAATTTAATTTTTTATGAAAAATACATTGGAAGTGCTGTGATTCAAACCATCGCAGCTCTAATCTTTAGGTTGGAAAACATACGCGTTTAACCGCATGGCCATCGAGACATTTACCAGACTGAGGGTTAAATAAGGTAGGTATATATAAAAATAACATGCATATTCGGACTTGTAATATTTTTTTATTTTATGTAATAATAGCACTACCTGTTCGAGATAGAAACACCATCTTGTATTAAGACTTAACTGTTGCAATTATCGTTACTGTCGCCATCTTCAAAGTACGTCATTTTTATGTTAGAAAATCGGGAAAAATGTTAAAAATCATTAAAAAATTATTTGATCGAATTGATTAATAAACTTTAATAAAATATTACTTAAAAACCGCTGTTGCACTTAACGTTACAGTCGCCATCTTATATTATAATGTGTTGCATGTTTTGATACATCCCGCCATCTTAGTTAAGTACGATGCCATCTTTACACTTTACGTTACGACCGCCATATTGGATACTATTAATGTTGCAATTTCCGTTACGCCCACCATCTTTAACTTTTTTATTTATTATCCGATTTTAATGAAAAAAAAATTTTAAATTCATCCAAAAATTAACTTATTAGAAATCTGATTGTTAAGATAGATGTCCATCGTTGGTTCTAAACCGCTAAGAGCAAACACAAACCATCATATCCTTCCTCCGCAGAAGCCACCTACAGACTGAACTAACACCAATACCAAGGTATAAATCGTCAGCTGGTATGACGTCATGTCAGCCATCTTGTCTTTGTCCGCTGTAGACCGTCATCTTGTTTTCGTCTGATAGAGTGTGCTGGCGACTTGTTAGTATAATTTTCTGTTAACCATTACTTTAAGAGTGCGCGATACATGTGGTTCCGAGCAGCAAAATCGATGTTTGCGGTGGAGCAGATTCTGTAAATGCCATGACATAAATTGGATTTTGGTAAAATATTATTTACAGAGTAAGGATGGATCTTAAAATGTAATCACTCTAAATTTCGGTATGCATCTTATTTTACTAACTAATTATTCCTAAAAACGGTGAAGTTTAGTAGACAAATGCTTGTATAATTTGATTGGAAATGGGAAACAAAATAATAATATTATACAACACATATGTGTGCATGAGTTAGAAACAGCAGGATGCATTTAGAAGCAATACCAGCTGAAAAATCTGTTCCGCCGTAACCTTTGTAATCGGTAGACGAAGAACGAATTTTACACATCGTAGTTCAAGCGTCCACACACAGATGTCGGGCACACCGCACGCAGAGGTTCATTGCAGTAACACATAACAGATGTCGCACATGTCGGAGGTCGTCACTACTTGTTTTGTTGTATCGCGCTACCACGAAGCCACATTTTTAAATTGAAATAGGTGGGAAACGCTGCAATTGGTGGCAATAATACGTGTTTTAAAAATAATAGTGACAAAGGAAACCTGCTTCTTTCTGCAAGGCGGAAAAATAAAAGTTAGGTAACTTATTTTTAAATTGATGATATTAGTTTGATTTTGATTGCAAAATCTTTAAAACTAGTGAATAACACTGTCCATGTATCTGAATATTTCAAATAACAGCAGCACAGAGACTTTAGCATCCGAGACCGGCCGCAGCGTGGGAAGATAGCGGGAAGAGGGCAGGCGGCGCGGCGCCGGGCTGGCGGGGCGGGCCAGTGCGCATTCCACGTTCACACTAGAGGTGTAAAAGTAACGAAAAAAAGCGTACCCGTATGTATTCGTTACTATAACAATCAGTACTCGTTACTATCGTATCGTTACTCGTTACTTCTGATACCGCATAACATGCAACAAATCAAGTCGTATTGCGTACGCGTACAGTATGACTTCGCGTAAATAATAATAAATAGAATATATACAATTAACAATATTTGATATTTAACCATTTTTGTTAACAAAGAAACAATTAAATCTCATTACAGCGGCTTTATTATATTATCGCTTTTAAGATGACACCTTCTGCCTTCTGCCAAGGTGATGTTGAGGGTGTGGAGTTGCTTCTGGGCGCCAACTAGCAATAATAGCTACGTGCTAGTGCGTAGCCGAGACTCTTGGCTCAGGGCGTGATGTCGCCACGTAGCCGGCAGGCAGTAAGGGTCGTTCCGACAGAGTTACCCCCGGCTGTTTTAGCCACCAGGGACGCTATACTAAGGGCGTTGTAACAAATACGCGGGGCTCAATTCAAAGTGATTTATTGTCAGGCACGCTATACATGCGCTGCGTCGTGCATGACCCGCTTACTGGGAGCCGCGCTCTACAGGACACGTTTCTGATACGCTGAAAACTCACGCAATTCCGGGAGAGATGGCAAGGGCGGAGGTCGAGAGTCTCCGCGGGCGACTCGCGTCTCGTCTCCTTGGAGGGCGGTGATTAACTGGCGATGGCTGTGACGTCCACACGACTCCCCAGCCTCGCTCCCGCGAAAACGTGTCGTGTGCAAAAGTAATCCCGAGCCATGCACGCCGCCTGATCGCGCTAAAGTCCAGAATTACAATTAATATTTAAGCATAGTCATTACTTAATTTATATTGTTTTTAGAGTGCTGGATGTTTATTTCAAAGTCCAGGTAATCAGGTCACCTAACAGTACCCCCGTGGTGGACCTTCGCGCGGGCGACAGTCGATTAGGCAGGGCAGCTTACGTTCGAGGCATTGCACCACCCTGCACCCAGGTGCGTTCACGTCGCACACGCTCGGGGCGAGGCGGCGATGCGCCATAGCGGTCTGTGCGGATTCGAGGAGCACTTATGTTTGGCATCAAATGCCCCCCTTTTCCTGAGGCAGCTATGGTCATCGACGCCCCGATCACACGCATTGCCTCGTTGCACTGAGGCCAACACTGTCTTGGGGAATTAGTCCCGGGGCTGCTGTGTTTTGGGCGAACGGGGGAAGCAGAGACATAACACTGAGGCGGGGTACGTCGGGGTGTGGTTTCCGGTCTACTGGTGGTCGTAGTGGGCGCCAAATGAACTCCCTGAGGTGCCCCGGATTTTGGCGGACCCGGGTGGACTGTCGTGGTCCCTCGGCACTAATGTTCCCCCCTCCCACTCCGGGAGCTGTCTGGTCACCATCCTCCCCCTTGCCGGGAGGAGCAATGGGTACCTCTTCGCTGCTGCCCTCGCAGCATCCTCTCGTCGGCACCCTGCGCGCTTGGTGGGACTGCCTGACCTCAGGCTGGACGGGGGGGGGGTAAAATTCTTTGGGGCATGGCTGAGCGGTCATGGTAGTTGGCCCGCTGGGGCATTCGCCCCCTGGGTCCAACTGGTCAATTAGACGCCCAAGTCTCCTTAGCTCGCTCCTCGCACTTCGGCTAAGATGGCGGGAAGTCGTGACAAGTGACATGGTCGGTGACGTGGGGCGTGTGACTGATGATGCGAACGGTGACATCGGTGATGGTGTGTCAGCTCTGATGGTGGGTCGGCACATGTCCTGCGTGTCGGCGGGTGAGGTGATGGGTGGTGGTGTGACTGGTGGCGTAGGATGGGGAGCTGGTGATGGGGTTGGTGATGTCGGTTATGTGGTGTCCATGGTGGTGGGTTGGTGGTAGGGTGATTGGCCGACTGGTGACGTGGCACGTGAGGCTGGTGCGCTTGGGGTGGGGGCCCTTGGGCACTCCCTACCCTCAGAGGGATCCTCGGCAGTGGAAACGAGGCGCAGGTCGTCCCTGTGGATTTTTGTGGCCCTACCATATGTGAGTCTGATGAGGTATGTGGTGGGGCCTAGGCGTCGCAAGACCTCCCGGGGGGCTGCCCACTTAGGGCTCAGCCCCGCGCAGTAGTTCTTTCTGCCGGACGACAGGTGGTGACACCGGGCATAGACCATCTGCCCTGGCTCCAGTGGTGTAGGGAGAGTGGCTGACTGCGGGGTTCGGGTGGCCAGGAACTGGGCACCGCCTCCCCGTCACCTTGGCAACGGCTGAACATCTCACTCCGACATGTGTTCAGGGCTCGGGTGTCATTGAAGCGCGCCTCCAGCTGGCGGGTGAAGTCCTCCCAGTCTGCGTCGTAGCTGCCCGCCTGGGCCCACCACTCGCGCGCCTCCCCGCGCAGCTGCGCGCTCACGCGTTCCGCCCGCTCTTCCTGCGGTATCAGTTGCCGCACAAGCCTCGCCTCGCAGGCTCGCAAAAACAATCGCGGATCCTCGTGGTTGAGGCCCGCGAACTTCGGGAGGATAATAGGCCCGGTGAGGGGGCGGGACGTGGTAGCTAGCTGACCCCCTGGGTGCCAACCTGCGCGTCGCTCGCACCCCCCACACAGAAAAAGTCCGTCCTGGAAATTTACGAATTCCTGCGCGTCTGCGCATACGCGGTGTTTAATTGTTCCGCACTGCTGGCATCTCGCTATCTCGCCTCGGTAACCGGGACAGTGGACAGCGGCGCACTGGGGACCCGCTTGGGTTCTGGGTTGCCCCTCCATCTTGACGCGTACCGTTTCGCAGGTGCAGTACAGGTGGGGGTACTCACCGGTGTTGTGGCTGGTAAGTTGCAGCTTGCCGCACCCGGCGCAATAGCTCTCCATGGTGATGGCTATGTCCGGCCTCTTGTCCATGCGCGATCCGCGGCTGTCCGACCCGAGCGTCGGGATAAAGCGTCGGTGGCGGGCGCGGGCAGATCCGGGGGTGCGCCCCCTTGCGCTTACGACCGAGCGGTCTTGCCCGCACGCACGCACCTCGCGGTTGTTCACGCGGCCACGGCTGGTGACGTACTCTGGCGTCTCGGTGATCTTCGGGCGCGCTCGTTTGTCCTCGGCGCGCGATTGGTCGGTGCAGTCCACTCTCTCGCGAGGGGTTCGGCGGGAGGGAGTGAGCGAACGATCTGCACGGGGGGGGGGGGGGGGGGGGGGGGTTTGTGGAACAGTGGAATGCGGGAGGGAGTGAGCGAACGATCTTAAAGCGGGAGGGGGGTGGTGTGGCCTGATTACCCCGGCGTGTCCCGTTCCGCGGCGCCTGCACGTCTGCGCGCGCTTTCTCTCCCCTTTGTGCTGTCCCTACGCGTAACTCTGCCGGATTTTCTACGATTCGGATGGCGTTTGCGGCGTTGTTATGTTGCCACACTAGGTGGGCGCCATTTGACGCCTTCTGCCTTCTGCCTTCTGCCAAGGTGATGTTGAGGGTGTGGAGTTGCTTCTGGGCGCCAACTAGCAATAATAGCTACGTGCTAGTGCGTAGCCGAGACTCTTGGCTCAGGGCGTGACGTCGCCACGTGGCCGGCAGGCAGTAAGGGTCGTTCCGACAGAGTTACCCCCGGCTGTTTTAGCCACCAGGGACGCTATACTAAGGGCGTTGTAACAAATACGCGGGGCTCAATTCAAAGTGATTTATTGTCAGGCACGCTATACATGCGCTGCGTCGTGCATGACCCGCTTACTGGGAGCCGCGCTCTACAGGACACGTTTCTGATACGCTGAAAACTCACGCAATTCCGGGAGAGATGGCAAGGGCGGAGGTCGAGAGGCTCCGCGGGCGACTCGCGTCTCGTCTCCTTGGAGGGCGGTGATTAACTGGCGATGGCTGTGACGTCCGCACGACTCCCCAGCCTCGCTCCCGCGAAACGTGTCGTGTGCAAAAGTAATCCCGGGCCATGCACGCCGCCTGATCGCGCTAAAGTCCAGAATTACAATTAATATTTAAGCATAGTCATTACTTAATTAATATTGTTTTTTAGAGTGCTGGATGTTAATTTCAAAGTCCAGGTAATCAGGTCACCTAACAGTACCCTCGTGGTCGACCTTCGCGCGGGCGACAGTCGATTAGGCAGGGCGGCTTACGTTCGAGGCGTTGCACCACCCTCCACCCAGGTGCGTTCACGTCGCACACGCTCGGGGCGAGGCGGCGATGTGCCATAGCGGTCTGTGCGGATTCGAGGAGCACTAATGTTTGGCATCAAAGATAATAAAAAACGTGAAAATTCGCGATAATAAAAAACAAAAACATACATATTTCTAATTTGTAAAAAATACTTTCTTACGTTGTTTCTATTCCAATATCAAACTTTGTCTACACACACAATACCTTTAATAAACAGTAAAAAACTTAGACGACGAATTTCCAAATTATACTTTACTTAATAAAGAAACATCGTTCTTTGTAACGTAAATTCATCGAATATGCGCGCGCATGCGTGAAACATACGAAAAATGCGAGTAACGAAATGCAGCCGTGTGTAACGTTTCGTTACTCGTATATAGACAGCGCACCCGTTACTCAGTAATGAATACATACGGTTTTCTACAGCTCTAGTTCACACGCTACGGCCGGAGGTTTCCCCCCCCCCCCCCCCCCCCCCCGTTGTAGTAATAGTCGTTAATATTTAATTATATGTTGTTTATAACGACAAAATACACACAAGTAATACCAAATATATTTAGTTCGAAAAGTTAAAGAAATAAAATGGTGTGAAATGGTGGGGGGGGGGGGGGGGCAAATGGGCCAGCCCCGATTTTACAAAGGCAGCGATTTTACGAATGCCATCCTTGGAACCGTGAGCCAAGGGCGCCCATACCTATGAGCAGGGTAGGGCTGTGGCCGCCTCCCCCAGCTTTCAGAAAGAGGAAAAAATGTATGGGTTTTTGAGGATTTTTGGCAAATTGTAATTTTTGACACTTTTTGTCAATTTTTGAAGGTCTGCCCCCTCCCCTTACAAACTATTTTATAGTCTGGCCCCCCCTTGCAAACTGCCATATGGGCGCCCTTGCCGTGAGCATACATAAAATCGTAGTTCTAGTATTATTAAAATGTGGAAACTAAAAAGTTCTAGTGTTGTCCCAAGAAACGAACTTGAACCCAAATTTGTTGACACGAACTTGAACCGAACTATTTTAAAGTTCGGTTCGAGTTCGAAATTTCGAACGTTCGTACAGCCTTATGCAATACTACACTGCATTACGTTAAACGTTATAGCATATAGTAAGGTGGTCGCCAACTTGACGTCAAAATGGCGACCACCCAAGGAAAATATCAATTTTTTGAAAGGAGTTTTATATCACGAATTAGTGCTCAATTTGTGCTGTAAGATGACAAAATTTCGAGCTTATCGCAACGTAAACTAAAACGTTATAGCCCTTGATATGTTTAAAGCGAATTGACAGCTGGCGACCACACATTGGAATTTCAAGGTCAAAATTTGTCACGAATTAGTGCTCAATTTGTGCTAATTTGTGCCGTAGAAATCAGAGTTTGTGCTGCATTACGTAAAAAGTTATAGCATATATTAAGGTGGTCGCCAACTTGACGTCAAGTTGGCGACCACCCAAGGAAAATATAAATTTTTTGGAATGAATTTTATGTCACGAATTAGTGCTCAATTTGTGCTAATTTGTGCCGTCGAAATCAGAAGTTGTGCTGCATTACGTTAAACGTTATAGCATATAGTAAGGTGGTCGCCAACTTGACGTCAAAATGGCGACCACCCAAGTAAAATATCAATTTTTTGAAATGAATTTTATATCACGAATTAGTGCTCAATTTGTGCTGCCAGATGCCAACATTTCGAGCTTATCGCAACGTAAACTTAAAAGTTATAGCCCTTGATATGTTTGAAGCGAATTGACAGCTAGTGACCTCACATTGGAATTTCAAGGTCAAAATTGGTCAGAAATTAGTGATCAATTTGTGCTAATTTGTGCCGTCGAAATCAGAATTTGTGCTGCATTACGTAAAACGTTATAGCATATAGTAAGGTGGTCGCCAACTTGACGTCAAAATGGCGACCACCCAAGGAAAATATCAATTTTTTTAAATTAATTTTATATCACGAATTAGTGTTCAATTTGTGCTGCCAGATGACAAAATTTCGAGCTTATCGCAAAGTAAACTAAAAAGTTATAGCCCTTGATATGTTTGAAGCGAATTGACAGCTAGCGACCTCACATTGGAATTTCAAGGTCAAAATTGGTCAGAAATTAGTGATCAATTTGTGCTAATTTGTGCCGTCGAAATCAGAATTTGTGCTGCATTACGTAAAACGTTATAGCATATAGTAAGGTGGTCGCCAACTTGACGTCAAAATGGCGACCACCCAAGGAAAATATCAATTTTTTGAAATGAATTTTATATCACGAATTAGTGCTCAATTTGTGCTGCCAGATGACAAAATTTCGAGCTTATCGCAACGTAAACTAAAAAGTTATAGCCCTTGATATGTTTAAAGCGAATTGACAGCTGGCGACCACACATTGGAATTTCAAGGTCAAAATTTGTCACGAATTAGTGCTCAATTTGTGCTAATTTGTGCCGTAAAAATCAGAGTTTGTGCTGCATTACGTAAAAAATTATAGCATATATTAAGGTGGTCGCCAACTTGACGTCAAGTTGGCGACCACCCAAGGAAAATATCAATTTTTTGGAATGAATTTTATGTCACGAATTAGTGCTCAATTTGTGCTAATTTGTGCCGTCGAAATCATAATTTGTGCTGCATTACGTAAAACGTTATAGCATATATTAAGGTGGTCGCCAACTTGACGTCAAGTTGGCGACCAACTTTCTATATGCTATAACTTTTTACGTAATGCAGCACAAATTCTGATTTCTACGGCACAAATTAGCACAAATTGAGCACTAATTCGTGACAAATTTTGACCTTGAAATTCCAATGTGTGGTCGCCAACTTGACATACATGAACATGGATGCACGGGGGAGGAGTACAGTTTAATAGATTATTATAATTACATCGTAAAATGTTATTGGTCCCGAAATTTTTGTATCAGTACGCAGTGTAACATAGTTACACTTATTTGTAAGTGAGGAGTATTTCAAACTTTTGGGCACGGTAAACGAATCTTACGAGATGCTATAGCTTCAATTATTTAATGTGTACTGCTTTTGGTGGTGAAGCCTTTTGTACCCTTGTTCTGTTTTTGCGAGTACATTACAATAATCGTAATTTTCACCGCGACTGATACTGGAGAATATTGTAAAAAATCTCACGTGTCTAAAAATTTCATAAATACGCATGAACAGATGAATAGAAAACAAATTACAATGACTACTAAAGTACTATTCCAGCTTCTTTAACAATTAATCGTTAATTTGTGGTATCATATGTGGTTTTCTACTAAGATTATGCTTCATTTCAAAATAAATTTTGACATACTTTATATAGTAAATTTAAAATACTTATTGGTGGAAAATAACTTGAAAGTTTATGTATTTCATCGCTCAAAGACTTGTTGGAACCTACAGATTCGAAGCAATTCGATACCCCGAAGATCTCAATGAAATTTAAGAACAACCGTTACTAATACTTATCTTTATAACACTATCTAACAATGTTTCAGCACATCAAATACAGTTCCGTAGGCGCCAATACTTTAGCTACTAGAGACTTTAACAATCGCGCACCGTTCGTTCACTAATTGTATTCAAAATGAAGCTAATGGTCTATTATTATTCAAAGCATATGTATAATTTTATTTAATTTATTTAAAAACCGACATTATAGGTTTGAATTTATCTACAACATTAATTTATTCCAAGTCAAATTCTCTAGTTACACAAGAAAGTAATCTTAGAAACATTTAGCATGTTTGAATGCAAGTGGAGTCAGGTGGAGTAACTTCCCAGTTATAGTAGAATAATGTAATAAATCGACTACTTCGTTATGTAATTATGTACCTAGATGCGTACGATTTATAAAAACATTTTTTGGTTAGTTGAGCTTTTACAAGTGCCAGTTGTGTGCATATTAACTCAAACAACAGATGTTTTCTTTTATGTTGTTTGAAATATTCATTGTAGCAATCATAATTGTATTAGTGTAGCCTACATAATGTTAGTAATTAAGTATCTCACTGTTCTTGTCATTTTCACCAAAAATATATGTTATGTGCGGTATTCTAGAGTTCAATATAAAAATGTATAAAAAGGCCTATTATAAGCACGCATGCTTTAAAACCCGCCATTTTGTAAGGTATATTCATGATTAATTTACATATAGAATAGTTACCTAAATTATAATGATATGTGAATATGTTCCTTACTATTTTTAACTGTATAAATTGAAACAAAATTTTGTTTTAACTACGATGCATGTACACAAGATAGGCTAACTATCAAAAGAAGGTTTGAATGAATACAAGGTTTCGCCAAAGCTATTTTCTGATGCAAGAAGTACATAGTAAATGTGTTTTTGTGTGCTTTACTGTAAGACCTATCCTACTGTAAATTCATTTCATATCGTTAACTTAATATATACTCCATAATCTTTTATCTTTTCTGCACACATTACTTATTATTTTGTGGATGCGAATTGTAAAACTTCGATTCTTGCAAGGGCCGAACACGGAATGTCAACTTTCTAATGTATTCTATATACATTTTTTAAGTTAGTAATGTATTCTATATATTATAAGTGTAAAATTTTTGACGTGACCACGTCTAATAAATCTATGAACGCCGGCTGAACGCACGAAAAAGTGTCCCGTTACGCACATTGTCCCGTTTCTCTGTGTCCCGTTACGCTCATATTATATTGCTCTTTGCTAACCTGAACCTCCTAGCATTGCGACCGAGTCCGTGGCGTAATTCTGTTTTCATGCATTTCAATGTAACATTTTCATTGCTCTTTGCTAACCCGTTCCTCCTAGCATTGCTGCAGAGTCCGTGGCGCAAATATATTATTTTTGACAGCATCTTGGTGTTGGGTAAGCCATTTTCCTTCACATCATACTTGAAACACTCCCATTCGTTTCCTACTTTTCCTATCATCGTCATATTCTTAACAGAATAACACAGATTGGAAGAAGTTAAATTGCAAACATGTATAAACGTTATAGTTAAAATAATCTCTTCGTTAAAGTAATAAAAATAATTGAATTAATGAGTGCAAATAAAAGTAAATTTTTCAATTAAACTGTAGATTTCATTTCACTCCTCCTTTGTATACATACAAAATAGTGATAATTCAATAAAAATGATTAAATTTTATTCATAAAAGTATGCAATCATTTCATCAATGTGTTGTTATGACGTTATCACGTTAAACTATTGTCCGTAAACCGACTTTACAGACAACCAATTTTTTTCCTGTATTCTATTTATATATATGTGTGTTTGTGTGTGTGTGTAAACTTTCTAATGCATTCTATATGTGTACAACGTGTATCTAAAACATACTGACAAATACTGGCAGAATATTCCTGGCGAAAATACAAGACGAAAACCTGTGTACCATACTTTTCTCGTAAATGGATTCGGAGTTTTGAACCCCCAAAAATAAAATTTTCCTATTCTTGAATAACTTGCACTGCGTCTGATGATTTTGTAGAACGCAAATTGTTCACCACGAGATACGTGGGTTGTAATGAACATCCTTCAATGAATATAACGGCATTTCTGTTTTAGCAAATTTTATCACCTGAAAAGCTAATAAAAATAAAAAATAAACCAGGGCAGGCATTACAAAGCACGTTTGCAAGGTGTAAAGTTTCCTTCCTAAAAAATCATATGCCACAGTTTACTTACTGATGATGTTAATTTCAAGATATAGAAAATTCCATTTTCGGAGGTTCGTAACTCGATTTATGAGTAAAGGGGTTATTAGGCTTTCGTCTTGTATTCTTTCCAGAAACAGCCTGCCGAAGTTTGTACTTATGTTTTAAATACTCGTTGTGTATATATGTCAACTTTATATGTATTATATATATAGTGCTCAATAACCAAGAGTAAACTTACTTTGGTTAAGTTGCTGAACCTATGACTAGCCTATGGAAAGAAAACGCTACGTAACATGAACGAAAATAAATCTAAAGTAATACATAATTTTTCACTCAAATTAATTACATGTTTCAATATTAATTTTCGATGGGCTCTTTCGTGGGCATCTTTATTGGAAGGCTGCGGTGTGCTAGGGTTAATGGCTGTCGCTCATTAGCTGTTATAGTCTCTGTATCATATTTAGATATACCGTAGAATCAATTACAGAATAGCCACTGAGCGACAGGCAGCAAGCCCTCCCATATCTTAGGCCGCGGCCTTCCACCATAGACGCTCTTAACGACACATATAATTTAGTCTAAAATTTGCCTCCATATAGATAAAAATATAACAAGACTCGCTGGAAAAGGATTGAAACTAAGGCCAACGCGAATTTCGAGTTCAGTAATTGAACCTTTAGAGGTAGTATATACATAGGTGGGTAGTTACAACGACCATGTTCTACGTTACTACGTTATATGAGAAGAGACATAAGTTTTCTTTCTGTAGCGAGAAGTTGGCTGAATTTCAACATAACACAATAATTATATAGTGAACTGTCATTCAATTTCGAAAAACAGATATAACTTCCATTGAGATGAAGTCCATGTTGTCCGAATTTTGACGTTCACTTTTTTAGAAAGTTTCTGGCAGTCCAATAGTTTTCTGGTAAAATAATCTGACATATTGCTTTGACTGAAATGTATTCATCTGCTATAGCATCCTACATAACCTCAATGTGTGGCATTGGAAGTTACCCAAGGACACTATAACACATGAAAGTTTCAGATATGTCGGATTGTTTACATTTGCTGTACTATGTTATTATGTATTAACCAAAGGATTAGTATAAATTACTATAGAGACATGAGAATATATTGCCCTTTATAACCAAACATAATATGTTAAAAGGAATTAAAACTTATTGGAATAAACCACTGGGAACAAATAACACAAATATCAGATTGGTGCTGGTTGTAATTATAGGCCTTTGTAAAAACAACAATGTAAAACAAACATCGACAAAACAATTAACATATTAACAAATGTTATTGAGTATTATATATTAAAGTAACGAGCTCGTGAACAACTCAAGTATTTATATTAGATTTAAGTAAAAACAGGTTAAGTTTGTCAACAAATATTATTTAAAAAATTAATTCATCAAACAAATATTAAATTATTGAAGTCTTCTTATAATTCTTTCTTCAGAATAAAAATTAATTGCCGGAAATGTTCCAAAGTATAGAAATCAATATGATTTCGTTGATTCAAGTTCAATAGTAGAAACTTGCATGATGATCACGTAGAAGTTTAAAACAGTTACATAACCTTAAAATAATAATAATGAAATTTCTGGCCTTTGTTTTGAAGAGGTCAATTCCCAAAAATGAATTTAGATTCCTGGAACACCAAAGCCAGGATGAGGCCCATGACTCGAACCGCTATGGAATGAAACCACAAAAATATTAACCTCCAAACATAAAAAATAATTATCATGGGATACACTTTTCCCACAGACGAAACATTTACTCACCCAAAACGGCGGTAACAGATAAGTTGTTACATTTTGTGGTGGTTTTTACATCCGCACCAAAAAATTACATGCCAAATGGCCGAAAAGAAATTGAAAAGGGCAAGGTAAGTCTTTTTCGTTTGACACGACAGAAATCATAGAGTTTACAATAAGTAGAATTATACAAACAAAACAAAATATTCATAGAACCAGTATTGTAGTAGTGTTTCCCTTACACATTTGATTATAATAGAAACAAACACATTTAAGACATTATTAATTAAATAGCTACACAAAACTTTAACATTAAGACAACGAAATATGTAAAGCTAAATAAATATTAAATACAATCTTTGCATAAAAATATTAAAATTTATTTAACATGAAAGATTAAAAAAAAAGAAATGTGAATAAATTAATTACCTACTCATAAAATCACGAGTGCCATACCTAGAAACGGCACACACTCCTCCCCTCAAAACAGACGCTACCGTCTTAAAAAAAAGTTTTAAAAGTTGCCATCAAAAACAATTCAATTTATATAAAAAAAAGAATTAATGATGTTAAAAAGAAAAGACTATATTAAATATAGAAATCAAAAATTAAATCATTATACTGCTGAAAAAACGAACAGCACAGACACGAGCATAAAACCCAAATATTTACTGAGAAACAACAGAATATTATCCTTATAAACTCCATACTCAATGAGGAATATACACCTCTTCATACAATTATTAAAACAAAATGGGGACTATACACACCTGCATAATAAATCTTATTAAATGCTCGCTCAAGTAAGCTAAACAAAAAACTCGGTCTCGGAATTGACATAAATTATCTGAACGTAGGATACTCTCATACCTACGAGAGACAAATCTCAAGGCTAAAGTGTAATTTAAATCGAAGATAAAAATACCAAAGGACAAAAAAATTCAGTGTGTAATTATAGAAACAAGACAGGACAGAATGGTGGTACAAGTACTCAGGATAGCCAGTTACATACTACAACAAAAGAGGACGAAACCTCGTATAAAATGCCCGTCGGCTTATACAGAAAAATGGCGACTATACACCCCTGCATAAATCCTGGTCCCTAAGATCCTGATCATACGATACCGCTCTGAACACTGCAGTTCACACAACACATCATGATAAAATTTAAAAAATTTTCAAATAGAAGAATACCTAATTAAAGTTTAACAAAACATAAATTGACAATACTGATCAAATACGAAAGAACTATCAGCCACAAAAAAAATAAAACAGAATTTCTAAAATTCTTATTCAAAGCGACAACACAAAATTGAAAATAAAATTAAGAAAACGGTCGTCCAAAGGTGAATGACTAAGTCCCATACCCTAGACACTCAAGAAATAATTTAGCACCTGCAAAGCAAGCTTGACCACTAACACAAAATATAACATGAACAAATTTTAAGATTCACCAAAAGGGAAGTGAATAAAAAAACTGCCTGCAATTTATTGAAAGGAAATTTTTTGAGAAGAAATCAAAGTTGAAACCATACCTTACAATGAAGAATGTGTCACTATAAAACAATCCCACCAAAGCAGAACTCCACTACACGAAATTCACCAGGGATGGCTGAAACGGTGAGTCGCAGCAACACCAAGCCGAAGCCGCAACCACCCTAGCAAAATCCATGCAGCAGACACCCCACAGGAGAGAATTCCTACAGCAACAACCCTAGTACACAAAGCAAAACAAGAAGGAACATCTAAATTCAAAACCAAAAAACTTGCAAAACAAAAATTTGAAAAATGATTAAATTGATGACACTACACGGTGTAATGTGTAGAACACATGTGAAATTGCTGTATCGTGTGGAAAGATGTACAAGACACACAACACCTACACAACACACCACATCCCCACATGAACCAACACACACACAACCTACAAAACAGAAATTTCAAAAAAAGTATATGTTTTGGATGACAAGACAAGAAACAAAACGGATATATTAAAATGTTATCTTAAAAGATGACACTAGCAAGACAAACAAAATAGAAAAGCAATAAATCAAGGTTAGCACTAAAAAAAAATTAATTATTATTTAAAAACAAATAAAATCAGAAACAGATTATTAACCTAAAATGAAACTATTATTAAAATGAGTGATTGGATCCTCCATGGCAGACATAAGATATAAAACATGACAGAGGTCACCAAAAATAAGTGTTGGTGAAGCCTAACACTTAGAAAATTGTCCTGGCTCAACAGCTCTAAGGACCACCACAAGAAAAATAAATTTAGCAAAAGTTTGCCCACGGGCTAAACGTGACCAAAGTCAACAAAACATCTAAACAAAATCTAATGTCGTCTGGAAGTCACTTACTCCAGACAATATAAAATTGCATACATGCAATGCATTAAAACTAAGTATAAAACTTTCTATAATAGTGCTTAAAAAATTAAAAAAAAGAGAAACGACAAAATTCTAACAGAAGAAAACCACTGACCTTTTACTGCATCTTACTGAAACAAAATAATTGAAACAAAACAAAGCAAAATAATGAAATTTAAATGAAGACAAACATTAATAGGCTCAAGTAGGAATAAATTCAAATGAAGATCAAACACAGCACAAGACAAAAAAATAACAAAATACTTGATTCAAAAATAAATATACTGCAAATTAGATACTTATAAAACAATACCATAACCTCAATTATTAAACTGTGCAATGAAAAGCACTAGAACACACATTAAATGAACATAATAGGGAAACGGCAAAATGTCTCTTGTAAGAAATTAATAAAATACATACCCAAGATGACCTATAACAAAACATGGGCAGAAGAAACAACATAAGAGATTATTAAAACAACCTGCTATAAAAAGAACTTATTAAATGATGGCAACAAAAACTAAAAATACCTATCATGGTTAGGTTACGAAAAACGTGCCCCAATTGGTGATACACGAAAAGTAAACAAAACAACCTCAATTAAAAAATTCCCTGAAGTAACAACAGTAAACCACAGACCACTCAACACATGAAAATCTGCAAAATAAGATTTAAAAAAATTAAAGTATCATGAAAACGGGAAATAATATTCAAAAACTTCTCTGAACAAACAAAACTTGCATCAATATTTAAACTGAAATACCATTTAGAATTATGTTAATAAAGAATATGCAAATAATATTGTCTATAATTAAAACAATAATTACAGTTTTGTACTTTAAAATATTAGCTAAGAGATTACAAAAAAAATTAGTTTACCAATATTAAATATACTATTAAAATTCATAAAAAGAATTATTTAAGATTGAAAAAAAATAAGAGATATCACACAAAAGAGAATGTTTATGAGTTATTTTACACAACAAAATATTTAAGGTTATAAAATCTTAAAATTAAATTTATGATTTAGTTTCTTCACAATTATATATAAAACAAAATAATAACATAGTAAACAACAAACCCAAGCTCTGCTACCATTTTGTGATATATATATATAGCATAGCATCCTACATAAACTCAATGTGTCGCATTGGAAGTTACCCAAGGACACTATAACACATGAAAGTTTCAGATATGTCGGATCGTTTACATTTGCTGTACTATGTTATTATGTATTAACCAAAGGATTAGTATAAATTACTATAGAGACATGAGAATATATTACCCTTTATAACCAAACATAATATGTTAAAAGGAATTAAAACTTATTGGAATAAACCACTGGGAACAAATAACACAAATATCAGATTGGCGCTGGTTGTAATTATAGGCCTTTGTAAAAACAACAATGTAAAACAAACATCGACAAAACAATTAACATATTAACAAATGTTATTGAGTACTTATTATATATTAAAGTAACAAGCTCGTGAACAACTAGGTACGTACCAAGTATTTATATTAGATTTAAGTACTAACAGGTTAAGTTTATCAACAAATATTATTTAAAAAATTAATTCATCAAACAAATATTAAATTATTGAAGTCTTCTTATAATTCTTTCTTCAGAATAAAAATTAATTGCCGGAAATGTTCCAAAGTGTAGAAATCAATATGATTTCGTTGATTCAAGTTCAATAGTAGAAACTTGCATGATGATCACCTAGAAGTTTAAAACAGTTACATAACCTTAAAATAATAATAATGAAATTTCTGGCCTTTGTTTTGAAGAGGTCAATTCCCAAAAATTAATTTAGATTCCTGGAACACCAAAGCCAGGATGAGGCCCATGACTCGAACCGCTATGGAATGAAACCACAAAAATATTAACCTCCAAACATAAAAAATAATTATCATGGGATACACTTTTCCCACAGACGAAACATTTACTCACCCAAAACGGCGGTAACAGATAAGTTGTTACATTTTGTGGTGGTTTTTACATCCACACAAAAAAATTACATGCCAAATGGCCGAAAAGAAATTGAAAAGGGCAAGGTAAGTCTTTTTCGTTTGACACGACAGAAATCATAGAGTTTACAATAAGTAGAATTATACAAACAAAACAAAATATTCATAGAACCAGTATTGTAGTAGTGTTTCCCTTACACATTTGATTATAATAGAAACAAACACATTTAAGACATTATTAATTAAATAGCTACACAAAACTTTAACATTAAGACAATGAAATATGTAAAGCTAAATAAATATTAAATACAATCTTTGCATAAAAATATTAAAATTTATTTAACATGAAAGATTGAAAAAAAGAAATGTGAATAAATTAATTACCTACTCATAAAATCACGAGTGCCATACCTAGAAACGGCACAATAAGATCTTTGCAATCCTGTTTACAGAGACCTTTCTCACAAGCTAAACGTCAAAATTCGGACAATGAAATAGGTTATAGTAGTTCTGTTTTTGTTAAATTATGATTACCAGTTGTGATTGCAATAATAATAATTTATGTGTAATATACTGTAATGCCAGTAACATTCACTTTTAAGTTCACTTAATTGGTTACGGAGCAAATATTATGTTGATCGATAAAAAAAGGTAATCTTAATTATACACAACATACATTTATAAAAGTTAAATTAAAGTTAAAATTAAAGTATGGACATTTGGATTTAGAGAAAATATAGAAACTTGTATCTAGGTCCATTGCGGAAAAAAAAAAGACAAATTCTTGTTTGACTTTTCAATCAAAAACGTAGACTACACGGACTTCATGTTTTTTTTTAAACTTCGAAACGAAATTTGGAGAAACAATTAGCAAATGTTCATGTAGAAAATAGTACACTAGCAAACTGATTAGAATAATATTTCCTGGAGTAGTTCAGCTTCAGTTGCCTGAGCCAGTGCCTAGTAATTCGGGTCAGCCAGACAACGCTGACCAGACAGAGCGGTAAACTGTTCCAGCCTATCAGGAAACGCCATTGGTATTAACGCAACTTCGCGCGATAAGAGCAGAAAAAGTTGAGGTTAGCCGATATTTTGTAATGCGGAAAGTGCCGAGATCGGCGATTTTTCAGAGTTTAATATGCTGTTATCTTCTCAAACTATTAACAAATTATGTTGTGTTTTATTCTCTACAAATCAACGGTACATTTGTTACAAAACACGAGTAAGAAACGTCAAGTGTATTAAAAAAGGTATAAATAAGAAGCTTCGTTCTGAAGTTGTCAGGCAGATGACAATACTAAACTATTAGGTATGTAGTGTAACCTTGTATCTAAAGTTCTATTTTTTTTTTGTTTCGCTTGCAGTAAAATGTAAAATAAACATGAGTGATAAATTTACTTAGTAATATTTTATGTACCAGAACTGGTGTACGGTTTTTATTTAAACGAAGTGGTGTTGTATCACACAGTAACATCCACGGGCGCCAAAACAGTTAAGCATAAAAACGGCGTTCCTTTAAACGAAAAAAAAAATGTTCTATCCGCTCTGTCTGGTTATGTATGAAACGGACGTGATGAGTCCAGTGTCGTCTTGTGCTTCTCAGCACATCACAAAGCCGTTGCGTTGGCTGCTAGAGCTGACTCATCCCACCCCTATCAGCCATCCTACATTCGTCTTTGTCTCTCACTTCCCCCCCCCCCCCTCCGATCACCCGGGTGACATTCCGTTTTCCTACTAGTTCGCGGGGTCTCCACTTGGATACGCTCTACACGCCCGTGACCGAACGCTGCGCTATCCTACGAGGAAAAAATGAAACACTTCAACTGACCGCGCGCGAGAAAATATTATCTCCCACGCGCTCTTAACCTCGACTGTTGGCATTGAACTTTGTCAATTACTTTGAACTGACCTTGACCCTGAACTTTGACTTTGACCTTAAACTTTGACCTAGACCTTGAAATTTGACCTTGACCTTAAACTTTGACTTAGACCTTGAAATTTGACTTTGACCTTGAAATTTGACCTTGAGAATGATCCTTGACTTTGACCTTGACGACTATCATGGAAACGACATTTTATGTTAAGTACATGCAACCAGGAGCTACCGCCTGCTAGTGGTCATTGCCACCATCTGTTTTTCGTCTGCTGGAAGAAACCAGATGGTTATCGTCTGCTAGAGTGTGCTGACACCATGTTAGTTTTATTCTAACCTGCTAGAGTGCAGTAATATTTTCTACTGAGGTGCCCCGCCATCTTGAAATTTGGGCGCCATCTTGTAATCATGTAATTATTTAGCTAGAAATTCGGGAAAAAATCCAAAATTCATCAAAAAACATCACTCATTAATTTACATATTGAATCTCTGTATTCCTGTCCTCGGTTCGATACTTGAACAGTGACAAGTGTACCTAAAAATTAAATAAATTTAATATTCTGTTTTCCATTACCTTTCATAGAGTTTATAAATAATTCTCTCTTCAATAATAAAACACAAGACAAAGTACGACAGTGTTCGATGAATTAAATACGTTGCCGATAGTCCTAACATGAAAGTCTAGTTTTTTGTTAATCTGAATAACCTCTAAACCGTTCATGTTATAAACCATTCATACAGACCAATTGTCTCCGGACCACGAGGCCGGTTAATAATCAATGTAAGACGTATACACCAGTTATTTCTGAACCTCACGAACTTCCTCATTGTCAGCTAATTATATTCAATTAAACAAACGTATCATGTTTTAAAGCTTACAAGAGAACCAAAAATCCCATCAAAAAGGGAGCACCATAAAAAAGGAAGCACATTTTGGAAGCACCATCAAAAATAGAAGCACATTTGGAAGCACAATCAATAAAAGAAATACTTTGGAAGCACCATCAAAAAAAGGAAGCACATTTGGAAGTACCATCAAAATAGGAAGCACATTTTGGAAGCACCATCAAAAAAGGAAGCACATTTTGGAAGCAGCATCAAAAAAGGAAGCACATTTGGAAGCACTATCTAAAAAGGAAGCACATTTTGGAAGCACCATCAAAAAAGGAAGCACTTTGGAAGCACAATCAAAAAAGGAAATACTTTGGAAGCACCATCAAAAAAAGGAAGCACATTTGGAAGCACCATCAAAAAAAGCAGCACATTTTGGAAGCAACATCAAAAAAGGAAGCACTTTGGAAGCACCATCAAATACATACAAATTGAAGTAAAATAAGCCATTATTGTATAAGGCCAGCTTTCCTCAGTTTCTTGACTATGAAGAATATTTCTTTGATGCACGAATAGTTTCCTACACAAAGCGAGCCATTAGAAGTCTTAGCCGGCCAAATAATATGTTTGGATATTTCCATGATGTGTAATAAATCTCTTCTACCACCATCTTCCTTGCACGTTTATAATTAATATTATTATCTCTGATGTCTTCCGTTTTATCGTCAACCACAAGGTCATTTTCGTCATCGAGCCAGTGATATCACAAGTTTGATCAGGATAATTTATAATGTCGTTTCCATCGTTTTGGTCTCAAGCCACCATCAAAAAATTAAAAATTACAAAATATTCTTCTTACTTGTGAACTTCTCATTGTTCAGCAAAGATAGAGTTCTATACCAAGTCAGCATTTTTTGTAATTTTTTTTTTGTTATTTTATGATATAAAAGAAAAATGTGTGGTGGTTTTCTCCGTGTGCTCCCGTTTATCCATTTCAATATTATGATGGTTTTCTCCGTGTGCTCATATTTATTCTTGTCAATATTTTGATGGTTTTATCCGTGTGCTTGCGATCATTCCTGTGGTTTCTCCAAGTACTTCTGGTTATTTCTGAGAAACCGATCGCTCCATGAAGGAGTTTTACTCTTAATAAGACATGACATTTCATTCAAAGTTACATTTAACTAGTGATTTTCTACTAATAAATAAACAATGCAATATTTTTATCTGGTGGAAATAAAAAAAATTTATCAATACTCAGTCAAATAATATGCTCTGAGAAATCTGAGAATCACTAACGGGAAGGACGAACGTCCTTCTTCTTGGATTCTAGCGAAGCAATCCTTCTTTTGCGATCGTTAGTGAGCATCCTGCATCCCGCATAAAATAATTAATATTATTTACCTGCAAGCAACATGTGGCGTCATCTGTTGTTGTAAAGCAGAACTACTCGCAACATGTACCTTTGTATGAGATAAATTAACTCTCGCTGACGAAATAATTAAAAAATTCTTTTTAAGTAATGGTTTCAATTTAAAACTCTTAGTTTTGCATCTAACATTAGTCACAGAAGGTACCTGCTACCACTGATAATGGTTTGTTATCTGCAGCTTAAACGGAAGGCAGCTGCTGTAGATACTGTAGCAAGGTGTTTACCTTGAGAAAGAATACTAAACGGTATGAGAAGAATGATTGTGTTAAAAACACACTACGCAAAATGTTAAGCTGTAATCGGTGTATCAGGTTGTCAACACGAATTGACAGCTTAAAAGACATGGTAGAACATGTAAAGCCAAGCCTACTTACAGCATAAAGGACATCGATGGATCCACTAGACTAAAGAAGAGTGATCTGCATTACGACAATAATTTTCCTTGTTCTGAGCGTGATGGTAATAGCCTACCCGATTGTGACGAAGCACATAAATTGAAGGATGCTGATGGCTTCGTGAAGACTGAAACTAATGGAAGTAACAACACCGTGAAAAGTGAGAATACATTAAAGCCGATATTCAGTAGATCCACCCTACTTTGTAAAAATGATGGACTCCTAAAAAGGAAGCATGGAGATGATGAAGACACTTCGACATCAACAATATCAAATTTTTACGGTAATCTGGGTGAAAACGATGCCTTTTACTGTGATTCCTACAGTGACTCTGAAGCTTGTGGCGTGACCGAAGACTGTGCTGAAGCAGCTAAAACAGGCAAGATCGAAGACTGTGATGGTGCCTTGAGACCAAAACGATGGAAACGACATAATAAACTATCCTGATCAAGCTTGTGATAATCACTGGCTCAATGACGAAAGTGACCTTGTGTTTGAAGATAAAACTGAAGACATCAGATATATAAATATTAATTGTAAACTTGCAAGGAAGATGGTGGTAGAAGAGATCCAAACATATTAGTTGGCTGGCTAAGACTTCTACATGACTCGCTTTGTGCAGTAAACTATTCGTGCGTCAAAGAAATATCCTTCATACTCAAAGAACTGAGGAAAGCTGGCTAAATACAATAATGGCTTGTTTTACTCGCATTTGTATAATGTAAAGAAATAAAATAAATAATTTCAATTCTATATTTTTTTGTATTCTCATTTCTAACTAAGACTTAGTTCTCGTAACTTGTGCTTCCAAATGTGCTTCCTTTTTGATGGTGCTTCCAAAATGTGCTGCCTTTTTTGATGATACTTCCAAATGTGCTTCCTTTTTTGATGGTGCTTCCAAATGTGCTTCCTTTTTTGATGGTGCTTCCAAAGTGCTTCCTTTTTTGATTGTGCTTCCAAATGTGCTTCCTTTTTTGATGGTGCTTCCAAAATGTGCTTCCTTTTTTGATGGTGCTTCCAAATGTGCTTCCTTTTTTGATGGTGCTTCCAAAATGTGCTGCCTTTCTTGATAGTGCTTCCAAATGTGCTTCCTTTTTTGATGGTGCTTCCAAATGTGCTTCCTTTTTTGATGGTGCTTCCAAATGTGCTTCCTTTTTTGATAGTGCTTCCAAAATGTGCTTCCAAAATGTGCTTCCTTTTTTTATGGTGCTCCCTTTTTTGATGGGATTTTTGGTTCTCTTGTAAGCTTTAAAACATGATACGTTTGTTTAGTTGCATATAATTAGCTGACAATGAGGAAGTTCGTGAGGTTCGGAAATAACTGGTATATACATCTTACATTGATTATTAACTGGCCTCGTGGTCCGGAGACAATTAATCTGTATGGATGGTTTTGAACATGAACGGATTATAGGTTATTCAGATTAACAGAAAACTAGACTTTCATGTGAGCCTCATCGTCAACGTATTTATCTCATAGAACAATGTCGTACATTGTCTTGTGTTTCATGTTTGGAGAGAGAATGATTCATAAACTCCATGAAAGGTAATGGAAAACCGAATATTTAATTCATTTAATATTTAGTTACACTTGTCACTGTTCAAGTATCGAACCGACGACAGGAATCCAGCGATTCAATATGTAAATAAATGAGTGATTTTTTTGATAAATTTTGGATTTTTTTCCCGAATTTCTAGCTAAATAATTACATGATTACAAGATGGCGCCAAAATTTCAAGATGGCGGGGCACCTCAGTAAAAAATATTACTGCACTCTAGCAGGTTAGAATAAAACTAACATGGTGTCAGCGCACTCTAGCAGACGATAACATAATGGTGTCTTCCAGCAGACGAAAAAAAGATGGTGGCAATGACCACTAACAGGCGGTAGCTCCTGGTAGCATGTACTGAACATAAAATGTTGTTTCCATGATGGTCGTCAAGGGTAAAGTCAAAGATCAAAGTCAAGGTCAATGTTCCACGTACTTTCCTTCTCTATAATTTATTGGAGGAGATTGGAATATCGCTCTAATCGACTTCCACAGCTAAAAAGGAATTCCTAATATGCACGAAGAAAATTATATTTTTCAATATATCTTAAAGGATGAAGAGCAGCCACCAGAGCTGATTTCCCTACTGACAGTTACGAAATTGCCGACATTGAGATTTATGTGAAATTATTATACCTGTTAATATCTACGTCACATTAAAAGGTAACCCCAACAATCTGCAGTGTGCAATGTAGAGTGATGTGGCCATAGATTTCTGTGCTAATGGTACTATATGCAGCATGCTTGGCGTTGAAGCTGGAATACACAGGAAGGAGAAGTTCCTGAATCTACACTTCCTATAAGCATGCTTCCAGTGAACATGATAAAAAATATGACCAGTATCGTGGGCAACAGTTTTCTCAACAGGAATATAAACAGCATATTACATACAATTTATCTGCATGTTCTGCCTGTGTAAAAACATCTGTACTGCCAAAACGTCTCAGTTAAACTCCAGTCACCATCAAGAGAATACAGGAAATGATTTTGTGACCAGGAAGGTAACCTAATAACCTTTTGATACGAACAAATTACTATATGCATGCATCTGAATAAATATGGCATGAAATACTATAATCTGTGTAACGACAGGGTAGGGGTCAAACCTAGAGTTAGTAGATCACGAAACCTCAAGTGACTCTCATGTGACAATGTACGTTTTTTTAATAAACTAGGAATAAAGATCACCAAAATGGATGATCGTATTTTAGAAATCGAACAGCCCATACAATACGATGATGACAATACAACAAGTGAGTTCCATTTTTATAAATCATTCTTATATTGTCCCTATGAAGCAAGCTGTGAGGTAATAATTGCAATTTAAATTGCAGGTATCTACATGATAATCTACAAGAGCTTTCACCAAATTCGCGGAAATTTCACCAAAGAATTTAAGTTGAATGGTGTTCAGATTGATGGGTGTCGAGATGTTGGGACTGTGTCTACTGTGAAAAGCTACGTGTCATGCACGAGTGTTAAAAATGGACTTTGTAAAATGTCGGGGTGGATTCTCAAAGAGAACTACAGCCGGGAATTTTGAGATTTCTGTACCAATATACCACCAACATTGTGCCGTACAACCATAGAGACAAAACTGTTAAAATTATGCCTTAGAAAGGATATTGGCTCAGTCTTATCTCGACCACCATGGTAAAATGTATATCCAGTCAGTATAGATTTATTGTCAAGGAAATTATATTTGCAGATGAAGATGGAAATACAAACACGCGAAACTTCAAGCTTCTATTTTAATTGCGATATCTTTCTAGCACTATTTTAATTGCGATATCTTTCTAGCATCGAACTACTAATAGTGCATTCTGTTAGTCTTCTATTTGTGAAGGATAGTTCATATTTGGATATCAACATGAAATTTGGCACAGGTTGTCTTTAACGTGCCTTTGTGTAAAAAAAACATCGAGACACAACTCATATTTGCCCCCAGAGCAGCCACGGGGGGGGGGGGGGGGGGGGGGGGAGGCGTAGAAAATATTTTTTTTTACTGCTGGTTAACTTATTTTCTTTGCTGTTGAAATAATAAAATAATGTTTTCCTGTACAGAAGGGAAAAAATATGTGAAAAATACGTTACTGTGCTCCTTTGTGTTTTTATTGATTATATGTGAGGATATGAACATTAAATAGTATACTTATGTTTGTCCACATGTTTGTTTGAAAACTGAACTGGAACATGATGACATCCAAACGGAAACATAGTTTGGTAGAGGACTTAACGTCCATACCTCCTGCTATTGAATGGGATAGATGCATCATATGTCAAGAGGTCAGTGATCAAAAAATAGTGAATGCATCAGAAAATGGACTAATGTCGTTAGCTGAATATCTGGAGGGATTCAGGACTCTCGGCGCTCTACCGAAGTGGGTTCTTTTCTCCCAATTTGATGAAGGAAGTGGTATAGCCGAAACATTTATTTTACATGGCACCAAATTTCATAAGGTTTGCAGAAACAAGTTTGATAAACAAAAGCTTAATCGAGTAAAATGCTAAAAATAATCCAATCAAGATTTCATTGAGTCTATTTCGAAACGAGTGAAAAGGTCAGAAAAACACTCTGTGGATATACGTAGCAGCTGTTTGTATTGTGACGGCGAAGGAAGTGAGAAAGAAACACTTTTATCAGCACAAACACTGGACATCGGACCAACAGTAAGGTTTTTGGCACTGGAACTTGAAGACGATTATGTTTTGAAGAAATTTACATCCCAAGACTTTGTTGCTTTAGAGGCAAAATATCACAAAAAATGTTATGCAAGCTTCAGAAATCGTGCTCGTGCAAAGAAACGTAACGAAGGAAGAAAGGAAGGGGGAGAGGAAGATGAGTGTGGTTTGGTATATGGTTCTGCCCTAGCTCATATTGTTCAATACATTGAAGAATTACAATTAAACAGTAACGCATCACTAGTGATAAAGTTGGCCACCATCACAAAACTTATAGAAGAAGAGATGGCACAGCTTGGAATAGAAGGCTATCATGTCAACAGGACTAGACCAAAAGAAGAAGTAATTTCGTTTGTTCCAGGTCTCACAGCAAATAAATAAGGAAAATAAATCATTTTGCACTTTGAGACTTAAATTGGAGATGCTGTTCTTGATAGTGCTTCCTACAACAGTATGAGTGATGGACTATGCTTTGCACGTGCTGCAAACATAATTCGTAAAGAATTGTATAGGGATTTTCCAAAGTTTCAAGGAACTTTTTCAGATGAGTTTGTTCCAGAAAAGTGTACCAGCAAATCTCTGGGTTTACTTTTGAAGATGATAATTGAAGGCAAAGGAGTATCTGAGCACTCGACTAGAGCAGAGATTAAGCCTCTCTTATCTCTAACTCAACTCGTTAAGTTCAATTCGGTGAAATACAAGAGGCAAAAAGACACAGGCATAAGACATGTAGTTGAAAGTGAAAAACACCTTTACCTCTATATGTTGGATTGAAATTTTTTTCAGAAACTAGAAATAAAAAATTGTTGATGAGTTGAACTCTCTTTGATTAAGTGTATCGTACAACCAAGTGCAAAAAGTGTTGTCCACCATTATAAATGTTGTTTGTTAGTCATATTCTTCCATGGGCAAGGTGATTCCAGCATCATTGCATCCGAGTGTATTCACCACAGCTGTGATAGATAATGTGGATCATAATCCATCATCAACTACAGCAGAATCGTCGTTTCATGGCACGAGCATTACCATAATACAACATCCTGATGCTGTGCTACCACAAAAAAGAAGCATGCCTATTGAAGATTCACAATGAAAAGATAAAGTTGAAAACCAATTACCTTCTTGGTATACTACTGTTGATCCTTTGGAAGTTAGCACAAAGTACTGTGATGTGCCAATAAATACTTTAGCATGGTCAAATGAGGAATATGAAGGATATTCCAGAATTGTAAACTTATGGCTGAAAAAAATTGAAGCTATAACTGATCAAGAAGAACCTGTTTCTTAAAATAATAAAGTGTCATGGCCATCGTTTACGTTAGTCAATCCATTACAGCCAAAATGTAATCAAGTTATGCTCCCTCTTTTATGAGAATATGCACAGTTTCCACCGGTTGTAGCACACTGCATGCGTCTGATATTTTCCATATTTCAAGACTTAAATCTCAATGACAAAGTCCCTGTACTTACAGGAGAACAACCAATATATGCCATTGCTAAATTGTTGCAGTGGAATGTCCCAGTATTGTTTGGAGAAGATAAAATTGTAGTGATGATGGGGGGACTGCACATAGAAATGGCAATACTGAGCATGATTGGGTCATGGCTACTAGGATCGGGATGGACAGACATCTTAGTTGATTCAGGTGTGGCAACTGCTGGTAGAGCTGAATCATTTCTAACATGTTCTCATGTAAAACGAGCACGATATGCTCACCAAGTTACAGTGGCTTCATTACATATTTTGAGGATTAAAGCCCACAACACGTACTTGCTGTCAGAGGAGAAAGTAAGTGATAGCTTTGAAGAGTGGTGTGAAAAATGTAAAGAAGAATCTGCTCAATTTCTTTACTGGTCAGCAACATTGGAACTTGAGATTCTATTGCTTACATTTGTACAAAGTGTACATGAAGCAAACTTCCTAAACTATAGAAGCATTCTCGTAAAGGTGTGACCATGGATGTTTGCTCTAGACCATATAAATTATGCAAGATGGCTTCCAGTTTTTTTAAAAACTTTGAATGAGCTAGAAAGCTTTCATCCAAACATTTATGCTGAATTCGTTAAAGGAAATTTTGTAAGTCAAAAATCAAACCATAAGTTTTCTGCAATTGCAGATGATCACCTACATGAACAGAATTACAAAGGAATCAAGGGAGTGTCTGGTGCAGCCCAAGTGTTGGAATCTCCATCTGCACTTCAAAAATGGATGGTTGCAAGGCCAGACGTGATTCACATTTTTAAACAGTTTGAAGAGCTATTATCACTTGATACAGATGGTAATGTGTTTAGCATAAAATGTTCTTTAGCAAAATGACTTTAGGCAAAACGACTTTAGGCGAAATGACTTTAGGCAAAATAACTTTTAGGCAAAACGACTTTAGGCTGAACGACTTTAGGCAAACTAACGTTAGGCCAAATGACTTTAGGCAAAAAGACTTTAGGCAAAACGAATTTTAGGCATTACGATTTTAGGCAAAACGACTTTAAGGTAACTTAAGCAGGTGATTATAATTTTTGGCAAAACGACTTTAGGCACAACGACTTTAGGCAAAACGACTTAAGGCAAATTGACTTTTAGGCGAAATGACTTTAGGCAAAATGACTGTGCGGCAAGCTAAACAGATGCCTAGAATTTTAGGCAAAACGACTTTAGGCAGAACGAATTTAGGCAAAATGACTGTAAGGTTTGATCACTGCCTGAGAATGTGGAGTGGTGCTCTGCGAGTTTAGGCAAAACGACTTTAGGCAAAACGACATTTGGATACATAAATTTAATCTCTAAAATATTCAGACTAATACTTCGTTCACATTTGGCGCATAGATGGCGTGACTAGTTGTAGCTATATCTCGCAACAACATGTTTAGCACAAGTAAAGGATAATATAGTTCAGTTTAACCATAACAAGTGGCGCTACAAGTCATATTTAAAACAATGTGTATGCTGGTTTAATTTCCGGTCACAAGGCTGCGTATAAGTACAAAGGAAAGCAATTTTATGAATATGCGTAAAATGTAAATTTATTATATTATAATGTTTATAAGTAATACTTGTATATAATACTAGTTCAGTTTAATATATTAGATTCACAGAACTAATTTTATTTTAAGACATGTGAACTTTGTTTGAAGGTATACATTTTATTTTAATTTTCATATATGTCCATGATTTTGCTGTAGCACATGATGCGTATTTATTTAATAGAATGTGCTAGTAAAAACTGTTATCGCAACAGAGATTCGGCAATCCATGGAAATTGCAGACAGCATCGTACAAAATAGCACGACACTATAACTAATCAAACATAATTTTTATTAACAATAAAATTTTATAGTATAAAGTTTCCCTGGACATGAGTTACTTAAGTGAGTAGAAATTAACGGAAGTTAATTTTAAACCCTGTTATAAACATAAATTCATTACACACACACACATATATATATAGTATATATATAGCAGGCCGGCTGGCCTCATTATTTTACTTTGCGATACCACATGGGATTTATCGTAATGTAAAATAACCCCGAAGTATCTTACAATCTAAAAGCTGATCGTTTTACTAATTACATTTATTCTGTTAGGATTATTAAATATAATGTGAAATGAAACATAATAGGCTTGTTACTATGATCATACTGCATGCCATAATTTAAATATGTTACGAGACTGAGATAAGTGAATTATATGTGTGTTAAGGTATATAGTATGTTTGTGGTGTAGTCAACTTATTTATGTATCCCGTAATTTTTTTTCTGAAACAGATTGAGCTTACTGTATATTTCAATTCTATACGCACATACCAGCAGTGTCTCTCTAGCCAAAGGTTGCTGTCACTCACGAAAATTTAATTTTTTCTCTGGCCCAATCCGAAATCGGTAACTTTTGCACCGAACTTTCGTGATTCGCTTTCTGACTTTTGACACGGTCAAAATCGTAATTCCTTCAATCATGAATAAGAAATGTATTTTTTCGCGAAATATAACAGCCTTTGTTAATTTCATTTTACTATAGTGCTTGGAAATACGTATTCTGAAAATAATTTTTTTAATGACATTATACACTGGATTTTCTATGGTATGTGTTTTGCTTTTTGGTAATTTCTTATATTCATAATTATATATGCCTAGTTGGAAATTTCGTTATTTTCTATTCGTACGTAGCCTACTAGAAACCTTTTCGTTAAAATCTGGTAGGCTGAATACGCATTGAAAAATACATGTTTTATAAGTTTATTAAACGATAGGATTCTTCATGGTTCTCTCTTGCCTTGTATAAAATACTACCAATTATTAAAATTAATTCTATATTGAATGTATATTACATATTTTACAATTGATATACCTGAGGCCAGCTATATAGCTCATTTCTGTGAATATGAGTAATTAACTAATAATAACAGCCTATAACTAGGTACGCGTAATATCATATATTAATTTTAGGGCAATCTATACTCTCAACGCATGTACAATCATGTTGAGTTTGCAAATGTAGTGGCGTATCTCAGTTCTTTCGCACGCTGTGTAGACATATGAACAAATGCCAAATACCGCAACAGACAATTTGATAAAATCACATTTTGAATGATTGTGTAAAAACGGAAATGCAGTTGAGCAACAACAAATTAAAACTAGCAGAGCATTCATTGAACATAGTAAGGTAAAGTCTAGCCGATCTGTAATTGAACACGCAACATTTTCCAGTCTCTACCCATTACATAACTGGTGTATCTGTAAGCACAAATTATCCATGTCTATATATTGCTAAAGTGTTATATAGCATGAATAACATGAATGACATCACCATAGTACAGAGAGCAATGGACGTGGTAGGAAATGGGATTACAGGTCTTGGTAATTGAGATTGCCGAAGGGAAACTGTGGTTAAAGGGGAGGCAGACGAGCCAAAATTCCACATACGTTATAAAAAACCAAATTTGGTGCTAGATTTAAACTCATTTAATTTTTTTACACTTTTTATGATTTTCCTGATTTTTTTATCTACCCAGGCTCTAAGGACAGCCACTGGCCTAAAAGGAGTGTCGAAAAAGCGGTGGAAAAAAAGGAGGGGGCAGAAGTACACGGGCACATGTTATGCTACCTCTACACTTGGCAGGCTAACTCGAATTCCAACACGAATGCGAACAAAGACGAATTTTTTCAGATGTCAATGAACCATGCATCCACACTTGGCCTGCAAACGCGATTCCCAATGCCGAAGCGAACTAGATGAATCAGTCACAAACGAACTGAAAGTGTCTGCTATAAAGAGTATTGATGTAGTTATTGTACACTGCAGGCAGCTAAAGTTTACTCTTTGTTGTTTACCAAGAAAATTTAAACACCAAAATAAATTCGATGCATGTTCTTGGGTTACTGCTTGCAGGTCAAGTGTAGATGCACACATTACGGGCGTTGGCCCAACTTCCTTTGACTAGTTCCAAAAAAAAAAAAACCGACACCGAGGCGAGTGCCCATGAACTAACACGAACACAAGCCATCACATGCCAACCACCCTTCCACACTTGGCGCTCGCGAACGTTCGCGAACGTTCGGGCTAAGTGTAGAGGGGGCATTATTCTTATGAGACTACGGAAACAACTTGAACCCTTGAATCCTAATAAATTATACGGAAGAAATTAATTTTGCGCAAATGGTCTGGACGAATAATTTATTATTTTAAACCAAAAGAATATCGCGGAAAATAGCCGCTGCTCGGAAATTTCAGTCAGATAAATTCAGTATTGGAATTTTGGCCTATTTTTAATAAGGCCCTTCTACAATTGCCATGTCTCTTGATCTCTTTGTCTCATCCTCTCACGAAAATATGCTGCCACAACAGATGTCCCGAGTTGTCCAATTGTAAACATTTCAAATACCAACACAAGAGTGCAGTAGTTTTGAGCGACATTTAAAAATTTCCTTCTTCATTGATATGATGTGTTGTGGCCATTTGCAAAAGTTGAAAGCCACAAATCCCTTTAAAAAAATTTAATTCTAGTAGATCTTTTAGAGGCCACAAAATACTTTTAAAATATTGATGATGTGAATATTGCCAAGCTAATTCTGTTTGAAAGGTAGCTCGGTAAACTGGCATTTAATGGCAAAGTAATTACGTGACCTATTTCCAATTTCGGTACATAATGGTCAATTCACAAAATTCACTTTGTTTTTATTGTTTGTATACTAATATTTTTCCCGCGCGGTTTGTGATCCTCTGTAGACATTTTACGTTTTATTTAATTTTAAATAATTCATGTTTGTTTACATTTTTTACATGTTTTCAAACTTATTTTTCTTGCATGGGAAAACTCAATAAGGGACAACATTATAAAAGATCGCCAACTGCTTGATCACGAAGGGACAAGGGATGAAGGGACAAGAAATATGACGTCACAGGGTTTCGTGGACTAATAGGTGAGTTGTGTCCAACGGACATGGCATTGGACAAGTCAATTGTAGCCGGGCCTTTACGGTACCCAGATACATTAACCCGCACTGTGACATCGAGTCATTCTGAAAACCACGAGCCTGTTTAAAAAATATATTTTGTTTTTAAAACACGAACCACTAGGACAAACCACGAGGACGAACTTCAGGTGACTATTCCTCTTTAAAAAGTAGGTAAACATAAAATTCACAACTATTAGCCCACGTAAATGCCAAATATATTTAAACAAATCTTGAAAATGGAATTGAAGCACACGTTTATTGCAAGTAACGTCGACATTGGAAGATATATCTCAAAGTTTCCGGATAATGCATCATGGAACGAGGAAATGCAAAACACGAAAACTTCGGGGGCGTTATAAACCAACTTAAATAAAACAGTGGGGATTAGCAATCTACCGCTTGGCACATGGCACAATCTGCAATAACCTAATACAATATGTGACCAAAGCGAACAATTTCTCGAAAACTGTGGCGTGTGAGTTAACATCCAGATAAGTGTCCTATTTGGCTATTTTAATTTGGCACCGAGTCACGAAACTCTAAATTAGTGACCTTTACAAATCCGATAGTTGCCCTTTCCTGGCTTCTGCATTTTATTGTACTGATGTAAATATCCGTATTGGGAACTTATTCCGGTTAGGCATATTTCAGAATTTTTAAAGGCGTCAGTTTCCCCATTACTGAAATCCGGATAGCTAGCTATCTCGAATGACTAACTTGTGTTGTCCAATGGGAAAAATCCAGATACCTGTCCAAAGTAAGTGTTTTGCTCCAAAATATGGTTATTAAAAACATTTTCAGTAATACGTATTTGTTTATTCAGCGTTTCGGTTACTGCATATATAATACCGCAGGAACCATTACACAAATTTTAACCTACTTAATTTCTTGGGAGCTATACGCCATACTCGCAGCAAATTTAGTTTTCAAATAAATATAATACAGAAGAGATAACTTTATGAGAAACAAGGAGATAATGCACTCTCTTTTTTTCAAAATTGAACTTTTTTAAATGATGTGGCTAATATGAAATATCCTGAAATGTTTGGCACATTTTAACAACCAGTCCACTGTGCAAGAACGAAATTGTTATTTACGTAAAATTAATTCACTAGCTTCTAAGATACTGAAACATAAAATATAAAACTTTTACTTCATAACATGAGAACTCTACAGCCTACTTGTAACAAATTTGGTAGTCAAGTAATGCAACAAAATACAACACTATAAGTTTTCAGAAAATGAGGCAATTGTATTAAACGTTTCTGCCACTATAATGTTTCGTTTATTTATCTACGTTAAACCCCCTTTAATTGTCACACCAATGCATTATTTTCATCTTATTTTGTAATCATTATTCGTCTCAAAAATTAAGACTATGCCATAATCTATAAATATAAGCGAAATACCACTCACACATCACGAGATCTCCGAAACTATACGTCCGATTGACTTGAAATTTGGCATGCATATTCCTTTCCGGATCAGGATCGTAACGTCCGTTTATGTAGGCATATGTGCTCTGCTACCCATGCGAAGCCGGGGCGGGTTTATAGTTTTTAACATTACTTAATCGATTCGCGTCAAATCAGGCATGCAATTAGTTATATGGTATTCGACATTTACGTTTTAATTTAAGAAAGACACTTTTATTTTCAAAATAACAAACCTTCAAGCGTATTTCTACCAAACTGATGGGTACTCAGCCATCGTATATTTAAGTATTATTATTTTCGTTTTACTATAGCTCTGTGGTGCCTATGGTTCGCTAGCAGGGTTCACTGTTCAACTCCTAGTGCCAGTAAAAGGGGACCATGGAATAATAAATAATAAAAATAATGTTTAATTGCAAAACTTTACTATTGTAGTTAAAAATTAAATAACATATGTTTTATAAGGTTTCGAAAATGTAGTTGTACCGTAATCAAAAACAACGCCAAATCACGAAGTGATATCAACGTCGAATCAATAAGTGACCTCAACACTGAATCATAAAGTGATCTCAACACCGAATAATGAAGTGACCCCAACGCCGAATCATGAATTTATTGTCCTCAATGGCCAATCCTTAACTGACCAGAACGCTGAAGTCTATATGAACTACAACGCCAAATGCTTATCCGGAATCTTGAGTGGGCCACAACGTCAAATTTTAATTGAGTTTCTTACCACCCAAGCTTTTAAACTCTTTTCTAAAATCAAAGTAAGCCTATTCATTTCATTGTGAACAAGTAATTCTGAAGATGTTACAACATAAATATTTTTTTCAAGATAAAATAGCTTTCAGCCTAGCAAATAAACTGGTGTCTGAATTTTTAGATCACATTTTTCTCTTGTCTAATTTATTTAAGAATAATTTGTAACATTTTATAATTTGAAAGCGGCATAGGCTTGCTTTAAACCAATAAATTATAATATGAATTAAAATGTAAGCTGTATTTCAATATGCGTGTTTACACCTTAACACGGTTCGTTCCTAGAAATACTAAACATTTTACTTGTTAGTATTTAAGCTATGTAGAGCATATAATAAAATAGTGATGCGGACAAAGATGAAGGTATTACTTTGGAAAAATTGGAGATAATATAGAAAATACCAAAACAATATTCTTACGTTAATATTAGTGTCTTCAATTTTTGTAAGAAGGGTGCTTGGTGGAAATGCATATATGCAACATGAAGTACTTAAGGATTTGGTAAGTCTACTTGTAAATAACTTAAGAATAATTGCTTCGTAATTTAATGTTAATTTTAAGCGTTGCCATGCAGAATTAAAAATAAGTGCTCGGTAATATTTAAAAGTGTGCATCTCCTATATTACAGTTCCGCATTTTTCAAAGGTCCATATATAGTAAAAAGAAAATGTTATGTATTTTGGCGAGGTCCTTATAAAAGGTGATGGAGTGAAAATACCATAACTTGTTTGACACTTTTGTGACTCGGAGATCTAATATATTTTTTTGCTAAATAAAACCAAAATATAAAGAGATGTAACAGCGATAATATATAAACAGGAAAATAATAATCACAACATATTTTTTCACTGTTCAAGTTATAATATGAGGTGTTTTATACAATATAAGTAAATATATTAGAACTCAGAGTCACAAATGTGTCGAAGATTAAAAAAAAACTATTACCACGTAGTTTCCATTGTAACTTAGCCTCAAAAGTTCAAAAGAAATTTAGAGTGAAATCTGAATCGCGTCGCAGTAACATACGGTCGCTGGCGTATGGCTCTGTTGAAAGAAATTCATTGGTTCTTTATCATATTTAAATAACTATATATGTAGGTACTTTTATTAACAGACGGTAAAATTTTTGTCTTGCGTTTAGTTTTACCTACTCACTAAACACATTGACTTCTCAAAATGGGAACCAGTCCCACTCGAAACACCCCCACCTTTATATTACTAGCTGACCGACCCGGCTTCGCATGGCTATATTAAAGGGAAAAGACCAAATCTCCCATTTACAGTAATAATAAATGAAATATAATGGCAATTAATTTATTACAATGTTTTTTAATGTGTCGGAGAGAAAACGAATAGCACATGTTTACAGGTATTATAGCAACCAACCGAATTAAAAATCTCTGTGACGTAATTATAGAAGTCATATAAACATCTTAGGTTTTTAAATCAAAATAAAGTCGACTATAATATTGCTCCGGGGCTAGGTTAAAGCAATTAATTCTTCTCATCACTATCAGAGCTTTTGTGACTTGGTAGGATCGTCAATATCATAGCAAAACAAATACAACCTCCTCTCATTAATTGGAAAATATTCTTAATTATGAATCCGATACAAACCGAAATTAAATTCTCTTAAAAAAATCACCGTAGATTCTTTTCAAGCAGGCTGGCTTAAGCAAAGCTAACTACAATAATTAAAAGTGGTAAACCACATCTATTCTCTTAATATAAATTTATAGATTACCATTTCAAAACTACTTTATTTTACTACACAATGTAGCTTCACATCTCTGAAAACTGTTCTGGGACGATAATCATTACTAGTAGGTACTCAAATTACTTAAATTTCACAATAAAATGCTTCAGGCGTCGCGCTACGCGACCTACTTATTTCGCTCCATATTACAACCAAGGTGGCGTACTACGCTATCATGTAAAGGTGTCAAACAGGGATTGCATGGAACAAATTATTTAATAAAAAATACTGTTAAAGTACAAAATCATCGTTACTTTATATTGCTTAGTACCTAGAACCCAGGCATACTTAAATCACATAGAGTAAAAAAATTACAGACGTAAAAAAAACTTCCAACTAAATTAAAAATAAAAATTATGTGAAATTACGTCATAAATCATGAAAAACTACATATAAAATCATACGTTTCATTGCCGAATCAGGTAAACCAAATACAATACAGAGCAATACCGGAAATTCGGCGAGATTAGCGGAAACTACTTTGACCAGAGTAGTATAGAAATGGGGCTCCGGAAACAGGGTCCAGGGTGAGGATTGAGGATTGTCGGTCAGCCATATTGGATTGTAACGTCACGGCGGCCATCTTGGATGGTTGTGACCTTGACCTTTGACCTTGACCTTGACATTTGTCCTTCAAAATGTGTCAAAATTGTCCAAAATTGGGCAAAATTTACCCAAAATTCCTCAAAAATCGTCAAAATTTCATTTTATGTGGAAAAAAAATCCGCCAAAAAATCTCAAAAAATTCCGCAATTCAAAAATTAGGATTTAGAAAATCCTCAAAAGCCGTTTTGCCTTAGAAAGAACCCAAATTCCTGAAAGTGGCTTAAGCATCCTTAGAGCTAGCCGCTCTAAGCCGCCGAGGTCATGACCTTGAAAATTAGGATGCCATGGCAGCCATTTTGAATAATGTCGTCACCATTGAAATTTTCGTTACGGTCGCTATCTTTAACTTATTTATTTATTATGCGATATTAATGAAAAATAAATAAAATTAAAAAAAAAAAATTTTTTATAAAAAATATTTAAAAAATTACTTTTACGACACGGAGTTCGGAGTCCTCGGTACGAACCCGGTGAGGGCAAAAAAAAAATTATTAATGGCTACCGATCCTTCCCTCACAGTGGCTGCTGGCATACTGACCCCCACCACTTATGTCAAAGTATATATATCTTCACCTAGTATGACGTCATGTCCGCCATCTTGAAAATCCGTAATTATTTAGCTAGAAATTCGGGAAAATTTTTTAAAATCATCAAAAAAATTAATCAATCGAATTAATAAATAAAAATCTTTAGAAATACCGTTGACTCTTCGTTACGACCACCATCTATAAAATCTGTAATTTTAATGCTAGAGATGCGTGAAAAATTCTAAAATTCATTAAATAAATTTACAATCATTCTACAGATTGATCCGGTCAGTTCCTGTCCTTCGTTCGATCCCTGGATGATGCAAAACATTTAATTTTATGTAAAAAATAATAATTTCAATAAATCATGTTCATAATCCTAAAAGAGGCTTAAAATCAACTACTACCATCATTCTATAAACCATTACGACTACCATCTTGGAAATTCATGTTTATTATCCGATTTTTAATGAAGAAAAAAGTTCAAAATTAACTAAATAAATTTACAACCAATAAAATGATGAGTTAGATCGACTTAGGTCCTTGGTACGATTCGGAATGAAGATGAAAAAAAATAAACATAATATAATAGTGACAGGTCCGAGAAATAAAGCAACACAAGTTCTTTCACAAAATAAACTTTATTACATAATATATATTCTACTACAGGATCACTTGCTAAAGTTAACATTATAATAATCATTTAGGTCCGCATAGTCGTGAAATGACTAATTCTTAGCTCCAATCTGCTTACACTAGAAAAAGTCCAGCCAGAACCTTTACAGACATAGTCCTCCTCTTCTTGACAGAGTTTCTGGATACCGTTTTTAACAGTTTGCTTCACATCGTTAGAACTGTAAATTACTGCAGCCGATGTCTTGAATGCACACTTCTTCACTTCGTCATCGAATGGATACGGCTTTCCATATATACAGTCCAACCACAAGTTATATTTTATTGGACCGTTTGTTGCTACATCATCAGTAAGCTGATTGATTATGTCCTCTCTGATATCACCAAGAAAATTACAAATGTCTTTCGACTCACCTAACGTATTTAGATAATAGTAGTCTTTCAATGTTCCACGAAATGCAGACTGCGCCAAGTATAACTCATTATCATTCACTTGTAATGCGCCGAACACAGTCTTAGGTTTATTTTTATGTCCATACGACATACCAATCGGTTGCTTCACATCGGTTTTCTTGCTTGTACGCTTACCAGTCTCCAGTATAAAGCAAGGAGTCGAAATTTCTACAGGTAGTTCTTCAGTAGACACACGGAATTTACCGTTGCATTTTTTCACATGTCGTCGCAAGCTATCAATACGTGTAAACCATTCATGACACCCATCGCTGCGAAATTTTATACGAGAAGGATTCTTATTGCATTTACTCCGTTCATGTCTCCGTGCATCATGAGAAAATGCAAACGACGTATCACAGTAGCTGCAAGGATACCGGGGTGATGAAGACGAGCCTTTCAGACCCGATCCAGAAACTAATGTTGCCGCAGTTGTGCCATCTCCAGACATACTCTTATGAACATCAATGCATCGTTGTTGCACCGAAACCTTTACTTCCTGCCGCACAGAAGGACCTTTGCATGTCTTCATGTGCGTTTTCATATTATCTTGTCTTGCAAATAGCTTGTGACATTTCTCACAAACAAAGATTTTATGATAAAGGTTCTTGACACATTCTATCTTCTCATGCCGTCGAACATTGCTGCTGTTTGAGAAAATCTTGTCACAGTAACAGCACCGATGTTCGTTAGTTGTTGAATCACCAGACATTGAAGTCTCCATCGGGGGTGAAACGAAGTTCGTCGAGTTTTCCCGTGTAACCAGCACCACAGGCATTAAATTCACTTCTGCTGGTGGTACCGCGACTTTTGAAGTCTCCTCCAATGTTGACATCGACGTTGCCGACGGGATCTGCTCCTTCTTCGTCACCGCTGACGTCAGGGTTCCCATAGACGATGGTACAACGTCCATCAAGTTCGTCGTTGTAGTCGGTAAAGATACCATCGTGTTCACAAGAACCGGTAATTACGCGTCTTATGCACCAGAAGAATCAAAACTAGGTGATCCTTACACCGTCGATGTCAGTAACAAACTGAGCGACCCGCTGTCTAGGACTCGCTTATATAAATGCACCGGATGGAATAATACGCTAGTCAAATCAAGAACAATTTACTATAATACTCTAGTCAAAACATCATTTAAAAAAGAAGCACACCAAATCAAGGCAGCACATTTGGTAGCAAATTCGACAAATGAAATGGACACGCAATGCATCACAAAGTTAACATTTAAATTTCATTCAAGCGAAGTATCAAGCCAATGAAAATCTTATTGGTCATACTATCCTTAAAATTACACAGTGTTATAAATCACACCAGTTATAGAAGGACTTATAGTTTATAACACACATCATTTCAGCCATTGATCGTTAACAAATTCGAATTTAAAAATACAAAACATACATGGTACGTAAACAAATTATATACTTTATGAACATTGTAGACGCCAAGAGCATGAAAGTACATACGTAAGAATGATATTTAATAAAAGTCATATTAAATTGTATATTTATTTCCAATAATATAAGCTGATCAAAAAAAGTAGGACCCATTCTATAAACCCTGCATTTCTTAGTTCATGTTTCTTTGAGGATGTATAAATTTTCAACATTTTGCGAACCAAGTAGAAGTTTTAGCCTATTCTCCAATCATTTGGATTGACTCTCGATGATCAATTTGGTGCAGTGCAGATCTGATGGATTGACTTGTCTGCATATAAGTCCGATACATGAATATTCGTGTGTATCCGAACTCTATGGTAGCAACGATGACATCGGTACAAATCCCAATGGTGACGGGGTCAATAGCTGCAAAGATCTTGACGGAGGGTCTCGCGTCTTCACCGGGGTCCCTGACGACGGAGTCGATGATGACGAAGCAGATCTCGATGACAACGATGAGGGCAGTCCCAGAGATTCGAATGGTAACTAGGCTACCATCTCCAGAGATCCCGATGATGGCTGTATCTACTGTCTCTTCACTCCAAGAGACTTCAATGTGTGCATTATCGACAGCAGAGGAGACTCCGATACCTGAAACTACACCGAATATGGTAAATAAAACATTTTGTGTGCAATTTCCAGCTTCTGCATCAGTCGTGTATACTTCCGATTCTTTGACATCCAGTACAGATTATCTGTCAATGTCAACTGGGAAATCTCCGGCTCATGCAACAAACGGGACTTCGCCGTCTACAACAGCGGTTCACAATGAAAGTAATATACTTTCCGAGCCGTCGGTAACTCAAGGTCTAACGAGGAGACATCTGTGTACGCACTGTGACAAAAGTTTTAAATACCGTCAACATGCAAGAAGACATGAAAATCATGTCTGTAGATGAAACGCTAATCGTGTGACATTTCCGTGTGACCCATGTAGTGTACATTTCACAAACAAAAGTAATTTGATTAGGCATTGTAAAAGCAAAGTTCATTTGCAAGTTGAACATTGGGGAAGCGATGATAATTGCGTTGAATATCTGTATCAGTGCCGCTACTGTGGTAAACGTTTTGAACGACTACGAAGTACACGCATCCATGAAAATAATAGCTGCAGAAGAAATCTTGACCGTGTAAAATTTCTGTGTGAGAAGTGCGGTGTACAGGTTACACGAAAATTTTACTTGAAAAAACATTATAAATTTTGTAAAGGTGGGTTTCTAGCATCATCTCTGGTCCTCTAAGGTGTTACACTCCTGATCTGATGTATCGTGATCTGTATAAATTTGTTGTATTTTGTCACTCTTAAAACGAACTATAATAATTTATTGTAATACAATTGAATGTCGCGTGTACTGAGAAAAGTATTCGATATATATACATACAGTGTCAGATTTTATTGTGTATAAATGTACAATTTAAAATAAATTATAGAATTAAAGAATTTTTTATCAATTTTTCCTAACCTACATCGTTTATCTTAATGAAATAAACTAAATGTAACACGTAATTTAGGTCGGATTTGTAATGCGCGTTTTGTCTTGTTTGTGTGTATTATATTTTTAACAATAATGCTGAAGTCAGTTTTTTTTGCTAAAATTATTTTAGTCTGAGTATGCCATCTGAATTCTTAAGATTTTTATGGGAGATGTTATGGTAAAGTGCTGGTACAGATGATACCGTAACATTAGAGCAAATCTGATAGGAACTTAATTAATAATTTCTAAAATAATAATTTACTACTCCCCGAAAAAAACATAACATACTTGTGGGAAATATATGGTCTTAAATTGTAACCTGTCATATATTGGTTTACACTAGGATGGTGATATTAAAAAATTATAGAATGTTAATCAATTAACCACACTTCGGAGTAAGCTGGTGCACTGTATGGGCTGTATCAGTTAGATTCTGGATACTTGGTAAGCGGTTCTTCGTCCAAGTTACTCACTCCTTCGTTGCTGATTCCCAACATGAATTTTTACAACATGGAAAGAAAAAAAATGTATACTAGCCGAGGTCTTGATTTAAAATATTTTTCCGCTTATAATTTTCAGAGTTTTGAGTATGGTATGTGGGGTTTGACTCCTCGTATATGTTCTACAAATTTTTTTTGTTGGTAGCAAGTTATACATTCGTAGGCTGATTTTCTGCTATGGACCCGTGTTTAGCACTTAAAACTGATTCCAGCAATTACTTTACGAATGCTGGATTATGATTTCACTGGAGTTTTACGTGTAATGAGTTGGAAGGCTAGCGACATGATGTATGCATGTTTCGAGCAAAACATATGAGTGTAGCAGCATTCTGCAAGCTTGCAACTCCCGCGCGAGGGGTTAATGTACATTTTCGGGTGACGGTATGCGTGTCTCGATCGTGTAGTCTCTGCCTTTATCCTTGAGAATTTTTTTAATTTTCTTTGAGGTTAACGTGCTTGAATTTAGGTACTTTTGACTAGTCGCACGTGAATAAGTTTAAATTCATATGCGTTGGAAGATATTTTTCTACATGAGGTAGGAAAAATACATAGATGCTACAATGTCTGAGATAGGTATCGAACACATGTTCATTACCCTATGAGTGACTAGCACTTGTTTGTCCTATCTCCTCTAACCCTCTTTTAATTTGTGATATAGATGAGACATGGTTGTTTTCAGAGTTGATGGTTAACATGTCTTGGGCAAAGATTCCTTTGTAGAAATTACAATGTATGGTAATTATTTTAGTCGAAGAGATAATTTGATAAAACACGTAAAAATAACAAGAAGTTTTTTTTTATGTGTTAACAAATCATTGATAGGATGAATTTGTATGTAGAACTGGTAGTATACCACATATCTTGAAGAATACTGCATGGTATATATAATGAAAGACTCTTGGGCTGAAGAAACTAAACTATATTTGGAAAGGATGATGCGGTTCCTAAGATTAAATGAAAGGAACTTTGATGATTTTTTTTATATATACTAAGATGATTTAATTGATTTTGGGATGATGGGTTGAAGGATTAAATAATAAAACTGGACACATAGGCTTTTAAAGAAAATGAGAATGGAGCTAACCATGTCTAGAAAACAAAAGAGACTATTGTAAAGCTCACAAAATCATAGATTGTGGTAAATCTCTGACAACTTAAATGTGGAAACGATATCATAAAATGAGTGATATTGATGCAGCTCCTGGAATTATAACTGGTAGCTACGGTGATGATGCCTTTACGTCTGTGATAGTGACACGGACGCGAAGATTTTAAGACTAATAATAACATATATGTAAAGAAGATGGAAGCCGTAGCACGTGAGACCAAATTGATCATCGAGAGTCAATCCAAATGATTGGAGAATAGGCTAAAACTTCTACTTGGTTCGCAAAATGTTGAAAATTTATACATCCTCAAAGAAACATGAACTAAGAAATGCAGGGTTTATAGAATGGGTCCTACTTTTTTTGATCAGCTTATATTATTGGAAATAAATATACAATTTAATATGACTTTTATTAAATATCATTCTTACGTATGTACTTTCATGCTCTTGGCGTCTACAGTGTTCATAAAGTATATAATTTGTTTACGTACCATGTATGTTTTGTATTTTTAAATTCGAATTTGTTAACGATCAATGGCTGAAATGATGTGTGTTATAAACTATAAGTCCTTCTATAACTGGTGTGATTTATAACACTGTGTAATTTTAAGGATAGTATGACCAATAAGATTGTCATTGGCTTGATACTTCGCTTGAATGAAATTTAAATGTTAACTTTGTGATGCAAGCTGCTAGTGCGTGCATTGCGTGTCCATTTCATTTGTCGAATTTGCTACCAAATGTGCTGCCTTGATTTGGTGTGCTTCTTTTTTAAATGATGTTTTGACTAGAGTATTATAGTAAATTGTTCTTGATTTGACTAGCGTATTATTCCATCCGGTGCATTTATATAAGCGAGTCCTAGACAGCGGGTCGCTCAGTTTGTTACTGACATCGACGGTGTAAGGATCACCTAGTTTTAATTCTTCTGGTGCATAAGACGCGTAATTACCGGTTCTTGTGAACACGATGGTATCTTTACCGACTACAACGACGAACTTGATGGACGTTGTACCATCGTCTATGGGAACCCTGACGTCAGCGGTGACGAAGAAGGAGCAGATCCCGTCGGCAACGTCGATGTCAACATTGGAGGAGACTTCAAAAGTCGCGGTACCACCAGCAGAAGTGAATTTAATGCCTGTGGTGCTGGTTACACGGGAAAACTCGACGAACTTCGTTTCACCCCCGATGGAGACTTCAATGTCTGGTGATTCAACAACTAACGAACATCGGTGCTGTTACTGTGACAAGATTTTCTCAAACAGCAGCAATGTTCGACGGCATGAGAAGATAGAATGTGTCAAGAACCTTTATCATAAAATCTTTGTTTGTGAGAAATGTCACAAGCTATTTGCAAGACAAGATAATATGAAAACGCACATGAAGACATGCAAAGGTCCTTCTGTGCGGCAGGAAGTATAGGTTTCGGTGCAACAACGATGCATTGATGTTCATAAGATTATGTCTGGAGATGGCACAACTGCGGCAACATTAGTTTCTGGATCGGGTCGGAAAGGCTCGTCTTCTTTACCCCGGTATCCTTGCAGCTACTGTGATACGTCGTTCGCATTTTCTCATGATGCACGGAGACATGAACGGAGTAAATGCAATAAGAATCCTTCTCGTATAAAATTTCGCAGCGATGGGTGTCATGAATGGTTTACACGTATTGATAGCTTGCGACGACATGTGAAAAAATGCAACGGTAAATTCCGTGTGTCTACTGAAGAACTACCTGTAGAAATTTCGACTCCTTGCTTTATACTGGAGACTGGTAAGCGTACAAGCAAGAAAACCGATGTGAAGCAACCGATTGGTATGTCGTATGGACATAAAAATAAACCTAAGACTGTGTTCGGCGCATTACAAGTGAATGATAATGAGTTCTACTTGGCGCAGTCTGCATTTCGTGGAACATTGAAAGACTACTATTATCTAAATACGTTAGGTGAGTCGAAAGACATTTGTAATTTTCTTGATGATATCAGAGAGGACATAATCAATCAGCTTACTGATGATGTAGCAACAAACGGTCCAATAAAATATAACTTGTGGTTGGACTGTATATATGGAAAGCCGTATCCATTCGATGACGAAGTGAAGAAGTGTGCATTCAAGACATCGGCTGCAGTAATTTACAGTTCTAACGATGTGAAACAAACTGTTAAAAACGGTATCCAGAAACTCTGTCAAGAAGAGGAGGACTATGTCTGTAAAGGTTCTGGCTGGACTTTTTCTAGTGTAAGCAGATTGGAGCTAAGAATTAGTCATTTCACGACTATGCGGACCTAAATGATTATTATAATGTTAACTTTAGCAAGTGATCCTGTAGTAGAATATATATTATGTAATAAAGTTTATTTTGTGAAAGAACTTGTGTTGCTTTATTTCTCGGACCTGTCACTATTATATTATGTTTATTTTTTTCATCTTCATTCCGAATCGTACCAAGGACCTAAGTCGATCTAACTATTAATTTTATTGGTAAAAATTTATTTAGTTAATTTTGAACTTTTTTCTTCATTAAAAATCGGATAATAAACACGAATTTCCAAGATGGTAGTCGTAATGGTTTATAGAATGATGGTAGTAGTTGATTTTAAGCCTCTTTTAGGATTATGAACATGATTTATTGAAATTATTATTTTTTACATAAAATTAAATGTTTTGCATCATCCAGGGATCGAACGAAGGACAGGAACTGACCGGATCAATCTGTAGAATGATTGTAAATTTATTTAATGAATTTTAGAATTTTTCACGCATCTCTAGCATTAAAATTACAGATTTTATAGATGGTGGTCGTAACGAAGAGTCAACGGTATTTCTAAAGATTTTTATTTATTAATTCGATTGATTAATTTTTTTGATGATTTTAAAAAATTTTCCCGAATTTCTAGCTAAATAATTACGGATTTTCAAGATGGCGGACATGACGTCATACTAGGTGAAGATATATATACTTTGACATAAGTGGTGGGGGTCAGTATGCCAGCAGCCACTGTGAGGGAAGGATCGGTAGCCATTTTTAATTTTTTTTTGCCCTCACCGGGTTCGAACCGAGGACTCCAAACTCCGTGTCGTAAAAGTAAATATTTAAAAAATTTTTATTATTTTATTATTTTTATAAATTTTAATTTTTTTTCATTAATATCGGATGATAAATAAAAAAGTTAAAGATGGCGACCGTAACGAAAATTGCAACGGTGACGACATTATTCAAAATGGCTGCCATGGCATCCTAATTTTCAAGTTCATGACCTCGGCGGCTTTGAGCGGCTAGCTCTAAGGATGCTTAAGCCACTTTCAGGAATTTGGGTTCTTTCTAAGGCAAAACGGCTTTTGAGGATTTTCGAAATCCTAATTTTTGAATTGCGGAATTTTTTGAGATTTTTTGGCGGAATTTTTTTCTACATAAAATGAAATTTAAACGATTTTTGTGGAATTTTGGGTAAATTTTGCCCAATTTTGGACAATTTTGACACATTTTGATGGACAAATGTCGAGTTTAAGGTCAAAGGTCAAGGTCACAACCATCCAAGATGGCCGCCGTGAAGTCACAATCCAATATGGCTGACCGACAATCCTCAATCCTCACCCTGGACCCTGTTTCCGGAGCCCCAATTCTATACTACTGACCAGCGATCCTAGCGGGATGTGGATGAAGTTAAGTGTTTCGCCGTATTCGTTTAAATTGAAAAGTCGAGAGTTGAATTCAGAAAATGTGTACTAAAATTATTGTGAATTTTCTTCTAACACAAAAGAAAGATTATTAATTACCATTTTTATAGCCTTATTTTGACTTTAAATTATCAAAAGTACCTGAAAAACGCGATTAAAAATCTCTAAAGTGCTATAACAAAGCATTATTTCGAATTATATTGCATCCAGCAATTAAGAAGTAGTGCTAGTAGCGGTGGTTCTACTCACTTTCCTAATGTAAAAACATAGTGCCCGGTATTGATCTGCATAATAACATTTGGTTAAACGTAGGCTCTTTTTCTAGCGATTATCATAATTTTACAAATATTTTTAATTTAAATATACATACAGATATCCGGCGTGACTAAAGTTTATACTACTTTTCTTAGAGTAAAGTAAGCTAATAAGGGCTATTCGGTTTCTGAACCATATATCAGGTTTTTTCAGAGGCTTAGGTGAAGTAAAGTTGCTAACGCAATCAAAATTTATTGATTTTAGCAAACATACATAACAGAAGTAAACTTTATTGTATACGTTTGTGTTATTTATAAACTCGTCTTCAGATTATGTTCATAAAAATTACTAAACCAAAATATTATAGGCTTGCAGTATCTTGAGAAGGGGAAGTTCAACGTAAAGGCGTCACAGCGATACAAAGACAACAACATTACCACAAACAACTCCTTGTGGATATAAAATAATAATAATAATTCCATGAAATGTTAAGTTGCCGAACAACATGTTTTATTTAACAAGTTTCCGTTTCGTTCACTAACCCTATCGCTTTCTTTCCTTTGATTTTAAAGTATTTATTTTATATTATTCAGCTATAGAAATGTTAAATAAGTCATACAGGAAATTCAATCTAAATTTTTGCTCTGGAAACATTAAACCACGAAATATACTTCTAGGTCTCCAAAAATATTAACAATTATAGTATATTTAAACTGTCATAGTATCTTTCCTAAGTTATAAATAATAGTAGGTACTGGAGTGTATAATATTCCTTCAAAAACAGTTATACTTTATACGTAAGGGCCTTCCATAGTTAAGCGTATACGCGTGTCTCCGTAAATAAATGATTTGGTAATACGATTTTTTTCCACGAAAGGTGAAAATTGTCATGTTTTACATTTTCCGTATAGTATATTTACATAGAAAATAAATTTTGAAAATGGCGAAAGAGCGCATATTCAGAGCCTGGTTACTCACTTTACTTAATTCGCAGTCAAAATTTACAACATGAAATTAGTAGATTTATCATTTGCCTTTTATCGCATAATAATACCCCACTGTTACAGATCTTGTTTGCGAGTTTTTAGTATAGACGTGGTGCGTTCCGCAGCATTGAATGCATTGCGCAGATGGGACAACTGTGCTCAAATATTTAAGAAGGGAGCCACCTCAAAAGACGATATATAGTAATGGTTAGCGACACACTATCTATTTGTCTCGGAAACAAATTACCCATCTTCCTTGAAAGATGCAGGCGATACTTGATGAGCGACACACTACCTGTTGTCTAGAAAACGAACTTCCCTTCCTCCTTGAAAGATGCAGGCGATACTGAACACCCTCCACTCTTGTGGCAGAATGTCGAACCTCTCACAATGTTTTGGTAGTAGTTCCAGAATCCACGAATAGAGTTACAAGTGGCTGGAATGTATTTACACACACCATATGGAGCAAGAATATACTTAAATACTTTTAGGCAAAATTACTTTAGGCAAAACGATTTTAGGCAAAACGACTGATCGGCAAGTTAACTGTCTGTTAAAGAGAGCGAAGTGCTGAAACTTTAGGCAAAACAAATTTAGGCGAAATTACATTAGGCAAAACGACTTTAGGCAAAACGAATTTTAGGCAGTACGATTTTAGGCAAAACGACTTTAGGGGAACTTAAGCATGCGATTATAATTTTAGACAAAACGACTTTAGGCACAACGATTTTAGGCAAAATGACTTTAGGCAAAATGACTTTTAGGCAAACCGACTTTAGACAAAATGGTTTTAGGCAATATGATTTTAGGCAAACTAACATTAGGCAAAACGACTTTAGGCAAAACGACTTTAGGCAAAACGACTTTAGGCAAAATGACTTTAGGCAAAATTACTCTAGGCAAAACGATTTTAGTCAAAACGACGCGCCCCAGAGGGTAAACATAGAGAATACACCACTGCAATGAATAAAAAATTCAGGAAAGATGTAAGCACTTTTGTTACCTCATTTGAAAAGCATGGGAATCCATTTTGATGAAAATTCGCTCGCAACAGCAGTGAGTAAAATAAGGTGCTCAAAAGAAGATGAAATGTCAGTACGCGAAGCCAAGAAGAAGGGAGGAACTTCATATGAAGAATATGTAAAGGAAATATTTATCGAAGGTAATGTGTCTGTGCATGAAGTCATAAAAAGGTCGAATTTGCTTCTGTTTAAAGTTAAAAGTGGACAGTCAATCCCTAAAAAAACAGCTTCAATTGAAGGCTTTACGAAAAGATGCAAATGTGTTTTGTAAGTTATATGAAGCCAGTCAAATACGAGGGGCTGATATAGGTATGCTATTTGCTCATGAAAACCACTTGTACCCACCATCAATCAGCGAGTTGGGAAATATTCGTAAACCATCCAAGAAATCCGACATTATGAATTGCATCACATCTGGTTTAAATGAAGGATGTAACGAATGCTTGGCACTTTGTACTGCTAGTATTGTAGATGCCTTTGTGCATTGGCTCCATCCTTCTTCATCAACGACTTTCCTCGACTTCACGCACAAGGTTTTCCTTCCAGCTGTGAAAGATCGCCTCCAGCATGTAGAAAGACTTTACATAATCTTTAATCGATACATAGAAGGCAGCCTTAAATCCGATACAAGATCAAAACGAGGTAGTGGACAAAAAGTTATTGTGAAGCCCAGTACACCTTTTCCGAAGACATTCAACAAATTTCTTCTTGATGATGACAACAAAAAAAAAAATTGTTTCATATTCTTGCTACAGGGATAACAACATACGAAATTGGTCAAAAACTTCTAGTATGCAGTGACGAAGATCAAGTTACGAGCTCTGGCAATGTAACATTCAACAGTGAAGGTGTTGCACCATGCAATCATGAGGAGGCTGACAATAGACTTCTATTACATGTGAAAAACTGTGTTGAGGCTGGCCATAAGAATGTTGCTCTTGTTACAGTGGATTCGGATGTGGTAGTTATTGCAGCAGCTGCCTTGTCGGAGTTCAAATCAATGAATTTGCAAAACCTTTGGTTTGAATTTGGCAGTGGTAAGAACAAAAAATATTTCTCATTAAGTGTGTTCTTAGAAAATATTCCAAATTATATCAGAGCAGTTTTACCATTCTTTCACGCACTCACAGGGTGCGACATGGTCTCGGCTTTTCATGAGATTGGAAAACAGAGGGCCTGGAATATTTGGAAAAGAGTGCTAGATATTACACCAGTCTTCAATCGCTTGTCAATCTCTATAGAAATTCAAGAACAAGATTTCAACATGATCGCATGGTTCACAATTCTTCTGTAGGACAGGACTATCACCAAAAAAGGGTAAATTAATGCCGCAGGATTTTATTTACAAAAAAAAACAACCGATCGATCGAGAATATTCCACAGACAGAAGACGCTTTATGGCTACATGTGAAGCGTGCGATGCTGCAGGCGGTAATTTGGAATCAGTGCCTTCAACGTCAATTGAAAGTTCCAGAAATTACATTTTTGGGATGGAAAAGGAATTCCTCTTTGGGATATGAACCAATTTGGACAACTATTCCGGAAGTTTCAAAAGAATGTTCTCAGATGATTTGTTGCCACTGCAAAACCATTTGCTCAAGGAACTGCAAGTGTGAGAAAAACTGTCTTCCCTGTACTTCATTATGTGCCTGCGACGAACAATGTGCAACTTAAACCAGCTTTTATGAAGTGGAAGATCCGCAATTTAAAATAGACCTCTGACTCCATGCTCTGATCAAACATAAGTGTGAACAAAATATTTGCTAAATGAGTAATTCATTGCAAGTAGGATCGGTTGATCTGTGAACAATGTGCCAATACCTCATATATGAATGATACAAGTTTTATAACTTATTCATCCCCAAGTAAGTACCTATTACACAAGTGAAGTAGGTAGGGCCTGAAATTAAAATATATTTTATGAACTCTTAACATTTATGAAAACTAATTAGTCTAAATTTGCTTTCAATTAATTGCTACATATATTTTAGTTGATCATTAATCTCCATATTCTGAACAGATTAATGTTTATTCACAGTTATTATTGTAAATAATTAATGCATTATAATTTTCTTTAATGTTATAACTAGTAACAAAGATCTAAAAACAATTTTCCTCACTTTCAGTGCCATACCTTTTATTTATGAGCTACAGTATTTACAGTATCGTACTTTTTGTAGTATTTTAATGTTCTTAGCATTTTAAACTTCAATTTTGTTGCCTAACGACACGTTAAATGAAAAAACTGTTAGAAAACTTTTCTTAATGAAAATTTTATGATGCATATTTTTTACTTGAAATATTTTTTGATAAAATGTACTGTTTTTGATCAGTCATAAAAAAAATCATTTTTCATTGACATTTTCACCCCTCTTTCCTCTCTGGGGAGATACGCGAGTTGTGTCTCGATTGTTTTTAAATAATACTATGCCGAAGATAGTCCTGTCAAAATTTCATGCTGGTATCCGAATATGAACCATCGAAAGACTAAGAGAACGCACTATAACGCCTGGCTCGATCAAAATGTTCATGTTTTACAGTGGAAACATGGGCTTTTTCCTTACTCTTCAGTAGTTACCATCTTGGCGACGCCTGACTAGTCCTATGTTAGCAGCAGAAGCAGACCAAAAAATATGGCAAGCTGTAAATCGCAAGCAACTTGTAGTTATATAAGATGTGCATGCAGATTATGACTTTCCATTCTTGAAAGAATGAAATAAATTTTATACATTCAATAATAAAATATGACTAGAGCCCATTTCCTCAACGCATAAGATAAGCATGCTTAGTAATTGGATTGTTGATCACTAACTGGGAATGTTGGAGACCACCACCATGTTGTAAACAACAGTAGAAGCAATTGCACACACGTATGGACTGGAGAGGGGCTTTGGTTGCAGGTATGCGTGCACTCAAAACAACCCCGTTTACCAGCAATGCATTGTCCCCGGCTACTGCTAAGTTCGGGATCAGCGAAATTATAATAATTTGAAAAACTTAAAAAAATTTACAATGTTGAACTTAGTCCCTAATGCTGCCGAAGCAATGTCAAACATAGCAGAGATATATAAACAAATTAAAGGGAATAGAGTCGTCTAGGCAAAAATAAAAAAAAGGCTTCACGGCAAAATTTATTCAGAAAGATCCTTTGAAAGTAAGGCACATATATTAGCCAGGTAGTAGTAGAATATAACTGATAATATAAACGATAAAAAATGCCAAAACTAGTTAAAACGATTAAAACATTATGAGTGTACCATTCTCTTATTAGCAATATCGCCAAAAATTAAAATTAAGGGCTCTCCCTAGTAGCATTAAATGTTAGCAATCATACTAATTTTTGGATGATGATAACATGCTATTTATCAGAACTACGAATTTGAAAATTTTTCACCCACGAGAAGAAAGTACAAAAATTGGGGGTATAAGTTTTAATTTATATTTTTGAGTTTCTAAATATGAAATAAAAAATCATCAAATGTCCAACATTGAGTCAATTTTGTACTGTTTGGGAGAATGAAAGAAAGAAAGTAAGCTTATAGACAAAAAGATAATTTTATTCTGAAGAAATTGGTGCAATAAAAACCCAAATTCATTGCTTTCAATTCCGAGATTTCTTATCCGCCTATTACGAAAATTTTGTTATATTTCCAACCGTCTCGTGCTGCAGCTCGATGGAGCCAGCCGAGAGCCAGGGCGGGTAGAGATTGGTGGGGGATCGCGGGCTCGGAGGGGAGGCAGATTGCTTCTGCGAGTGTGTGTGTGTGTGTGTGTGTGTGTGTGTGTGCGTGGAGAGGAAGATAACGGGCACGTAAACGATACCCTTGTGACTGAAAGGAATTCTCACTTACTGCTTTCAGTGTGCCTATCCACGGCAGGGAGTTACGAGGTTTGCTAACTAGACCGATTATATTCTTTTAATATATTCGTTTAACCCCAAAACGTTGTGTTTCTTAAAGATGCAAATATCGTAAAGCTTACAATAATAGAAAATTTATAATGAAATAAAGTACTTTAATTATTCAAACAACATAGTGAATAACTACAAATAAAAGAAAAACCAACTGAACAAAAGAAAACGAGACGTCGCTTCAAGCTGAGTGTACCACGCAAGAAAAGGAGAGCAGCTGCTTTTATCGCGTATAATAAAAATAGGTAAGCTTCATAAAATTGCTCGTATTTGTAAGTGAGAAATTAAACTTACCAAAACGTGTAATATAATATTGCATTAAAAAGATCCATTTTTAATTTTTTCTTTACCACTGTAGCCAAGTGGTGCAGTTTTTCTGGTTCGCTCAGACTGCGGAGTTACACGAGTTTGATTCCCCCTCGGGGCAGTGGGATTTGTACTTTTACTTCCAGACTAACCAGGTTTTTACCCGTGTGTAAGTTATACTTATTTGTTTATAAAACATCCCCCCAAAAAAAATTGCCAGTATGAATCCAGTAGAACTTGATTTTTTTAATTAAATTAATTTTTTTAGATGGACAGAAATTGCAGAGACTGGATAAAGATGTTCCTGCAGTATTATAACGAACGCTGGGCTGCAGGTAAACACTCAAAAGTGAATAATTAAATTAAGGCCTTGGAAGCGTCAGCCCAGAAAACAAAACAATAAGAACAATAATCACAGAGGTGCCCAGACGTTGTATAAAATAATTTTATTTATAACCTCCTAGCAACTCTAGTAGGCTATGTGGATCGGGGATGAATAATAATGAAATTACAAGACTGGTGGTTTGATTTATATAAGTGTCCTTTTACAAAACTAATTTACTTTTGTTTTTATCTTTTAGTTACATTGGTATTAAAACATATTGATTACAAAATGGAGGGAGCCCCGGGGCAACAAAATACATATAAAAGTAACACAATAATACATCTTGAACTGAATACTGGTTTTAAGTTAGCTCGCAGGCTCAAAAGAAAGAAACAATTACATTTAAATTTAATTATATCCTGTGTCCTGGCACCGGAGGTTTCGGCAGATTAAAGTCCAGAAGAAATCATTTCGAGTAGAAACTTGGAGATAAACTCGGAGTTAAACTTCAAGTTAAACTTGCAGCTAATTTTGGAGATAATCTTCGAAGCTGAACTTGGAGCTAATTTTGGAGCTAATTTTAGACCTCAACTTGGAGCTAAACCTCGAGGCTGATTTTGGAGCTAAACTTGGACCCCGGCTGCAACCAAAGTCCCAAATTACTAGGACTGGTTAACAGGCGACTAAGCCTGGGCAAGACTATGCCCAGTGAAAGGCAAAAAAAAGGGGGGGGGGTAGGTATGACAACCACTTACCCAAAACAGCAGGGTGAAGTTCATGTAGACTGCCTCCAGGAGCAGGGAATGCAGCTCGCGGCACGGAAGTTCTCGGTAATCATGATTAGAGTAAATGAAATAATTTAGATTAACAAAAAAAATACTATTGTGGGCAGCAAAATTTAAAAATTAGAAAATTGAGGCCTCTATGCCTTGACGTTGGCGACTACATGACGTAGTGTCGAGTCTGGGACGAACAACAGAGATTAACTCTCGCGTATCGCGACGCGTGGTCCGCACAGACCAGATGCTGCCCGCAGAATCTTCAAAAAATTACGTCGGGGCGCCTAATTAAAGGAAGCAACTGCCCCCAGCCAAAGAAAGGGGGGGGGGGGGGTGATTGCCCGAAGGTGTCCTGAGATGCCCGAAGGGGCGAAGCAGACTGCAACATGTTCGCTGTGCTCTCAAGCGAGTCGTAGGCGAACTAAAATCGCAATCGCACTGCGACTGCTGCCAAGGTCGATTGTGACAAGCTTTCTCTTATGGGAGGGATGAGTATTGCACTCTGGCGGGCAAGACGAGAACCTCCCTGGAGGGTCACAGAAACATCCGCTAGAGTGCAGTGGGCGTGCTCGTGACCAGCGCTCAGAGCAGGGTTAGGGATTTTTCCCGCCGCTAGACTTCGCTGAGGGCTCTGTTTGACAAGTGGGAATGTCCTTGGGGAGACAATGTCCCCGCCTGGGTTCACTGGGGGTCGATGCTCCGGGTTGTAGTTCCCGTGAAGCCACCGGTGGTTGATGAGAGGAGGGGGGCTTTAAATTTGCTAAGTCGCCTGGGAAAGGCGTCATGTGGACCGTCCCGAGGCGTCGCCGCTGGCTGTAACTTGGTCCAGAGGCGTGCTGGCAAAACCCTTACGTATGCTTGCCAGCGAGAAATAAAAGTTGCTAGCAGTGGGCTTGGGGTAGCGTTCGCTAACACGAAAGCCATTCTGTTACATGGAGAAAACGTGACGCGAACCGCGGCCGAGATGCTGCGATCACAAATCGTCAGCCAACAGTATTTAATTGAAGCCTGCGAACAAGCGCAGGTGCACTGGGTTGCACAAGCTTACGTCGGAGTGTACAGTAATAGAAACAAAATTAAATTAAATTAAAAAATTCAGATTTATTATTTGGTTTCCTTCTTTAAATGGTACAAATTAAATTTAAAATCGTACATTTGTGCCTGAAAGTGGCACTGAAATGGCACATACTCCCCCGCTTGAATGCGGAGCATATAGGGAAAATAAAAAACTAACTTACACTCCTTAGTAAAACTAGTACCAGGTTCGCCTGTATCCTACTACTTACAGAAAAATTTTTTTACGGTCAATTCGAAGGTGTATTATAATTAATAAAATTACCCTTAACGGTGAATGATGTCATGAGGAAAGTTGATCTCAGATGTTGGGAATGGTGTCACGTGACAAAAACTCTAAACATGGGCGCTGTGAGGCGGGCCTAAAACACTGGGCCGGAACCGGAACTTGGTCCGTCGGGTGCCAGTTATGAAAGATGGGGATTTGTTTACCCCTGAAAATAATGAAAGTGGGAATGTAAATGCCTGTACAATAGTCTTTCCATAAGAAGCCGAAGGCATTGGGACTCAGCCCTGCACAGTCAGGCGATAGAGAAGACGGTCGAATTTGCTGCTTGCTCGAAGGCGAAACAGAGCCTCAGTCCCAGAGTGACACAGGACCTAAGGGTGGAATTCCCTTGGCGGAATTTTATATGTCTGGGGATGAAAACCCCATCAGATCAACAATCCGAAGGAAAGAATGAATTTCAATATATTAAATATTCGATAAATTAAGAAATTTCTTCGCATACCATTCTGATGTTTATTATTATTAACTAATATTTATTATTTAAAAGATTTCTGCAAACAAAATGATAAATTAACGACTCTTCACACTCAAATTTAAATTATTTAAAGAAATGTAAAATACAATTAACCAACAAATATTATTCAAAAAGAGGATTAATTATAACGGAGCGGTTAGATCTTCCATGACTGCTGATAGGCTTCGCACTGCCTGAGAGGGGGTTTGAACATAGGCCATCAAAAGATGAGTGGTGGTATTGTAACCCAAAGAACACTCGAAAATGGTCATTAGATATTTCACTCACATGGCTTGTTGACTCAGAGGACCCTAACTTTTGCGCTGCTCGTTGGCTATCTTAACCTAGCTCCTATTTGAGAAAAACACATAAAAGAAACCAGTTTGCCATCTGGAAGTCACGTAGCTCTTACTTAAATAATGCATCTCATCGATAACGATGTAAAAGAAATACAACTGTGGGGTGGAATGCAAAAGAAAAAGAATAATGGCTAGATGTGACAGCTTCTGTGCTCAGACTCTATGTACGTCACTGTACATCACATTTACGTACAAGGAAAATAAAGAAATAAACATGTAAAAGTATTAACACAACATCAGTAAAAAAACACTACAAACATTATTTTGGCTTACTTTACGAATTATAATTATTAAAAAAAAATGTAATCAGAAATTAATTAGATAAAATCGTCAAACAAGATTCATGAAGATGCAATAAATATCAGAGAGGTATTTCTGAGTAAAAAATATTAAAGCGTGCTGGGCCCATAACCCAGAGGTCCGTGGATTGAAACCATGCTCTGCTATCATTTTTATAACGAACGCTGGGCTGCAGGTAAACACTCAAAAGTGAATAATTAAATTAAGGCCTTGGAAGCGTCAGCCCAGAAAACAAACCAATATGAACAATAATCACAGAGGGGCCCAGACGTCGTATAAAAGAATTTTATTTTTAACCTCCTAGCAACTCTAGTAAGCTATGTGGATCGGGGATGAATAATAATGAAATTACAAGACTGGTGGTTTGATTTATATAAGTGCCCTTTTACAAAACTAATTTACTTTTGTTTTTATCTTTTAGTTACATTGATATTAAAACATATTGATTGCAAAATGGAGGGAGCCCCGGGGCAACAAAATACATATAAAAGTAACACAATAATACATCTTGAACTGAATACTGGTTTTAAGTTAGCTCGCAGGCTCAAAAGAAAGAAACAATTACATTTAAATTTAATTATATCCTGTGTCCTGGCACCGGAGGTTTCGGCAGATTAAAGTCCAGAAGAAATCATTTTGAGTAGAAACTTGAAGATAAACACGGAGTTAAACTTTGAGTTAAACTTGCAGCTAATTTTGGAGATAATCTTCGAAGCTGAACTTGGAGCTAATTTTGGAGCTCATTCTGGACCTCAACTTGGAGCTAAACCTCGAGGCTGATTATGGAGCTAAACTTGGACCCCGCCTGCAACCAAAGTCCCAAATTACTTAGACTGGATAACAGGCGGCTAAGCCTGGGCAAGACTATGCCCAGTGAAAGGCAAAAAAAAGGGGGGGGGGGGGTTGGGATGACGACCATTTACCCAAAACAGCAGGGTGAAGTTCATGTAGACTGCCTCCAGGAGCAGGGAATGCAGCTCGCGGCAAGGAAGCTCTAGGTAATCATGATTAGAGAAAATGAAATAATTTAGATTAACAAAAAAAATACTATTGTGGGCAGCAAAATTTAAAAATTAGAAAATTGAGGCCTCTATGCCTTGACGTTGGCGACTACATGACATAGTTTCTAGCCTGGGACGAACATCGGAGATTAACTCTCGCGGATCGCGACGCGTGGTTCGCACAGACCAGATGCTGCCCGCCGAATCTTCAAAAAATGGCATCGGGGCGCCTAATTAAAGGAAGCAACTTCCCCCAGCCAAAGAAAGAAGGGGGGAAAGTGTGATTGCCCGAAGGTGTCCTGAGATGCCCGAAGGGCCGAAGCAGACTGCAACATGTTCGCTGCAATCTCACGCGAGTCGTAGGCGAACTAAAATCGCAATCGCACTGCGACTGCTGCCAAGGTCGATTGTGACAAGCTTTCTCTTATGGGAGGGATGAGTATTGCACTCTGGCGGGCAAGACGAGAACCTCCCTGGAGGGTCACAGAAACATCCGCTAGAGTGCAGTGGGCGCGCTCGTGACCAGCGCTCAGAGCAGGTTTAGGGATTTTTCCCGCCGCTAGACTTCGCTGAGGGCTCTTTTTGACAAGTGGGAATGTCCTTGGGGAGACAATGTCCCCGCCTGGGTTCACTGGGGGTCGATGCTCTGGGTTGTAGTTCCCGTGAAGCCACCGGTGGTTGACGAGGGGAGGGGGGTATAAATTTGCTAAGTCGCCTGGGAAAGGCGTCATGTGGACAGTCCCGAGGCGTCGCCGCTGGCTGTAACTTGGTCCAGAGGCGTGCTGGCAAAACCCTTTCGTATGCTTGCCTCCGAGAAATGAAAGTTGCTAGCAGTAGGGTTGGGGTAGCGTTCGCTAACACGACAGGTATTCTGTTACATGGAGAAAACGTGACGCGAACCGCGGCTTAGATGCTGCGATCACAAATCGTCAGCAAACAGTATCTAATTGAAGCCTGCGAACAAACGCAGGTGCACTGGGTTGTACAAGCTTACGTCGGAGTGTACAATAATAGAAACAAAATTAAATTAAATTAAAAAATTCAAATTTATTATTTGGTTTCCTTTGTTTAAAGGTACAAATTAAATTAAAAATTGTACATTTGTGCTTGAAAGTGGCACTGAAACGGCACAGTATCAACAGCCATTATAAACAAGGCTGCTGATTCAGAGCCTGAAAATATCTACACAAGTAGCACACTTACTATCAATTAAACCATGGAAATGAGTGATTTATAATTATATTGTCATACTACTTTTCATTTCAAATACGAATTATTAAACAATCAAGCTGGATAGCTAATTTTTATGTTAAATTTAAACCTACGTACTTCTATTAGGTTACCGTACAAAGTCAGCCAGTAAATTATTGTACTGAAAATCAAAGAAAATTTTATTAGTTACTTGTGTTAAACTTGCGAAATACTTATGAATCTAATAAATTATTTATCACATTTGAAGTTAATGGTTATATTTTCCTCATTGGATAAGGAATTCGTTAATTTATTTAGAAAATAATGGTTGACTTTCGCAGAAATACTAAGTATGTAAGCATGAGAAGGCTAAATGAATATCTAATAAAAACCATTAAAAATGGGTTAAAAAAGCATTTGTTGCATATCATGGTTTTTAAAATTTATTTATAACATTATTATTTTTTCGATTTAATTTTAAACATATGTTGATTTTGTTTTTGGTAGTGATTTGAGAAAACCCGAGGAAAGTTCTTATGCACAACAATCACAAGGAATTGGCGAATACCCACAGTGGTATAGAAAAGGGGCTCCGGCGCCAGGGTTCAGGGCAAGGTGCCGAGGTGCCGACTGCCATATTGGATTGTGACGTCACGGCGGCCATCTTGAATAGATGTGACCTTGACCTTTGACCTTGACCTTGACCCCGATGGCCATAATGGATCCGCCATCTTAGGTCCGCCATTTTGGATGACGTCATTTTGTTTTCTCGAACATTCTGGCATTATGTTATCCGCCATTTTGAATTATGACGTCACCGTTGCTATTTTTGTTACAGTCGCCACCTTTAACTTTTTTATTTATTATCTGATTTTAATTAAAACATATTTTATTTCATAAACAAATTTAATAATAAAATTTTAATAATTCTTTTATAAAATATACTTTTATACTTTTACGACATGGAGTTTGGAGTCCTCGGTTCGAACCCGACGAGTGAGAAAAAAAATAAAAATGGCGACCGATCCTTCCCTTACAGTGGGTGCTGGCAGACTAACCCCCACCACTTTGTTAATAGCATTTATATCATCCGGCAGTATGACGTCACGTCCGCCATCTTGTCTTCGTTGCTGGAAGCCATCATCATTGTATCGTCGGCTAGAGTGTGCTGATGCCATGTTAGTTTAATTCTTATCCGCCAGAGTGCAGTTATTATTTATTATTACTGTGACACCCGCCATCTTGTCATTTGCCCGCCATCTTGAAAATCCGTATTTATTTAGCTTGAAATTCGGGAAAAAATTTAAAGATCATCAAAAAAGTTAATCATTCGAATTAAAAAATAAAAATCTTTAGAAATACCGTTGCACTTTTCGTTACGACTACCATCTTGAAAATCTGTAATTATAATTCTAGAGATTCAAAAAAATTCCAAAATTCATCAAATAAATTTGTAAGCAATATACTGATTGATTCGATCGTTTCCTGTCCTTGGTTCTATCTTTGGTTGATGCAAGACATATTTATATTATTTAAAAAATAATTTCAATAAATCACGATCAAAATTCTTAAAGAGGCTAAAAATCCTCTACCACCAACATCCTATATGCCATCATGTCTGCCATCTTGGAAATTGGTAATTATTTAGCTATAACTCAGAAAAAAGTTCAAAATTTACTAAATAAATTTGCAACCAATAAAATGATTAATTAGATCGACTTAGGTCCTTGGTACGATTCGGAATAAAGATGAAAAAAAAATTAAACATATCTATTTAACATAATAGTGACAGGTTCGAGAAATAAAGCAACACAAGTCCTTTCATAAAATAAACTTTATTACATAATTCCTATTTTACTACTAGATCACTTTCGACAACCAGCAATCTTATAAATATTTAGGTCTGCATAGGCGTAAAATAACTTATTCCTAGCTCCAATCGGCTTATACTAGAATGAATCCAGCCAGAACCTTTACAGACATAGTCCTCCTCTTCTTGACAGAGTTTCTAGATACCATTTTTAACAGTTAGCTTCACATCGTCAGAATTGTAAATTACTGCAGCCGATGTCTTGAATGCACACTTATTCACTTCGTCTTCGAATGGATACGGCTTTCCATATATACAGTCCAACCACAAGTTATATTTAAATGGACCGTTTGTTGCTACGTTATCAGTAAGCTGATTGATTATGTCCTCTCTGATATCATCAAGAAAATTACAAATGTATATTGACACACCTAACGTATTTAGATAATAGTAGTCTTTCAATGTTCCACGAAATGCAGACTGCGCCAAGTAGAACCCATTATCATTCACTTGTAATGCGCCGAACACAGTCTTAGGTTTATTTTCATGTTCAGACGCCATACCAATCGGTTGCTGCACATCGGTTTTCTTGCTTGTACGCTTACGAGTCTCCAATCTAAAGCGAGGAGTCAAGATTTCTAAAGGTAGTTCAGCAGTAGACACACGGACTTTACCGTTGCATTTTTTCACATGTCGTCGCAAACTATCAATTTGTGTAAACCATTCATCACACCCATCACAGCGAAATTATTTTATACGAGAAGGATTCTTCTTGCATTTTCTCCGTTCATGTCTCTGTGCATCATGAGAAAATGCGAACGACGTATCACAGTAGCTGCAAGGATACCGGGGTGATGAAGACGAGCCTTTCAGACCCGATCCAGAAACTAACGTTGCCGCAGTTGTGCCATCTCCAGGCATACTCTTATGAACATCAATGCATCGTTGTTGCACCGAAACCTTTACTTCCTGCCGCACAGAAGGACCTTTGCATGTCTTCATGTGCGTTTTCATATTATCTTGTCTTGCTAATAGCTTGTGACATTTCTCACAAACAAAGATTTTATGATAAAGGTTCTTGACACATTCTATCTTCTCATGCCGTCGAACATTGCTGCTGTTTGAGAAAATCTTGTCACAGTAACAGCACCGATGTTCGTTAGTTGTTGAATCACCAGACATTGAAGTCTCCATCGGGGGTGAAACGAAGTTCGTCGAGTTTTCCCGTGTAACCAGCACCACAGGAATTAAATTTACTTCTGCTGGTGGTACCGCGACTTTTGAAGTCTCCTTTAATGTTGACATCGACGTTGCCGACGGGATCTGCTCCTTCTTCGTCACCGCTGACGTCAGGGTTCCCATAGACGATGGTACAACGTCCATCAAGTTCGTCGTTGTAGTCGGTAAAGATACCATCGTGTTCACAAGAACAGGTAAGTACGCGACTTATGCACCAGAAGAAACAAACTAGGTGATCCTTACACCGTCGTCGTCGTCAGTAACAAACTGAGCCACCTGCTGTCTAGGACTCGCTTATATACATGCACCGGTTGGAATAATACGCTAATCAAATCAAGAACCAATTACTATAATACTTGAGTCAAAACATAATTTAAAAAAGAAGCACACCAAAATAAGGTAACACTTTTGGAAGAAAATTCGACAAATGAAATAGACACGCTATACACGCACTTGCAGCTTTCATCACAAAGTTAACATTTAAATTTCATTCAATCGAAGTATCAGGCCAAAGTCACATCATATTAACATCCTATTGGTCAAACTCCTCAAAATTTCCCAGCATTATGAATCAAACCAGTTATAGAAGGACTTTTAGTTAATAAGACACACCAATTTAGCCATTGATCGTTAACCATTTCGAATTTAAAAATGTAAAATATACATCCTAAACGAAGAACCAGGTACGTAAATATTTTATATACTTTATGGACACTGTAGACGTCAAGAGCATGAAAGTACATATGTAAGAATGATATTTAATAAAACTTATATTAAATTGTATATTTATTTCCAATAATATACATCTGATCAAAAAAAAAGTAGGATTCATTCTATAACCCCTGCATTTCGTAGTTCAAGTTTCTTTGAGGATGTATAAATTTTCAACATTATGCGAACCAAGTAGAAGTTTTAGCCTATTCTCCAATCATTTGGATTGACTCTCGATGATCAATTTGGTCTCGCGTGCTACGGCATGTTATTATTAGTCTTAAAAATTTCGTGTCCGTGTCACTATCACAGTCGTAAAGACTTCATCTCCGTAGCTACCAGTTATAATACCAGGAGCTGCATCATTGTCACTCATTTTATGATATCGTTTCCACATTTCAGTTGTCAGAGATTTACCACAATCTATGATCTTGTGAGCTTCACAATACTCTCTATTGACATCTAGACATGGTTAGCTACATTCTCATTTTCTTTAAAAGCCTATGAGTCCAGTTTTATTATTATATCCTTCAACCAATCATCCCAAACTCAATTAAATCATCTTAGAATATAGAAAAAAAATCAACAATGTTCCTTTCATTTAATCTTAGGAACCGTATCAACCTTTCCACCTATAGTTAAGTTTCTTGAGCCCAAGAGTCTTTTATTATATACCATGCAGTGTTTTTCAAGAGATTTGGTATACCACCATTTCTACATACAAATCCATCCTACCATTGATTTGTTTGCACATAAAAAAAACCTTCACGTTATTTTTACACGTTTTATTAAATTATCACTTCGACTGAAATAATTACCACTCATAGTAATTTCTACAAAGAACTCTTTGCCCAAGACATTTTAACCATCATCTCTGAAAACAACCATGTCCCGTCTATATCACAAAGTAAAAGAGGGTAGAGGAGATAGGACAAACAAGTTCTAGTCACTCATAGGGTAAGGAACAGGTGATCGATACCTATCTCAGACATTGTAGCACATATGTATTTTTCTTATCTCATGTAGAAAAATATATTCCAATTCATACGAATTTTAACTTATCCAAATGCGTCTAGTCAAAAGTACCTAAATTCAAGCATGTAAACCTCAAAGAAAATTTAAATATTCTCAAGGATAGAGGCAGAGACTACACAATCGAGACACGCATACCGTCACCCGCAAATGAACATTCACCACTCGCGCAGGAGTTCCAAGCTTGCAGAATGCTGCGGCAGTCATATGTTTGCTCGAGTCATACATACATCACGTTGCCAGCCTTCCCACTCATTTCACGTAAAACTCCAGTGAAATCGTAATCCAGCATACGTAAAGTACTTGCTGGAATCACTTTAAAGTATGCATCACTGAACCAGAGCAGAAAATCAGCTTATGAATGTATAACTTGCTACCAACAAAAATAAATTCGTAGCACGTATACGAGAAGAGTCGAACCCCACATACCATACTGTAAAAGTCGATACTCTGATAATTATAAGCAGCAAAATATGTTAAATCAAGACCTCGGCCAGCAAACATTTTTTTTCCATGTTGTAAAAATTCATGTTGGGAATCAGCAACGAAGGAGTGAGTAACTTGGACGAAGAAACGCTTACCAAGCATCCAGAATCTTACTGATACAGCCCATCCAGTGCACCAGAGTACTCCGAAGTATGATCAATTGATTAACATTCTTTAATTTTTTAATATCACCTCCGTAGTGTACACCAATGTATGGCAGGTTACAATTAAAGAACATAAATTTCCCACAAGTCTGTTATTTTTATTTCGGGGAGTAATCAATTATTTATCAGAAATAATAAATCAAGTTCCTATCATATTTGCTCTAATGTTACGGTATTACCTGTACCAACACATAACCAAAACATCTCCCATAAAAAACTTAAGAATGCATATGACATACACAGACAAAAATAATTTTATCAAACAAAAACTGTCTTCAGCATTATTGGTAAAAAAAATAATACACACAAACAAGACAAAATGCGCATTACAAATTCGACCTAAATTACGTGTCACATTTAGTTTATTACATTTAGATAACGATGTAGGTTAAGAAAAATAAAAAAATTCTTTAATTATATAATTTATTTAAAATTGTTCATTTATACACAATAAAATCTGACTCGGTATATATATATATATATATATATATATATATATATATCGTATACATTTTTCAGTTCATGCAGCATTCATTTTTATTAAAATAAATTATTATATTTCGTTTTAAGAGTGACAAAATACAACTAATTCATACAGATCACGACACATCAGATCAGGAGTGTAACACCTTAGAGGACCAGAAATTATGCTAGAAATGAATGCTATGAATGATATTTCAAGTAAAATTTTCGTGTAACCTGTATACCGCACTTCTCACACAGAAATTTTACACGGTCAAGATTTCTTCTGCAGCCATTATTTTCATGGATGCGTGTAATTCGTAGTCGTTCAAAACGTTTACCACAGTAGCGGCACTGATACAGATATTCATCGCAATTACCGTCGCTTCCCCGATGTTCAACCTGCAAATGAACTTTGCTTTTACAATGTCTAATAAAATTACTTTTGTTTGTGAAATGTACACCACATGGGTCACACGGAAATGTCACACGATTAGCGTTTCATCTACAGACATGATTTTCATGTCTTCTTGCATGTTGACGGAATTTAAAACTTTTGTCACAGTATTGCTTTCAATGTGCACTGCTGTTGAAGGCGGCGAAGTCCCGTATGCTGCATTAACTGGTGATTTCCCAGTCGACATTGACAGATAATCTATACTGGATGTCAAAGAATCTGAAGTATACTCGTCTGATGCAGAAGCTGGGACTTGCACACAAAATGTTTTATTTACCGAATTCGGTGTAGTTGCATGTATCGGAGTCTCCTCTGCTGTCGAATATGCACACAGTGAAGTCACTTGAAGTTAAGAGGCAGTAGATACAGCCATCATCGGGATCTCTGGAGATGGTAGCCTTGTTACCATTCGAATCTCGGGGGCTGCCCTCATCGTTGTCATCGGGATCTGCTTCGTCATCATCGCCTCCGTCGTCAGGGACCCCGGTGAAGACGCGAGACCCTCCGCCAAGATCTCTGCAGCCGTTGAACCCGCCACCATTGGGATTTGTACCGATGTCATCGTTGCTACCATTGAGTTCGGATACACATGAATATTCATGTATCGGACATATATGCAGACAAGTCAACCCATCAGATCTGCACTGTACCACTACAAGAGGTGGACTGAGGGACCTGCTGTCTATGACTCGCTTAAATATCAGCGTCCGCTTGTATAATATGCAAGTCAATACATCAATTGTTACTATTTAATAAATTAGCAATTTTAAAGAATACAAGTTTAAATTATATATTCATAGAACTAATCACACATCCTACATACACGGTTAATTTAGACTTACTAGAGGACCAAGAGTCTCTGAACAATGGACTTTTCACAACCCAAACATAATTTAAACTACTCAAATTTAAATTTTATTATGTACAGCTACACATAACATCCAACTGACTCCAAATGACTACAACACATGACTAAAATAATTTATACGATACCAGGCTAGGTCCAAAGTCAATTTTTTTTGGTACCTCTCGTCTACAGTTCAGAGGACATTCAGTGTTGATATAGCTACAGCCAAGACATGTCCAGTACCATACATTTTCAAAGCCTTCAAAGTCGATCCTTGTTAAGCCTTATGACAAAACTCTCCGAAACAAGAGACCTACTCTACAAGATTACTAGACATTTTAAGCTTGTCATAGCACACATCGATAAAAATCTTCGTAAATAACTCTAAATATTATCAGACCACTAGCATTCGATTTATGCACATACAGTAGGTCACCAACATATTCATCAACACAAGTCCATTCTACATTAAGCTCCTCACTTATTTTCATCAGTCTACTCAACTACACTTAGCACACAAAAACTAAAAGAAGTCAATTAACAACCTAGTATTTATGTACATTCGGTCATCATACATGAGGTGCCCGCCATATGGAAATTTGGGCACCATCTTATATATATTTGTATTTATTGACGTATTAGTTCGGGAAAAATTCCAAAATTCACCGAAAAAATCACACATTATGTCACATATTGAATCGAAACTTGCTTCGATCTATAGACGAAGCTGAAAATAAATTTAATATAAATACCAGAAAAGTGTCAGGTTCGAGAAATAAAACACCACACGTCCTTTTACAAACATAATATTTATTACATAAATTTTATCCTACTACAGGGTCACTTGCGAAAGCCAGCAATCTTATAAACATTTAGCCCTGCATAGACGTGAAACGACTAATTCTTAGCTCCATCAGCTCCAACTTCTTCTAATGCTCCAACAGCTCCAACAGCTCCAACAGCACACACAGCTCCAAATGCTCCAACAGCTACAAATGCTACAATAGCTCCAATAGCTCCAAATGCTCCAAAGGCTCCATATGCTCCAACAGCTCCAAATGTCCAAATGCTACAAATGCTCCAACAGCTCCAAATGCTCCAAATGCTCCAAATGCTCCAACAGCTCCAAATGCTCCAAATGCTTCAAAAGCTCCAATTGCTCTAAATGGTCCAATCGCTCCAAACGCTCCAAATGATTTAAATTACTTTTATTTTTATCGAACTTGACATGTTTACATGCATGACTTTATTAGTATACATTTTTGGATGTCAGTGGTAACTTTTTTACACCTTTACGTTTTAAGTTTTATTTAGAAATGAGCTTTCGAGAAATGTTAAAATCCATTTTGAAAAAAATATTTATTTTTATTCAAGTTTATAAACATGCATTTAATTAAAACCATTATTTATGTAGCCGGCTTTCTTCAGTTCTTTAAGTATGAAGGATATTTCTTTGATGTTCGAATAGTTTCCTGCACAAAGCGAACCATGTAGAAGCCTTAGCCTGTCAACCAATATGTTGGAATCTTCCCATGAGCTACAATCAATGTCTTCTGCTACGTTCATCTTCCTATTATGTTTATATTAAATATTATTATCCCTGGTGTCTTCTGTTTCAACACCAACTACAAGGTCACGTTTGGCATCGAGCCAATGATTATCACAAGCTTGATAAGGATAATTCATTTCATTACCTCGTTTCCATCGTTTTGGTCTCAAGACTTCATCACACTCATCGCTCTTGTATGATTTAGGTGCTTCAGCACAGTACTCATTCATGTCAGCATCACAAGATTGATCAAGATAATTTATTTTATTACGACGTTTCCACCGTTTTGGTCTTAGGCCACCATCACAGTCTTCGATCTTGACCGCTTTAGGTGCTTCCGCACAGTACTCAATCATGTCAGCCTTAGTTGTGACAGCACAGTCATCGATCATGTCAACCTCAGATGTGTCACAACAATCTTCAATCATGTCAGCTTCAGATGTTTCATCACAGTCTTCGGTCATGTCAGCTTCAGGTGGTTCTCCATCTTTTACATTTTCATGGAGACGACTAGATATTGGTGTAAATATCTTTTAATTTCTAATGAAGTTGCTACTTTCTTCGTTTGTTTATAATTTTAAATTATTGTTTTGATCTATATTAATATTTTTAGCATTCGCTTTTTTACATTATTCATAATTATTATTGACGTCTAATATACTGCCTTCGTTCCTCTTCCACGATGTTGGAACACAGTCTTCGTTATCTTTATTCATCTTAGTTGTACAGTTCTTGCAATGTATATCCAAGTAATATCTTCTACCAAAGAATTTATGACACTGACTGCTGAACTACCTGTAGAAATTTCGACTCCTCGCTTTAGTTTGGAGACTCGTAAGCGTACAAGCAAGAAAACCGAAGTGCAACAACCGATTGGTATGGCGTCTGAACATGAAAATTAACCTAAGACTGTGTTCGGCGCATTACAAGTGAATGATAATGGGTTCTACTTGGCGCAGTCTGCATTTCGTGGAACATTGAAAGACTACTATTATCTAAATACGTTAGGTGTGTCAAAAGATATTTGTAATTTTCTTGATGATATCAGAGAGGACATAATCAATCAGCTTACTGATGACGTAGCAACAAACGATCCATTAAAATATAACTTGTGGTTGGACTGTATATATGGAAAGCCATATCCATTCTAAGACGAAGTGAAGAAGTGTGCATTCAAGACATCGGCTGCAGTAATTTACAATTCTGACGATGTGAAGCAAACTTTTAAAAATGGTATCCAGAAACTCTGTCAAGAAGAGGAGGACTATGTCTGTAAAGGTTCTGGTTGGACTCTTTCTAGTATAAGCCGATTGGAGCTAGGAATTAGTTATTTTACGCCTATGCAGACCTACATGTTTATAAGATTGCTGGTTGTCGCAAGTGATCTAGTAGTAAAATAGGAATTATGTAATAAAGTTTATTTTATGAAAGGACTTGTGTTGCTTTATTTCTCGAACCTGTCACTATTATGTTGAATTAATATGTTTAATTTATTTTTCATCTTCATTCCGAATCGTACCTCGGACCTAAGTCGATCTAATTTAATCATTTTATTGGTTGCAAATTGATTTAGTAAATTTTGAACTTTTTCCCGAGTTATAGTCAAATAATTACGAATTTCCAAGACGGCAGACATGATGGCATATAGGATGACGGTAGTAGAGGATTTTTAGCATCTTTTAGAATTTTGATCTTGATTTATTATAATTATTATTTTTTAAATAATATGAATATGTTTTGCATCAACCAAAGATAGAACCAAGGACAGAAAACGATCGAATCAATCAGTATATTGCTTACAAATTTATTTGATGAATTTTGGAATTTTTCTCGAATCTCTAGCAATAATATTACAGATTTTCAAGATGGTAGTCATAACGAAAAGTGTAACAGTATTTCTAAAGATTTTTATTATTTAATTCGATTGATTAATTTTTTTGATGATTTTTTAAATTTTTCCCGAATTTCTAGCTAAATAATTACGGATTTTCAAGATGGTGGGCAAATGAAAAGATGACGGGTGTCACAGTTATAATAATTGATAACTGCACTCTGGCGGATAAGAATTAAACTAAAATGGAATCAGCACACTATAGCCGACGATACAATGATGATGGCTTCCAGCAACGAAGACAAGATGGCGGACGTGACGTCATACTGCCGGATGATATAAATGCTATTAACAAAGTGGTGGGGGTTAGTCTGCCAGCACCCACTGTAAGGGAAGGATCGGTCGCCATTTTTATTTTTTTTCTCACTCGTCGGGTTCGAACCGAGGACTCCAAACTCCATGTCGTAAAAGTATAAAAGTATATTTTATAAAAGAATTATTAAAATTTTATTATTAAATATGTTTTGTGAATTTAAAATCTTTTTCATTAAAATCGGATAATAAATAAAAAATTTAAAGACGGCGACAGTAACAAAAATAGCAACGGTGACGTCATAATTCAAAATGGCCTATAACACAATGCTAGAATGTTCAAGAAAACAAAATGACGTCATCCAAAATGGCGGATCCAAGATGGCGGATACAATATGGCCGTCGGGGTCAATGTCAAGGTCAAAGGTCAAGGTCACATCCATCCAAGATGGCCGCCGTGACGTCACAATCCAATATGGTGGTCGGCACCTCGGCACTTCACCCTGAACCCTGGCGCCGGAGTCCCTTTTCTATACTACTACCCACTAACAGAACTTCAACCGACAAAGCTGTCTGCTTTCTTCATGTACGAAAATATTGATGATGATTTTGGATCAAACATTTTGTCAAATTGTCACTCTGCCCAACAACAAGACAATATTAGGTTAGTATTTATTATTTTTAAACAGCCTATATTGCAACCTGAACGTTTGCGATTCTTATACCAGTGTAGAAACTGATTATTTATAAGTGTAGTTAAATTTTTTCAGGGAGGTATAAAAAAAGGAGACAAATCATTGTTCAGTGAAAACAAAAGATGTGGTGAAAGATTCATCCTTGGAATATCAATTGATATTCACTTCCGAATACAATATCAGCCACGGGAGTGAAGCAGCAGAAGAAACTCCTAAAATTAGGGAAAATAGCCACTCCAATGTAGAACATGTCCGTGAGGATGATAATTCAACCACAAATGAAGATGATAGGTTAGTACATGAAACGATTATGCTAATATTGCTTATAAGTTGTTGGAGATGCTTCTGTAGCCTAAAACATACATAAAATATACTGTTGTCTAAAAACTTTTTATTTTATTTCATATCTCTTGAAATCAGTGATGCCAACACAAATAAACATGCTGAATTTCGTATGGATTTTGGCTATCTTATAGACAGTATTAAGTCTATTGGACGTCATTGCCTATTTGACAGCACATTTTCGGACATGAAAATTGTCAACGAAAAGCAGTCATGTTTCTGCAATGTTTTAACATTCAAGTGTATAACGTGCAATTTGGTTAAACATGTTCGCACAGGAAAACCTGAAAAGACTGCCTATATTATACATGTAAATGCAGCTGTAGTTGCCGGTGTTATAACAACTGGAGGTGGCTACTCGCAACTGGAAGAAATATGTGCTTCTGCTAGTATACCTTGCATATCGAGAGATACGTGGCAGGTATACCATGGACAGGTGTCTGAATCCATAAACAAGACACTTCAAGACATCATGAGAGAAGCTGGGGCAGAAGAGGCTGAGTTGGCCTTTAATTGTGTTTGTTGTGGATGGTGCTTGTGTTAAAAGATCATACAAAACAAAGTATGATTCAGTTTCGGGTGTGCTAAGTAATAATGAACTTTTTTTCTTTTTAAGCGGTAATTTTCCTACCGTGTCATCAAGCCAGGTTAGTATATTGACGGAAAGGTTACGATCTCTTGGTAATTAGTATGGTTTTTATTGTTTAGAAATAATTTTAATGTTTTTTAGACGTCCCATGGTTTAGGTAGATTTCGAAAAAAGACTACCAATTGTAGTTTTTACTATGGTGCAAATTCTGGAAATATTTTTATGTATTTTTCTCGTTTCATGGTCCATAGACCACAAAACCATCGTTAAATCAAAAGTTCATACGTTTATATTTATAAATCTAGATATATAACATTTTTGTAGTCACGATAACTTTCGTGATTTCGTACAAACCACTTTCAAACCGAAACATAAAATATAGTTATATATTTATTTAGTTAATAGGCATAACCCGATTACAGAGGTAGAAATGAAGTTTTTTTAAGAAAGAAAAAAAAAAACAGAAAAATTTCTATAACTGTCACAAAAATCGCATCCATCTAAGCATATTATAACTCGTAGGAGCAATATGAAAGACGTTTTCCAAGTACATTTTATACGACCAGTCAAAACTGCAAGGTGTGAAAAAAACAGGGGCTAAATAAAATAAAATAAAACAATTTCACAACTCCTTTGGTAAGCACACTATTAATCCGTTCAAATTTTTTGTGAACGTTACAAATATTATCTCAAACTTTTGTCTTAATTTTTGATACAGTCAAACAATGCTGCAAAGGACGGGAAATCCCGAAGCTAACGGGAAAAATTTCATAGCACCCTAATCAGGTTAATTATAAAATCTATACCAATTAATTGTATATCATCGAAAAATTAACTAAAACTTTCGTCTGTTACATTTTTTTTTTACTGCAAGGGGTAGAAAACTCTGGGGTAGAAATAAAAAATAAATAAATCTTCCGTACCAAGTACACTATTAAAAATAATATTTTTTTTGTTTAAATTAATATTTTTTTCTAAACTATTATCTAAAGTTAATTTTTTTGCAACCAAACATTAATGCATGGGTTGGAAATAACAAGGAATGAAAGACAAAATAAATTTTTTTATTATGAATATTTTAAATACGATATAGTGTATTGCAAAACTCCTTAAGGATTATATAAAACCTTTGCCTGAAATACTGTTTGATAAGACGAACCAGGGGTTGAAATAAGACAAAAGTAAAACTTTCCTGCAACAAAATTTGTTCCAATTGGTTTCAACGATCCCAATATTATCTTATACCTCAGTCTAAAGCAGTTCTTAATACGACCACGTATTAATGCAAGGTATGAAAAAAAGTGTTTGAAAGGTTAAAAAAAAAATCCCTTTCGGCACAGCCTACAGGCGAAGGTAGATTACAAGTTTTTTATTTATTCAGAAAAACCTGGAACTTTCTATGAAATTCTGGAAAATTTTAAGAACTTAATGTACTTGACTTCCAAAATAAGTGATAAAACCTTTTCTCATAAGTAGTATGTAATAGGGCATACTGGCACAGGCGTCAGGTGGTGGTGCCTGGTGCCGAGCCACCATCTTGGATTATGACGTCACGGCCGCTATCTTGCTCTCAAAAATTCCTCAAAATTCCTCAAAAATGACTCAAAAATTCCCGTTTTGAGGAAAAATTTCCCGTTTTCAAGGGAAAAATTCCCGTTGCGAGGGAAAAATTAGGATTTCGAAAAACCACATAAGTCGTTTTGTCTTAGAAACCACGAAATTCCTGATATAGGTTTAAGCATCCATGTCTACAGCCTCCGATAAGCCTCTGACGTCATCTAGGATTATGACGTCACCATTGCAATTTTCGTTACGGCCGCCATATTGAAAATCTTTATTTATTATTCGATTTTAATTTAAAAAAATAAAATTTATAAAAAATTCTGCCTCCGATAAGCCATATCTAGTAATAAGGATACCAAGATCGCCATCTCGGATTATGATGTCACCGTTGCAATTTCCGTTATGCCCGCCATCTTTAAAATCCGCAATTTTTATGTTTGAAAATCGGGAAAAAATAAAAAAATCATTAAAAAATTAATCAACTGAATTAAATAATAAAAATCTTAAAAACCACTGTTGCACTCATCGTTACGGTCGCCATCTTGGATTATATAAATGTTGCATGTTACGTTACGCCTGCCATCTTGGTTGAGTACTATGTCATCCTTACTCTTTACGTTACGACCGACATATTGGACCTTATTAATGTTACAATTATCGTTATGGTCGACATTTTGAAATTTAGACGCCATCTTGGAAATCCGAAATTTTTATGTTAGAAAATCGGGAAAAATTCCAAAATTCATCAAAAAATTAACTTAATAGAATTCTGATTGATAATATCGATTCCAGTCCTTGGTTCGAAACTGGTGAGGGCAAAAAATAAAAAAAATAAATCAGATCCTTCCTTCACAGAAGCCACCTACAGACTGACCTACCACCAATATCAAGATATATATCGTTAGCTGGTATGACGACATGTCCGCCATCTTGTCTTCGTCCACTGGAGACCGTCATCTTGTTTTCGTCTGCTAGAGTGTGCTGGCGACATGTCAATATAATTTTCTTTTCACCATACCTTTAACCTCGTCTGTTGGTATTGAACTTTGTCATTGACCTTGAACTTTGATCTTGACCTTAAATTTGACCTTGAACTTTGACTTTGACCTTGACATTGAACTTTGACCTTGACCTTGATCTTTGACTTTGACCTTGACGTACATCATGGATCCGTCATTTTATGTTCAGTACATGCTACCAGGAGCTACCGCATGCTAGTGGTCATTCCCACCAACATGTTTTCATCTGCTGGAGGACACCATCTTGTGTGTACTCGTCTTACCATCTTGCATGTTTTATTCTAACCTGCTACAGTGCAGTAATCATTTATTATTGCTGAGGTGCCCTCCATCTTGAAATTTGGCCGCCATCTTGAAATCATGTAATTATTTAGCTAGAAATGCGGGAAAAATTCCAAACGTGTCCGAAAAAATCAATTGTTAATTTACAAACTGAATAGATTTATTCCTGTCCACGGTTCGATTCTTGACCAGTGACAGTTGTAACTAATTATTAAATAAATTTTAGATTGTGTTTTCCATTACCTTTTTCGGAGTATATTAATCATTTACTCTACGAAAAACAACTGAAGTCAATATACTTGACCATCGAATTAATACAGTGCCGATTAGCATAATATGAAAATATAATTTTTCAATAATCTGAACAACCAATAAGCCGTTCATGTACAAAGCCACACACAGAACAATTGTCTTCAGTAAATGAGACCGAGTCAGATGTATAGGCTAGTCATTTCAGGACCGCATGACCTTCGTCGCTAGCTAATTATAATCAATTAATCCATCGTGACATTTTTATACATTCTAAAGGATCAAGTGACCTTAAAAAATATTTTAGTAACACCAAGAGTTTTTAAACTAGAAAAAATTAAATCACTACATTTTGTACTACGCGCAATTAACAAAAAGGAAGCACCGCCAACGAAAAGGCATATCATTTCGAAGCAACGCCAACGAAAAGGCGGCACATTTGGAAGCACCGACAACGAAAAGGCAGCACCATCAACGAAAAGGCAGCACATTTGTCATTGACTCCAATATTCATTGGTTCCAATATTCATTGGCTCCAATATTCATTGGCTCCATTAATTCGCTCGCTCCAATATTAATTGGCTCCAATATCAATTGGCTCCAAATGCTCCAAATGCTCCAACAGGCTCCATAATGCTCCATCAGTATTTTGGCTCCAATAGTCTTTTGGCTTCTATAGTCATTGGCTCCAATAGTCATCGGCTCCAATATTCATTGGCTCCAATATTCATGAGCTCCAATATCAATTGGCTCCAATTGTTCCAAATTCTCCAACAGTCTTTTGGCTCCTATAGTCATTGGCTCAAATAGTCATTGGCTACAATATTCATTGGCTCCAATATTCATAAAATTACAGGGAAAGAAATATTTAAAAATAAAAAAATTAATAAAAAATTTAAATATAAAATAAAAAAATACATAAACAGATTCTGATAGCTTGTAAATTTATCATTGTTGAGCAAGGCAGAATTTTATGTATTATATCAAAGAAAACATGTGTCGTTTTTCTCCGTGTGCTCCTGATTATTCTTGCCAATATTATGATGGTTTTCTCTGTGTGCTCCTGATTATTCTTATCAATATTTTGATTGTTAATCCGTGTGCTTGCGATCATTCCTGCGATTACGGTCAAAGGTCAAGGTCACACACATCCAAGATGGCCGCCGTGACGTTGCAATCCAAGATGGCGGACCGTGAGAAATCTGAGAAGCACTAGCAGGAAGGACAAACTTCCTTCTCCTTGGAGACTATCGAAGCCATCCTTCTTATGCGATCGATAGTGAGCATCACGCATCCCGCATAAAAGAAATAAATATTAATTACCTGCAAGCAGCACGTGACGTCATCTGATTTTGAAAAGCGGAACTACTTGCAGCAAGTACAATTGCATGAGATAAATAAACTCTCATCACTGAATAGTGCTATTGTAGTCAGTAAGAGACATGAAGTTTCGTAGCCTCGCGGCCAATTAGTCATGCAGTCTCGTAACGATGCGTTCTGGAAGCTTCGTAGTCCTATAGACTAGTGATCACGTAACCTTGAAGACTTGCAATCGCATAGTCTCGTAACCTCATGGCTCGTAGTCTCGTAGTCATGATGCATTGGAGCCTTGTAGACTTGAAGCTACGTAAGCAAGCAGCCTTGTAATCTTATAACATAATGCTGATGGTGCAGATGTAGCAAAAGAGAAAACTCCGTCAAAGACAGATGTGGCAATTGGAGCCTTGTAGACGAGTAGCTTCGTAGACAAGAACTCATGCAGACGTGTATTCCTGTATACACGCAGTCACGTAAACTCGTTTTCTAGAGGCTTCGTTGCTCTGTAGCCTCGCAGTCTCGTAAACTTGAAGATTCATAGTTACGTAGTCTCGTAACCTCATGGTTCGTAGTCGCGTAGACATGATGTCTTGGGACCTCGTAGAATTGTAGCCTCGCAGTCTCGTAACCATGCCTTCTGGAAGCTTCATAGTCCTATAGCCTCGCGATCACGTAACCTTGAAGACTCGCAATCGCATAGACTCGTAACCTCATGGCTCGTAGTCTCGTAGTCATGAAGTCTTGGGACCTCATTGAATTGTAGCTACGTGTCCAAGTAGCCTCGTAGACTTGAAGCTATGTAAGCAAGAAGCCATGTAATCTTATAACATAATGCTGGTGGTGCAGTTGGAGCAAAAGAGAAAAATCCAACGAAGACAGATGCAGCAATTAGAGCCTTGTAGACAAGTAGCTTTGTAGTCAAGTACTCATGCAGACTTGTAGACCTCTATCCTCGCAGTCACGAAAACTCGTTTTCTAGAAGCTTCGTAGCTCTGTAGCCTCGCAGTCTCGTAAACTTGAAGATTCATAGTCACGTAGTCTCGTAACCTCGTGGCTCGTAGTCGCGTAGACATGATGTCTTGGGTCCTCGTAGAATTGTAGCTTCGCAGTCTCGTAACCATGCGTTCTGGAAGCTTCGTAGTCCTATAACCTCGCGATCACGTAACCTTGAAGACTCGCAATCGCTTAGACTCGTAACCTCATGGCTCGTAGTCTCGTAGTCATGATACATTGGAGCCTCGTAGACTTGAAGCTATGTAAGCAAGCAGCCTTGTAATCTTATAACATAATACTGATGGAGCAGTTGGAGCAAATGAGAAAACTCCGTCGAAGACAGATGCGGCAACTGAAGCCTTGTAGACGAGTAGGTTCGTAGTCAAGTACTCCTGCAGACTTGTAGTTCTGTATCCTCGCAATCACGTAAACTTGTGTACTAGAAGCTTCGTAGATCTGTAGCATCGCGAGCCATGTATAACTCGTAACCAGCTAGATCATTTTAGACTCCTAGCCATGTGGCCTCATAGTCTTTTAGACTCGAAGAATTCTAGCCAAATATATTTATAGCCAAAATACTTTTGGAACCAAAAGACTCTTGGTGTTAATGACTGTTGAAGCCAATAATTATTGGAGCCAATGATAATTGGACCCAATTAATATAGGAGCCAATGAATATTGGAGCCAATGAATTTTGTAGTCAATGACTATTGAAGCCAATGACTATTGGAGCCAATGACTATAGGAGCCAAAAGACTGTTGGAGCCAAAAGACTGATGGAGTCTTTTGGAGCCTGTTGGAGCATTTGGAGCAATTGTAGCCAATTGATATTGGAGCCCATGAATATTGGAGCCAAAGAATATTGGAGCCATTGAATATTTGAGCCAATGAATATTGGAACCATTAAATATTGGAGCCTATGAAGATTGGAGCCAATAGATATTGTAGTCAATGACTATTGGAGCCAATGACTATTGGAGCCAATGACTATAGGAGTCAAAAGACTGTTGGAGCCAAAAGACTGATGGAGCTTTTTGGAGCCTGTTGGAGCATTTGGAGCAATTGCAGCCAATTGATATAGGAGCCAATGAATATTGGAGTGAGCGAATTAATGGAGCCAATGAATATTGGAGTCAATGACAAATGTGCTGCCTTTTCTTTGGCGCTGCTGGATTTTCGTTGTCGGTGCTTCCTTTTTGTTGATTGCGCGTAGTTCAAAATTTAGTGATTGAATATTTACTAGTTTAAAACTTCTTGGTGTTACTAAAATAGTTTTCAAGGTCATTTGGTCCTTTATTATGTATAAAAAATGTCACGATGGATTAATTGATTATAATTAGCTAACGATGAAGGTCATGCGGTCCTGAAATGACTAGCCTATACGTCTGATAATGACATGACTCGGTCTCATGGACTGAAGACAATTGTTTTATGTGTGTAGCTTTGTACATGAACGGCTTATAGGTTATTCAGATTATTGAAAAATTATATTTTCATAATAGGCTAATTTGCACTGTATTATTCCGATGGTCAAGTATATTGACTTGAGTTGTTTTTCGTAGAGTGAATGATTAATTAACTCCGCGATTTATTTAATAATTAGTTACAACTGTCACTGGTCAAGAATCGAACCGTGGAAAGGAATCCATCGATTTAATTTGTAAATTAACAATTGATTTTTTCGGAGACTTTTGGAATTTTTCCCGCATTTCTAGCTAAATAATTACATGATTTCAAGATGGCGGCCAACAGTAATAATAAATTATTACTCCACTGTAGCAGGTTAGAATAAAACTAGCAAGATGGTAAGACGAGTACACACAAGATGGTGATCTCCTGCAGATGAATACATGATGGTGGCAATGACCACTAGCATGTGGTAGCTCCTGGTAGCATGTACTGAACATAAAATGACGTATCCATGATGGGCGTCAAGGTCAAAGTTAAAGATCAAGGTCATGGTCAAATTTCAAGGTCATGGTCAAAGTTAAAGGTCACGGTCAAAGTTAAAGGTCAAGGTAAAATTTCGAGGTCAAGGTTAAAGTTCAAGGTCAAATTTAAGTTCAAGGTCAATGACAAAGTTCAATTCCAACAGACGAGGTTAAAGGTATGGTGAACAGAAAATTATATTAACATGTCGCCAGCACACTCTAGCAGACGAAAACAAGATGACGTTCTCCAGCGGACGAAGACAAAATGGCGGACCTGACGTCATACCAGCTGACGATATGTACCTTGATATTGGTGGTGGGTGAGTCTGTAGGTGGCTTCTTTGGAGGAAGGATCTGATGTTTTTTTTTATTTTTTGCCCTCACCGGTTCTAAACAAGGACGGAATCGATATTATCAATCATAATTCTATTAATTTAATTTTTTTTTGAATTTTGGAATTTTTCCTGATTTTCTAACATAAAAATTTCGGATTACCAAAATAGCGTCTTTATTTTAATATGTCGACCATAACGCTAATATCAACATTAATAGGATCCAATATTTCGGTCGTAACATAAATTGTAAGGATGACATAGTACTCAACCAAGATGGCGGGTATAACGAAACATGCAAAATGTATATAATTCAAGATGGCAACCGTAACGATGAGTGCAACAGTGGTTTTTAACATTTTTATTATTTTATTCGGTTGATTAATTTTTTTATGATTTTTATATTTTTCCCGATTTTCTAACATAAAAATTGCGGATTTTAAAATGGCGGGCGTAACGGAAATTGCAACGGTTACGTCATAATACAAGATGGCGATCATGGTATCCTTATTCCTAGAAATGGCCTATCGGAGGCTGAATATTTTATAAATTTTAATTTTTTTTTTAAATTAAATCGGATAATAAAAAAAGATTTTCAAGATGGCGGCCGTAACGAAAATTGCAATGGTGACGTCATAATCCTAGATGACAACAGAGGCTTTTCGGAGGCTGTCGACATGGTTGCTTAAGCCTATATCAGGAATTTCGTGGTTTCTAAGACAAAACGACTTATGTGGTTTTTCGAAATCCTAATTTTTCCCTCGCAAGGGGAATTTTTCCCTCAAAAACGTGAAATTTTTCCTCAAAACGGTAATTTTTGAGTTATTTTGAGTCATTATTGAGTAACTTTGAAGAATTTTTGAGTCCAAGATGGCGGCCGTGACGTTACAATCCAAGATGGTGGCTCGGCACCAGGCACCACCGTCTGACGCCTGTGCCACTATACTACTCTCATATTCCATGCAGCAGAAAATTTCAATTTTTTTAAAATTCAATGCATCCAGCATTGGATACCTCAGAAATAATTTTTATTATAAATTTTTTGGACCTTCAAACACTATTTTTCATCCCTAGCAATAATGTGTAGTTATATAAAAACTGGTTCTTGGCCAAAGCTTACCAAAATATTTAGATGTTTTAAAATAAATTCAAACCAATTTGGTAGCGAGGAAGTTTCAATTTTTTTTTGTTTCAACCCCTTTTTGACCGGTAACATTTCATTTTACAAAAATAGTTTCAGCAAAGATTCAAGATAATGTTTAGTATCATTATAATAAATTATAACGTATTTGATAGTATTCTATCAAAAAGTTAATTTATTTATGAAGTTATCGTGTCCACAAAAATGAGATACACATATATAAAGTATAAATTCTTTAAGTTGATGGTTTTGGGGGCTATGGAACATGAAACGAAAAATTTTATAAAAATTTTCTGGAATTCGCAAAATTTTATATGGTTACAACAGGTATTTTATTCTTTTAAATGTACCTTAAAATGCATTACGTCCTTAGTATGTATAATATGATATTCGTTTAAACTATTCAGTGCTGGATGCAATGAGTTAAAAACATTCAAAAAAATTTTCTGCATGGAACATGGAAAAAATTTTAATCGGTCATTTTTGAATGTTGGAAAACATATAGTTTGTTATGTACATAAAATCTTTCAAATTTTCCAGAAGTTAATAGAAGGGTCCAACAAATTTCCAGAAGAAATAAGAGTAGGGCCTAGTATAGGAATGGGGCTCCGGGGACATGGGTCCGGGGCGAGGAGCCGGGAGACGAGCGCCATCTTGGATTGTGACGTCACGGCGGCCATCTTTGATGACCGTGACCTTTACCTTTGACCTTGACCTATGACCTATGACCTTCAAAATTTGTCCAAATTTGCCAAAATTTGCCCACAATTCCTCAAAAATCTTCAAAATTTCCAATGTTTTGTTAAAAAAATGCCGCCAAAAATTCTCAAAAAATTCCACAATCCAAAAATTAGGATTTAGAAAATCCTGAAAAGTCGTTTTGCCCTAAAAATAACCCAAATTCCTAAAAACGGCTTAAGCATACATGTCTACAGCCTCCGATAAGCCATTTCTAGGAATAAGGATACCATGACCGACATCTTGGATTATGACGTCACCGTTGCTATTTCCGTTACGGCCACCATCTTGAAAATCTTTATTTATTATCCGATTTTAATGAAAGAAGTTTAAAATTAATAAAAAAAATCAACTAATAAAATGGTAATAAAAAAAAAAAAATTACTACATGGAGCTAGGAGTCCTCGGGTCGAACCCGGTGAGGACAAAAAAAATAAAAAAAATGGCGACTGATCCTTCCTCCAAGGAAGCCGCTGACAGACTGACCCCCACCACATATGTCAAAGTATATAGGGGAGACCGGGGTAAGTTGGCGAACGGGGTAAGATGACGAATCGTATGTAACTAATCCAGAAACACAGATAGACGGTTGGCGCACCTGTGACCTTGTGTGTCACCATCTGCACCTACTGGGAAGGTGCAGCGGAATTTTCCAGTCAGTTTGAATGTGACAGTTTTGAGAGGCAGTCTGTTTCGTGAGCCATTGTTGTAATATTGAAGGTACGTATGTTAAGCTATTACGAGAAAAGAGTCCATTTGTTTTAAATGTTTATATGTGTAAAATGAAATGCTGACTTTTGGGAGTATTTTAGTGTAAAAATTGTTGAAGAAAATTTGTTAATGTTGTTCGTGATTTTGGTAAAGCAAAAATACGGCTGCTGGGGCAAGTTGACGGGGGCAAGATGACGAATTCGTCATCTTTCCCCTGCAATCGTCAACTTTCCATAGGTAATGACAGTGTGAGCATTATTTTGTATTATATGTGTTATTTTAACTAATGATGTACAGATATGACGAACATTTAAGTAAAATAAAAATAATAATGAAATTTTAAAATATTATAAATAGTTCCTGTGTTAATAGTCGTAACAATATTGTTTGATTTTTTTGTAGATGCCTAGGCATATTATAAGCGAAAAACGGAAAGGAGGCGTTGGAGTGACGAAGAGATAGATAGAATAAGCAGAATGAAGAGAAGAAAAATGAAAGAAAAACTAAGAAAACTGAAAAACAAAGCTCTGATCATTCTGTAGCAAAACCATAAAGCCTAAATAGTGTTTCTTGCCCTGCATGTGAAGAAGTTTACGTGGAACCTCCAAATGAAGACTGGATTAAGTGTTCCACATGTTCTGAGTGGTGGCACGAAAACTTTTCCAATTATGAAGTCAAGGAATTATATCAAAGTCGTTCAAATATGTTACAATATATCTTATTTACATCCTGCACGTTGTTTAGTGTAGGATATCTATAAAACTATTGTTTACTTTGTCCATAAATATATATATTTTGGTTTCGTCATCTTACCCCAATAGGTTTGTCAACTTACCCCACTCCTGGGGCAAGATGACGAATGTGCTAACTAATTAGTTTCTGGTCAATAACTTCGGAACTACGTAAAGTAATACAACCTTTTTACATGTTTAGGTAGAAATTAGTATGTACTTCGTATTGGTACCAAATTAGATATTATATATGCTTATTTATCTGTTAAAGGCCATTTCAAAGCTTAACATCGTCAACTTGCCCCGGTCTCCCCTATATCGTTAGGTAACATGACATCATATCCGCCAACTTGCCTTCGTTTGCTGGAAGCCATCATCATTGCATCGTCGGCTAGAGTGCGCTGATGCCATGTTAGTTTAATTCTTACCCGATAGAGTGCAGTAACCATGTTTTATCACTGTGACATCCGCCATCTAGTCATTTGGATGCCATCTTGAAAATCTGTAATTTTAATGCGGGAAAAATTCCAAAATTCATAAAAAAACTTACTTATTAGAATACTGATTGATTAGTTCTATTCCTGTCCTTGGTTCGAAACCGCTAAGAGCAAAAAAAACAGATCCCTCCTCCACAAAATTCACCTACAGACTGTCCTACCGCCACCAATACCAAGGTATACACATATATACCGTCAGCTGGTATGACGACATGTCGGCCATCTTGTTTTCATCCGCTGGAGACCCCCATCTTGTTTTCGTCTGCTAGAGTGTGCTGATACCATTTTAGTATAATTTTCTGGTCACCATACCTTTGTCCTCAACTGTTGCCAATGAACTTTGAACTTGACCTTGAAATTGGACCTTGCAATTGAAATTTGACCTTGACCTTGAAATTTGACCTTGACCTTGAAATTTGACCTTGACCTTGAAATTTGACTTTTTACCTTGACGTCCATAAAGGATCCGGCATTTTGCGTTCAGTACGTGCTACCAGGAGCTACCACCTGCTAGAGGTCATTGCCACCATCATGTTTTCGTCTGCTGGAGGACACGATCTTGTGCGTGTACTCGTCTTATAGAGTACAATACCACCACACCTGTCTTAGTTTTACCCGCTAGAGTGCAGTAATCATTTATTATTACTGAGGTGCCTGCCATCTGAAATTTGGGCGCCATCCTGGAATCATTTAATTATTTAGCTAGAAATTCGGGAAAACATCCTAAATTCATCAAACATATTCACCCATTTAAGTAATTATTTGATTATATCAATTCATGTTCTTGGTTCGATCCCTGGTTGATGCAAAAAAATTAATTTTATGTAAAAAATAATAATTATAATAAATTATGATCAAAGTCCTAAAAGAGACTTAAAATCATCTACTACCATTATCCTTTAAACCATTACGACCACCATCTTAGATATTTGTATTTATTGACTTAATAGTTCGGGAAAAATTCCAAAATTCACCGAAAAAATCACACATTATTTTACACATTGAATCGAAAATTGCTTCGATTTATGGACAAGCTGAAAATAAATTTAATTTAAATACCAGAAAAGTGTCAGGTTCGAGAAATATAATACCGAAAGTTCTTTTACAAACAATATTTATTACATAATTTCTATCCTACTACAGGATTACTTGCGAAAGCCAGCAATCTTATAAACATTTAGCACCTCATAGATGTGAAACGACTAATTCTTAGCTCCAACAGCTCCAAATGTTCCAACTGCTCCAAATGCTCCAACAGCTTAAAATGCTCCAACAGCTCCAACAGCTCCAACAGCTCCAACAGCTCCAAAGCCTCCAAATGCTCCAAATGCTCCAACAGCTCCAAATGCTCCAAATGCTCAAAATTCTCCAAATTCTCCAACAGCTCCAAATGCTCCAAATCCTCCAAAAGCTCAAAATGCTCCAAAGGCTCCAAAAAATCCAACCGATCCAAATGCTCAAAATGCTCCAAATGCTCCAACAGCTCCATCATCTCCAAATGCACCAACAGCTCCAAATGCTCCAAATGATCCAACTGATTTTAATTACTTTTTTTATCGAACTTGACATGTTTACTTGCATGTCTTTATTAGTATACAATTTGGATGTCAGTGGTGACTCTTTTACACCTTTAAGTTTTAAGTTTTATCTAGAAATGAGCTTTCGAGAAATGATAAAATCCATTTAAAAAAAAATATATTAATTTTTCTTCAAGTTTATACACATGCATTTAATTGAAACCATTTTTGTATGTAGCCAGCTTCCCTAAGTTCTTAAAGTATGAAGGATATTTCATTAATGCACGAATAGTTTCCTGCACAAAGCGAACCATGTAGAAGTCTTAGCCTGTCAACCAATATGTTAGGATCTTCCCATGAGGTACAATCAATCTCTTCTGCTACGTTCGCCTTACTTTTATGTTTATAATAAATATTATTATCCTTGGTGTCTTCTGTTTCAACTTCAACTACAAAGTCACTTCCGTCATCGAGCCAGTGATTATCACAAGCTTGATTAGGATAATTTATTTTATTACATCGTTTTGATCTCAAGCCACCATCACTGTCTTCGCTCTTGACCACTTTAGGTGCTTTAGCACAGTACTCAATCATGTCAGAATCACAAGATTGATCATTTAATTACGACGTTTCCACCTTTTTGGTCTCAGGCCGCCATCACAGTCTTCGATCATGACCGATTTAGGTGCTTCAGCACAGTACTCAATTATGTCAGCCTTAGATGTGTCATCACAGTCATCTGCCATGTCAGCCTCAGATGTGTCACTACAATCTTCAATCATGTCAGCTTCAGATGTTTAATCACAGTCTTCGGTCTTGTCAGTTTCAGGTGGTTCTCCATCTTTCACATTTTCATGGAGACGACTAGATATTGGTTTTAATATCTTTTCATTTCTAATGAGGTTGCTTCTTTCTTCGTTTGTTTTTAATTTTTAATTTATTGTCTTGATGTATATCAGTATTTTTAGCATTAGCTTTTTTTTATATTCTTCATAATAATAATTATTGTCGTCTAATATTCTGCCTTCATTCCTCTTCCACGATGTTGGAGCACAGTCTTCGATATCTTTATTCATCTTAGTTGTACAGTTCTTGCAATGTCTATCAAAGTAATATCTTCTACCAAAGGATTTAAGACACTGACTGCAATAAAATGGTTTTTGACAAGGACCCAAACTACACTCGCTTCTCTCATGTCATTCAACCTTTTTTTTTCAAGGTAAACACCTTGCTGCAGTATCTACAGTGATGTCGGTTTGATATAGCTACAGGCAACGAACCAGGGTTCATGTTAGCTTCTGCAACTAATGGCAGATGCAAAACTAAGAGTTATAAATTAAAACCATTACATAAATAGAATTTTTTGAATATTTCGTCAGCGAAAGTTAAGTTATCTCATACAAAAGTACTGGCTGTAAGTAGTTCTGCTTTTCTTCAACAGATGACGCCACGTGTTGCTGGCAGGTAAATAATATTTATTTCTTTTATGCGGGATGCGGGATGCTCACTAACGACCGCAAAAGAAAGATGACTTCGCTAGACTTCAAGGAGAAGGAAGTTTGTTCTTCCAGTTACTGTTTCTCAGATTTCTCAGGGAATATTATTATTTCACTGAACTATGTTTTTTTTTTAATTTCCATCTGATAAAAATATTGCAAGTGGTGATTAGGTAGCAGAAATTCACTAATTAAATGTAACCTTGAATAAAATGTCATGTCTCATTAAGAGTAAAACTCCTTCATGGAGAGATCGGTTTCTATGAAATAACCAGACGCACTTGGAGAAACCACAGGAATGATCGCAAGCACACGGAAAAAACCATCAAAAATATTGACAAGAATATTCAGGAGCACACGGAAAAAAACCATCATAATATTGCCATGGATAATCGGGAGCACACGGAGGTAACCACCACACATTTTCTTTGATAAATTAAAAAAAAAAATTTAAAAAAAAATTAAACAAAAATTACAAAACACAAAAAATTCTGCTTGCTTGTGAACTTCTCATTGTTGAGCAAAGAATGATTTCTAGTCCAAGCCAGATGATGTCCTCTAGCAGACGAAAACAAGATGGTGGTCTCCAGCGGATGAAGACAAGATGGCGGACATGTCGTCATACCAGCTGACGGTATATACCTGTATACCTTGGTATTGGTGGCAGTAGGTCAGTCTGTAGGTGGCTTCTGTGGAGGAGGGATCTGTTGTTTTTTTTTTGCTCTTCGCGGTTCGGAACCAAGGACATGAATCGAACTTATCAATCAGTATTCTAATAAGTAATTTTTTTTTAAATTTTGGAATTTTTCCCGCATTAAAATTACAGATTTCCAAGATGGCGTCCAAATGACAAGATGGTGTATGTAACAGTAATAAAAAATGATTACTGCACCCTGGCGGGTAAGAATTAAACTAACATGGCGTCAGCGCACTCTAGCCGACGATACAATTATGATGGCTTCCAGCAAACTAAGGCAAGATGGCGGACATGACGTCAGGTTACCTAACGATATATATACTTTGACATATGTGGTGGGGGCCAGTCTGCCAGCGGCTTCCTTGGAGAAAGGATCAGTCGCATTTTTTTGTCCTCACCGGGTTCGACCCGAGGACTCCTAGCTCTATGTAGAAATTTTTTTTATTTTTTTTTTATTATCAATTTATTAATTTATTTTATTATAAATATAAATTTTTTTTCAATAAAATCGGATAATAAATAATGATATTTAAGATGGCGGCCGTAACGGAAATAGCAACCGTGACGTCAAAATCCAAGATGTCGGTCATTGTATCCTTATCTCTAGAAATGGCTTATCGGAGGCTGTAGACATGGATGCTTAAGCCATTTTTAGGAATTTGGGTTCTTTCGAGGGCAAAACAACTTTTGAGGATTTTCGAAATCCTAATTTTAGGATTGTGGAATTTTTTGATAACATATATATGTTTTATAGCCTTTGTTTGGTCCAAGCTGTAATTTTTAATTGTTCTTTGAATGTTGTTATCAACATACCCAGTAGCGGATTTACAAATTTTCCAGGTATAGGCTGCAAAGTTTTTGCCGCCCTTGCCTCTACAATTTTCATGTCCTAGATTAAGTTCGTTACAATCCCTTTTTGCGCGATTTTTTGTTGGCAAAATCATCGATTATATCGTCGTAAGTAATATTGTTCATTAATTCCGACTCTATGCACAAAAGTGCTAAAGCGTTTAATTTTTCTTGGCTCAAGGTCGATCTCAGATAATTTTTTACCCTTTTTAGACAAGAAAAACTTCTCTCACCCGAACAATTTGTCGCTGGTGTACATAAGGCCATACGAAGGGCTATGTCCAAGTTCGGATAAACGTTCTGCAAACTTTTTTTTCGCAGAAACGAAGATAGACTCTGTAATGATGTAAAATCTGGTTTTACCAGAATGCTTTGCGAAGATATGTGGCTTTGAAAATGTATGCATTCTTGAACCAACTCAGTCTCTAAATCATTAGGATACATTTTTTCTAAGGACAGAGCCTTTTTCGTAAGGGTTGATAATGATAACTCGCTCATTTTGGTCAGAAATGAAAATTTTTCATTGAAATTGTCGTATGCTTTCTTCCTTTTTTCTAATTCGGATACGAGTCTATCAATGATGACGAGAAATGTATTAACCCTGAAAGTATCGCTAGTATCACTCGCTGTCATACTCATTTCTTCATCGGGTGTTTCATCAGCAATTTTTTTTCTTTTCAGTTGTCTTTTTCCCAAGTCTTTTGTGTACTGCTTTGACGCACTTAATTCCATTGCCATTTCTTCGAAATACTTGAAGTTTTCTCGTTGCTCTACGAAAAACTTGCGAAGAGATTCATAAAGATCGGCTACAGTAATCAAATCTACGGTAGAAGCCTGGATTTTAACATTTACTTTGTTTATTCTTTCCAAAAAAACATTCCACACAACAACCATTAACGCTGTTTCCAGTTTTTTTAATTTTGAAAGAATTCCCATTGCTTCATTTCTTGTGACAGGCTTTTCGGTGCAGTCATTCCTGATTGTTTCCAAAGCTTTAATGACTTCGTGCCACGAATCTCTCAAACTTCTGCATGCATCCTCTCTAGCTGACCAACGTGTGAGGTTTACTCTCTTGACTGTTTTGCCTTCTCCGACTTCAGTCATCAATATCTTCCAGCGTTGTGTTGAACTTGAAAAAAAAACGTATATTTCTTGGAGCAACATGAAGAATCGACAAGCTTCTGTGCAAGATTCAGCAGTCGCAGTTGCCACTAAATTTAAAGAAATGGCAGAGCAAGGAACGAAAAAAGCAAACGGTGCTTGACTTTGAATTTTAGCCTGTAAGCCATTGTATATGCCAGACATATTTGCGGCATTGTCATACGATTGTCCACGGCAGTCTTCAATGTTCAAACCCAAGGTTTTTAGTTCCGAAGTAATGGCAGCAAACATTTCTTCAGCTTTATGTCCCACTGAGGGCAAAAACTTGAGGAATCTTTCACAGGGTTCTCCTGTTTCTAAAACATACCGAATCACGAAGGTGAGCTGGTCCACATGTGCTATATCCGGTGTTGAATCGATGATTAAGGAAAAGTATTTCTCCCTTCTTATCTCGTCTCCAATTTGCTTCAAGACTTTATGGCACATCAAAAGTATAAATTCATCACAAACGGTCTTCGATAAGTAACTGGTACTTCCGGATCCTTGATTCCCAAATCGTTCAATATGACTGGCTAAGAAAGGATCAAACTCAGCTAACAGTTCCAGAATCATAAAATAATTTCCGTTGTGTGGATCACCGAACTTTTCACTTTTTCCTCTAAAAGCGAGACCTCTTGAACACAGCCGCTTCACTACAGCAACAACCCTTTTCAGAACATTTCTCCAATAAGTAATTTCTTCATCAATTTGCAAATGCAGTAAATTGTCGATTCGACCATCAATCGCACTTCTAGCTTTCAGACTAAGGATACTGGATTTATGACGCGCAGAGTTTTCATGCTGAGCTACTCGGTGTTCTGCATTTTTCCAGTCATTAAATCCTTCGTTCTCGAACTGAGTTTTATTCTCCAATGGACCGAATGCTAAACATGGTCCGCAATATACGGAACTCTCACTTTCAGAGTAAACCAGCCAATTTCGGTCCTTCACTTCATTGTTTTTCATTTTTCTTTGAAAGATACTCACTGGCAAGAAACGACGTTGATCAGCATATAGTTTTCCACTTTTAGAGAAGTCAGAAGACTTGTTTTGATAAAAGCCGCATCTTGCAATAATTTCCCTTAAAGTATCGTTAATTTCCCATAAAGCTGGATCTTTGTTTTGATCTACAGTTGTTTGCTTTTGGTCATCATTTAACGATTCGGTCTGAGAGGCATCTTCAATTTTGGAGCACTCGTCGTCAAGAACATAATCATCAGTTTTTTCTTTAGTCGATAGTTCAACAGATGACAGTTGGGCAGCAGAATTAAAGTCCGTTTCATCCTTTCCAGATTGCATTGTTGAAGTTCCCGTTTTTTCGACCCAATTTTCATTTAAAAAAAAAAACTGTCAATTTTTGTGGTTTTTCGTATAATTTGCTCTTGTTCTTCTTTTTTTATTTTGGCCTTCTTTTTGTACTCCGCTCCACTAAGTCGCTTTCTCCCATCACTCATTTTCACAATTTTTTCTTCAGGAACTGAAATGGAAAGGATTAAATTAACAAGTTTATTTTTCGTACACAAGCAGCGATAGGGGAGGGCAGGGTAACGTAGCCAGAGCGAGCAAAGTGGCCATTGGCTGTTACTCAGCTGGAGAGTGATGAAGTTTGGTAGCGAGGATGTGAAACATTTGTAAGAGACGCCATTAGTGTTCTGAGAGCACCCGGTCTGTTTGCAGTGAAAGTTATTTGTTTTATTAAGGTTTTACTGGTTTTACTATTTCTGATGTAACATGTAAGGTAAGTAATAATTACTGTTGATCATTATTAAATACACAGTAATGCCATAATTATTTAATATAGCCTATCCAAATTAGCATGTTTTAAATTTTAATACCACATATTAATAACTGTAGAAGATGTCTTTTTTTTTGCTAGTTTTTTTGTAATGGCGTCTCAGAGGGCAAAGTGGCCAGCCACCACCGCATGTTCACTTTGCCCGAACTGTATATACTTAGCTCTATTTATGTATTACTAAATAATAAAACAAACTATTGAACATTTTACATTTTTTTTTAATCTACACTGTAAATTTCTAACGTGTTTTGCAATGTGTGTGTTGTTTTCGTGTGGGGAACGACCTTACACAAAAATTTGCCAGCAGGAGAGGCTTGGCAGATAAGGTGGCAGTATCTCAAGGACGGCTCATATTTCACAAACAAGTGCAGGTGGCCGGAAATGGTATCCCGTGATTTAGTTTCCTTAAGATAAAAGAAAAATGAAAAAAAAAAATGTCATATCATTTACCCGATTAGTGCGACGGGCAAACAAAAAACAAACATGAGTCGCTCCAATATTTACATTTTAATGGTGTTTTGATTGTACGAAAACTATATTATTGAAGGGTTATTTTATATTTTGATTTTAATTACAATATAGAATTTATGTATCGTTTTATCTTAGGATGGCCACGTTACCCTGCTCACCCCTATCCTTCATTCAGAATTCACATAATAAATAGTTAACGTAAAAACGTATTTTTTTAATGCTATCACGAAAAAATTAAAATTTCTTTGCATGGTTTCCGATGAATTGTTTATTGTGAATTATTATTTCTATTTTTTGATGTTTGCTTCATTGAAAAAGACAAAATGACAAGATAACCATGAGCAATCTTTTAGAATACTATTTATAGTTAATATGAAAATGTTCTAAATTTAACGTGACCATGTTCCAAGCTTCAAAATGAAAAATATTATTGCAGGGCTTTTTCAATAAATTTATTCGTTATCGTTACAGATGCTTTATTATAATGTATTATGATTATAAAAAGTTTTTACTTACCGGTGCTGTGAAAATATTCATACAATGATACAATTCACGAAACACTTCGAAAAATAACAGTCCACACGACACACCTACGTAGAAATATCAATTCGTTATGCAATACACGCGTAAGACAACTGTGGTCCCGACTCCCGAGGTAACAGCTCTAATTGCCGCCCCACCCGCGACATGACGCGGTTCGACCTTTGAGGCGGACTAGGAGAAGGGAGGGGACAGTCTGGCGGAAGGGATAGCGGCGGAGGGAGGGCGGAGGGGCCCTTCTGACCTTGGGTAGTCACATTTTTCCCGGGACCATAGTTGTCTTGGGCGTGTAGTGCCAACCGAGGCCTTGTCCATTAAAATTCGCATTTACTGACTAGCGAACTAGCTGTTTTACTCTGGAATATGGAAGTTTGCTACACGGATTCACGGAACGTACAATGACAAGGGAGAGGGGAAAGTCATCGGCAAAATTTGTTGCAGACTTCTATTTGTAAAACATCAGAAAACAGAAAACCGTCATGCAGCAATATTTTTGATTTCTATGAGGTAGCAAAAAAAAAAAATCGGTCCCCAAATTTGCCGCCCCAAAAATCTGCCGCCCTAGGCTCAAGCCTACTCAGCCTACTGGTAAATCCGCCACTGAACATACCTCTAACCAATAAGGACATCAGTTTTGAGTCATACCGTGTGTTTGCTTTTCCGTTTTTGTTTCACAAGCTTAAGCATTGCCTGTTTCTAAAAGTTCATGATATCCTGTTACTTAGTCCGACAGAAAACTTAAGCATTTGTTAACTCTAATGTTCTGTCTAGTGGTAAGAAACATGGCATAACCTTATGTCCCTCAGTTTTCCCATGTTTTGATTCCCATATCAATAGTTGTTAATTTAACCTTTTCCTTGGCAAACCTTTTTTTTTAATTCTGTGACAAATTAATTGATTCCTTACAACTCACGCTTTTCCTTAAAACTAATTCCTTATGGATTTTTGCAAGTAACACATCTATTGATGTTACCTTTTTATGTCGAACAACATCCAAGTCAGTTTCACCATTCACCATACCAACAATTGGTAATGGTTTTATCAGTAACACCTCACATTGTGATATTGAAAGCCCTTTTTTTAACTTGTGGCTCTGTTAGTTCATCCAAAATTTAATTTTAACTTTTCCTACCATACATATTCCTAAAGTTAATTATAATATAAGTAAGATGATATTGCTTCATTCTCTAATTTAATCTTAAATGACACCATTGTTAAATATATCAGTAATCTTTTAGTATCGCAATCTAGAATTTTTGGCGCCATTAAAAAAAGAATAAGGAAATTTTGAAGATTTTTGAGGAGTTTCGAGGAATTTTGGGCAAATTTGGGCAAATTTGGATCAATTTTTAAGGTAATAGGTCAAGATCAAGGTCAAAGGACAAGGTCACGGTCATCAAAGATGGCCGCCGTGACGTCACAATCCAAGATGGCGCTTGGCTATCGGCTCCCCACCCCTGACCCGTGTCCCCGGAGCCCCATTCCTATACTACTAATAAGTATTTCTAAATCTACTTACCCCTGTAGGGTGTGCCGAAAGGGATGTTTTTTGCTAAAAGTATTATCAAAATATGACTTTAAAGTATTTTAAAGAACTGTAACACATATGGACATGTCGAGTTGCATTCAAAGCGGAATCTCTTTACACCTTTAGCGGGCGTGATTCCATTTACGTATATGTGATTTAACTAATAGAGGTTGCTTTTGTAAAATTTAACCGTTCTTAGTTAAATACTACATTTACAGAAAAATAAACAATTTTTTTTCTTCAGGTTGCCATCATCGGATAGAGTACTAAGAAAATTATTTTTGTCGGAGTTTGGAACAAATATTGTTCTATTTGTGATCGACAGTCGGAAGAAGTAAAATCATCATATAAGTCTCACGAATGTGCCAAAAATTGGGATGGTCAATAATCATCAATGGAATAAGACATCATTGTTGAAGGTTTTTTTGCAGAGTATTAGCCTGCATTATTTGAAATATCATTAGCTGATTGGTGATTGTAACTCCAGCGTAGACAAAAAAATCAATTGGCTGTATGCCATATGGTCCTGCACTTCCAATCCAAAAAAATTGAAAGCCGAAACCACATTTTGCGAAATTACGCAAACAAAATTCGTGATGTTTGAAAAAACAACAAACTGGCTAATGTGCATTTGAGAAATTGTGTTCTCAGCAAAATAAAAAATTAAGAACAGATATTGTTTCGGGAATCAAATACAGAAAAGAACAGGTCAACATTAGCCAGCACTTAAAGTTTACAGAACTGAAAAAATACATTTTTAATGGTCATCATCATGTTTTCGGTGACAACTCATGCTGCCAAGAAAGTAACTATATTTGCGATGGTTCTTCTAAACCAGAAGTTGATATTGTACCACTTCTGAAAGAGGCTTCTATTTTTGACGAATTAAAAGTCGCAGTTAAACATGTTGCACATAATACATACAGTTTAAATTACGATATAGACAACAATGTTTCAGAAATTCTCAATTCAATTATTACGATAAAAGTTGGAGATAAAAGAATTTTTTTTCTCTTCGTGACTCGTACCAAACAAGGTTTAATGCAGCTGCATTTTCTATGAACCCAAACTCCGACTTACACAGACTTATTCATAAAACCTCAGTGAAAAAAGGTCTGTCTTCCATACGAAGATATTTATTGAGAGACGCAGTAAAAGGCTGGAAAATAGCAACCGTCGCCGACTTAACTTCAAAGGAAACAACGAAAACAAAAACAGTGGCGCGAGATTTTCGGGAGAAAATTATGATAATGGCATAGATGCATCAGTGATCCAAAAATATAGGACTGAAACGGAATTTGCAAAGTGCAAGGATGAATTCCTCTTTGAATTAAAAACCGAAGACAAGAAAGAAATAGAAGAAAGTACCCGAGTGCCACCTTTTGTTGGAGAATGCATCGAAGCAAAAGACTCACCGCTTCATTTTTTGGAAGGATTTGTAAAATGAAAGCTACAACATCATGTGCTTCCGTTGTGAAAGATATAAGGTCCCAAGTTTTTAAAGCAAACACAAGTCTATCGTGGGGATTGCAAAAAGAATCTGTTGCAATTACACAGTTCACATTGGAAAATAATGTTGAAGTTCAGTCAAGTGATTGGTAGTGGATGACGAATTTCCTTTCCTTGCTGCATCACCAGATGGCCTTATAGGGGAAACTGAAATAGTCGAGATCAAATGCCCAATCTTAGTACACTCTCTCTCTCTTCTCTCTCTCTCTCTCTCTTTATATATATATATATATAGTATGCAAAAGAAACAAAAAAAAGCTTCTAGAAATGAAATACGGAACCATACAGATGAAGAAAAATCGTGATTACCAAATACATGGTATTTTCATATAACAGGGTGGAAAGATTGCTATTTTGTCGTTTGGTCTCCTTTGGGAATGACTGTGGACAAGATGGAGAAGGACTACTTACTCTGTGAAGAAAACATTCTACCCGAACTAAAACAATCCCATTTTAATTCCTTCCTTCCAGAAATTATTTTACCGTGTGTTGGCCGATAGTTAGCCATACGTGATCCAAAATAGCTATATTATAGAAGCTGAAATTTCAGGCACAAAAGTGAAATAGACAGCTGCAAAAATATATATCGTATATGTTTGCGTTGTCCTTATAGTTATGAACTATTATAGTTTAAATGATTTAAATGGTAATTTATTTGTACTTACTGTTAATGGTAATGCTGCTACAAACTACTGACTGTTGTTGATATATTTGTTGAATATTTTAATCTCATAATTATAGCGACTAGTATTTTTTTTTTGTGATTTTTCCATAAAATTTATATCCAACTTGTGATCTATGTAAGATCTGATGAACACATGTAAAATTAGTTAATGCGTTATGTAATTTTAAGTATTAAAGCTGATGTGTTAGGCATTTTCATTAGGGATTTTTTTTTCGAAAAGTGAACTGAAATATATATGGTCGAACTTGCGTTTAGCGAAAAATCTTAAATTCTGTTCTTCACTGCTGAATTTGTCAGTTTGTGAATTTGGCGGGTTACTTGTTGAAGTGAATTTTGTAATATATGCTGGAATTATATTTGTTTCATAACATATTATTTCGAAGCTTTATTTAGAATTTTTTGAGTAAATAACGTTATAATTTTAAGTACAGTTGTAGGGATTTTTCTTGCTGAAAATCATCCTTATGTTTAGAAAAAATGTGAGATTTTATTAAATTCTAATTTTAGTTAAGACAAATAATTCATTTCAGGTTCTATTGATTGTGATATTCAGTTTATACCTTTTTATTACCAAATAAGTTAAAACAAAGTATTACAATTTTTGGAATTGAAACAATTCTTACTTTTTTCAGCATTAATTCTTAAAAGAAATGACTTATTTTGTACAATGTAATATTAGAACTGTTGAATAATTTAACGAGAAAAAAAACACTAATGCAAAGTAAACATTTATTTATTTCTTCTGTGCAGCTATTGGTGAAATAAAAAAGGGAAAAAGTTTTTGCTTTTTTTTTTGTTAAGTTCTTGTCATTAAGAACATGTAGTGTAACACGACATATATTATCCTGTTTATTTGAGCAGAGCTATCGATAAGTGTATTTTAGATTGTTCTGTATGTTTTATTTCACCTTGACTATTCTGAGTCTACGACAGCAGCAAAATTAATTTGATCACAATGTAGAATATTTTGTTTGTAGTTTACGAAACGATTTTTTGTATGGATTGGTAGCCAATTAGACACTGCCACAGAAAAATTTTGATGCTTCTTCAAAAATGTATGCCTTTTCATAGGCGAGCACGTAGGACGTGCTTACGACGACAGGCTAGATAGGGCAGTAGAGCTGCAAGCGAGCTCCAGAAGAGAGAAGCGACGGGAGTAGACAGATTGTAATAGCTGCGCGAGTGGGACTCGCGGTTCGGAAGAGGAATCAACACCGAGGGCCCCGAGTTTGTCATTCCGACTTCAAGGGTCTAGGGCCAGCAAGACGTCCCGATGCCGAGGGTCAACTACATGGAGGATCTCCAGCTAGGGTAGCTCAGTACGACACATAGGCCGTTTACAAACTGTCGAGATATTATCAGGAATGTCAAAAACGTGTAGAGATGGATTGAACCCCACTTTCAAAGTTTAGTTTAATTTTTCTATCTTTATTATCTTACATCGTAAATCATTTACTACTGTCATGTAGGCGTGTTGCAGTAATAAAATTTTAATTTTATCACATTTAAAACCATTATTTTAAAAAGGTGGCTTTCAAATATTTCTGAAAGTGTGTCATTTATTAAGCTCTTTTCACCTTTTTAGAAAATAGTACGTCTATTTACACAGGATTTTTTTTTAACAATCTTAACTAAATGTCTAAACTTATGTGACAAAAAAAAAACTGTATCCAGATCTGGATGGTAAACTAAGCCAGTGTATTTTTCCTTGCTTATACTCTAGTGAAAATTCACTTCTAAATTTAAAATATGTTTGATTAACCTTTTTTACACAGAGCTGAATGCCGTAAATTAATACGTACAGCATACAACTTCCCATGTGATATAAGACCAGCTGGTAAATAAATTAAAATTGTTTTGATGATTTGTATAGAAAATTCAAAAAAATCAGTAGTGTATTTAGGGGTGTCGCTGGAGTTTTTTTTAGACAAAAAAGTTTTTATCATTACACATAAATGCAGCCATCTTTTGAAACATCTTTGGTAGCCTAAATACCGCACCAAATAATGTACGTAGGTTAAAAATTAATTTCAGCTATGCACTGCACTGACGCATTGAGAAAAACAGTCAGTGCCCACCTAGTTCTTCCATACCACCCGAACACCTTGGATTACATGTGAACTCAGGTGGATTTTAATGTGATTAAATAAGCCTGAAATCTGTATCCACTTGTTCTCTGCTTTAGAAACAGCTAAAACGTCTCTGTAAATTGCTCGGAACGGGATTCCAAATCATTTGTGTTCAAATATTTATCATACCTTCCAAAATACAAGTCGTTTTAGAAAAAGTAAGATGTTGTATCAGTCAATAAAATTGTGTAACTAAATACGATCTGAGATCTATAATACAAAGCTCACAATGTGTCGGTGCGAACAACATTTTCTTCCCAAAGTTAAATTATTGTTTTCAGAATTGGGAAATGAGTTTGACTTGCACGTTTTCTTTAGGAAGTAGGTTAAAAATTTGTTTGTAGTTGAGGTGTTGCAAATTCCAGATATATTTTGCAATTGAAAATATATTTATACGTGTACGAGTATCAATGGTTAATTTGCGATATTTTTATTTCTAGTTTTAGAATACAATCTATTAATATGAAGTGATTTTCGTCGCGGTATGGAAGATTTTTGTAAATTTAAGCTTGACTGTACGTGGAAAATCTTTGATCACCTAAATGTTATTTAGAAAATAAAAATGTTGGAGATATTTTAGTGATGTGTGATTTAAAAACCTGAGCTACTTCGTCGATTTATGGTGACATAAATTTTTGAAAGGAATGTAAATTTCAGGGTGTTTTTCCGTGCCGCACAAAAAACACAGAATTCCTGCAAACCTAGGCAGTGAGTGAAAGGGTAATAACTGAGTCAATTTGTTTCAAGAGAATCAAGCTTTCTTTCGCGCGAGTGTGCGAGGGGTTGTTGGACAGCCCTGGAAGTCAAGTTGTGTGTCGCGCGCACAGGGAAGGTTACATTGGCCACACGGCTGGTACACAGTGTTCAGCACTAGTGTTATATCGTACATATTTTCACCGAATAATGGCAAAAGCGGTGCAGGAAATCAGCACCCGATATTTTGTGAACCATAGCTGGATTTTAAAATCGTCCTTATTGTTTATGGTCCCTGAAAAGAAACACTGATATATTCGTTGGTCCTAACCGATCATCTACCAGCCTTTGTCGGGCTGTACATGTCAATAGACTTTGGCACAAATTAACTGGAATGACGGCGTCGGAGGATAACGCAAATATATTGGCGCACAAACATTTAAACGAACTCCTTCAATAATTTAAGAAAAGGTACCACCACGACAGGAGATATATGAGTTAATGGACTTTCGTATAATTTCTTTACTTGTGTGTAGAGTACATGATTAAATTTTCTACAGATATATTTTCTGTGGGACTTTGCGGCAACGGCGCTTATTGTCGTTATACCGAACTTTATAATAAAGAACTTTAAGAATTATAGTTATAGCTTAAAAGGGGCCTTCCTAGTAAAAAAAAAATTAGCGCGCTGGGCTACTGGTCACGTGCTGCAGCTAGTATTTGTATCCATTAATTGAATTGCAAACAACTTTTATTCCGTTTTAACTTTTTTTAATTCACATACTACGTAATTAAGAGATTAACATTCCTTTCAAAAATATATGTCACCAGAAATCGACGAAGTAGCTCAGGTTTTTAAATCACATATCACTAAAATATCTCCAACATTTTTATTTTCTAAATAACATTTAGGTGATCAAAGATTTTCCATGTAAAGTCACGCTTAAATTTAAAAAAATCTTCCATACCGAGTCGAAAATCACTGCTTACTAATATATTGTATTCTAAAACTAGAAATAAAAATATCGCAAACTAACCATTGATACTCGTACACATATAAATATATTTTCAATTGCAAAATATATTTGGAATTTGCTATAACTCAACTACAAACAAATTTTTAACCTACTTCCTAAAGAAAATGTGCAAGTCAAACTCACTTCCCAATTCTGAAAACAATAATTTAACTTTGGGAAGAAAATGGTATTCGCACCGACACATTGTAGCTTTGTATTAAAGATCTCAGATCCTATTTAATTACAAAATTTTATTGACTGATACAGCATCTTACTTTTTCTAAAACGATTTGTATTTTGGACGGTATGATAAATATTTGAACACAAATGATTTGAAATCCCGTTCCGAGCAATTTACAGAGACTTTTTAGTTGTTTCTAAAGCAGAGAACAGGTGGATTTAGATTTCAGGCTTATTTAATCACATTAAAATCCACCTGAGTTCACATGTGATCCAAGGTGTTCGGGTGGTATGGAAGAACTAGGTGGGCACTGACTGTTTTTCTCAATGCGTCAGTGCAGTGTATAGCTGAAATTAATTTTTAACTTACGTACATTATTTGGTGCGGTATTTAGGCTGCCAAAGAAGTTTCAAAAGATGACTGCATTGATGTGTAAAGAGAAAAACTTTTTTGTCTAAAAAAAAAAAACTCCAGCGACACCACTAAATACACCACTGATTTTTTTGAATTTTCTATACAAATCATCAAAACAATTTTAATTTATTTACCAGCTGGTCTTATATCACATGGAAAGTTGTATGCTGTACGTATTAATTTACGGCATTCAGCTCTGTGTAAAAAAGGTTAGTCAAACATATTTTAAATTTAGAAGTGAATCTACACTAGAGTATAAGCAAGGAAGAATACACTGGCTTAGTTTACCATCCAGATATGGATACAGTTTTTTTTATCACATAAGTTTAGACATAAGTTAAGATTGTTAAAAAAATACTGTGTAAATAGACGTACTATTTTTTAAAAAGATGAATAAAGCTTTATGAATGACACACTTTCAGAAATATTTGAAAGCCAACTTTTTTAAATAATAGTTTTAAATGTGATAAAATTAAAATTTTATTACTGCAACACGCCTACATGACAGTAGTAAATGATTTACGATGTAAGATAATAAAGATAGAAAAATTAAACTAAACTTTGAAAGTGGGTTTCAATCCATCTCTACACGTTGTTGACATTCCTGATAATATCTCGACAGTTTGTAAACGGCCCATGTGTCGTACTGAGCTATCCTAGATGGCAATCCTCCATTTAGTTGTTCCTCGGCATCGGGACGTCTTGCTGGCCCTAGACCCTTAGAGTCGGGATGACAAACTCGGGGCCCTCGGTGTTGATTCCTCTTCCGAACCTCGAGTCCCACTCGCGCAGCTATTACAATCTGTCTACTCCCGTCGCTTCTGTCTTCTGGAGCTCGCTTGCAGCTCTACTGCCCTATCCAGCCTGTCGTCGTAAGCATGTCCTACGTGCTCGCCTATGAAAACGCATACATTTTTGAAGAAGCCTCGAAATTTTTCTGTGGCAGTGTCTAATTGGCCACCTATCCATTAAAAAAAAATCGTTTCGTAAATTACAAACAAAATATTCTACATTGTGATCAAATTAATTTTGCTGTTGTCGTAGACTGATAATAGTCAAGGTGAAATAAAACATACAGAGCAATCTAAAATACACTTATCGATAGCTCTGCTCAAATAAACAGGATAATATATGTCGTGTTGCACTACATGTTCTTAATGACAAGAACTTTAAAAAAATAGCAAAAACTAATTCCCATTCTTATTTTACCAATAGCCGCACAGAAGAAATAAATAAATGTTTACATTGCATTAGTGTTTTTTTCTCGTAAAATTATTTAACAGTTCTAATATTACATTGTACAAAATTAGTCATTTCTTATAAGAATTAATGCAGAAAAAAGTAAGAATTGTTTCAATTCCAAAAATTGTAATACTTTGTTTTAACTTATTTGGTAATATGAATGTATGAACTGAATATCACAATCAATAGAACCTGAAATGAATTATTTTTCTGAACTAAAATTTGAATTTAATAATATCTCACGTTTTTTCAAAACATAAGGTTCATTTTCAGCAAGAAAATCCCTATAACTGTACTTAAAAAAAAAAAAACGTTATTTATTCAAACCTTCTAAACAAAGCTTCGAAAAAATATGTTATGAAACAAACATAATTCCAGCATATATTACATAATTTACTTCAACAAGAAACCCGCCAAATTCACAAACTGACAAATTCATCACTGAAGAACAGAATTTAAGATTTTTCGCTAAACGCAAGTTCGACCATATATATTTCAGTTAAGGGGTATTGATCCCTAAGTTAAATGTGCTCAGATAATGCTTGCCTTGCGTTCAAGTGTTTCTTACATTAAAAGTGTATGTTCTTTTAACAAAAAAATTTATTAGCATTTTTTAAATATATTTTTTAAGCATTTTAATTGTTATTTGACTCATATTTTGCTGGAAACTCCAGCTTTAAGCAGGTGAAAAATGTTCTTGTAGAAACTTGATTTTTATTAAGAATAAAGTATATGGAATGCCATGAGATAATGATTTTCTTTAAATAGTGCTTTAAAATGTAAAAATATCTAGTTTTAAATGCAGTTGTATATCTCCTTTTTCAAGTTGAGAATCAACAACTTTCAACACTAAATTAAAACGAGTTATGTATCAAAATTGTAGAAAAACTTTAGCTCAGAGTATTCTTCAGAATTTAACGAATACATATATTCATTGATTCTGAAGTTTAATTCCTTCAATTACTTGCTGGAGATGCTAAGATAAAGGCTTGCATTCTTCAAACAGATCTAACATTCAAATACCGTGCAGTGCAGCCCTCTCGCGCCAAAGAGAAGAACTACTTGGACTCGCCACGCCTTCACCCTCTGCCCCCTTCCCATGGTTGTTTGAATGGAGCCAGACTGTAACATGACGCGCTGTCGGTGGTGGTGAGTCACTTGGTCTGTTCGCTTGCGATAATGTGTGGACGGGTTGGAGGGAGGGGTGGTAGGTAGGGAATGCACAGAACAGCGTTGCCTGATGTCCTAGTAGCGGGACAGCTCAGTCACGAGCCTGTACGGCCGAGGGCTAGACTGCTGAAAGGCAAGCGGCAGTTCCGAGCGATACTGGGCACGGGGCGTTGTGCATATAAAATAGTTTTTACTAATCTTGTGTTAGGTCGTAATTTGCAACGGGTAATGAGAAGAGTTCATAATGAACTAATTAACAAGTCAAATATGTGTGATATCGCGAAAACTTACAGCTTACACCAAACCATTAACTAAATAAACACCAATTAAATTTTTGTATCAGTCATTGCGTTCATTACTTAGGTTATCGACTGAAGTTTAAAAACAAACAAAAAATAAGTTTATGAAGGAAAAGCAATGGTTTTTTTCTTGCTTCGATAATTTTATCGTCTTTTGTATTTGCTTAGAGTCGTTTTATGTTTTACATTGCTGTAAGAGTTATTTTTTTTTACATATTGTGATAAGTAGTAATGACATGTCTGATATCGAGATAATGTTAACTACAAACTTGTACGGGTCCGTCTGGAGGGGGAAAGGGAAGAGACAAACGCCCAAAAACTTAAATAAATAAATGTATTTATTGGTTAAATTTAAAACTATAGGCCTAATGCTAAGCAACATCTGAAATTTCTTCGTCAGATATACATGGTTATGAGATGAATTAGTTATACTAAAAGTGTAAGACATTCAATACAAAAATATGTACTAATCAGTTCAATTATAATGTCAGTTTCGAAAGGACATTTTTTCTTTGCAGATTTTCAAATGACTCGAGTCACTCCATGCGCCATCTTTCAAAGTGAAATACAACCTCAGAACTCTTAATGCAAAAAAAAATGGCAGTAAACTTTTCTTGATTCATCATAGCCGTGTTCTTGATTGAGTACAGTGTTTTTTAATTAAGTATTATTTATGATAAGCATTGACACAGGGAAGGGAAGGGGGTGTGTATATTATATATATATATATATTATATATATATATATATATATATATATATATATATATATATATATATAGTACAATTTTAATAGAACAAAGAAGTAAGAATGTTCACGACTTAAGCCCGTATCACACGATGGCAGTTTCCTTGAAATGTCATCCATGCCAGCTAGTATGGATGATTTAGGAGTTGAAATAGCAGCGCGCTGGCCGTTTTCATGGATGTTTTTGTAATCGGCCGTGTTCGAATTTATGTGGATGGTTTCGTACTTGATGAATATTTTAACCAATCAGAATGAATGCCCCTAGTTTTGAAATCTGTAATTAACTTTGGAGGAACTGAAATGTTTTGATTGTTTTAAAATAATGGTGAACATAAATTTCTAATGAAATCTAAGCAGTTACGGCAAGCATTATTCGAAAACTTTTGTTGTTGAAACTTGTAATGTAAATGCTCGCCCATTTACGATCGTTTTATGAATGTTAATAAGAGTATTTGAAGTGAATTTTAAATACTCAACTAGTTGGACCATCGTATAGTTAGACATAGGCCTATATTAAAATTACGAGATGTGTTGTAGGTAGAAGATAAAACATAGTTTATATATTTATAAAACGTGATGGCTTTTGAACATTATTTAATTTCATTTCAATTAAATTTCACCACGAGTTAATTAGGCCGTGTGTGTGATAGTTTCTTTCAGAGAAACATACCTTTCTAGCTGCCAGCTAGCAGTTTTTTTGGAAGCTTCTAGCGGAATCCAAACGAAACTTTCCATCGTCTGATACGGGCTTTACACTATGCGCGCATGATGTTACACGCCACCGAAACATTGTTGCTAATTTATAGGGGAATATTACCAATTGGCAAAGTGGGAAAAATATAGCTCGAGAACGCACAGATTTAGGATGTTGTGCGAGTTGTTTGAAAAAGTTTGACAAAATATATAAAGTAATAAGCTAATGTGAAATAGTGGAATTATGTGGAGAAAAAAATTCGATAACTATTTTATATTAGGTAACATTACTGTAAACTTTTAAAAATGCATTTATTTCTTAAAAATAAATTATTTAGGAATCCAAAAAATATATATAAATTATTTCATGATTTGCCTATTATTAAATTGTACGTAACAGGTTGTAACTTGTACTCAAGAACAATTGGTACAAAATTTTTGTTGAAACAATTTAATAGTACCAAATGAAAGTAAATTTTATACGACTCGTACACAATACGAATATAATTGGTTCAGACAAAACTTACATTATTTAAATATTTTAAGATAGGGCCTATGTACATTATTTCATTTGTGCACACAGCTACGCTATTATTTGATACTTCCTTATCTATCGTTTGGAATCAGGACAATATTTCCAAACTTACGCAAAGTTGCTGACGACTAGTGAAGAAATTTAAAAGTTTCGAACTAACAAAATGAAATAGGTTAATGACTCTAGCCACAAGTGAATGTTCTCAAAATTGTATTTCAATGAAAAAAAGTCACAAATGTTGGTTAAAATATGATAAGCAAAACACTAGCGAAACTATGAAAAAGCAATATAGCATGAAATTTCGTATTCTCAACGGAAGAAGTTATTTACAAACAGTAAGGTATAACCGAGCACACACACACACACACACACACACTTATTATTGCAAATATAATTTTACAGAATTAAATGCGTAATAAGTAGGGGAGAGTAGGGTATAACGGGGTACTTAGTATAAATCGCTTAAATTTATTGTTTTAATATTGCGGTATATGTATGAAACCATCAGCATGCGTAGATTATAATGTGAGTTTAATTCTGCAACTAGTACCGTGTCTTCTGAAATATTATTATTGCAGAGATTTTTCATTATTTGAATGTATGCACACTACCCTGTTTTACCCAACTGGTTGGGTAAAACGGGGTACAGAAAGCAGATTTTTAAATGATTAAATATGTGCATTATAAAAAATTCTGAACAACATGTAGTATGACAAATAAATACAATTGTCAGTAAAAATATGAGAATTAAAAAAAAATTCAATTATAAGCCTTCACCTTACATGTCCCTCTGTATTTACAGTAAAACTTCACAAAAACATTGGTTTGCGGAAAATCACAAACATTGTTTGAACAACAATAACACAACACTGTTAATTTTGAGGAAGTGGTTAGTCTAATAGCATAATCTAGTTATGTATAATACAACCTTGCATATGCGGTTAACCCAAATATCTGACAAAACATATGATTGTTTAATTAGCCTAATATGGCTTAGTAGGCCCGTCAGAACACAAAATAAGGCCAGAGTCTATATTCCAAACTGGCAGAAATCACATTCAAATGGCCTACAGTCATCTGTGTCTACACCAGCACATCCTTCATGGCTCCAAGAATGACACTTTAAGCATTGCACCCAACTTTCATCTGATTTTGAAGTGGAGAACTAACTGTTCAGTGCAATACATGCAAGGAACGTCATCATCATCAGACACACGCAAAGTTACTGTTGGTATGGATTTGTTGCTGTCTTCTTTATTCTTATGTTTTTTAGAACTGTTTTGTGATTTAGACACACCAGGATTTTTCCTTTTTAAAGATTTTGGTAAAGCTGACTGAATAATAATTAGTTCGTTCTTATATGGCGAGTCGGTTAGCACAGCTGCCTTGCCCCGTCGTCGTCCTCTTCCTTCTGCAGGTTTCTTTTGGCATGGGGAATCGGCATCACTGTAGTCGGTGGAATTGTGAAGCTACCGTTTGATGAAGCACTTCGATTGTTTTTATCAGATAGGCCTAAACGAGATTCAGTTGGTGAAGATACCAAACCAGATGTCCCAGGAATATTACCAACACTGACATTTCCATGGGACTCTGAAGGCCTTGTGTAAGCTCGGTCAGTTGTTGCAGCAGTCACTGGAATATCACCTACACTGTCATTTTCACTCGGTTCTGAAGGCATGGAGTTAGCTCGGTCAGTTGTTGCAGCAGTCAGTGGAATATCACGGACAGTGTCATTTCCACTCGGTTCTGAAGGCCTGGAGTTAGCTGGGTCAGTTGTTGCAGCAGTCAGTGGAATATCACCGACAGTGTCATTTCCACTCGGTTCTGAAGGCCTGGAGTTAGCTCGGTCAGTTGTTGCAGCAGTCAATGGAATATCACGGACAGTGTCATTTCCACTCGGTTCTGAAGGCCTGGAGTTAGCTCGGTCAGTTGTTGTCTTTTGGGTGATTGTATAAATGTACTGTAGGTAACTCTGTATAACATTTAGTGTGCATAAAAATACTATTTTTAATTTTAAAAGTCATTTGCACAATTGATCGAAAATATGGTTAAAACAGGAAACTGGTTGGGCAGAACGGGGTACTACCCCGTTTTACCCATTACCTGTGTACCCTGTTTTACCCTACATGCAGGTTCTCAAGCAAAAACGAAAACAGAAAATCTTAACACCAGTCAATTACATCGGTTACTATGGCACAACATAGCAAATATAATACTTTACTTGAATACAACTTACCATAAAATATATCTGCAACCACTGATTAAATATTGTATAGCCAATACACGCTAAACATTTTAGTGAAACATCATAAATTTGTAATTTCCATTATTACGCACGAAAGAATACTGTGCGACACTTCATACTACCTCACTCTAGTGACGACGTGTAGAGGAGTAACTTACCAAACGTACACACAGATAGCAGCACGTGTACGGAAAATAACAGTGGTACCCCGTTCTACCCAACTACCCTGTTTTACCCAACTCTCCCCTACCTACATGCTTGTTGCATAAGATATTGATAACTGGCAGCATTATTGTAATTTCTATTCACTTAAATGCATGTAATTGTTCCGTCATAATCATTAAATTAACAAACACAAAATGGATAAACGTGGAACCATTGAAATTTCAAAACACTGAACTATTAGAACAATACCTTTGTTATTTCTTAACACCAAATTGCAACTCTTTCATAATATTATCTTACGTAATGTTACTATATTATAGATGATGTAATAAACAAAACATCTATGTTTGCTTTTGCGTACTGGCGTGAATTGCGCGGGCGTTCTGTGATATTACTTTTTCCTTATTTTTTTATTACCGACTGTACCTGTGCTCGGCGCGCAAGATAAATTCAGCCTATCACTTGCTGACGCGGCGGGCGCAGTGATACAGCGGTGTTTGTTTACTTCGAAACTCAGCTAAGAGTGAACAGAGAAACGTTGTTCGTTTGTCCTTTTGAAGGGCCTGGATTCAGTTGTCTTTTGACAGTAGCAATGAGCAGGTCGCGCATGACGCTAGTAGGCTGCGTTTTTACGAGTCAAAATGTTTTCTATAACTAGGATTGAGTTGTACAAAGTCATTAAAGTGCAAATAAAGTGGAATTTAAAGCATTATCACGCGTTTACCTTCGTCGAGCGAGCCACGGGCATAGAAGATAAATCGGAGAAGGTACGAGCACAAATTAAAAAGGATGTAGCCCGCGAAGTCTCTAAATTTAAATCTAAGCTGGACAGCGTTCAGAGAGGAGAAGAAAAGTTCCTGTCGAAATTTGCAATCACTGCCTTCAGCCTAATCACATCCGGTTTTTGTTCGTCAGTCTTATGCTTTTCAATATTTCAAATCAATTTCCAAATTACCACTTCACATTTAAAGGTAAAAACTGCGAGCTAAAAATAAGTTTTATGGTATTTGAATTAAGCAGCCTCAAAAACCCCGAGGCTCTACTTTTTACGTGCAAATAATGTTTTGACACTTCTGAAGTTATTCCGAACAAATTGCGGAAAAGTCATCTCGAATTTTGAAAGCAACATTAACAGATTTGCTATCAGTTTTGTTGGGAACCCAACCAAATCCCGTTTTCTGCGTCAAACGCTTCTTTTTGGCTGTTTCAAAGTAGTTTCGAAGTAACTAGTTCGAATTTTATGTAAAAATAAACAAATTGAATTCAGCGACCTCGAAATCATTCAGGGGACAATTTTTTAACGCTACTATCAATGTTGTGGTATTTTCGAAGTAATTTTGATTAAAATTCGAAGTAATGTTATTAAATTTTGACGTAACATTTAAAGATGTACAAGTAGGGACCTCAGAAACCCAGCAAATACACAGTTTTCTGCGTCAAAAGCATATATTCGCCGTTTTCGAAGTAATTTCGAAGTAAATATTTCGAATTTCGATGTAACAACAATGGATTTGAACTCAGCGACCCCGAAAACCCCCGAGTACGATCATTCGCGCCAACTGTCAAACCTATTTGACTTTTGGCCAGGGAATTCGGATTTGGCCCCACTGTGCGGCGTCCAGTTATATGAGCGGTCCAGGCAAGATATGGAGATAAATAAATTGATTAATTAGTTACTTCGGGTAGTATAATAACATCCAAAATGACATGAATTAGTTATACAAGTGTAAGGCATTCAATACAAGGTGTACTAAGCAGTTTAATTATAGTGACGCACTGTGAAATGACCTTTTTCTTTTGTAGATTTTCAACTGACTCGAGTTTTTCTATGCACCATCTTTCAAAGTGAGATACAATCTTAAATATCTCAATTCAAAAAATATTTGCAATAAATTTTATCTTTGGCAATGCATGAAATAATTTTGTTCTTTATTGAATACATTGCGTTTAAGGTTTGATTATGAAAAACGTTTAACCGGCGATGGGATAGGGGGGAATTGGGGACATAAAGGAAGTCAATGTAACGTATTTGTGAAAACAGAAAATTATTAATGACTTTCATTCGAACGAATATTAAAATATGTAATACTGAATTAATAGGACAAATATTAAGAAAGTTCGTGGATTATGCCATTAACGTATTACGTCACACGCCACCGAAACATCGTCGCTAATTTTTTGAGGAATATTACCAACTGGGTGAGCGGAAAAAAATATAACTCAAAAACGCTTAGGCATAGGGTTTAGTGCAAGTTGTGTTAAAACGTTTGACAAGTTGTATGTAGTAATATACTAATGACAATAATGAAAACAAGTCAAAAATTGTTTCCGTTAACGAGTTGAGCTTAGGTAACATTAATGTAAAATTTTAAAAATGCCTTTGTTTAAAAAAAATATTAAAGAGCTATTAAATATATATATATATAAATAAATACCTGAATCGGCCTATCATTAAATTGAAAACATGTTTTAAATTGTACTCAATAACATTTACTGCAAACTTTTGGTTGAAACCATTTAAAAGTACCACAACGAAAGGAATTCTCTAGGAACACTCGTGCAAAACACAAAAATAACTGGTTATAACTGAACTAATATTCTTTATAGTGGGCACACAGCTACACTATTTAAAAATTACTTCCTTACCTATTGTCAGGAAAGCAGAAATCGGATCGTAACATTTAGGAATTAAGAAAATATTTGCAATTTCACGCAAAGTTGTTGACATAAACCATCATAGCAATAAACGAATAGCATGAGAAATACTGTATGTTTTCACATTTGTAGGTATTGCCATGAAAACAAGTTTTGAACGTTGGTTAAAAATGATCCAGCAAAGCAATAGCGAAACAATGAAATAACCTAACATAAAATTTCGTATTCTCCACGGAAAAGTTATTTATTTGAGGTATGACCCAAGCAACACACAGTCTAATTATTACAAGGAAATTTCACAAAATTTAATTTGAAATTAGTACGCGCTAGTTTGGATAAAACATTAATAATTTAGCAGCATGATTGTAATTTTAACACTTCAATGCATATAAACGATTTATCATAATTACCATACTACCAGAAATAATAGATGTATTGAAGTGGCACAAACTAAATTTCAAAACACTAAACTCGTAGAACGACACTTTTTTTTATAATTTCTTAATACTGTAACAAAAACTACAGTATTATACAAACATAACTTGTAGAACATTAAACACAAAATGCATTAGCCCTACATTTATCTTAATATGATAATACATCCACACACACTTTACAAATTTTTTATTATCTTATTATTTATTTTGTTACACTGTTAACACAATACCACTCACTGGTTGTGGTGTCTAGTGCACTGCACTATGCACATTAGTTGCAAAAAGATAAAATATCAATTAGTGAAAAAAATAAATATTTGTAATAATATACACAACCCATGAATAGCTGACATTTACTTTTGGTAGAATCATAAATAGGAATACAAAATAATAAAATTATTTTAAAACTAATATATTAATTAAACACAAATAAATAAATACCATGTATTCCTAAATTCAGTATTTACGTTTAACCGAAATAACATTCAGGTTTTTCCTATCTATCTTGGCGAGATACGATGAGCACACTGTTACAAATGTACAAATAAATTTACGTTTTTAATGTTTGCTAGCTCATAAATTAAATCAATTGTCCAGTAGAACTTGAGATCTATATATTCTTAATACCTGTAAGTCAGTTGTGTATTTGAATGTTCGTATGATTGTGCCATTTAACACTTCAAAGAGGCTAATGAAATTATTCAATATAATATTCAAGAGCAGCGGGTTAAAGTTTATTAATGTAATGTCAATGCATTCAAAATATCGCTCGCAAATGTTAATATGTTACGTGGCGTCGGTATAGGCTAGCGTTAGTGACAAAGCATTAACAAAATGCCATACCTGGACGGACGGTTTATTCTTACGTTAATAACGTAAAATTTCGAATGCTGGTTCGCAACTTATTATATCACCAGCCTTATGATGATATCAGGTATATTTTTTTTTAAATCTAAAAATAGCAATCATTAATTATATTTTAATAGTGCAGAAATACTAAGTTTATCTTCATCACTTCCTTATTAATAAGAGCATGCATTTTCTGCGAAAAGATTTCGATACTAGCTGAGAGTTAAAACACTAGTATTGTCTATGTTTCGTGACTGGTTCAGTTTCGTACAAGCAGATACTTACTATTAGTACATGAAACACAGCCATCCAGTGCGGGAGAAAACGCATTGTGATATTACATCTCACATAATTGAATATTTTATTTTGTTTCTCCCAACCATAGATGATAATTCTTTGTAAAATAACATTTATATTAATTGCTCTATGCAATAGTGCTTTGAATTTATGACGTAAACGAAAAAGACAATGTGTTGATTGGAATTCTTTATTGTAAGAAAATTTTATTAATGGTAGAACGTTTTTATGATATCAAAAGTGTAATGAAAATGAATTACTGTTAATAAGACATTGAGGTAATGAAATGAAATATTATTCAAAAGTACTGACTACGTAATTAAATATGAATGTACATCAAGAAATTGTTAAATACCATTATAGTTTGCTACGATGTGATATATGAAACTAGTTGGAACTGAAGATATGTTGAAGTTAGTCAACTATGTTTTAAGGAGTTGAACTACAAAGACTTTTAATTCAAATTCGACGGAGAACTTCGAAAAGGAGCTGATAAACTTTGAACTACACCAATTTAACTGCGTTCTACAAGGGATGGTACTACTATTGTCTTTGAAGAGAAGTCGCAGCAATCGTCTGGAACACGTCTGCAATGCAAAGAACACACCCGACGAGGACTGCTGCCGACGATTCCACTTTCTTCCATCGTGCTGTGAGCTGTTTCAACTCAGCTTGTACAGCGACGCATCTTTTTGTACGTGACGTTTGAACAGCATCGTACAAAATCGTCGATATATCCTTTGATTAATTTATTGTCCAATTTTATGTATCATCAAACGGTGTGTACTTAAGTTAGTGTATTGTGTATGTAAATGTTTACTTTGAAAGTGTTTATGTAATTTTGTGATATTCCCAATTCCAACTCCACACATTGATATTATTCCTTCCCATATTACTTAATATTTACTTGTCTTGAACTAACTTAAATTGCCTTGTTGAATGCTTTGTTTGAGCAATTTTAATGTCAATCTTCAGTTCATTTCTGTACTAACTAAAAGGCTATTAGAGTACCCTAGAGAGAAAGAGATTCTTGCAATTGCTTTACTCACACTGAGCTTAGTCAGAATAATATTGTTTGACTTAATTATATGATATATATCTATTAACCTACTCAATTTATCACAAACTGAAACTGGCTAATCTCCACCGATGGAAATCGGAATATCAAATCTTATATTAGTATTATCTTAAAAAGTTATGTAAATAAGTATTTATGTGTTAAGATATTGCTGATCGACTATGATGCAGGAATTTGTATTCATATGGTTTTAATGAAACCTGGCCAGATAGTTGTTAAAAATATAGATCTGACAAAGTTAATATTTATATTTCATGGTAGATTTGGCTGGACAGGACAATGATATAGGCCTACAGTTTATGAAGGTAAATTGGCGCCCTAGAATCCGGAAGTAATTTATTACCCTATACTCAAATTTTAATATTCAGAGTACATTTAAATATTGCATTAAACCGACCAAGTATATGTTAGAAGAAGTGTTTGTTTCTATGGGCTTTGACTTTTCAACTTTGATATGAATCGATATCAAAGTTGAAGGTGCGGAGTAACATAGCGTTCTGAACGGCACGGTGAAATAGGGCTGTCTTCTCTTGCAGGCGGCCACCAGTCACAAGGAGGAAACCGTTGGCGTGGGCATACCTTCTTGCGGTCTAATGAGCATTAGAATTTTTTTCGCGAACTTCATGGCCCTACTTATTAGTCGTGAATAAATTATTTTGACGTGGCAACGTCTAATAAATCGATGAACGCCGGCTGCACGCACGAAAAAAAGGCCCGTAACGCACATAGTCCCGTTTCGCTGTGTCCCGTTACGCTCATTGTACGCTTCCGCCGCATCTATCTCTCTTCCACTCGATCGGAACAATCATAGATTTAACTTTTTCGAGGCACATTAAACTTGAAACACTCACATTCGTTTCCTACTTTTACTTTTCCTATCATCGTCCTATCCTTAACAGAATAACACAGATTGGAAGAAGTTAAATAGCAAACATGTATAAAAGTTATAGTTTAAATAATCTCTTCGTTAAAGCAATAAACATATTTGAATTAATGAGTGCAAATAAAAGTAAATTTATCAATTAAATTGTAGATTTCATTTCACTCCTTCTTTGTATCCATACAAAATAGTGATAATTCAATAAAAATGATTCAATTTTATTCATAAAAGTATGCAAACATTTCATCAATATTTTGTTATAACGTCACGTTAAACTATCGTCTGTAAACCGACTTTACAGACAACCAATTTTTTTTGGATATGCGATTGTTCTCCGGAAATGTGTCTTTTTTGTTACGCATTAAGAAACATTTAAATACAATGTTCCTGAGACCTTTACCCATTTGTCTAACTGTTTTTAATAATAGGTGTTGCTTTAACTCACCCGTGTTTCTCCACTCTTGATGTCTGTACCAAATTTGCCAACGATTTCTTACTTTTAACACCGTTATTCAGTTTCTTTATAAAAAAAATGGTTGGTTGTCTAGACCAAGCGACAAGGTAAACAAAAAATCTAGCTTCCTTTAAGTACAGGCTGAAAAAACATTTTTGTAACAGCTGCTTACCATGACCACTTCGGCGCTACCCTATTGCTTGAATCTGTGTGTGAATGTGCGAGTGACTGGTTTTAATGTAGTAGCACCTTTAAAAAAAAAATAAAAATAAAAAATACTATTTGCTGTATGTTTAACCCTTATCCGGAGACGTGGGGTCTCCGTGACCCCAGCAAAACTTTAACTTGCTGCCATCTATGTGCAGTTCAAGGCACTTGCTTGTGGTACCATCTACCTTTCGCTTGGATATCACATAGTCTCCTCCTGCAGTGTCAGATTTGTTTACGCTGTCTGGCGCTAGATATCAGGTCGCAAAGATAACTTGGGGTCGTAGTGGCACCACGTCACCAGTTATGTTTCTATCTCAGAAGTGATAAAATGGCTTCTAAACGAACATGTGTAAGTGTGGGCGATTTAGATTATGACGAAACTATTTCTAAGTGGTTGAAAGATATTTTTAGTGACTTAAGTGATCAAAGTGTGTGTGTGGAAAAGCAATGTGTGATGATTACAGAGCAAACAGTGACTTTTCGTACAAATTTAATTTTTTCAAACAATGTTTAACAGATTTTATGTAAAAATGCCATTTTCAAAATATATAAGTATGCATGTGCTTTCTAGTTAGCTAGATTATATATTTTGTTGTGGTTTAAGCATTGGTTATGCAAGGAAACAATTTTTGGGGGAAAAAAGTAATTTCTTTTTTTGGGAAAATTTATCTTTTGTAGATTTTATGAAAAAGTCTTATTATTCATAGAAGTATATTGTTTGGTTTTTTATATTTTTTATATGTTTTTATATGTTTTATATTTTGTTTGGTCACTATATCTATATTGAATAGCAAATAAAACTTTTAGGCTACCATCTGCTTTTTTTTAAAAAAAAAAAGCAATTATTACAAATAGGCATTTTTTAGATTTATTTGAGCAAGCACCAATGGAAAAAATTGTATTTTATAATTTGTAAATAATTATTTACTAATTTATTTTTTAATTAAATTAATAAGTATAAAAATGCATTAAATAATTTTACATGGAACAAAAATAATTTCTAATCAGTTAATTTCTACAAAACATTTTGGGGGTCTGAGGGGCACCACGTCACCAGATATGTCAAATATTTTCACCTCTCCGGCTAAGGGTTTTAATCACTTCCCTTTTTATGTATGTCTATGCTTAATTTTTAATTACTTTAAATTAGTTATGGTTGAATCTTTGGTAATAGTTAATATTTGAACATTAAGTTAAAATTTAAATTTTTTCTCTTAATATTTAGTCAACATCTGCTTATATAATGCTTAATTTTTAATATTCCACTATTTGATGTAATTGCAGAAAAGTGGTTAAGTGTAAGAAAAGGCGTACCGCCTTAACTTCGCCACCAATAAAGACGATAAATAAATAATTAATAAATAAATTTGCGCCACTTTGGTATTTTGACAGAACCGAAAATGCCGTAGACTACACTCCAACTCTATCGCTCCGTCTGCAGTTTGGCAACAACGTAGAGGACGACAACCAGGGATGGGACGAGCTCAGCATTTCTGAGAATCGGGTATCAACACGAGTGTTTGGTGTCAAAGATAAAGATTAAACCCGGGTTGGGTGGGAGGTGGGGAGGAGGAAAGGTTCGACTGACGCGCTGTCCTACGGACAACAGTTGAACTTTTTTCTCATTCTTGCCCTGTGTTTCTGAAAACGACCAACAGATGTGTTAGCATCGGAAATTTATTCTCGTAGCCGAGGGCCTAATAAGCCTTAACATTTCGAAAAAAAAAAATTCCTAAAGAAAATGTCTAACACATCAGCTTTGATACTTAATATTACATAACGCATTAACTAATTATACATGTGTTCATCAGATCTTACATAGATCACAAGTTGGATATAATATTTATGAAAAAATCACAAAAAATTTTTACTAGGCGCTATAATTATGAGATTAAAATATTCAACAAATATATCAACAACAGTCAGTTTGTAGCAGCATTACTATTTACAGTAAGTACAAATAAGTTTCCATTTAAATCCTTTAACCTTAAATAGTTCATAACTAAAAGGACAACGCAAACATATACAATACATACTTTTGCAGCTGTCTATTTCACTTTCGTGGCCGAATTTTGAGCTTCTATAATATAGCTATTTTGGATCACGTATAGCTTACCTTCGGCCAACACGCGGTAAAATAATTTCTGGAAGGAAGCAATTAAAATGGGATTGTTTTAGTTCGGGTAGAATGTTTTCTTCACAGAGTAAGTAGTCCTTCTCCATCTTTTCCACAGTTATACCCAAAGGACACCAAACGACAAAATAGCAACCTTTCCACCATGTAATATGCAAAATACCCTGTATTTGGTAATCACGATTTTTTTTCAGCTTTAGGGTTCCGTATTTCATTTCTAGAAGCTTTTTTTTTGTTTCTTTTGCACACTATATATATATTGATTGTACTGAGATTGGGCATTTGATCTCGATTATTACAGTTTCCCCTATAAGGCCATCTGGTGATGCAGCAAGGAAAGGGAATTCGTCATCCACTACCAATCACTTGACTGAACTTCAACATTCTTTTCCAATGCGAACTGTGTAATTGCAACAGATTTCTTTTTACAATCCCCACGATAGACTTGCGTTTGCTTTAAAAACTTGGGACCTTATATCTTTCACAACGGAAGCACATGATGTTGTAGCTTTCATTTTACAAATCCTTCCAAAAAATGAAGCGGTGAGTCTTTTGCTTCGATGCATTCTCCAACAAAAGGTGGCACTCGGGTACTTTCTTCTATTTCTTTCTTGTCTTCGGTTTTTAATTCAAAGAGGAATTCATCCTTGCACTTTGCAAATTCCGTTTCAGTCCTATATTTTTGGATCACTGATGCATCTATGCCATTATCATAATTTTCTCCCGAAAATCTCGCGCCACTGTTTTTGTTTTCGTTGTTTCCTTTGAAGTTAAGTCGGCGACGGTTGCTATTTTCCAGCCTTTTACTGCGTCTCTCAATAAATATCTTCGTATGGAAGACAGACCTTTTTTCACTGAGGTTTTATGAATAAGTCTGTGTAAGTCGGAGTTTGGGTTCATAGAAAATGCAGCTGCATTAAACCTTGTTTGGTACGAGTCACGAAGAGAAAAAAAATTCTTTTATCTCCAACTTTTATCGTAATAATTGAATTGAGAATTTCTGAAACATTGTTGTCTATATCGTAATTTAAACTGTATGTATTATGTGCAACATGTTTAACTGCGACTTTTAATTCGTCAAAAATAGAAGCCTCTTTCAGAAGTGGTACAATATCAACTTCTGGTTTAGAAGAACCATCGCAAATATAGTTTCTTTCATGGCAGCATGAGTTGTCACCGAAAACATGATGATGACAATTAAAAATGTCTTTTTTCAGTTCTGTAAACTTTAAGTGCTGGCTAATGTTGATCTGTTCTTTTCTGTATTTGATTCCCGAAACAATATATGTTCTTAATTTTTTATTTTGCTGAGAACACAATTTCTCAAATGCACATCAGCCAGTTTGTTGTTTTTTCAAACATCACGAATTTTGTTTGCGTAATTTCGCAAAATGTGGTTTCGGCATTCAATTTTTTTGGATTGGAAGTGCAGGACCATATGGCATACAGCCAATTAATTTTTTTGTCTACGCTGTAGTTACAATCACCAATCAGCTAATGATATTTCAAATCATGCAGGCTAATACTCTGCAAAAAAACCTTCAACAATGATGTCTTATTCCATTGATGATTATTGACCATCCCAATTTTTGGCACATTCGTGAGACTTGTCTGATGATTTTCCTTCTTCTGACTTTCGATCACAAATAGAACAAAATTTTTTACAAACTCCGACGAAAATAACTTTCTTAGTTCTCTATCCGATGATGGCAACCTGAAAAAAAGTTGTTTATTTTCTTGTAAATGTAGTCTTAACTAAGAAGGGTTCAATTTTACAAAAGCTACCTCTATTAGTTGGTTAAATCGCATATACGTAAATGGAATCACGCCCGCTAAAGGTGTAAAGAAATTCCGCTTTGAATGCCAACTAGTCATGTCCATATATGTTACAGTTCTTTAAAATACTTTAAAGTCATATCCTGTTAATACTTTTAGCAAAAAACATCCCTTTCGGCACACCCTACAGGCGTAAGTAGATTTCAAAGTACTTATTAGTAGTAGCTATAGGAATGCGGCTCCGGGGACATGGGTCAGGGGCGAGGAGCCGGTAGCCGAGCGCCATCGTGGAGTGTGACGTCACGGCAGCCATCGTTGATGACCGTGACCTTGACCTTTGACCTTGACCTTGACCTATGACCTTCAAAATTTGTCCAAATTTGCCCAAAATTCCTCAAAATTCCTTAAAAATCTTCAAAATTTCCAATTTTTTGCTTAAAAAATGCCGCCATAAATTCTAGATTGCGATACTAAAAGATAACTGATATATTTAACAATGGTGTCATTTAAGGTTAAATTAGAGAATGAAGCATTTATCAACTTACTTATATTAAAATAACTTTAGGGTAGGCAAAGTTAAATTTAAAGTTAAGGATGAACTAACAGAGCCAAAAGTTAAAAAAAGGGCTTTCAATATCACAATGTGAGGTGTTACTGATAAAACCATTACCAATTGTTGGTATGGTGAAACTGACTTGGTTGTTGTTCGACATAAAAAGGTAACATCAATGGACGCGTTACTTGCAAAAATCTATAAGGAATTAGTTTTAAGAAAAACGGGAGTTGTAAGGAATCAATTAATTTGTCACAGAATTAAAAAAAAGGTTTGCCAAGGAAAAGGTTAAATTTACAACTATTGATATGGGAATCAAAAAATGGGAAAACTGAGGGACATAAGGTTATGCCATGTTTCTTACAACTAGACAGAACATTAGAGTTAACAGGTGCGTAAAGTTTTCTGTCAGTACTAACTAACAAGATATCATGAACTTTAAGAAACAGGTAATGCTTAAGCTCGTGAAACAAAAACGGAAAAGCAAACACACGGTATGACTCAAAACTGATGTCTATATTGATTAGATGTATGTTGATAACAACATTCAAAGAACAATTAAAAATTACAGCTTGGACCAAACTAAGGCTATAAAACATATATTGGTTATCAAAAGAAACAGGAGCAAACATGTGTAGGTGTAAATAGATTAAAAATGTTGAAACTTTTCTAGAATATTTATAAAAACCTTTGGTTTCAACAAAACTGAACTTAACTTGCCATGTACATTACTTTCGATCGCTTGCCTTAAGTCTGAAAGTATAACACGTGCACTGGATATATCTTCGCTAATCCTAAATAAAAGAGTGTTCAAGTCAATTCGCCAATTCACTAACACAATACTGTCCCTAATCTCATGAGTTGAATTATTTAAAAGGATTTAAAAGGCATTGTGGTTATCAAGATAATGTTCTGCTAGGTTTCTTATATGTTTCGTGTTATTGATCACTCTTTCTTCTTAATTTTGTACAACGATCATATAAATCAATACACTGGCCGAAATATTATCTTGATTACGTGATATTACATTTATACCTTCTTACAAATTAATAAGATCATCGTTTTCAAGCTTTCAAAACACAGTTTTTATAATCTTTACAACAAAATCAAACATACTGGATTTAGTCCGAGAATGTTCCCGAGGCAACAAATAAGTCATTACCCTGGTCTCTGATTTATATCCATTAAAATAAATAACAAAAGCAAAGTTTTCATTCCTAGAATCGTTTTCTATTCGATGTACATTGTTCACTCTAATGATGTGATTTATGGCAACCTCCAACTGATTATTTTAATTTTACAATTGTAATAAGTCAAAAATCAAAACGACAGAATAAAATTGTTCGAAAACAACAGTGGATCTTCCTTTTCAAATAAAATACCAGAGTTGAGAGGGTTTAGCATAACTTCGCAAAGAAACCAAATTGAACATACATAATAGAAGGCTCCACGCCTCGAACATGGTGTAGGATGCCAAAATCCTGGAGCCGAGCGAAAAGTAAATACACTAAAACACAAAACCAAACCAACAGACATGCGGTCAATGACCTGTCAACCAGATATCCCCATAAAAAAACTTAAATATATCAACCCAGAAAACAAAAAAAAATGATTCACCCTTATGTTTAAATTCAGTAACACAATACTGCATTGTACCCACAAACTTCTTCCCATGAAATAACATAAAAGACAAAATGTTGTAACAAATTTTAGAAAAAGATAGGACCATGGTGTTTTTTTTTTTTTTTTTAACTCTTGTACAAAAGTTACAAGGGACTCAAATACTAGGACCTTAGGGTGATCATTCCACGATAAACTGAATCAAAGACCCAAATAACAAAAACATGACAACAGTAGGTCACAAAGTTAAGGCTGGGAACACTTAAAATGAAGGCTGGGAATAATACCTATTCAAATGGGAAATGTGAGCTCTCATCACATAAACTCCTGTTCAGGGTTTACTAAGCTAGTTGTGACAGGGGTAAGAAAACGCTGGATCTGGTATGGACCTGACCAATGAAAAGACAATTTAGCCATTCTCTTATCGACTGCTTTACTGGTAGGGTATGCTTTGCACAAAACCAGATCAATTGGCCGAAATGTATTTGCAATACGATTCTTGTTATATTAAATACGACTCTTATCATGAGACCGCTTCAGATTCTTGAGGGCATCTGCCAAAACTTCCATAATACCATGTGGATCCTGTGGAAACAAATAATTTAGACACCAAAGGTTTGACAACAGGTTATTTGGTGCAAATGTAAACATTAAATTAAATGGTGTAAATTTATGACATTCATGGCGGGCGTAATTAAATGCCATTTTAATCCAAACTAAATTCTTGTCACAAATAGAGTGATCTTTCGCATGAAAATCAATTAATGCTGAACGTAGATAACGGTTGAATCTTTCCGCATGCGAAGGCGGAGGATAGTATGGAGACCAAGTAATGTGGCGTATGCCGTGGGTGAAACACACAATTTGTCTTCTTCTTATACATAAAAATGAATCGCCGTGCATTAGTCTGGCTAAAACTCTAAAACGGCTGGACCGATTTTAATAATTTTTGTTTTTTTTTGTTCCCCTTAATACATGGGTGGTTTAGGGGCAAAAAATTAGGAAAAACCCTTAATTTGTTTGTTATTTTTTGTTACGCTTTCGCGCCTTAAATACAGAACCGATCATTATGAAGTTTTGGCATACATGTTGTCAGGGGTACAGAAAAGGACATAGGGTTCATTTTATCCAGAAATAAGTAATTGTTTAAAATACATTAATAAACACTTTAATAGAAAACCAAAGTAGCCGCTGGTGGATTTTTAGCGTGTTTGTGTCATTTCTCCTTGTCCGCCATAGATTTGTCAACTTCTTATCCTTCTCCTTGGCGAGACCCGTCTAATTAGCAAAGTTTGATATAAGTTGTGAATATTTTATTGGTAACTGTTTGTGGAAATAGTGTAAAAATATCTGTTATTCATTCCGTGCGGTTGTGTGAAATATATTCCATTAAAATATTTCTTTTTTCTTCGTAAAAATGGTAGTGGATTATAAGAATATATTTGGTTAAAGCGAATTTAATTAAAATTTGAAAACATACATTTTTATCAGCCATTCTATTAAGAAAAATTAACTTTGCAGGCTTATACATAACCAAAAATGTATTCAAATGTGTTTTAATGAGATTCCAGGAATTTGTTTAAGGATTTCAATATTGTGATGTTTTCAAGGTAAGTTCGCTGCTCCATGCATAACTGTAATTCATTTCATGCAGTTGTGTGGAATCTATTACATTAAAAAAAATGTTTTTGTAAAAAAAAAAAGTAGCGGATTTTGAGAATAGATTTGGTTAAAGCGAATTTAATTACATTTTGCGAACATTCATTTTGATCAATCATTATATGAAGGCTTTTGGGTTAGTAAGGTTTTATTGTTTTTTTAAGATTTTTTGATTAGTATGGTTTAATTTGGCTGTTAAGGTTTCATTTATCTGGTGAATAAGGTTAATAAGTTTTTTTATTATTAAGGTTAATTGACTTTGCACGCTTAGACATAATCACTAATTCATTCAAATGTGTTTTAGCGAGACTCGAGAAATTAGTTTGAGAATGTCAATATAGTAAAGATCTCAAGGTAAGATCGACAGATTTGAGTGACTGGAAAACAATTCCGTGTCGTTTTACAGGGTTCATTACAATGCCAAGGAGAGGACGAGCTAACATAGGTCGTCGAAGTCAGTCAAATGCGCAGCGAGCTACTTCACGTGCAAACCATACCGATGACAAGCGAGAGACGGATAATGAAAATAGTCGTATTGGCATGTCCAAATTATGTTCGAGAGCGACTGAAAATGAACGACAAGCGAATATATTCAGAATGCAACGAATTCGTGCACATCAAACACAACGCCAGCGAGCACGACAAAATGAACATGACCGATTGCGCCGACGCGATGCTTCTGTGAACCTGGAACGAGCGGCATTCCATTACGATCCCGAAAGCGATTACGGTGCGGACATGTCAGTTACTATTGCAAAAATGTCAGTCGTTTGTCCGCATTGCAAGGCATTAAAATTCAGTGGTGAATCTCCTGGATTATGTTGTGCGGTTGGAAAAGTGAAATTGCCTCAATTGATCCCACCACCAGAGCCATTGCACTCATTAGTTTCTGGAACGGGAAGTGATTCTAACCATTTTCTGGCCAACATCCGAAAATACAATAGTTATTTTCAAATTACTTTTTTTGGCGCAACACACATTGTACGAGACAATTTTATGCCCACTTTCAAGATTCGAGGGCAAATATATCATTTAGTAGGAGTGCTGTTACCACCACCGGATATGGACCATCAATTCTTACAAATTTATTTAATGGGAAATTCGGATGCGGAAGTAAATCAGCATTATACTCACAATCCTATAACTAAGCAAGTAATCGTCAGAGAATTGCAAATGTTTCTTCATCAGAACAACGAATTCATCAAATTGTTCAAAATTGCATTGGATCGGATGCCGCCCGACAGCCATAATATCGTAATCAGGGCCGACAAAATGCCTTTGGGTGAACACGCAAGAAGGTTCAATTCGCCGACAATCGACCAAGTGGCTGTTGTTATTGTCGGAGAAAATGTGCAATCTAGAGATATCATGCTTCATCGTCGGAACAATGATTTGAAATGTGTGTCCGAAATGCACAGGACTTACGATACACTACAATATCCATTGATCTTTTGGCAGGGCGAGGACGGATACCATTTCAACATAAAAATGGTTAATCAACTAACAGGCGCTGAAACCAATAAAAAGTAAGTGCTATTAATTTTTATTCATACATACTTATGATTCGTGAAGGCGAAATAAATCACATTTAAAAGTGTCGCCGTCTTTTCCACCAGTTCGCAGTTGACATGTATGTCAAAATTGAGACTGAGCGATTGACATATATTCGTTTGAACCAAACGCAGCTCCGATCTGAAGAATACATTCATCTCCGCGATGCGATTAATGCCGACGGCGATGCAAACAACGTAGGAAGAATGACAATTTTGCCGGCCACTTACATTGGAAGCCCACGCCACATTCACGAATACGCACAAGATACGAATTCGTATGTTAGACAATATGGCCGCCCAGACCTATTTATAACATTCACCTGTAACCCCCAGTGGATTGAAATCAAGAATGAACTGCTACCCAACCAAACTTCAGTTGACAGACATGACATTACTGCCAGAGTTTTTAAACAAAAATTAAAATCTCCGATGGATTTCATCATTAAGAACCGTGTGTATGGTCAAGTTCGTTGCTGGATGTACTCCGTTGAATGGCAAAAGTGTGGTCTGCCTCATGCGCACATTTTGGTTTGGTTTGTAGAAAAAAATCATGCTGAATGAAATAGATTCAATCATCTCAGCCGAAATCCCGGATGAAGCTGTTGATCCGAAATTGCATGCAGTGGTGACTAAGGATATGATCCATGGATCTTGCGGAGTTTTCAACAACGACTTGCCCTGTATGATCGATGGTAAGTGTTCCAAGCGATACCCGAGAGACCTGATTGCTGACACTATCACAGGCAATGACGGATACCCACTGTATCGTCGGTGATCAGTTGCCGACAATGGGCGATTTGCAGTTGTGAAAGTCAAAGGGCAAGATGTTAAAGTGGACAATCGTTGGATTGTGCTGTATTTGCCTATATTATCCAAGGCTTTTGAGGCTCAAATCAATGTGGAATACTGTAACTCCGTCAATTTGATGAAGTACATATGCTAATATGTGAATAAAGTCAGCGATATGGCTCTATTCGCTGTAACAAATGCAAACGACGAAGTATCTCAGTATCAGATGGGTCGCTATGTCAGCAGCAATAAAGGCGATTTGCGGCATCTTTTCCTTTGCGATCCACGAAAGACACCCCACAGTTGTACATGTGGCAGTACATCTGGAAAACGGACGAGTGTATTTCAATCCAAAGAACGCAGCGGACAGAGCGGCATAGCCACTGTCGACAAAATTGACATTCTTCTTCTCGGTTTGTCAAGTAGATGCTTTCGCTTGCACTTTGCTGTATGCTGAAATGCCACGATTAAACATGGAACACATCATCGAAATCATTTCAGCATCGGAAACAAGGAACACCAGTTGAAGGACATCCAAATGTATTTGCCTCAGATTCTCTGGGTCGCATATATACTGTGCATCCAAATAATGACGAATGTTACTATCATCGATGGTTGTTGGTGAATGTTCGTGGTCCGACATCGTTTCAACAACTAAGAACTGTTAATGGGTATCTGTGTGCATCTAACCGTGCGGCGTGTCAACTCTTACAGTTGCTTGAGAACGATTCGCATTGGGATAATAAGCTCAAAGATTCTGTCAAATTTTCATCACATCATCAAATTTGCACATTGTTTGCGATTATCATATCCACATGTTTCCCTTCAAATCCGAACGATTTGTGGGTCAAATATATAAGGACGATATGTCTGAAGATGTTATGCATCGCGTGCGTCACCAAACTTTAATTCCGACATTGTATATGACTGCAGAAATTCACAATGAGACATTGATCATGATAGAAGACATGTGTTTATTAATGGCAAGTAAAATGTTGTCGTAATTTGGGACGGTATTACTCAATCGTCCAATGCAAGATGTATTTAACCAAGAGTTACAAAGAGAACAACAATATGACACCTAAGCAATAGCCGAAGCAGTTCGTACAAATGTTTCGCAATTGAATGGACAACAAAATACTGTATACGACTCTTTGATAGAAGCTGTGAATAATGGAACTGGATGATCCTGGAGGGACTGGGAAAACGTACTTAATTTTATTGCTTTTGGCAAGGATTCGATCGTAGAATGAAGTTATCCTAGCATTGGCTTCATCTCGAATAGCAGCGACTTTGTTAGAAGGTGAACGAAAGTAGGGGGTGTAGGCTGTAACTGGGACGATGTAAACATTGAAATGTAAACATCGCGCCAGTACCAGCCTGGGGGCCGCCAACTTGTTTCATGGGGGCTGCCATCTTGTTTCACGGAGGCCGCCATTGTTGTTGACATTGGTTACCAGGGCGCACCACCGTCGCAGCCACTGGGGGCCGCCATCTAAGTTCAGCATTTAGTTACCGGAGAGCGCCACCGTCGCTCTGAAGGCGGAAATTGTATACAAAAAATCCTGGGTGGCGGGTGGATTCGATCCCTGGGACGCACCAATGTCGTGGTTACGAGGGATACGCTTTGACTACTAGACCACGGGACCAGATGAAATATAGGGAATTAAATAACGAACATATGCCACCATGTCTTTAAATTTCGAAAAGCAATGCCTCCATACTAGCTATGTCTAAACCGTTAAATTTCGAAAAAAAAATATGTCTATAAACCCCCCTCCCCAAGTATTCCTAAAGTACCCGCCATTATGCTTAACCGCCATGTCATTAAATTTCCAAAAAAATATGCTTAAAATCCCCGCCATACTAGCTATGCCTTAACCGTTAAATTTCGAAAAAAAATGCTTAAAAGCCCCGCCACTCCACAACCGCCGCCATGTTGTATTCGTAAAACAAATGACGCCATGCCTAAAGCAAACCCCCACCATTATGCTTAACCAACATAGTTAAATTCTGAAAAAAAAAATCTATAAACCACCCAGCACTCCACAACCGCCATGTCTTTAAATTTCAAAAAAAAATATGCTTAAATAATACTGTCATTCTAGCTATTTCTATAAAACCACGAGTATGCTAAAATCAACTACAGCTATATTAGCTATAACTAAACCCCCTCCACCCCGAGTATACTTAACCGCAATGATTTTTAAATTTCAAAAATTATGCTCAAAAGAAGCAACTGCCATGTTGTATTCGAAAAGCAACGTCTCCAACCCCCCACTACAAGTATGCTTAATCGCAATGTTTAATTCCCAACCACCATATTTTAAATTTTCCAACAGCCATATTTAAATTTCGAAAACAAATTACGCTTAACCCGTCATGTTTCAGTATGCTTAAAAAACCCTACCCGCCATATTAGCTATGACTAAACAAACATAAAATCAAAAATCCCGCGCATGGAGAGCGAGATGTTGCCCGCTGGAGCATCACTCATAAACTGCGCAATTATAATCCCCACATAATATAATAAGCATAATAATTAATGTCTTTAAAAACAACACTGTGTGTGTGCAACACGCCAAGTAATAAGCATAGTTAAAAAAATGTAGGATCTCTATTGTGGTAGCCCACATTCAAATAGTAATAAGCATAGGAAAATTTTATAATATTAAGCATAGTAAAAATGTATAATATTGTACAAACACTGTGTAGTAATTGGCTCTCTACCAGTGTGTTAAGTAATAAGCATAGAATGTATTAAGCATAGTTAGGAATTAAAATCCCCGTCATAATAGCTATGCCTAAACCGTCATGTTTAAATTACGTCGAGTACAAACACCGTGCTGGAAGCCTCGGTCGTTCGCCGGGCATAGAAATGTATTAAGCATAGTTAGGACCCCTACATGTAACACGAAGTGTTCAGTAATTAAAAATAAAATGTAGCTGCGGCACATTCGCCAGAAACAAATTACGTATGTTACCGAGGTAATAAAAAAATAGCAAATAAGCAAACATAAAATAAAAACTCACCGGAACGCATCCCGCCCACCCCGGCGACTTGTAACAAATAAATTTAAATAAATGTTGTACAATCGTCCGTGTACGAAAGAGAGTTGAACAATCGCTCGTGCGCCGCTCGTGCGCCGTAGCGTTAAGTAATAAACAAATTAAAAAAAATGTAGATGCGGCACGAACGCCAGAAATAAATCATATAGGCATAGTTAAAATAAAAATATATAAGCAAAGTTAAAATAATAACAGTTCTAACCCTCCAAATAGCGCTCTGCAACATGTACAAATAAGCATACATAAAAATAAAACTCACCTGAACGCACCCCACCTATCCCGGAGATGTGTAATTAAAAATAAAAATGCAGACGAAAATATATGTTAAAAAATTTTAACACCTATGTACGCCGTGTAGAGTGCAACCCGCACAACCGACAGCGTTTAACGATAAGTAAAATTATAAAATATATTACAAAGCGGGAGTGGCCCACTCACGAATATGTTTTAGTGTTATAAGCATAGTTAAAATTCATAATATTGTAAAGATAGTTAAGTATTAAGCATAGGTAGGACAAAGACTATTATTTTACGTCGAGTACAAACGCTGTGCTGGAAACCTCGCTCGTGCGCCGGGCATAGAAATGTATTAAGCATAGTTAGGACCCCTGCATGTAACATGAAGCGTTCAGTAATTAAAAATAAAATGTAGATGCGGCACGATCGCCAGAAACAAATTACGTATGTTACCGAGGTAATAAAAAAAAATAGCAAATAAGCATACATAAAATAAAAACTCACCGGAACGCATCCCGCCAACCCCGGCGACTTGTAACAAATAAATTTAAATAAATGTGGTACAAATGTCCGTGTAGGAAAGAGAGTTGAACGATCACTCGTGCGCTGCTCGTGCGCCATAGCGTTAAGTAATAAAGAAAATAAAAATAAAATTTAGATGCCGCACGAACGCCAGAAATAAACCATATAGGCATAGTTCAAAAAAAAGTACGCAAAGTGAAAGTAAAAACAGTTTTAACCCTCCAAATAGCGCTCTGCAACATGCACCAATAAGCATACATAAAGGAAAAACTCACCGGAACGCACCCCCAGGCAACGTGTAACAAATAATATTAAATAAATGTTAAACAAACGCCCGTGTAGGAAAGAGTGTTGAACGATCGCTCGTGCGCCTTAGCATTAAGTAATAAACATATTTAAAATAAAAAACCTGACGCAGTGGGCGAAAACCCAGAAAAAACAAGAACACACACCCGCTCAGCTGCGGCATGAAGCAAATAAGCATACATAAAAGAAAAAAACTCACCTGATTGCACCCAGTCCAACCCGGCGACGAGTAATTAAAAATAAAAACGCAGACGAAAAGAAATATATTAAAAATAGTAACACCTATGTACGCCGTGTAGAGTGCAACCCGCACAACCGACAGCGTTTAACGATAAGTAAATTATAAAATATATTACAAAGCGGGAAAACACGTCTGTACTCCGTGCACGAACTCGTGAAACTGTTGACAAAATTCCTCGTGCGACAGAGGGGAAATTTGTTTTTAGACTCTGGCCCGCTGTGTGCTATACGAACTTGCAGGAGAGCCTAAGCGTGAAACACAAATAAAAACCCACAGTCCAGTAATACATGAAACCGCCGAACTATAACTGTGACAAAACAAATACCATAAATCAAGTGTAAATAACAATCAAAATGATATAGCAAACACTTACAAACGAAATACAGCGCAATGCAGATAAAACCTCAGCAGCGAAAACTCCCATGAAATAATACTCGCTTAATGAGACACCATGATGCAAAGAGTAAAAAGACATCACTATATGTAAATAGGAAAAATAAAACAAACGCGGAACCGCGAGAAAAACAAGCAAAACCATCGACAGCAAAAGATAGAAAGGTAATCAAAATACTAATTCAGTTACACATTGAGGAAATAAATAAGGACGGACCCCCAAATACCACTATGCCAAACACAACCCATAATTAAATCACAAAAAACAAAAACCAGTCTTTAAAAAATCTATCTACGAGAACAATATCATAAAAAATACCACACTCTCCAACACACCAAATGGCATGGCCCGATAAATGACAACACAAATAAATATCGATAACCATAAATACCTACATCCTCAAAATATGTTATTAAACAACCGAAACATAAGAAACATACACCACAGCCCACATAAGACCTCGCGAACGAACGGCACAACACCAGAGACAAAACATGCTATTCCCATTTGTTAAAAATACGCACATACGAGTCTTAAGTGCTAGCCCAGCTAGTATACATTCATTAATAAATAAAATATGTTATAGTATTTGTGTAGGCAATAAATAGGAAGTAAAAAGCAATATAGCCGCAAGACGTTATTAAATATAGAAATAAGTGTATGTATTGCCATTAAATAATATATATGTAAGTAAAACGTGTTATACCCTAAACTAAATATCTGCAGGTCTAAGCTCTTATAGTCAAACTTTGTAGGAATATAAACATAAGTCGTTTTAACGGTCTGTGTAATACAAATGCTTATCATCAGCTCTGAGTAATTTATCATTCATATATCAAAACATAGCATGTTATTATAATAATAAAAATAAACTATGTATCATTATAGTATAAAGACAGCAATATACTGGGAACTCATTTTCAAATAGTCATACCATCGTTAATAAATAACCATTCTATTTATTTATACAAACAAACATTAACAGCTATCCATCCTTCCCTTTCGCTCACGACATAGCCATATCGTGTGGTGTTCTAAATAAGGAGTGTTGACACTCATAAAGGAATATTATATGAGTCATGTTGTACAGTAAGAATGCTTATAAGATAATTGTTAACTTTCCATCAAGGCTAGATAAAACACAATCTCTATATAGTGGTAGATGAATAATCAGAGACTAACTATAGACTTCATACTAGTAAATAATAATAATTAAGGATATATCGGGGTAAATAAAAAAAATAACCTATATAACCACACCCCAATAAGCATAGGAAGCTCTGGCGTTAATAACCAAAACGTAACATGAAAGGTTACTAGTTCAGTTAAGAATCTATATTCTACTACTACGCATTCCATTAAGCATAGGAAGCACTATAATCCCATTCCGACGAAACCTGAATAAAACACACCAGTAATGTTTGTGAAAGAACACACGATGATATTCATATTAATAACCACTTAGCCAAAATCGTTTACAGACATAGCAAGCACCGCTTCGCTTTGACGATGGTCCAGAACACGACAGACGCCTCGGCGGACCACTAGTAACTTTCACTTGCCTGGAGGGCAGACGGAAATAACACAAACACGCAGCGTCCTCCGAACACAAGCCCCCCAGCTGTAATGCTGGATAAAATAATATATTAAAATACGTAAAACAACAAGGATGCCTTGCAAACTATTAATTACACCACCCATGCCTTTAAACCAAGTAACGTGAACAACGAAGCCCGACAACGACTTTCAAGTGACAAGGAGTAAAGAAGGAAATAATAATTACATGAAAGTAAACATGTGGTGTACGAATACTCATTGCCCATCAACTATGTACTACCTACTAGTGCTAATCCATTTATTGCCAGACATAAAAAACCAATTTTTTATATATAAAATATCTTTACATTAAAATAAATATAGTGTCAGGATAATACTTAAAAAAAGTATTGAAGTAACTGAAGCGTGTACACAAACAAAACTGTAAATTCCTCATCATAAAAGTTTATTGAATTTGTACCCCCACATATATAATACGTTAATATTACCATAATATAGTTATCAGAAATAACAAGACAACGCGAAAAAACGAAACAACGCTTACAGGCATATTGCAACCTACATCGAAACGACCATAAGACTCAAACCCAGACACTTCTTAAACCCACAGAGATGGTCAGGAGAAATTACATTCCATATACAACAGATGCTGTACTAAAAAGATACATGTATACCAATGAGAACAGGTGTAACCGCCATAACTGAAAGTATTATATAAAAGAAACAATACATTAATACCACAGCCTCAAAAAACACAAAACAGGAGAATGAACTAAAAGAGCAATTTCAAAAGTCTAAACTGAACAGAAAATTAGGTAAATATTGACGTATACACATGAGAGTACAATTAAGTAGAAATATATATTTAAAAAAAATTACATTACCTAGCGTAAGAAAAACGCATTCAGAAAGACCAGACATCGCTTCCCCTCGCAAAATGTTCAATGGTAATAGTCACAATCCCTAATAACATACATGTGAAATAGAAAGAGTTAGACACCGACTTTAAAAAGACAACCACTCGTTAAAGACATGTAAAAGTTAAATGACTAAGCTAAATTAATATAATGAAACCACATATACGTTTGCGACAAAACACGTTTCCTATACTAAATGTCACATCCCAAATAAATTAAATTCATCATCTAAAAGAAAAAGTTTTTTTTGGTTAACCTAAACGAAACCTGAGTTAAAAAAACCATATGGAAGAGAGATTCCGCATTATATTTAAGTATATTGAAAGGAATTTCAAACTCTAGAGACCCACCTTGTTCTAACAAATCATTTTTAATTATGTATGTTCGCACACAAGTTGAGAAAAAAGGATTAGTGTAAGAAATTTGATGTTTGCTCAAGCGCTATGTAGTGACAAGAAACGATAAATATGGAATTATGTATATTTAGATACCAACCATACAATTATAACAATTTAAATATGAAACATATAATAAAAAAATCCTCGGGTATGTCGTATATCTAGAACCATACTGTCATGATCAAAGATGTCACCAATAGTTCCCAATACACATAATGAAGTAATAATAAAACATCCAGTGGTTACAAACAGAAATATTACAAAAATATGCACTTAACAATGACTTAGGTTATCCAGAAGCATATAGTTATAAATAAACAATAAAAAAGCAAACCAAATTACCAATAATATGGAATCACTTCAAGAAAAAAGAAAACAAAGTTCAGATAATACAAACACAGAAAGGTGAAAAAAAAGCAATTTGATCAGTAAGATGAAGCTTCAAGACCAATTCCCTCGCGAATGAAGGATGATATACATTGCAGTAGCACACATTGTCCCACATATGTATCGAAACACAGGGTTAGATCGTAACACACACGCACGACTTCCAGGACGTTTCCACCATCATGTTTGGAACCTTTATTTTTATTTTAAATTTAAAATTTACATTGATTAACACCGAGAACTGTAATATATAAACAACAGCAACGATAGTAGCTAAACACAACACACTTAATATAATATTCTCCATCACTTTCACAAACCCATCCGTGAAATAAAAAATGAAGCAGCCAAGAAAAAGTATCTATATAAAGACCTTAAACTCTGCCGGCCACCGCAGCCCAGCATTAGTTGCCAGACGTATCCTTCACAGACAGAAGGGATTGCCAGTGCGCAACCAATATGTAATTATTGTAAAAGACTCAATTAAAAAAAAATCAAACATGTATGTTAAATCTGGCTAGCATTCTCATAGTTTAAGTGAAAACAGGCCGGAACACAACTTGATAACATAATATTAGCTATTCCTAAACCTTAAATATATACAATGTAAGAAATCGCACTAGCCAACTTAACACTCATATTCCACAAAATATAAGTTCATCGAGATACAATGACACACGAATATTTGCATGAATGATATATAAGTACTATACAAACCCCCAAAATTCATAACATAGTTATCAAAGTACCCTTTCAATACTAACCCAATGAAACAGAAAATTCTATTACACCCCAAGCATTGTATATGAAAGTAAGCACATATCACAATTGAACTAGAAAAAATAAATATAAAAAAATGCTAGCGAACACACAGACAAATATTCATCATAGCACCATTGGGTGGAAAAAAGATAATACCATCAATTTTATCTTTACAGCCACATGCATTAAGAATATATATATATATATATTTACTTTTATTAACAACACAGGAATATTTTAGTGTATAATCGTTGTGTAGCTAAATTAGGAGGATAAAATTACAATGTATTAAAAAAATAAATCTAATTACAACTATTAAAAATATGTGCGCCAACTCACAAGTGTAAAACCATTAATTAAAACATACAAAACCTCTCTCTTCACTCTCTCTCTCTCTCTCTCTCTCTCTCTCTCTTTGTCTCTCTTATTCGCTCTATATACTGGTTGCGAAATTCCACGATTGATACAATTAACTTAGAGATAACCCCCACACCGATGCATTGTAACGTCAACTACATTCCGCTTTTGATGGACCTGAAAATGATGGATGCAGAGTGTTTGTTATGCGGCTGCCTTTTCTCAGAGGACAAACATGGCGAGAAATGGCGGCAGTGCCTCAAGTGCTATGGGTGCGCTCATGAAGATTGCGGAGCTGATCCATGTTTCGTGTGTCCTATGTGTAACAAACAAAAGTGCAAAAAGTGAATAAATGATATCAAATATGGAATTTGTAACATAATGTAGGGGGTGTCTCATATTAGGAACACATTTTTGTTTTCACAAAATTTCGCATTTTTTTTATTTCTTAGTTTAATTATTTTCTGTATTAATACAAGTGCTCAATCCTGTTTTGAAGTAAAAGTGCATTACATAATATATCATATAAGATAAATAAATCTACCAATAGTGGTTTTAATAACAAAATATAAATATTTTTAAAAAAGGGGTCTCATATTCGGTACACTTGCCCTACAAGTCAACATATGCTATTTTTGCCAAACTGAAATAAGAGTGCAAGTCAACTTATACTATCTTTGCCAAACTAAAAAAAACAACAGAAATATCGCCAAATTATACAGCTGAATTTAATGTAAACATGTTTTTTTCACTGGGACAATTTTTTTTGTTAGCTTTAAGTAGGTATACTTTATAATATTGGAAAAAACATACAAACAATTAAAAATAAAACAGTGGTAGAAAGATTTAAAACTAAATATGGCATCAGATTATCCAACTTATTAAAAACTCGCACGAATTAACTTCTATGTATTGCAATATGAATGGACTATTCCACTCTCTATGCATAGCTTCAAACTCTATGGATATGTAAGATCTACTCAACACTTCAGGCTTGTATAATGTTCTGTTGTTATACTGTTTATTTCATTGCAATGACATAGGACAATTTGAAACGTGCAGTTAATAATATTGAAGATGTCTACAAGATCAATGAAGATACTCAAACTTGCCAAGAAGTCATTAACAGAAGGCAAAAAAAAAAACAGGTAACTAGTTAATGCTGTTGTATCTTACATGATGAGAGGGGGAGATAATTTCTAGCATACCTACATTAACTATACGAATATGTTTTGTGTTCTAGTTAATGAAGAAATTCGGACCAAAAAAAGAGCTCATAACCTAGATGAACCAGACGTTTCTGTTTCTACTGACGAAAAAGGTAACTTATTAATGTAGTTGTGTCTAATTTATATCGCGTGGAGGATAGTATCTAACATACATTAATCGTGTGAATTGTTATTCTGTTTCAGTTAATAAAGAAATTCTGACAAAAACAGAGCTTATAACTTAGACGAACGCAATGTTTATGCAATGTTATTGTGACAACTGGCTAAACATATGATTTATTAATGTACCTTGCTATTGTGTCTAAGGTGTGGGGGAAGGTTATATTTATAATACATTAATTGCGTGAATAATTATCGTGTTTCAGTTCTTGAAGAAATTTTGCCAATAAAGAGAGTACATAACCTTGATGAACGAGATATTTCTGACGAAATAGGTAACTTATTAATGTAGCTCTTGTGTTTAAGGTATGGAGTGGAGGATAATATTTAGTATACATTAAATGCGTTAATTGTTTTTGTGTTTCAGGCCATGAAGAAAGTTGGGAATCAGAAAACATACAAAACCATGACAAACCAGCTAGTTCTATGTCTGATGTACCACATTACATAACTAAGGAGAATAGTGACAGTAATATGAGTGGCGATGACAGTGACATTGATAAAGACTATGAACCAGAAGAAAGTGAATCAAGTGAAGACGAAAGCACAAATGTGTGTAAGTTAACAAATGTTGCATACCTTTAACAAAGAAAAATACAGTTGCCACTGAAAAGGAGCGTGCCAGTGCTTCTCCATGGACTGGTGCACATTCTCGAAAAGCCAGGGCAGAAAGGAAATCCAAACGAAACACGGGGCGAACGTACACCACAGCAAAAGGTAAGGAAGTTGCAGCTATAACTCCAAAACCCATACGCATGTGTCGCATGAAATGTAAGGAAAAACTTGACAAAATTATAGACGAACAGCATACAGTCAGGGAGAAAATTTTTAATGAATACTGGGCACTTGGAGATCGGAACAAAAGAGTAGCCTATGTAGTCAGCCTAGTTGATTCAAAGACACCAGAAACAACAAGGAAGAGAACTGTGGATCCGGACAAGGAAAAATTCAGGATGGTAACACATATATTCCATTTTCGAGTAAATGGAGAACGGTTTAGAGTTTGTAGGAGATGTTTCATGAAGACCCTCGATGAATCTCAGGAAGTCATTACACTTGCTTTAATGAATCATCATGGAAATGTTTCTGGATTATCATATGATGATAAGAGAGGAAAGACACCACCAAGTAACAAACATTCTCTGTAGAAACTACAAGAAATCAAAAATGATATTTCATCATTTCCTCACTATAATTTACATCACACACGCAGAGAAAGTAGCAGAATATTTTTGCCATCTTACCTAAACTTACAAGTTATGTATAACCTGTATTGTGAAGGTAAGGAAAGGCCAGTGGGAGTGCATGACTTGATGTAAGTTTTTGGACATACGCAATGGCGTATGTCCAAAAACTTACATCAAGTCAAGGAAAGGCCAGTTTCCAGAGGAATATACGAAAGGGAATTCCATAAGATGAACCTCTCTTTTAAACAGCCAAAGGTAGACACATGCCACAAATGTGATGTTCTCCAAGCCAAATCGAAATTTGCAGCGAACAACACAGAAAAGGATGACATTGATGAAGTTTTAGCGGCTCATTATGCGGAGGCAGACAAAGCATATCTTGAAAAAGACAAAGATAAGAAATGTTCTTCTTTAGATGAATCCATGCTATGTTATACATTTGACTTACAGCAATGTCTTCCGACACCATATTTAAACACTTCAGTGTCATTTTATAAACGGTATCTATGGACATACAACTTGACTGTGCATGACACAAGTACAGGACGCGTGGCATGCTATATGTGGCATGAGGCAGAGGGTGCTCGTGGTGGAAATCAGATAGCAACATGTGTTTTCAAAGAACTGGTATCACTTCCTTCAAATGTAAAAAACGTGACTTTGTACTATGACACATGCGGAGGACAGAATAAAAATTCACATGTAGCTGCAATGTTTCTATTTGTCATGCAGGAAAACAAGAACTTGAACAGTGTTGATCATAAATTCTTGGTAAGTGGCCACAGTCACATGGAGTGTGATGTTGATCATGGAATGATAGAAAAACAAAAAAAGAAGATGCAAGTTCCTGTCACACATCCACATGACTGGTATCAGCTAGTACGTTCTGTTGGCAAGAAAAATAAATTTACAGTTGTAGAACTGTCACATACTGACTTCTTGGATTTTGCAGGCTTGCTTAAAGATACCTTGCAACTTCGAAAGAAAGACACAGAAGGGAATCAAGTCAACTGGCACAATGTTAGATGGTTTAGATTCACAAAGGAATATGGGACAGTGTTGTACAAGAACAGTCTTGAGGAGGATGAGCCATTTAAGGCATTAAGCTTCATTCGTAGAGGGAAAGAAGGTGTTTATCTGAAGCCTAAAAATTGCTACAATGGCCCTCTTGCAATCACAAAAGCAAAGAAGAAGGACCTACTGAAATTACTACCACTCATTCCACCGGTATTCCATTACTTTTATAAAGAACTAAAAACCAATGATGTTGCGAAAGACAACTATACTGACATAGATAAATTTCCCGAGGAGTAGTAAATGTTAACGTGTGTTGAATAATATATGAAATGTTTATCGGTTAGAACATTTATTGTTACTAAAAAACAGTTGTTTCCTATGAATAATATGTCTTGTGGCATGGTACGTGTATTTTTATTGTGCATATTATTGTTGGTAAAAGGAGTATAAGTCGTGCTCTGAACATGGTCTAAACAGTACTAGTCACATTTCTATTAGAATATGTAACTGTTAACATATATATTGCAGGTACAATCATGTGGCCTATAAACAATGCTATTAATAGAGTTAGTAATGCTATTGTTATAAATTTAAACAAAATAATCAATAAAACTTGTTTCCTGAAAAATGTGTAAATTTGACTTAATACTTTTTTTCCCTGGCACCCTAAATATATAAAAAATTGGTTATTTTATGTCTGGCAATAAATGGATTAGCACTAGTAGGTAGTACATAGTTAAAGGGCAATGAGTATTCGTACACCACATGTTTACTTTCATGTAATTATTATTTCCTTCTTTACTCCTTGTCACTTGAAAGTCGTTGTCGGGCTTCGTTGTTCACATTACTTGCTTTAAAGGCATCGGTGGTGTAATTAATAGTTTGCAAGGCATCCTTGTTGTTTTACGTATTTTAATATATTATTTTATCCAGCATTACAGCTGGGGGGCTTGTGTTCGGAGGACGCTGCGTGTTTGTGTTATTTCCGTCTGCCCTCCAGGCAAGTGAAAGTTACTAGTGGTCCGCCGAGGCGTCTGTCGTGTTCTGGACCATCGTCAAAGCGAAGCGGTGTTTGCTATGTCTGTAAACGATTTTGGCTAAGTGGTTATTAATATGTTCTTTCACAAACATTACTGGTGTGTTCTATTCAGGTTAGGTCGGAATGGGATTATAGTGCTTCCTATGCTTAATGGAATGCGTAGTAGTAGAATATAGATTCTTAACTGAACTAGTAACCTTTTATTTTACGTTTTGTTATTAACGCCAGAGCTTCCTATGCTTATTGGGGTGTGGTTATATAGGTCTTTTTTTATTTACCCCGATATATCCTTAATTATTATTATTTACTAGTATGAAGTCTATAGTTGGTCTTTCATTATTCATCTACCACTATATAGATTGCGTTTTATCTAGCCTTGATGGAAAGTTAACAATAATCTTATAAGCATTCTAACTGTACAACATGACTCATATAATATTCCTTTATGGGTGTCAACACTCCTTATTTAGAACACCACACGATATGGCTATGTCGTGAGCGAAAGGGAAGGATGGATAGCTGTTAATGTTTGTTTGTATAAATAAATAGTATGGTTATTTATTAACGATGGTATGACTATTTGAAAATGAGTTACCAGTATATTGCGGTCTTTATACTATAATGATACATAGTTTATTTTTATTATTAGAATAACATGCTATGTTTTGATATATGAATGATAAATTACTCAGAGCTGATGATAAGCATTTGTATTACACAGACCGTTAAAACGACTTATGTTTATATTCCTACAAAGTTTGACTATAAAAGCTTAGACCTGCAGATATTTAGTTTAGGGTATAACACGTTTTACTTACATATATATTTTTTAATGGCTATACATACAATTTATTACTATATTTAATAACGACTTGTGGCTATATCACTTTGTACTTCCTATTTATTGCCTACACAAATACTATAACATATTTTATTTATTTATGAATGTATACTAGCTGGGCTAGCACTTAAGACTCGTATGTGCGTATTTTTAACAAATGGGAATAGCATGTTTTGTCTCTGGTGTTGTGCCGTTCGTTCGCGAGGTCTTATGTGGGCTGTGGTGTATGTTTCTTATGTTTCGGTTGTTTAATAACATATTTTGAGGATGTAGGTATTTATGGTTATCGATATTTATTTGTGTTGTCATTTATCGGGCCATACCATTTGGTGTGTTGGAGAGTGTGGTATTTTTTATGATATTGTTCTCGTAGATAGACTTTTTAAAGACTGGTTTTGGTTTATTGTGATTAAATATGGGTTCTGTTTAGCCTAGTGGTATTTGGGGGTCCGTCCTTATTTATTTCCTCAATGTGTAACTGAATTAGTATTTTTATTACCTTTCTTGCTTTTGCTGACGATGGTTTTGCTTGTTTTTTTCGCGGTTCCGCGTTTGTTTTATTTTTCCTATCTACGTATAGGGATGTCTTTTTACTCTTTGCATTATGGTGTCTCATTAAGCGAGTATTATTTCACGGAAGTTTTCGCTGCTGAGGTTTTATCTGCATTGCGCTGTATTTCGTTTGTGAGTGTCTGCTATATCATTTTGATTGTTATTTACACTTAATTTATGGTAATTTTTTTGTCACTGTTATAGTTCAGCGGATTCATGTATTACTGGGCTGTGAGTTTTTAATTGTGTTCCACGCTTAGGCTCTCCTGCAAGTTCGTATAGCACACACTTGGTCAGAGTCGAAAAAAACTTTCCCTTCCGTCGCACGAGGAATTTTGTCTACAGTTTCACGAGTGCGTGCACGGAGTACAGACGTGTGTACCCGCTTTGTTATATATTTTATAATTTACTTATCGTTAAATGCTGTCGGTTGTGCGGGTTGTACTCTACACGGCATACATAGGTGTTACTATTTTTAATATATCTTTTCGTCTGCGTTTTTATTTTTAATTACTCGTCGCCGGGTTGGACTGGGTGCATTCCGGTGAGTTTTTTTCTTTTATGTATGCTTATTTGCTTCGTGCTACAGCTGAGCGGGTGTGTGTTCTTGTTTTTTTTGGGTTTTCGCCCACTCCGTGAGGTTTTTTATTTTAAATATGTTTATTACTTAACGCTAAGGCGCACGAGCGATCGTTCAACACTCTTTCCTACACGAACGTTTGTTCAACATTTATTTAATATTATTTGTTACACGTTGCCTGGGGGTGCGTTCCGGTGAGTTTTTCTTTTATGTATGCTTATTGGTGCATGTTGCAGAGCGCTATTTGGAGGGTTAGAACTGTTTTTACTTTCACTTTGCGTACTTTTTTTTATCTATGCCTATATGGTTTATTTCGGGCGTTCGTGCGGCATCTACATTTTATTTTTATTTTGTTTATTACTTAACGCTATGGCGCACGAGCGGCGCACGAGTGATCGTTCAACTCTCTTTCCTACACGGACATTTGTACAACATTTATTTAAATTTATTTGTTACAAGTCGCCGGGGTTGGCGGGATGCGTTCCGGTGAGTTTTTATTTTATGTATGCTTATTTGCTATTTTTTTTATTACCTCGGTAACATACGTAATTTGTTTCTGGCGATCGTGCCGCATCTACATTTAATTTTAATTACTGAACGCTTCGTGTTACATGCAGGGGTCCTAACTATGCTTAATACATTTCTATGCCCGGCGCACGAGCGAGGTTTCCAGCACCGCGTTTGTACTCAACGTAAAATAATAGTCTTTGTCCTACCTATGCTTAATACTTAACTATCTTTACAATATTATGAATTTTAACTATGCTTATAACACTAAAACATATTCGTGAGTGGGCCACTCCCGCTTTGTAATATATTTTATAATTTTACTTATCGTTAAACGCTGTCGGTTGTGCGGGTTGCACTCTACACGGCATACATAGGTGTTACTATTTTTTAATATATATTTTCGTCTGCATTTTTATTTTTAATTACACATCGCCGGGATGGGCGGGGTGCATTCAGGTGAGTTTTATTTTTATGTATGCTTATTGGTACATGTTGCAGAGCGCTATTTGGAGGGTTAGAACTGTTTTTATTTTAACTTTGCTTATATATTTTTATTTTAACTATGCCTATATTCTTTATTTCTGGCGTTTGTGCCGCAGCTACATTTTATTTATAATTTTGTTTATTACTTAACGCTACGGCGCACGAGCGGCACACGAGCGATCGTTCAACTCTCTTTCCTACACGGACGTTTGTACAACATTTATTTAAATTTATTTGTTACAAGTCGCCGGGGTGGGCGGGATGCGTTCCTGTGAGTTTTTATTTTATGTATGCTTATTTGCTATTTTTTTTATTACCTCGGTAACATACGTAATTTGTTCCTGGCGATCGTGCCGCAGCTACATTTTATTTTAATTTACTAAACGCTTCGTGTTACATGTAGGGGTCCTAACTATGCTTAATACATTTCTATGCCCGGCGCACGAGCGAGGCTTCCATCATGGTGTTTGTACTCGACGTAATTAAACATGATGGTTTAGGCATAGCTATTATGGCGGGGATTTTAATTCCTAACTATGCTTAATACTCTCTATGCTTATTACTTAACACACTGGTAGAGAGCCAATTACTACACAGTGTTTGTACAATATTATAAATTTTAACTATGCTTAATATTATAAATTTTTACTATGCTTATTATTATTTTAATGTGGGCTACCACAATAGAGATCCTACATTTTTTTTAACTATGCTTATTACTTGGCGTGTTGCACACACACACAGTGTTGTTTTTAAAAACATTAATTATTATGCTTATAATATGATGTGGGGATTATAATTGCGCATTTTATGAGTGACGCTCCAGCGGGCAACATCTCGCTCTCTCTGCGCGGGATTTTTTAAGTTATGTTTATTTAGTCATAGCTAATATGGCGGGTGGGGTTTTTTAAGCATACTGAAACATGACGGGTTAAGCGTAATTTGTTTTCGAAATTTAAATATGGCTGTTGGAAATTTTAAAATATGGTGGTTGGGAATTAAACATTGCGATTAAGAATACTTGTAGTGGGGGTTGGAGACGTTGCTTTTCGAATACAACATGGCGGTTGCTTCTTTTGAGCATAATTTTTGAAATTTAAAAAATATTGCGGTTAAGCATACTCGGAGTGGGGGTGGAGGGGGTTTAGTCATAGCTAATATGGCTGTAATTGATTTTAGCATACTCGGTGTTTTTTAGACATAGCTAGAATGACAGTATTATTTAAGCATATTTTTTTTTTTTGAAATTTAAAGACATGGCGGTTGTGGAGTGCTGGGGGGTTTATAGATATATTTTTTTTTCGAAATTTAAATATGTTGGTTAAGCATAATGGTGGGGGTTTGCTTTAGGCATGGCGTCAATTGTTTTACGAATACAACATGGCGGCAGTTGTGGAGTGGCGGGGCTTTTAAGCATTTTTTTTTCGAAATTAAACGGTTTAGGTATAGCTAGTACGGCGGGGATTTTAAGCATATTTTTTTGGAAATTTAATGACATGGTGGTTAAGCATTTTGGCGGGGGTTTTAGGAATACTTGGGGAGGGGGGTTTATAGACATATTTTTTTTTCGAAATTTAACGGTTTAGAGATAGCTAGTATGGAGGCATTGCTTTTCGAAATTTAAAGACATGGCGGCATATGTTCGTTATTTATTCCCCATATTTCATCTGGTCCCGTGGTCTAGTGGTCAAAGCGTCTGCCTCGTAACCACGACGTTGGTGCGTCCCAGGGATCGAATCCACCCGCCACCCAGGATTTTTTGTATACAATTACCGCCTTCGGAGCGATGGTGGCGCGCTCCGGTAACTAAATGCTGAACTAAGATGGCTGCCCCCAGTGGCTGCGACGGTGGCGCGCCCTGGTAACCAATGTTAACAACAATGGCGGCCTCCATGAAACAAGATGGCAGCCCCCATGAAACAAGACGGCGGCCCCCATGCTGGTACTGGCGCGATGTTTACATTTCAATGTTTACATCGTCCCAGTAACAGCCTACACCCCCTACCGACGAACTGCAGATTCTGCCTTGAAATTGCCACCGAACATGCAAATCAACGAGACACCAGCTTGCAACCTCACCAAAAACAGCGCAATGGCGAAGATTCTACAGATATGGAAATTGAACGCTTGGGACGAATGCACGATGGCCCACAAGAGGTCACTGGAAGCGCTGGACAGAACATTGAAAGATCTTCGTGACAATCAAAACATTTTTGGTGGAGCCATTATTCTGTTGTCCAGTGATTTTTGTCAGACTCTTCCAGTTATTCCACGATCAACTGTAGCTGACGAACTAAACGCGTGCTTAAAATCATCAAATTTGTGGTGGCATGTAAAGACACTTCGATTGACGACTAACATGCGAGTGATTTTGCAATAAGATCGAAATACATATGTGTTTTCGAAGCAATTGTTGGACATTGGTAATGGGAAAATTGCAGTTGACATCTCTACTGGATTAGTCACATTTCCCACTGATTTCTGTCAGTTAACCGAATCGAAGGAGGAGCTCATTCGGCGTGTGTTTCCGAACGTAGCACAGAACTTCAAAAACCATAATTGGCTACATGAATGAGCCATATTGGCAGCGAAGAACAAAGATGTCGATGATCTTAATGCGTCCATTCAAAATCTCATTCCTGGACAGTTGTTTTCCTTCAAATCGGTTGACACAGTTATCAACCAGGATGAGATAGTAAACTATCGGACAGAATTTTTGAATTCCCTAGAATTGCCTGGATTACCACCTCACAATTTGCAATTGAAAGTAGGCTCAGTCATCATCATGTTATGTAACATCAATCAATGCAATGGAACGAGACTGACTGTTAAAAAGCTTATGAACAATTTCATCGAGGCCATTATTATCACGGGAAAGTACAAAGGAGAGTATGTTTTGATTCCGCGCATCCCAATGATTCCAACGGACATGCCATTCGATTTTAAACGACTTCAATTCCCCGTGCATCTGGCCTTCGCGATGACCATAAACAAATCTCAAGGCCAGTCGTTGGAAGTTTGCGGAATTAACTTGGAGTTTCCGTGTTTCACGCATGGAAACTGTATGTTGCGTTTTCGCGTGTCGGAAAGCCATCATCTTTGTTTATTTACGCGCCTGAAAACAAAACGAAAAACGTAGTTTACCTAAAAGCTTTGCTTTAAATGTTAACTGCATTTATCTTTCATGTAAAATAAAAACATTGCATTCATTTGAATTACAAACGAGTTTAATTAAATAACCAATCAAAACTCAAGCCGTACACGATGCGACTTATATTATCGATCTCAATGAATTGGAGTTTGAAGGGTGATAAAAATTAATATCTTTTGAAGAGTTACAATCAAATAAATTATAGGTGGTACGAAGTTCACCGGGTCATGTAGTTCTTAAATAATTTAGAATAAACTGAAATCAGTTGTCTAAAACTATTGAAGATAGAATTCCAAAATTTTGAAAAAATATGAGCTTGAAGAGCTTTGATTTATTGGAATAAGCCAAACAAATTTGGGGAAAGCATCAACACAAACTAACAACATATTATGCCCTTCCTTACTCCTTGGAAAAGGGCCAACAAAATCAATGAATCATTACTGCATTGGCCTTTGAGCGAACTCTGACGCTATTAAACCCAAATAAGTATTTTGAGCAGGTTTACTAAAAGCGCACAGATAACATTTATTAACTTATTTTGAAATTTCAACGACCATACCCTTCCACACAAAATGTTACTTAAAGCTTCCATCGATTTATAAATGCCAAGGTGTCCACCAATAGGAGAGAAAAGAAAATATTCAAATACAACTGTTTCCGAGTTTTAGATAGCACAATATGGTTCTGGTTATTTCGAATTCATAAATGCAAGACACCTTTAGATAAGAAATATGGACTCTGAGAAGTGACAGGTTTTAAATCTTTTACGATTTTCTGCAGTTCTTCATACTCTTCCTGATGAGCCTGAATATTTTTGAAAGCCAAGGGAATATCAGTTATAAGGACATTAGAAGCAGCTTCATCTAGGAGTTTATCAACCTGTGTATCATTAAACATGCGTGAAAGGGCATCCAAAACCACATTATGTGTTCCACAGATATGCTGAACTTTAAACTTTGAAAAAGAAATTCTCATGACCCATTGACCAATTATACCTAGCTGACGTGGATTAGCCAAAAGCCACGATAAAGCTTGGTTATCTGTTTCCAACAAAAATTCTGCACGTTATAGAGAAGGACTGAATTTATCGATACCAAAAACAACAGCCAAACACTCAAATTCATAAGTGGAAGATTTCTTCTCCTGAAAGGTGAACGTCCTGGATGCAAATGCAATAGTCTGTCTAACACCATCGAACTCGTGTGCCAAAACTGCTCCTATGGCTGAACTAGAAGCATCGGTTTGTAGAACAAAGGGTTTTGAAAAATCCGCCATGCGGAGGACTGGTGGAGACATAATATCCTGTTTCAAAGTTTCAAATGCCTTTTATTCTACCTCTCCCCATTCAAATTTCACATTCTTTTACGTAAGTGATTTAGAGGGACTACCTTGTCCGCCAAATTAGGGATAAATTTTCCAAAGAATGGAATCATACCGATGAATCTGGCTATTCCTTTGACATCACGGGGTGGTAGAAAATCTCTCATTTCGTTGGTGCGTTCAGGATCAATGGAAATGCCTTGTGAAGAAATTTTGTTACCTAGAAAAAAAATTTCCTAAACTGCGAATTTAATCTTTTGGGGTTTACTGTTGATATTGCCTTTTTGAAATGAGACAGTACTTATTTCAGGTGTTAGTAATGTTCTTCGAAATGTTCCAAATATTCAACCAGATCATCCAAATAGTTGTATACAAATTTAAATTTGATATCATGAAAAATATGATCCAATAATCGTGTGAGGACCTGTGCGCCTGTCGCAAGACCGAAAAGTACATGTGTAAATTGGTATAAATTTCATGGTAAGTAAACACTAGTAATTGGTTTTGACTCCTGTTTCAAAGGTATGTGATGGTATGCTAATTTTAGATCAGTGGTAGTGAAATATTTTGCCTTAGAAAACCAGTGGAATGCCGAATGCAAATAAGGCAAAGTACAAGACTCAATTTAAATTTTTTGATCAACCCGACGAAAGTCCACAACCATCCATTGTTTGCCGTTAGGTTTAGGGACCAAAAATGTGGGACTGGCATACTGTGAAGTGGATTGCCCAATGACACCTTTATCCAATAATTGTTGTACTTCCTTTTTTAAAAGATAAATTTGGGGAGGTGCAAGATGGCAAGGTTTACTTTTGACATAACTTTTATCATTAAGTTTGATTTCGAATTCCAACAGTTTGGTAAGTCCTAATTCTGAGGTTAAAACCTTAGGGAATTGTTTACACATATTTTTATTGCAAGATGGTGTTGGTAAGGTAAATGATTCAATAGGTCATTTTCTTTAGTATTGTTGCTGTCTGTACTAATTTATACAAGGTTATCATATTGCTAAATGGTGCTACAAAATGTATTTTAAGGTCGATTTGAAACTAAAAAAATAATACATTTCTCCTGCATAACTAGGACAAGTCCAGATTTTGACATAAAATCAGCTGCAAATTTAAAGTCTAAACTCACATCTTTAGAAACTAAACATGGAAACATCCAAGTAAAATGTGCAATTTTCAACTTGATAGTAGCACAACGAACTATGGGTAAAACATCATTAGATGCAGTGTAACATTAAAAATCGCCTTTCTCCACAGACTTGACTAGGTTTGATTCTTTTAACTTAGTAAACAAATCATACGAAATAATGGAACTTGCGGATCCTGAATCTACGACAGCTCTTACTTGAAAAGTGCTGAAGCTTACTGCAGCACGAGGAACGGGGGCAGTATTTAAACTCACAAAATTAGGTAGGCTACGACGACTGATCTGATCTGAGACCCGCTTATAAGGAATTTGTATTCCAAAGTTTTTTTATAAATAATGGATAGTTTTGACTTGACGAAATAGGTGAGCATTGTATTGAGAATTCTTTGCTTGGTTAGTATTGCAGGGGAAGCCGCTCACTTTACATCCCTGCTTTAAGTGTTTTTTGTTTTGTTTTAGTTCCCCACACTCTTTGATCACATGCTCAGGTTTCTTACAAAAATGGCAGACAGGACAATGAGGAGAGTGATTCTGATTTCCTGACATTTTATTCTGTGTTCGTGAGTTTGAGGTACTATACACTGTATTATGGCTAGGTTGAGTTTCATTACATGAACTAGAATAGTACTTGAAGTGTCTATTACCAGAAGACTGAGTAAATGACACGTTTCTGTGATGGTCTACAAATCGGACATTTTCAGAGTGGATGCACATCCTTTCCAGTTCAGAAAATGTTCAAGGCCTAGTTAAGATAAACCAATCTGGACCGCTCATCAGGTGCCAGTCCATCTAAAATGGTGTTAATAACCTCCTGTTCAGTTATTCATAATTGAAAACTGGTAGCATCCTCTTTCACTTCGTTGATATAGGCCGCAAGAGGTTCACCTGGTTTTTGTAACCGATTGAAATTGCTCAGTTGTAGCTGAATGAGTAGCCTGGATAGAATAAAAGAACTAAGTATGTATTCATGATAATGGTCAAAAGAAAACATGTGTGCAATAGCTAACTGTGTCCTTTCAGCAAAAGGGCCGAGAGTGAAAGGGTATATAACCTCTAAAATCTGTGTTTCGTGTATGCTATTACTCTGCTGCAGTTCGACCATGAGCTTGAGAAAGTTCAAAAATGTAGGTATATGCAGACCGTCAGAGGTCGGGAAATCTTTCAACATTTTTTCTAAAGGGTGAGTCAGTTTACCAAAAACATTGGACAGAGAGAAGTTATTATGTGCTGTCACTGGATGTGGCACACTTGATGCATTACTGAAAGTGACACGAGAATTAGAACTCGTGGGCTGTGTCACTGTGGTGAAAGTTAGGTTAGGGAAATCAACCATGGTAGAAGGATCCCAATTCATACGAGAAGGACCTGGAAAAGGTGCAATGATTGAATTCTAAATAGAGGAAGAGGGCAATGCTAACCCAGCAAGCTGATCACAGATTTAAGCCATGTATGACACAGGGGTCAAATCTCATAACGCTGTAAAATCTTATTCTGATTTACTGACGAAATCAAGTAGTTTCATAACTTAAGAAAAAACATTTTTCAATGAGGCAAACTGCACCTCAGACAATACAAGAGAATGCAACTCTAACAGGAATTGAACGCGCCGCTCAAATGTCTTAACATATTTCTCACTTTTGGCAAAGTAAGAGCAAAATTATCATCATCAACAAGGTTTGTCACTAATTCCTGTAACACAAGGATTTAACTTGACACAAGATTGAATTCCTCATTTTGGTCAATGTGTTTAAATTGTCTCTAAAAAAAAGGGAAACTTCTCTCTGAAAGGCAGTGCGTAATTATTTACGCAAAACAGCAGTCGTGGTGTTTTCACATGGGAGGCCACGCAAGAGACGCTCAAAAGCAAGTTAATCTTTTAACAGAAACTCATGCACGATAGTGGACGTCGTGGTAAACAGTTAACTTACAAAACTTATACTAAAACAAAATTAATAAAACAAACCATTGCCATCTCCAAACCATGCATATCTCTGAGGCAGGGACACATGCAATAAAAATTCTACCCATGCGCAACCAATACAACAAAACAAAATGCCAAAACAAGCAGCTCTGATACCAAACTTTTGCCATGTCCACCTCAGTTGGCTATGTTAGCCTCGTGGGGGACACAAAAAGCTAGCCCCCCCCCCCCCCCCCAGGACCGTAGGCTCAATGGCATTGTTCTGTATGTGTAGAGAAATAAATAAGCAGGGAAAACATGTGTCGACTGGCTCATCACTTGGCTCTTACAACCAAAATATCTTACCAAGAAAATGATTAATTAAATAACGAAAGGAACTGATTTTATATAAAAAAATGCATATATACTTTAGTGCAGGCCATTTTTATTTAAAATAATATAATGCAAATACATAACTTACAGATATAATAAATTAGTATATTAGTTGACAATATTCGTTCGTAAATATAATTAAGCTTGGGGGCCCCGCAAGAGAAAATAAAAATTAAAATAATTATTATTTGCACATGGCTGGTAGCACTATAGTGGCAATTACAATAACAAGAGCAACATTTAAAAATTTTAAAAGTATGTAAAAAAATTTTTTTTACTTTGTCATTTAAGATTATTATTAAAAAGAATAAAAGTTGCTTTCTCTTTATGGATTAAATTTTCGACGCGACGATAGATTGGCAGAAGTCCAAAAGAAAATTAGCATTCATTCTAAAAACATTCTTGAAGCCGAAAGAGAATTATTGAAGTGACTTTCCTGAAATAGTAGGCTGCATCCTGGTGCCAATAGAGGTCGAGAAAGGCTCACTCCTGTCTCGTACTTAATGGACTAAACCAAGCATGGCCCAGATGTCTCGTGTCACACAAAGCCCGATAAAAGAAATAACAAAACAGAATAACAAATATATAACACGCTAAAAAAAATACATAATATGATTCTGAGGGAATCAAGAAAGAAAACACACCCAAAAGGCGGTAAGCTGTCATAAATTCACCACATAATCCAGTGGATTTAATCAGTTACAAAGTGTTGCGATTTCCACATAATGGCTGACCGACAAAGAAGAAAAAAGGGCAAAGTAAATATTCTATTAAGAAGCTACACCACAGATAGTGACACAAGATATCAAACTTAGGAAACAAAAAATTTAACAATACAGGTTTAGTTCCAAAATGACCAATAATATAACTAAAGTAATTACAAAATTTTTAGGTATTTAAATATTAATTTTAAAAACTAACAGTGAGCAACCAGTCAATGTTAACAAATAAAAAGGGGGTTGTCTGTAAAGTCGGTTTACGGACGGTAATTTTACGTGATGATGTCATAAGAAAACATTGATGAAAAATTGCATACTTTTTAATTTTAAAATATTATTTACATTTTTTGCACATTTAACTTAAATAATTAGTTTAAATATAATCACGAGAACCATTAGTTAAAAATCCCATATTAACCTTTTTGATATTATAGAAAATTTTCTCGCACGAAGGTTGGCCGGTTCTTGCACGCTCGGCTCAGGCGGAGCGTGACAATTTTTCGTGCGTGCAGCCGGCGTTCATCGATTTCTAAGACGTTATCACGTCAAAAATGTTTATTGTCCATACATATATTTAGATTAATGTGTTTTTATATATCTTGAAGCACTTGAGTTTAGATTAAAAATAAACTTCACAAACTTAGATTAAGATCTTATTAGATACAAAAATACATAAAGATTTTTTTTTTGATTTTCACAAAATTTAGCCTTCATGATGTCCAGTTTGCAAATAAAAGGAAAAAAAAAAACTTTTCAAAACAGGTTGAGTACATGCAACTTTAGGAAGTGCAACGGCACACTTCTCGTCGAAATCGTTTATATTTCGTAGGTATTTATTGATTGTGTACTAACTACAGATACAACATAAGTAGTCTAGACTGGTAACACAACGACGATGAGACATCTCTGATAACTCCAGATCGAAATGCACAAACGTTTGTAACCACTTGCACACTACTACGTGTATACACTTCACTAATACCACTCGACTGGCTGACTGAGAATGAACAGCCACGTCGGCTCGAAAGTCCAGATATAACAAGTTTAAACTGGTTTAACTTCCAACACTGACAAATGAGGACATACAAGAAATACGTTCTTGTCTGTACAGGTTGTGTCTGGAGCTTAATGCCTGCACCACCCACTGCGTGTTAGTAATGCTATACCTATAGAAAATGTTTACGGAAAAACAAACACTGGCAGATACAAATGTAATAACTACAAATTTTTTATAGTTATTTATATAATTTTTACTCTTAATTCATTTGAATTAGCAGAAAAAATTATGAAAAACCTATTCTACTGGTTACAATTCTACAAAATACAACATATTATTTTTATTTAATTTTATTTATATTTTTTTAAATTAATTATGAATTTACTTATTAATAATTAGGTATATAATTAAATTAATTTTAATTATAAACAAAAACATCTGTTACAAGTGTAATTTATGTATATATGTATGCATGCATGCTACATACCTGCTATTATGTTATATCGTCTTGGAAAAAAAACTCTACGCGTTGGAGAAAAACGGACTTAATTTTTGGTTTAAGCACATCCAAAAACAGAACGATAAGCCATTTTCATGAAATAAAATTTCAATAATTTTTTTTTAGGCCTGCGTTATTAATTGTACCTGGAAAACGAAATTAACATTTTTCTTTTACCAAATAAGACATAAGATAATCGTATTTCACAAAAAAACGGACAAATAATTTTACTAGGAGAGTTTATGGTTAAACATTTGTTAGCAAACCAGTGCGAGGCTATCTTTGATTTAAGTAACTATTTCTGATATAACAATATCTGATATCGTTGACTGTTAGCTGGCGGAGACTATAAGTGACAAGAAGAGGTGGCGGCTCAAAGGTTTGCCGGCTGGAGAGACACGTGGAATTTATGTCCATTCAAGAAGGAAGCATGTACATTTAGCTAAATTTGGCAATGGACTTGAACCGGAGAAAAACCTGACCCTTGGAACATTTATTGGACCCCACTGGAACCAAACTAAAAAGGAGGTATAGTGGTCAAGTTTAGAAATAAAGGTGACAAGAAACCGGGAACCTGAATTCAGGGCAAAATTTAAGTAAAAAGCCAACTATGGGCGTAAATGCGTCGAATTTCCCACTTACCATTCTGGGGTTGGAAATATCAAAATCTCTGGCGATGCACTAGCCCTCGCGGGAGCCACGCGCGAGTCATGCTTAAAGATTACCTAGTAATCAGAATAGACTACGTGAAAATCAATCTAGAAATAAATTTATATAGGAATCATTTCCGAAAACCCTGGGATCATATTCCTTAAGCTAGTAGCTGCGCAAATGCTTCGCAAAAGGGGTCGCGGGTGTTAATTACAGGAAAGAAACGACTACGGCGACAGTAGAAGGACGAATCAATCAATCCTTTGAGCTACATGTAATTAAAACATGCGCTTGGGGCCCGGAGGCCTAGGAAGTGAGGCAACTGGTTTCTGATTGGCTGGAGGTAGCCGTAGAGGGCTCGCTCTGCCGACAAAAAGAAAAAAATAACAATGATGGTTAATAGCCTAACTTAAGGGGCATCGGAAGTAACTTGTTGTCCGAAAGCAGAGCGCTCCATCGGGGCCTAGGCGAAATAGACTTGGGATTATTTCACGAAAGTACCGCATGAGGGACTAGTGTAAGCCTGGTCCTTATGTGACCAATTTTGTTTGCGCATTGTCGGTGTAAAATGAAAATATAGAGAGGTGTGGTGGAGGCTGCTAGAGGCCTCGCTACTGGTTGAACTAAAGTAAAGTATTTGGCATCTTCGCCATGAAATGGTGAAGGTGGACCTTTCGCCGTCAAGCGAGATATCCTTCATTTCGGCTTGCCGATAGCCGAGGTAAAAGGCCAGGTCAGTGCTCTCGGTGAATTTCCTGGAAAATATAATGGGGGGATCGGCTTGCTCTTGAGAAATGTGTTAGGGCAGCCGTAGATACGTGCCTACAGTCCTGTAACATTAGAATGGTGCGTGTTTGGAGCTGCTTACCTAAGCTGAGCTCTGGGAAGAGGGCTTCCCTGGGAGGATGGTGAAAAAAGTTCTGTGTGTCACGAAGCTGGACATGGTTACTTGTCATGTTCGTGGCCTGAGGCGGGAATAAAAATGTTATTTTATACTTGGCTGGCGAAATCACACCAGGCTCTCGGTTGCAGAGCTGGGAAAACGCAGCAGGACTCTAGTAGAAAAGATTTGATCAGGATGAACAATGGGCTAACAAATTTTAAATTAAGGGTTTTAGGTGAAAAATAAATTCGTGCCAATGTTTTAAAAAATTGTGGTACAAGTGTGGTTGCCTGCAGTAATGAGATACAGCACCAACTTACATCATTGATCGGTGCTGTTCACATGATTTCGACCACCTTTTGTAACTAATGTTACAAAAATTTATCTAAACAATGGATTTCAGATGATGTGAGAATTAGGCTTGTGATCTCAACCCTAACCGCATAAAATTTGATGTGAGAACTGTGCCAAGGAGTTCTCAAGAGCTGACAATTTGAAAGCCCATACACAGTTGTGTAAGAGACCAGCTCGACCTCCAAATAAGTCGCAGAGGATATCTGTGCTAAAGCTTATAGCTACCCTTATGATCAGCACTTTAAACAACTGAACAAAGGCAGTGATAGTAGTGGTTTGGTCAATATCCTTGGCTTAATCATTGCCAGAGTGAAATTGCGAGGCAATTTGAAGATGTATGTGGCAAAAAACATCTCCAAACCTGCTAAATATTTATGCTCATAACTTGGCTCGATAAAGGCTAACTTAATTAGCCAACTTGCAGATTAAATCAAGAAGAATGGTATGTTCAAATACAATATAATACTTGAATGAGACTACGAAAAACCGATAAATACATGTGAGAACAAGAAGGCCTTAAAACCATGAATGTTCCTCTCTACACAGTTCATGAGGTGGAGGATGCTGTGGTCGAGTCCGTCTCTATGATATATAAGGAGGATGAAAACTACAATTGGAAAGGCTCTGGATGGACTTTGTCTGTCTTTAAGCATATCCAGCTATGAATAACAACCATGATCCACTTCGTGGCAACTCCTACGTCGAATTACCTACCTGCATCGAGTCGAAACATGCAGTAACCTTTCTGAAAAACATAGACGACCATATGTGTTTTAAGTGGAGTATCCTGGTCAAGTTCATAGAGGGTGAGCATCCTGAACGAAGTTATAAATGCTACCATGATTTGTGGAGAAATTTACACCTCACAAACATCGAGTTTCCTACTCAACTTCGTCAGAACCTTCGTTTCGAAAAACAAAATTTTTGTGTCCGGTAAACATCTACAGCCTCACCAAGAAATGGATGATTGTACCAGCACGATTCGCTACAGTAGAGAAAAACATCAGTTTAAAATTCTGCTTTTGGTCTTTAAATATGTAGATTTTTATCTGAAAAATGGGCAACAGCATTTAAAATATATGGATAATTGATTGACATATGTATATTATTGTTTTATAAAATATGATTATTAGTAAAATTAGCATCGATGTTCGTATAGAGGTATGCTTCTGAACTTAAAAAATTATATTTTTAATGTAGTGCATTCAGTAATTATTCAGTCATTTATCCTCCATTGAGCTATTAATATCGGACTTGAGATAATTTAAAAGATATACAATTAGTGTTTGAAATCCTTATATCAAATAAGAACTTTTAATATTTTAATCAGGCGGTTCGCGAATCGATTACTATGTAAATTACATCTAAGAAACATATCATATTAGATGATTTCCCTTCTTTTTGAGGCCAAGAAAATCCCTCCTTCTCTTGCGATCATGAGAGAGCATCCTGCCTTCCTCTTAAAAATAGTGATTTTTTTTTACAATTTAAAGAAACATAAATGTTTGAAACTTGTATTATTATACAAGGTAGCTGATGGTAGGTGGATTCAGATATTTCTTTTTAATGCACGAATCATTACATGATGCGACATATGTTGGCGAAAAGCTTAACCACTTGGACAATGAATTAGTTTAAATGAATAATTAACTTCCATTTATGGATTGATTAAGAAATTCCTATTCAAGCATTTCATTTTAATATTAACTATCAGTATGCTTGTAACAAATGACTCAAATGTTAAAATGGGTTTCCTATCGATTCCTGCAGAGTTATCGAAATGTCACCATGCCAGGTATGAAGCCTAAGAAAGAATGTAAGCATCATGAAAGGACAATTTGTTCAAGGAATCTTCCACGTCATAAAATAAGCTGTGTTAAATGGCTCAAGCAGTTTTTTTATAAATTATAAGTTGAAAAGATACTTGAAAATATGGAAACAAAATTCTTCTCCTACCAAACGAGGAAGGAATTATTTGCAAAAATTTCGTGGTAGTGCATTGATAAATAGTGATAAATCGACGAAAGCCACTTATATACATCCTTATAACTTAGAGAAAATACATTTACATTCTCTCGATGTGTATGACGACATGAGAAAAGAGAATGTGTGTTATATGTGGTTGACTCGTATTGACAACGTTTGATGGTAAATAGAAACTGTAAAGGCGAGTTTCGTTCACCTACTGTGGACAAGCAAGTGCTGCTTTTTTGTCTCGCAAAGTTAAGATTGAGACATGTATGCGCATTCGCTCTTACCGAAAAATGTAAATGCAGCAAGAATCTTCAGCGTCGACTAGACGTACAACACAGCCTACATTATTTTGTTCTCGCATGTTGAGACCGAAAAAAATTGATACTAACTGGCAAAATCAGCATTCCGTTGAATGTTCATAGACTTTTACTACTGGAATGGTTCTCTTGGGCCAAAATGAAAATTTTTATATATGTTCTTTTCTATGAAAAAAATGATATAGTAAATCAGCTTGAAGAACTTATGAAAAATTATCATTCCGTGAAATATAATTTGTTGCTTGAATGTACTTATGGTAAACTTGAGCCTATACAACACAAGAATTGCGAGAGAGCATTCAAGTGGATGAGTACTAGTCTTAACCTGGGATGCAATTTGGAAGAGTGTGTAAATGATGGTATTGAAAAAATATGCAGGAAGAGGAAGAATACTAGCGAAACGCAGAGGGTGGAACACTTAGTCATGTATATCGACTGCAACAGAAAACCAACCGACTCTTCTCGCTGAACGAATAATATACAAAATCATTGTTTTGATCATGTACTTGTAATAGAAAAGAATTTACATAATGTATATAATTTATTAAATTGTGTTTTCTTTTCTTGTACCTCGTTGTATAATTTTTTTTTTGTTTATTTGTGAATGGTATCAACATTTCCTTAAATAAATTGATGTCAGTCTTTCCTTAAATAACCACGACATAATTTTTCTTGAATTTTGCGACTTGTCATCACCATAGTCAGGGTCTAGCTACAGGCAAGTAAGCGCCTCATACACTAGCGGATATGCCCGCCGAGCTTGCTCACCGACTTGGCTCGGCGAGCATATCAGCTAGTGTATGGACTGGGGGCCTATTCTTGACGCTACCGGAATAATTCCGCTAGCGGAATGACTAAATTCCAACAGAGATTTGCTAAACCCTATTCTTGAAAACTCGCTAGCGTAATTTTGTATCGGAATGAGGTCACAGACTGTTGGAATTATTCCGCCACCTCCTTTGCTGGCGGATCACGATTCCGCTAGAGATTTTAGTGTTTGTTGTTCTTCGGAACTCGATCTGTTGAAAATGGAATCTCTGTTTGGATTCTGAACTACTTAAAAATCGTGTGGATGTTTGGTTTAGTTAGGTTCAATACATTTAAGTTTTGTAAAATAGTGCGGATGGCTAGATATATTAGGTGGGCTACATTTAAAACCAACAGTAACGTATTTACCCTGTTATATTATGTGATGTATATTCAGATAAAAATACGTAATGTGATACTGTAATTAGGCCTATCACCTAGTCGTAGGTTATTTGATAGAAATTCAATTTTATCATAAAGGAAACAAAAACATTATTTGTATAACATCTTATGCAATGGGTTTAGGTGTATGTCCAAATTAATGCATTTAAAAATTGCAACACGAGTGCTATTCCAAGCTTTAAATTCTATGTGTTAGTGAGAAATAGCTTATAATTGAACGACAATTTAAAGTATTAGTATTTAACATTTGTTCTGTGATAGGAAATGTCCAACAGTTCCTCAATGTTAACGAAAGTTATATTTGCAATTTTTCGTTACTTAACATTTTACCTACTGTACATGCGAAAATATGGAAATTTTTGCTGTGTAGAAATTTGATACGTGTTTGTTGTGTTTTGTGATAAGTACTATTACATAGTTTCCATATGATGTAATTCGTTTTTCACACTAAATATTGCACAAATTCATCAAGTTTTGATAAGATGAAAACTAAAGTGGTAGGTTATGCTTATATAGGCTATGGACATTTATTCGTAAAAAAGGATCATTGTTCCGGGGGATTGAAATGCACTCGAAATGAGTCCAGTTATTTATGAATATTGCTGAATTACAATTGATTGTGATAATAAAGTTTATCCTTGTTACTCCTCCCTATCTTGCCAACCTAGGCAATATTCCTGCCACTCAGGTATACACATGTAGAAAATATCCTTGAAAACAACTTACACCAATTAAAACCCACACAAGTATTATTTAATAAATAATGACATAAAATATAGTTGCTGATAGACTTATTTATGAAGCTTCTTCTCCAAACAATTACTTAACTTCTCCCAAAAAAATTGCCAATAAATTGTCCATAAAAGTGATCATTTTGTAATGACTTGCCGTGATTATAAAAATCGTAATATACACATTCATAAATATTTGCTGAACCAACAAACACTGCATAAATTTATTTTCACCTAAAAATCACACAAAAATATGATACGAGTTGGAGCCAATTATGCAGAAACTATATAGACAATAAATGGTGTATTTTAAGTAATATGAGTTTTTTTGAAATACTAAAACAAACATGAACCTGTAAAAATTTTTGTAAATATTTGTGTATGTATAGTAATTTTTCCGTAAGAAAGAAAGTTGACATTTCAATAAGAAAACATTATTTTTCCCTGCTAAATTTTTTTAAATATAAGTTATAGAACTTTCCCTTTATCGGGCGTAACTTTACTATTCATTTTTAATTATTACTTGTGTAATCCTATTTATACACACATCTTCCACGTCAATAAACTTGAGAAAAGAAATAAATATAAAGAAGAAATTTTTCACACTTTCATGAGAAATTCTCCTTTCCTCATTGTGATTGGCCTTCTATCAGTGACGTCAACACTAAAAGCAACGTTGCCTCATTTCCATAGGGACTTTTCGTTACCCCGACATGTTGATTCCGGTAGCCAATACAGCAGTTTCAAGAATAGACTTTTAACTCTCTACCGGAATGAAACTTGTGGATTAATCCGGTAGCGGAATTATTCCGGTAGCGTCAAGAATAGGCCCCCTGGTCCGGCCTCTGTCAGACCGAGCATGCTCGGCTCGCCGTCGAATGGCAATTCTCTCCGAGCCGAGCCCCGGACCGAGCATATCCGCCAGCGTGTGGTAGGTCCCAACATGCTCGCCCTGGGCCTACAGCGAGTGTGCTGTCTGTTGCCGCATAATCATGTATTTTAATGAGAATAAAGTTTTTTGGGAGGAGTTCAGAAATTTATATCGCATTCTTCGACCAGTATGGGATATAAGGAGTAAGGAATATGTCAATATGCATATAAAACGAGAGTGCTACGAACAGCTAGTAAAAAAAGTCAAAGAAATGTTTCCAAACGCCGACGTCGACTTTGTGAAGAAACAAATTGATAATTTACGTGCAAGCTTTCGTCGCGCACTGCGAAAAATTAAAATATATAAAACAGGAAGTGGAAGTTATGATCTTTAAATGCCGACATTGTGGTATTTTAATTTAATACATTTCACTGATGACCAAGAGTGTGTGCGCAAAGGAATTTCTTCGTGCTGAAGGGTATGTTGCAGAGACAGATGATGATAGAGAAACTGAAGTAGTATACAACAGCCCAATAAGTGTATATATTTATTTCAATACAAATACTATAAATATGGCAGAGAAGGACTCCGGAATAGTTCGTCCAAGCAACTGAGGGGAAACAGCACAGCTGAACTTAAAATCTTCGTAACTTCTGCCAGTAGATAGGAAGCGCACGGTAGCAATTAGTCGTTCTTCTAGGCTTACTGATTCGCGTAGCTTAGTGTTAAATTTTTTTTTTAGTTACAAGATCTAAAAAAACATTGACGGTACTTTTATCCATCCTCAAATAAGTATGCAGGTATGTTGGTTCTGAAATTTCCAGCTCTCTCAGCAGTGACATATAACTATAACGATTTCGTCCCACAAGCCACCTTCTTTTTTAGTGGCTCTTCATTCAAACAAAATAATTTGCCAATCAGTGCAATGCTACTTGCAGCCATTGTTCATGTATAGCACAGACTGTTTTTATAGAGAAAGAGACGAGCATGCTCGTGTAGTGTGTGGAAGCGGCCATGCGCTGACCATGCTGGCCGAGCCAAGACGACGAGCATGTTCGGCGAGCATATTTGCAAGTGTATGGGGCCCTTAAGAGGCCGTGTCAGTAAAAGGTTTATTTACAATATTCTGCTCTATAAGTTCTCTCTTTTAACAGTGAGATTTAGTGGCTTATTCAACCGAAGGAACTGTAGCCGCAGCGTGTGAAAATGCTACTATACCCTAATCACAGGATTAAGGCGCGTTTTCCTAGCTGCGGGGTATATCCCGCAGCGGGGAACGGAATCCGCTGTGCGGAGTCCGCTGATCATCCAATGTACAGTACAACATTGACGCGTTTTCCAACAGATCGCATCACGCATTCCGCCGACGGAGTACCTGCAGCGGAACGCACCGACTCCTTCTGGAGCAGTCTAGTCCGTCGTCCGCTGCGATATAGTGAATACGTTTCGACAGCATCCTGTTAAAGTTGTGTCGTTGTGACGTTGTTTTCAGTTTTAATAATGGCGGTGTGTTTTACTGCTGCTGACGATGAGCAGCTCATAGAGTTGGCAGCTGGACACGCGATGTTGTGGGATATGTCTTCTGAAGAATTTAAAAACACGATGAAAAAAGAACTAGTCTGGAAAGAAATTGGCGCCATGTTGAATAAAACCGGTAAAGATATATGTTTAAATGTATTTATGTAAGTACTGTAATGGTCAATCTTTAAAGATATTGTATAATTGTTTAAAAATAGCATCAGAGATGTAATATATTTAAACATTACGTGCATTGAAGCCATAGCAACATCAGTACATACAAATTACATACGATATAGTTATAAAGTAACATAACCAAATTTATCTAAGAAATTACATTAGTACTGTGTGTTTTTGTCCATTTAGTAGACTTTCATACTCACAAAGTTGAAGATGAGAGGCAAAGTATATCTAATGCCGAAGAAACACAATAAGGTGTGCACGAAGAGACATTCAGTGAAAACGGAGACACTCCCCTCGAAAGCAGCCCATGCGCTGAAAGTATTAGTGACAATATCAGCAACAACAAAAAAAAAAACGTGATTTTGAAAGTGATGACAGGTCTTCATATAAACATCCAAATTACAGCGTAAATAAAAGGGGTAGGCAACATACAGAATTGGTGGGAATACTGCAGAAAAGATCCGAAGAGAGGGCAAGTTTTCATAGGTACGTGGAAAGGCTTTACAACATGACACAGAAGATGAAAACGACCTATTCTTTAGATCAATTGCAGCTACAGTAAAGAAGTTTGATCCGGAGGCGAAAAATGAAACCAAAACCCACATTTTCAGTCTTGTTACAAAATATGAATTGAAAAACATTAGACGTAGCCATGCCACGGGAACCTCTTCAACAAGACTTAGTGTCAGTAACGACACGTTGACACGAAGCACTCCGCCATCGTTTAGTCCTGTACCATTATATGACAGTGGTTCTAATAATGATGCAAAACATATTCAAGACTCAAATGCTACCAACGATCAAGAATCGGGAAATTACTTTCAACTTATAGACAATACCTGCAACAAGGACCTTCATTATTATAATTAGGTGTACTCCCTATGCATGTTCCTAATTACTACATATGTTATAAAGGGGTCATATCGTTAGTTAGCACATTTTGCTATATGTATCCTCAATTTGTACATATCAAAGAGCATATTTACAATGAATTGTGTATCAAAGTTACTACAATTTGCATAGTTACAGTCCACTTCTTTATATTATTATACCCTAAAATTATACGTTTTTTGCAGAGTACATATTTGTTTTTTGTTATTATTGTTTTACTTCACAATCTGTTTCGATATGGACTACTAAATACACATCGCTTGTTTACAAATGAAACCTTAAGTACACATATGCTTAACTCAAAGTAAGAGCAAGTTTTACAGCAGGAGTAATTGGTTTTGTGACTCTGTTGCACGACTCAGCTTTTATGTCATCTTCAATTTTATTCAACAAGTCGTAAAACTGCTCACGATTGAACCTGAAATATGCTTTAAATTTTACTTCGTCATCCAAGAGGTGTTTTTGAATTAGGATTGTGTAGACTTCTTCGTTTCTTCTATTGCAGTACATTTCCCTGGCTGACCTCCTTACTTTCGATAACCGTTCAACAACAATATCCGTTTCTTCTTCTATTTCATTCAAATCCGCAATCATTAATGCAACAAACACCCTTTTCATTTTCGACAAACTCATAGCAAAGTGATCAACCACGTCACAAACTTCGCTCAACCTGTGCTTTCCGCAGTGTGTAGGAAAACACTTTCCGCAACGGCTGTGCGGTGCGGTTTCTTAACTGCGGATTCCGTTCTCCGCTGCGGGATATACCCCGCAGCTAGGAAAACGCGCCTTTAGTGGGAAGTTTGACAGCTCCAGCTTACTCGACGAAAAATGTAGCTGGTTCCCCGACAATCTGAGAGGATGACAATCTGACCGGCGGCTCACTAGGAAATTGCGGATGCAGGGATTCATAATCAAGAAACCTCACATTTACATCTGTAGTATCTGTCGTATCTAAATTTTTTTGAAATACTTTAAACGTATCGGAATAGATTTAATCTTCAAATATGTGGTAATTATTCTTTATCTTGATGTAATATTCAGTGAAAAATATTGTTAGTTGACATTAAAAAGTATACGAAATTCATCATGTAACGTTATAAAAGGATAATAACATAAATTAATATGCTTAGATATTGCATACGCATTACACAACATCTAAATACAATCTCACTTAAGTCAGACTACCTCATTTTTTACAATGCACCATCATACAGGTTAACAGAGTTTAACATCTTATCAATGTAGTTTCAAATAATTAAAATTTACAAATATAACTATTTATCTTATTGCGGTAACACAAGACTAAAAAACTTACAAAACTTAATTTTATATATTGCTGTAGCATATTAGAAGACGAAATAACTCACAAGACTAACATTAAAAGGGCTGCATTAAATTTACTTTACAGAGGAGAATATATCCTTTAATTATATTCATTACCTCATTGATTACATAAGACTGCCGTTAATGTGATCGTAGATATAAAGTATTGAAAAAATATATTCCATTAGGTTTATTTAAATATTTAGAAAAAGTTATTGCTTTAAGATGCTCATTATTTAAATAATAAAGAATCTTCTACTTTTATGTACTGAACAAACCAAATACTTATAATTTAATAATGTAACCAACTCGTGTCTTACATATTTCTATAAGTACTTAAATGCAAAAGCTTGGAAGCACTGAGCAAAAGTTGGGAGCGAGCCCTAATACCATAGCATTTCCCAGAGGTGACACGAGTGGAAACAAGATGAATTTAGAGCACTCACTGGACAACAGGTTGATGTTTGAGGATCGACAAGGCAAAAAAATCTTAAAGACTACGGTGTTAGTTTATAAGCATATTCATTTTATTGTTGACATAGGATTATATATATTAGAACCAATTATTTCTCCCTCGTTTTTTTACACAGAAATTTCCATCATTACAATGCAGTCCTAATTTAAACTTGTTTATACCTCATTTGAATATAATTGAAATCGAGTAATTACGAAGTTACTCTCTCGTTAAGTTACCAAATGTTGCAACTTATCCTAACCCGGCCGGGGATCCAACGGAAGTTAACATACATTATAAAAAGTAGGATACAATATCAAATTTTAACCATACCAACTTCACTTGTATCCTTATAATAAATTATTTCTGAAATTACATTATTATTTAATCATTTCGAGGCTGCTGTCATATACAATTTTTGTTGTAACCAAAACAATGTTATTGTCCTTAACAGTGATTACAGACTAATTTTCTAGTCCTGTTGGCTGGCGCATGTCGTCAAGAAGGAGAACAATGGTGGCCGAGAAGAAAGAGAAGCCCGCTGCAGGGTCGCTGGTAGAAAGGGTTGCATCTGTAGTTGAATTTGGAACTCGGGAGACGCCCGGGGTGGTACTTAAACCCACATCGTGGGTTGCCACTCGCAGATTAATCCATGCAGGAAATGTGACACAACCGCGGGAGTCAAGCAAAACTACGATGCACTTCCGGCACTACCGAATACTGCTTAAAATCAATAATGAAAATACAATATTTCGGGAACACTCCCGGGTCAAAAGCGACTACCTACATACTAAGTAGCCAACTGAAGAGATCACTCGAAACAAAATTTAACTAGCGAAATAATTCGCGGACGACGTTCCAGGACACGATCTGGGCTCGGTCGGGACAGAAGGACGACTTCATCTCATCATGGGAAGCGCAGTACATTAAAATGCCGAAAGGCGCCTGGGGGCAAAGATTGGCTGATACCCCGTCAGTTAGGGGCCTATGCATCAACCGGGGGTATGTGCGTATTGCAGGTGGACGGCAGTCAAGGGGCAACTCGTAGAGGGGTGTAAGAGGCTGGGACGGGGGGCACTCTCGTGGCGAGTTACGGAACTAAATGCAGTTGGTTGTCGAGACCGCCACGAGAGATCGCGGTGGAGGCACTGCACATAAGCTAGGACCAAAGGGGCGACACTGGCGCTCCGAGACGAGAGGCTGGGGAAGTAGATGGGTTCTTGGTCGAGACATAGGTCGCAGAGAGCGCGAATGTGCCGCGCTCAGGCGGGTAAAGACGGAACTGAGATTTAAACATTAGTTCACGATACCACCGAGAGGTGCCGTTTGTGGTATAGCTGCGAAAGGGAAGACCTTGGTAGGAGCACTTCTCGGAACAGGGAGGGTGAAGTAGGGGGGGAGGGGGGGGTTATGCACAGTCAGTGGGAAAGCGGGGCTCCGGCCTGAGGCTACGTGCCTGGCCGGGGTGTAACTTGGGCCGAGAGGCCTGACCTAACTCGCCTACCGCAGCTGAGTCTCAGGTCGGAAGCCTACACTGAGAAGCTTGCCGAAGCACATAACAAAACGTGAGTTCGTGACAGAATGGATCAGGAGGTACTAGATAACACGCCCGGGCGTGTTCTGGCCGGTGGGAACTAAAGTCTGTCCAGCAGAGTCAGCTGGACACAGTTATCCTGTGCTGAGGGAGCCTGGGAAAGGACTGCCAGCAGCTTGGCAAAGTTTAAATGGGAGTGAGCCTTAGAAGGGAAAAGTTTAAATATGACAAATATTTAGGAGACACAAAATAAATTTAAATTCAAGCAAAATGTTTTTGAAATGGTAATCCGAGGGAATTTTTGGCACATATACTCCCCCGCTGAGTACCGGTGGTCAGGGTTAGCGACTGGCCAAAATAAAAATATACCTACCCTGTTTATTAATTACTTATTTCTAAATAGGTTATAACCAAAAGCCTTACCAAATAATGATTTAACCTATGTATCTTATCAATTAATTGACTTATTAACTAAGTGGATCCAATTATAACTAAATATCTTACACTTAAAATATTCTAACGATGAACATATTAGTGCTAGCACTCTTACATCTAATACCATGGTTTTTTTGGGGAACTTAAATACTAGGACCTAGGATTTTTGGTTATGTTCTCAACCTTGAAGTTGAGTGTGGCATGCCGTGGTTTAGAGCTGTTCATTCAATAGGAATTTTCACAAGGTTGCACCTATTTCATGTAAGGATGCACCTTTTTTAAATGTGAAATATAAACACTTGTCCTATATTCGCCAGAACTGGGGTCCGCCAATGCGACAGTTACTGGTGTCAAGAAACGTTGGATTTGTAGAGGGCCAATCCAACGGAAAGAAAGTTTAGCTGCTTTTGTCAACCGCTTTGCTTTGTGGATGTGCTCTGCACATGACTAAGTCGCCTACCCTGTAGGGGTTAGGTGAGCGTTTCTTGTTGTACTTTCTCCTGCTTGCCTCATGGGCTAAGTTGAGGTTTCGACGAGCTCTTTTCCAGACTTCCCTTATGTTTTTGGGATCATCCGGTAGTAGCTCTTTTAAAGACCATATATTTGAAAGAGGTGTGTTGGGGCTATATGTAAACATAAGCTCAAAAGGTGTAGTCTTATGTCCTTCATAGTGTGCATAGTTGAATGCCATCTGCAACCATACTAAGTTATCATCCCAACTATCCTGCGAGTTCGCATGGTATGCAATGAGAGCCGACCGGAGGTTTCTGTTGAATCGCTCCGCATGCGAAGGCTGGGGGTAGTAGGGGGATGTTGTTACATGCTGAATGCCATGAGAAAAGCACATATTTTTGAACTTTTTGAAGTAAATGTCGTGGCATTATCCTTTACTATAATAGAGGGTAAACCAGATATTTTAAACACGTGATTTCGCAATGTCTTAACTGTGGTTTCTGCAGTGGCTTTTATAAGTGGTATCAGCCACACAAACTTGGAAAAGGCATCGATGCAAACGAGGAGCATAAAATTTCCTGCTTTTGAACGGGGGAAAGGTCCCACAAAATCAATAAACAGTTTTTGCATCGGCCGTTCGGCCACGTCCGAAGACAAAAAACCAAACTGAGTATTCTGAGCAGGTTTGCTTAATGCACATAATTTACATAATTTTACCCTTTCGGCGATGTCTTTGTGCATGCCGTCCCAAATGAAATGGCGGCGTATGCTTTGGATAGTTTTATAGGTTCCTAGGTGTGCTCCAATGGGCAAAGTATGATAATATTGGAAGATCATGTCCCTGAGATGTTGAGGAAGGGCTATTTTGAATGATAGGGACTGCTGTGTGCGCCGATATAACAATCCTATTGATAGTTTGTAATATCGTGGGCCTTTTCCTGATTTGACTTGTTCAATGATGTCGGCCAAATGTGGATCTGATATTTGATGGGCCTGTAAGTCTGAAAATGCTAACGGAACGTCTGTGAGGAGGGCTTGACACCTAATTGGATTTTCATCCTGCGGAGCAGGGGGTGTAGAGGGATTCTCGAACATCCGAGAAAGAGTGTCAGCCACAATATTTTGCGATCCTCTTATGTGCTGAATAGAGAATTTTAGTGAAGAAATTTTTGCTATCCATCGGCCAAGTTTGCCTAGTTGTTTCGGATGGCCTAGAAGCCAAGCGAGGGCCTGATTGTCAGTTTCTAACAGGAACTCTTTGTGTTCAAGATATTGGCGAAATTTGTCAATGCCAAAAACTACTGCGAGGCACTCTAGTTCGTAGGCTGAGGATGCTTTTCTCTCTTGATGTGTTAAGGTGCGCGAGGCAAATGCTATAGGCTGCCTACAACCATCAATTTCCTGTGATAAGACTGCGCCTAGAGCTACACTAGATGTATCTGTTTGCAGTATGAATGATTTAGAAAAATCAGCCATGCGAAGCACTGGAGGTCTGGCAATAGCATTTTTCAAAAAATTGAATGCCTTCTCCTGTTCGGGACCCCAATTAAATTTTACAGTTTTCTTTCGAAGAGCATTCAGTGGTGTGGCATGCTCGGCAAAATTAGGGATATACTTAGCATAGAAATTAGCCATTCCAATGAATCGAGCAATGTCCTTTGTGTCTTTGGGAGGTTGAAATTCAGCAATCGCTTTGGTGCGGGCCGGATCAATAGTGACTCCTTTACTTTAAATAACATGCCCGAGGAAAGAAATTTCAGAAACTGCAAACTTGACCTTTTTGGTATTTACTGTTAGTCCTGCTTTTCGCAATCTGCCGAGAACTTCTGAGAGGTGTCTGACGTGTTCTTCAAATGACTCAGAATATACTACAACATCATCCAAATAATTAAAAACAAATTTAAATTTCAGGTCGCCTAATACCTGATCAAGTAGGCGAGTCAGTACCTGAGCACCTGTGGCTAGTCCAAATGGGACTACTTTATATTGGTACAGATTCCATGGGACACAAAATGCGGTGATGGGTTTCGAGTCTGGGGTAAGTGGAATTTGGTGGTAGGCAGAATTTAGGTCGAAAACACTGAAGAATTTGGCTTTGCTGAACCAATGGCAAGCAGAATTGAGGTCCGGTAGAGGTGTCATCTCGATACATATCTGCTGATTAATCTGGCGATAGTCAACTACGACCCTGTGACCTTGACCTTTGGGAACCAAAAATGCAGGTGAGGCGAAGCTAGAGGTCGAAGGTTCGATTACATCTTTGTCGAGCAAGTCTTGTATGTGTTCTCGCATGATCTGCATTTTAGGGCCTAACAACTGGTACGGGTGCCTTTTTACAGGGGTTTTATCCAAGAGTTTGATTTCATACTGAATTAGATGAGTGCAGCCTAATTTATTGGTCAAAACATCTGAAAAATTCTTGCATAAATTTTGAATATAATTTTTCTGTTCTGGATTGAGATGGTCCAAAGGTAATATGTTTCCATCCTCAATGCCAGTGTGAATTATATTGACTCTACTTTGACTCGTTAATTCAGGTGGCCCAAAAGGGATAACTACCTCATTATTGAATTTAAATTTAAAATGGCCAGCTTGCAAATCAATCACTAATCCAGTCTTGGCAATAAAATCCGACCCAAAAATCAAATCAGTTGCTATATCATTTGATACTAGGAAAGGGAAAGTCCAAGAAAACAAATCTATCTTGACCTTGAGAATAGCTATCATACTAATTTTTAATGGTTGTTCTGAAGCGGTAAAGCATTGTATGTTTGTGGATTGAGTTCTTTGAATTAATTTGTTTTTCTGTAATTCGCGAAAAAGATTCTCCGAAATAAGGCTGCGGACTGATCCAGTATCAATCAATCCTGGAATTTCGTGTTTACCAATTATTGTACTTGCGTAGGGCACAACCATAGGAATATTTGCAAAGATGTTGTGACATGTTCTTTTACCAGGTTTTCTAGGGCAAACACAGGTCTGGCAATACTGTGCTATAGGTGCAGAATTTCTTTCCTGTGTGAATTCATTTTTATTTTTGGCTCTGAATTGGTGTTTTTGTTTCTTTGTGGGTATTTCTGTTTTGCACGAAGACTTACTCTTTTTCTCCTTATGTAATGGGGCACGGCTTTTCCCCTGGGAATTTCTTTCCATACCAAAACTTTCCTTACGATTTTGTGGTGTCTGGATTACCTGTTTTTGGTTAAATTTAAATGAGCAACATCTTTGAGTCATGAACACTGGTGGCTCAGAGAGGTTCCTTTCTGGCCACCGCCTTATGGGTTTTTTGGCATATTATTGTTGTTGTTCTTGTTGTAATAGTAGTTGTTCCTGTTCTTTGTGCGGCACTCATTAATTGTGTGTCCCGACTTTTTACAATACCTACAGAAAGGTATATGGTTTTGTGGGGGGTGAAACTTCCCCTGTGAATTATTATGACTGTTTTGTTTTTGCTTATCAGCTGCTGTTGTATCTTTAGAAAGTTCTCTGGGGCTGTGCGAGAACGATGTCTGATTCCTCTGGTAGTCAGCAAATTGTATGTTTGTAGCATGAATGCATAACTTATCTAGGTCAGCAAAATTAACAGGACGGGCCTGAAACACAGAACGGGAACGTTCCGCTGGATTCATTCCATCCACAATATTACTGACAATCTCTGCCTCTGACACGTCTAGCTTGAGCACTAGGGAGGCCTCTTTAATGTCTGAAATGTAATGTGGCAAAGCCTCACTTTTTCCCTGGAGTCTGCCAAACCATTCCAGACGAATGTTAGTGAGCAGGCGGGAGGGAATGAAATAGTTTAACACATCTGTGTGATATTCATCGAATGTAGAGTTCGCCTCTATAGCTAGTGAAGTGCGCTCGCTGAGGGGGGGCTGGGTGTAGGGGAAAACAATCTCCAACAATTGCCTGTCATTAATATTTCCTTTTTGTCATAGTTTCAACAGATTCCTTAAGAATTCGATCAATTTATCTGGGTCCAATCCATTAGTTTCCGGGAAACCTACTTTCAGACGCTCTACTGGGTGAGCAATCTTTCCATAGAATTGAATCCCACAAGCCTGAGGGACTGTTGTCGTTGTATGTGGTGCCACTGCAGTAGGCTCCACGCTCTGTGCTTGTGTTGCAGGTGACAGATTTCTGGAGGGGTGGATAATGGTGGGTAGTGGGAGGTAGGTAGTGGAGGGGCTGACTTGTGGGAGTGGAATTTCAGCCTGAGAGGAGGGTAGTTGGGTGGTAAAAAGGGTGGTGAGAACATTTTGTTGGAGGGGTGAAATGTGAGGGAGAAATGAGGAGGTTGGAGGGCGGAACTCGGGTGTGATTCGGGGTGAAGTGAAAGCTGAAGGAAACTGACCATATGGATTATAGAATGTTGCCCCTATGGAAGGAACATAGATTGGTACAGATGGGTAGTGAGGGTATGAAATGACTTCAGGAATAGGGCGGGTGTATGTCACATTAGTCACTGCATGTGGTATGGGGGCCACATTGAAGCTGTACGGGGGGTGCGCACCAATTGTGGGTTTAATGACCGTAGTGCATGGTAGTGTATTCGGAAATAGGCTGTCAGTAAAGGCGACTAAAGGAGTTGGAGATGAAACAGTGGTAACATTGCCTAATGGTCGTGCGGTAGTCTGGGAGGGGGGAGGGAGGTAAGGTAGAGTCAATGATACTGAGCTTACACTCTCCTGTGTTTCAGTAGGAGCTGGCTTAGAAAACTCTAACTCTGGCGGAAAGCTTAGTGTCTGGGGAAGGCTTTGCGCGAGGTTTTCCTGAGTGTGTGGCTCCGAACTGGTGCTACTTTCAACATGGACTGCTTCACTCTGACCTAGAGAAGTTAACTTGTTCTTTAGTTTTTGGGAAAAGCCTGACACTTGATTGAGACATTTGTCGATATCCTGGCGATATACCTCATGTAATGTATTGGCTGATAATTGGGAGAGGTTCTGGCACCTTCCAGCCACATGTGTGAGTCTCGTGAGCATACGCAAAATATTGGTCGCGCTATTTTCACTCTCGAGGGTATTTATATAAGACGCAATGTCTTGAAACTTAGAAGAACAAATATTAAACTCCTGTACATCATCAATAGTCAAATAGGAAGGACTAGCGGGGATATTGCTTTGGCAAGCGGCTCTCAACTGCTTTCGGAGTGTTATAACATCTCCTACACCGGATTGACCACGAGCCTGGAGCTCATAAATCAGATCCTCGCGGGTTAGGTACTCCGGAGTAATCATGATTAGGTTTGCTGTGATAAGATCAGAGCCTTAAATAGTTAGGTATTAAAACTCCCTCTTAATTCTAGACGTAATTACTAGACACTTCAAACACTCTTAAAACTAAAGCTTATGAAAAATGGTGTAGTGCTTATTATTATGATATCATGAATTGGCCAAATTCAGTCGCACCCTGAGGAACACCGAGTATTGAGTGGGGGAATATTTTGCACTCGAAAGATACAATAACTGATGCAGTTTAAAAGTTAGTAGATACGCTACTAGTGCGTATTTTAATCACCCACAAGGACTGCAAGTCAGTGTCCTCGAGGTTTGACGGGGTTAGAGAGGGAGGTTGGAGGCTTGAGGCGGGAACAGAGATAGCTTTATCTTACAAGGTTGCTTGACGTCATGAAGGCCGTCCGTCGCCGGCTGGAGAAGGGGGGGGGGGGGGTGTTTACAACTGATAACGCACGCGCGACTGTGGAGCGCCCGGCATAGATGAACAGCGAAGGAGGGGGGGGGGGGGGTTTACACAACTTGTGACCCAGTCTGAAGTGAAATGGTTGGCGCCCCTGACAATATGGCGGCGCAGTAGTAAAATAAACTTAAGTACCGGTACACCATAAGAAGGGACTCTCAGCGGACCAGAATTAAGGGATCTTAACTTCCGCGTAAGACGGACATTAAAGCAAAAAAGAAGTTAGTTTAAAAAAAATATCTTTATAATTATAAGCAACTAGTTAAAGTGAAATTCAAAATATAAAGCGCCAGCAAACAGTTTACAATAGCCATACACAAAACATATTAAATGAAATTACGAAAATAAGTATTATTTTCTTTTGATACTAGATATACTTATAAAACCCGAAATCACGGCCGTACATAGCCATCGGTAACCACGCAATATGCTACCATTATGTAACCAACTCGTGTCTTACATATTTCTATAAGTACTTAAATGCAAAAGCTTGGAAGCACTGAGCAAAAGTTGGGAGCGAGCCCTAATACCATAGCATTTCCCAGAGGTGACACGAGTGGAAACAAGATGAATTTAGAGCACTCACTGGAGAACAGGTTGAGTGTTTGAGGATCGACAAGGCAAAAAAATCTTAAAGACTACGGTGTTAGTTTATAAGCATATTCATTTTATTGTTGACATAGGATTATATATATTAGATCCAATTATTTCTCCCTCGTTTTTTTACACAGAAATTTCCATTATTACAATGCAGTCCTAATTTAAACTTGTTTATACCTCATTTGAATATAATTGAAATCGAGTAATTACGAAGTTACTCTCTCGTTAAGTTACCAAATGTTGCAACTTATCCTAACCCGGCCGGGGATCCAACGGAAGTTAACATACATTATAAAAAGTAGGATACAATATCAAATTTTAACCATACCAACTTCACTTGTATCCTTATAGTAAATTATTTCTGAAATTACATTATTATTTAATCATTTCGAGGCTGCTGTCATATACAATTTTTGTTGTAACCAAAACAATGTTATTGTCCTTAACAGTGATTACAGACTAATTTTCTAGTCCTGTTGGCTGGCGCATGTCGTCAAGAAGGAGAACAATGGTGGCCGAGAAGAAAGAGAAGCCCGCTGCAGGGTCGCTGGTAGAAAGGGTTGCATCTGTAGTTAAATTTGGAACTCGGGAGACGTCCGGGGTGGTACTTAAACCCACATCGTGGGTTGCCACTCGCAGATTAATCCATGCAGGAAATGTGACACAACCGTGGGAGTCAAGCAAAAATACGATGCACTTCCGGCACTACCGAATACTGCTTAAAATCAATAATGAAAATACAATATTTCGGGAACACTCCCGGGTCAAAAGCGACTACCTACATACTAAGTAGCCAACTGAAGAGATCACTCGAAACAAAATTTAACTAGCGAAATAATTCGCGGACGACGTTCCAGGACACGATCTGGGCTCGGTCGAGACAGAAGGACGACTTCATCTCATCATGGGAAGCGCAGTACATTAAAATGCCGAAAGGCGCCTGGGGGCAAAGATTGGCTGATACCCCGTCAGTTAGGGGCCTATGCATCAACCGGGGGTATGTGCGTATTGCAGGTGGACGGCAGTCAAGGGGCAACTCGTAGAGGGGTGTAAGAGGCTGGGACGGGGGGCACTCTCGTGGCGAGTTACGGAACTAAATGCAGTTGGTTGTCGAGACCGCCACGAGAGATCGCGGTGGAGGCACTGCACATAAGCTAGGACCAAAGGGGCGACACTGGCGCTCCGAGACGAGAGGCTGGGGAAGTAGATGGGTTCTTGGTCGAGACATAGGTCGCAGAGAGCGCGAATGTGCCGCGCTCAGGCGGGTAAAGACGGAACTGAGATTTAAACATTAGTTCACGATACCACCGAGAGGTGCCGTTTGTGGTATAGCTGCGAAAGGGAAGACCTTGGTAGGAGCACTTCTCGGAACAGGGAGGGTTATGTAGGGGGGGAGGGGGGGGTTATGCACAGTCAGTGGGAAAGCGGGGCTCCGGCCTGAGGCTACGTGCCTGGCCGGGGTGTAACTTGGGTTGAGAGGCCTGACCTAACTCGCCTACCGCAGCTGAGTCTCAGGTCGGAAGCCGACACTGAGAAGCTTGCCGAAGCACATAACAAAACGTGAGTTCGTGACAGAATGGATCAGGAGGTACTAGATAACACGCCCGGGCGTGTTCTGGCCGGTGGGAACTAAAGTCTGTCCACCAGAGTCGGCGGGACACAGTTATCCTGTGCTGAGGGAGCCTGGGAAAGGACTGCCAGCAGCTTGGCAAAGTTTAAATGGGAGTGAGCCTTAGAAGGGAAAAGTTTAAATATGACAAATATTTAGGAGACACAATATAAATTTAAATTCAAGCAAAATGTTTTTGAAATGGTAATCCGAGGGAATTTTTGGCACAATAAGAATAAGCTTAGTTGAGTAACATCTTTAATTTGTTTTGAATTCAATGTACATATCGAAAATCAGGTACAATTAATTCAACTGATTGAATTCAATAAATATTTGATCTTGTGAAACGGCCATAATGGTGATTTAGATAATTATATATGATCACATACGATACATCTTGAGAGTCCGTATAAAGCCTATTACAATTCTATAAGTATATATTAAAATGCTTTTCATATAGATATGTGTAATATTATTAAAACTAGTTAAAGTATGATTATCACTAAAAAATGAAAATCCTTCAACAGTAAGTTATGTTTTATAAAATTTCAACAAAACACACATACAAAAAGAGAGTACTAATCATGCCACATAATTCAACACAAAATACACATTCCAGTAGGTGCTACGTAAAAATAACTTCTATTTTTATGCTGATAACTCTGCATTGTTTTATATATCCTTATTTCTAACTTTTAAAATTCTCTACACATTAACTGAAATAACTTATTTACAGAGTCTTAGCAAATGTTGGTCTGTACCACATACAGTTCGTACGATATCTCTACGTGAAACACATACAGTTCATTATTAGTAATTTTAATTATATTAACATCAACATAATAAAAATTAGTATAGGGCCTAGGTTGTTCACTGTTAATTGAGTACTTCTGAAGTATTTTCATTTTGAGTTAACAAACATACCAAAACATTCCATTCTTGCCACATTGCCATTCTTCGAGTAAAGTTGCAAAGAAGACAACAAGATAATATAAGTATGTATGAAGTACCATATTTTAAACCCCTATTAAATTAATAATAACTAAATCTCTTTTCTGGACTATTAAGTAATATTTTTATTACTGTTATTTGTAACTTAAATAAAATGACAACTAACAAATTAGTAAAATATATAATTATGTGCGATATAGTGTGACCTTTGTACTTGGACGGCAAACGAATATAATAAAATGTCTATGACAATGTTAACTTTACTTACTATTATGAAAAGAAACAAAATGGGCAGATAAGCATATTCTACGCTGACATTTAAAAATGCTCAATTCAAAATTAACATTCCCTAGCAAGAAAATTTATTTTATGTCACCACAAAAAATCAAACTGCGGCGTAGCCTAATTCATAACGTCCTTCGTACAGATTTCTTGGTCTGCTTTTTAAAGCCTCTAATATAAAAAACAATTAAATTACTGCTAGCATAAGTAGTTATTGCTAGTGAAATATAAAATATCCCAAGCCCGATTTTTCAAACTTATTTTCGCATTTATGCTGGCAGGTTGTTGCGATAAAGAGTTGACTTCTAAACTAAACCTGAACCTATGTCTTAGAAACAATGTGTCTAAGGGTAAATTTAACTGTCCCAGATAGTCACACACGTCAGATGGCATATCAATGTGAAAAAAATTGTTTTATACATGCAATAATGTTGTCGCAAAACTATTAGCCAAGTTTCTAAATGAAAATTTTTTTTAATTTTTTTTTTACAGAGTGATAAAAGTAGACCATCTCTTCAGTATCATGCACATCAGTTTATGTATTATTCATTTAAAAATTTAATTTGTAATTTCTTATAACTTCATGCTTGACGTAACATAATTTTCTTGTTTAGTGTTTTAAGTACCTGCTGTTAACATAATTCTTGTAAAAAATAATATATCCAATTTATTCTTTGATATTTTAGATATTTGGGACACAGATTATTTAAATAGAATTTTGCAATTTATACTGTAAATTTATATTTTTAATATAGTTTTTTTTCAAACATCCTTTGCCCTATATGTGTTATTCAGGATTCCCACTACATTTCATAAAGAAAGACGGTGATTAATTATGGAAAACACTGACTACTCGATAATTTAAACTCAGTATTTACAAACATTATATTTTATTTTCGTAATTGACTGTTTTGCTGAATGTGACTTATTCATTTGCCATGCCACTGCAATATTGTTGAAAACACACAATTTGCCTTCAAACATAATAGTCTTCACGAATGCTTCTGCAGACGTAGCATGACAATCAGCGTTTTGTAAGCTGTCGGATGTAATTTAGCAATATACCAGTCATATACTCTTACAATAAATAAATTTTGTATCTTACATTTCATCAAATCGTTTAAATGTGATACGATGTGGCGTTTCAAAAATCATTGAAACTGTTACAGGACTAGTACTTTTTGCTGTCAATGATACAGTTTCCTGAGTTTTAGGATTTTGTTAATATAATAAGGAAAATGTATGGCACATATCATATCTATTCATTTCGATGTGCAACAAAACTTTTGTGATATACAGGTATATGTTGAAAGTAAAAGACAAAATGAGTTTTTTATGGGGAACAAGGTGGCTTATTCGCATTTTGGATGTGATAGTGATCTCAACATCAAAAATTTGAAGCTATTCACCACGTAGTATTTTATTGTTTCAATATAAGGAAATATAATAAATTAGATGGCGGAATTCATCCATTAAAATAATTACATCATGTAAAATAATTAAAATTACAATCCTGATTCAGAATTATCGGAAAGTATACAATCTGCAAGCACATACTCACTGTTTATGCTGTTATTTAAGATTCATCATTTGGCCAAATTAAATTTTCAATTTGATCATTCAGTATGGTGGTGCTATGCATGTTCAACAAAATAAATGCTAAATTAACGAAATAACAAAATTAATGCTCACTTCAAGCACTCACACACTAGGACATGCCCAGTACCATACATCTTCAAAGCCTTCAGAGTCTATCCTTCTTAAGCCTTAAGACAAATGTCTCCGAAACAAAAGACCTACTCTATAAGTTTACTAGACATTTATATGCTTGTCATAGCACACATCGATAAATATCTTCGTAAATAACCCAACATATTATCAGACCAACAGCATTCGATTTATACACCAACATATCCATCAACACAAGTCCATTCTACATTAAGCTCCTCACTTACTTCCACCAGTCTACTCAGCTACACTCAGTACACAAAAACTAAAAGAAGTCAATTAACAACCTAGTATTTATGTACATTCGGTCATTTAACATGAGGTGCCCGCCATATTGAAATTTGGGCACCATCTTAGATATTTGTATTTATTGACTTATTAGTTCGGGAAAAATTCCAAAATTCACCGAAAAAATCACACATTATTTTACATATTGAATCGAAACTTGCTTCGATCTATGGACGAAGCTGAAAATAAATTTAATTTAAATACCAGAAAAGTGTCAGGTTCGAGAAACAAAACACCACAAGTTCATTTACAAACATAATATTTATTACATAAATTCTATCCTACTACATGGTCACTTGCGAAAGCCAGCAAACTTATAAACATTTAGCCCTGCATAGACGTGAAACGACTAATTCTTAGCTCCATCAGCTCCAACTGCTCCTAATGCTCCAAACGCTACAAAAGCTCCAACAGCTCCAACTGCTCCTAATGCTCCAACAGCTACAATAGCTCCAACAGCTCCAAATGCTCCAAAGGCTCCAAATGCTCCAACAGCTCCAAATGTTCCAAATGCTACAAATGCTCCAACAGCTCCAAACACTCCAAATGCTCCAACAGCTCCAAAAGCTCCAAATGATCCAAATGCTCCAACAGCTCCAACAGCTCCAAATGCTCCAAATGCTTCAAATGCTCCAATTTCTCCAAATGGTCCAATCTCTCCAAACGCACCAACTGATTTAAATTACTTTTTTTTTATCGAACTTGACATGTTCACATGCATGACTTTATTAGTATACATTTTTGGATGTCAGTGAAGACTTTTTTACACTTTTACGTTATAACTTTTATTTAGAAATGAGCTTTTCGACAAATTTTTAAAATCCATTTTTAAAAAAATATTAATTTTTCTTCAAGTTTATACACATGCATTTAATTGAAACCATTATTTTATGTAGCCAGCTTCCTTCAGTTCTTTAAGTATGAAGGATATTTCTTTGATGTTCGAATAGTTTCCTGCACAAAGCGAACCATGTAGTAGTCTTAGCCTGTCAACCAATATGTTAGGATCTTCCCATGAGGTATAATCAATCTCTTCTGCTACGTTCATCTATTATGTTTTTTTTTTTAATATTATTATCTCTGGTGTTTTTCGTTTCAACACCAACCACAAGGTCACTTTCGGCATCGAGCCAGTGATTATCACAAGCTTAATCAGGATAATTTATTTATTACGACGATTACACCGTTTTGGTCTTAGGCAGCCATCACAGTCTTCGATCCTGATCGCTTTTGGTGCTTCAGCACAGTACTCAATCATGTCAGCCTTAGTTGTGACAGCACAGACAGCGATTATGTCAACCTCAGATGTGTCTCCACAATCTTCAATCAGGTCAGCTTCAGATGTTTCATCACAGTCTTCGGTCTTGTCAGCTTCAGGTGGTTCTCCATCTTTCACATTTTCATGGAGACGACTAGATATTGGTGTAAATATTATTACATTTCTTATGAGGTTGCTACTTGCTTCGTTTGTTTTTAATTTTAAATTATTGTTTTGATCTATATCAATATTTTAAGCATTAGCTTTTTTTACATTCTTCATAATCATTAATGTCGTCTAATATTCTGCCTTCGTTCCTCTTCCACGATTTTGGAACACAGTCTTCGTTATCTTAATTCATCTCAGTTGTACAGTTCTTGCAATGTCTATCCAAGTAATATCTTCAACCAAAGGATTTATGACACTGACTGCAGTTAAATGGTTTTTGACAATGACCCAAACTCTATACTCGCTTCTCTCATGACGTTTAGCATTCTTTCTCAAGGTAAACACCTTGCTGCAGTATCTACAGTGATGTCGGTTTGATACAGCTACAGGCAACGAATCAGGGTACATGTTAGCTTCTGCGACTGATGGCCGATGAAAACCAAGAGTTGTATATTAAACCATTACTTAAATAGAATTTTTTAATTTATTTTGTCAGCGAGAGTTAAGTTATCTCATACAAAAGTACTGGTTGTAAGAAGTTCTACTTTTCATCAACAGATTACTCCACATGTTGCTAGCTGGTAAATAATAATTATTTCTTTTATGCTGGATGCGGGATGCTCACTAACGATCTGTTGAAAAAGGTGTGCTTCCCTAGATCTCAAGAGGAAGAACATCGTCCTTATTTAAAAAAATTAGTAAATAACATCATGGCCTAGCGAGAATCACAAGATAACCTATTCACATATTAGCATCCAGCATGTATCAGTTGTCTGTAAAAGCTGTCTCTATTGTCTGTATAAGCAGTCAATGTATTGTGTGGGATGCAGGATGCTCCCTAACGATCGCAACAGAAGGAGGGCTTCGCTAGTACTCAAGGGGAAGGGAAATCTTCGTGTGTGATAGAGTTTCTCAGTTGTTTAATGAAGTAGTAATCGTCTGATTAATGATCTTCTGTTTTTGTCTGATTTCCACCTGATAAAAAAAATTTTAAGTACCGATTTATTAATATAAATTGGGAAATTTATACGAAACTCTGAATAAAATTACCTACCAAGGACAATGCAGTTTGTCTAACATGTTAATGCTTCTCACCTGTCCCATAGCATATTATTTGTCTGAGTAAGGTTATTTTTTTTAAATCCACCTAATATAAATATTTTAAGTGCTAATTTATTAGCAGGATTTCACTAATTAAATGTAACTCTGAATAAAATGACATGACGCATTTAGTAAAAAATCATTCATGCAGAGATCGATATTTCACAAATAATCAGGATCACTCGGAGAAAACCATCAGACGTCTAGCCAGGAATAATCAAAAGCATTTGGATAAATCCATTAAAATATTAACAAGAATAATCGGGAGCACACGGAGAAAACCTTCATTACATTGACAAGGATTATTAGAAGCACACGGAGAAAACTACCATAATATTGACAAGAATAATCAGAAGCACACGGAGAAAACCTCCATAATATTGAAAAGGATAATCAGAAGCACACGAAAAAAAAAAACACCATAATTTTGAGAAGAATAATCAAAAGCACACGGAGAAAACCACCACACGTTTTCTTGATATCATAAAATTAGAGGGAAAAAAATATTTAAAAAAAATAAATTAATATAAAATTTAAAATAAAACAAAAAATACATAAATAGATTCTGCTAGCTTGTGAACTTCTCATTGATGAGCAAAGATAGAGTTCTAGTACAAGCTAGAACTTTATGTATTTTTTGTTTTTATTTTAAATTTTTTATTAATTTATTTTTTTTAATATATTTTTCCTCTAATTTTATGATATCAAGATAACGTGTGGTGGTTTTCTCCGTGTGCTTCTGATTATTTTTCTCAAAATTATGGTGGTTTTCTCCGTGTGCTTCTGATTATCCTTGTCTATATTATGGAAGTTTTCTCCGTGTGCTTCTGATTATTCATGTCAATATTATGGTAGTTTTCTCCGTGTGCTTCTGATAATCCTTGTCAATATTATGATGGTTTTCTCCGTGTGCTCCCGATTATTCTTGTTAATATTTAAATGGATTTCTCCAAATGCCTTTGATTATTCCTGGCTAGACGTCTGATGGTTTTCTCCGAGTGATCCTGATTATTTGTGAGAAATCGATCCCTGCATGAATGATTTTTTACTAAATGCGTCATGTCATTTTATTCAGAGTTACATTTAATTAGTGAAATACTTCTAATAAATTAGCACTTACAATATTTATATTAAGTGGATTTAAAAAAGTAACCTTACTCAGACAAATAATATGCTATGGGACAGCTGAGAAGCATTAACATGTAAGACAAACTGCATTGTCCTTGGTGTCTAAGACAGGTAATTTTATTCAAAGTTTCGTATAAATTTCCCAATTCATATTAATAAATCGGTACTTAAAATTTTTTTTATCAGGTGGAAATCAGACAAAAACAGAAGATCATTAATCAGACGATTACTACGTCATTAAACAACTGATAAACTCTATCACACACGAAGATTTCCCTTCCCCTTGAGATCTAGCGAAGCCCTCCTTCTGTTGCGATCGTTAGGTAGCATCCTGCATCCCACACAAAACATTGACTGCTTATACAGACAACAGAGACAGTTTATACAGACAACTGATACATGCTGGATGCTAATATGTGAATAGGTTATCTTGTGATTCTCGCTAGGCCATGATGTTATTCACTAATTTTTTTTAAATAAGGACGATGTTCTTCCTCTTGAGATCTAGGGAAGCACACCTTTTTCAACAGATCGTTAGTGAGCATCCCGCATCCAGCATAAAATAAATAATTATTATTTAGCAGCTAGCAACATGTGGAGTAATCTGTTGATGAAAAATTGAACTACTTACAACCAGTACTTTTGTATGAGATAACTTAACTCTCCTTGGCGAAATAATTTAAAAAATTCTATTTAAGTAATGGTTTAATTTACAACTCTTAGTTTTCATCGGCCATCAGTGTCAGAAGCTAACATGTACCCTGATTCGTTGCGTGTAGCTGTATCAAACCGACATCACTGTAGATACTGCAGCAAGGTGTTTACCTTGAGAAAGAATGCTAAACGTCATGAGAGAAGCGAGTGTAGTAGTTTGGGTCATTGTCAAAAACCATTTAATTGCAGTCAGTGTCATAAATCCTTTGGTAGAAGATATTACTTGGATAGACATTGCAAGAAATGTACAACTAAGATGAATAAAGATAACGAAGACTGTGTTCCAAAATCGTGGAAGAGGAACGAAGGCAGAATATTAGACAACAATAATGATTATGAAGAATGTAAAAAAAGCTAATGCTTAAAATATTGATATAGATCAAAACAATAATTTAAAATTAAAAACAAACGAAGAAAGTAGCAACCTCATTAGAAATGTAAATATATTTACACTAATATCTAGTCGTCTCCATGAAAATGTGAAAGATGGACCACCACCTGAAGCTGACAAGACCGAAGACTGTGATGAAACATCTGAAGCTGACATGATTGAAGATTGTGGTGACACATCTGAGGTTGACATAATCGCTGACTGTGCTGTCACAACTAAGGCTGACATGATTGAGTACTGTGCTGAAGCACCTAAAGCGGTCAAGATCGAAGAATGTGATGGCGGCCTAAGACCAAAACGGTGGAAACGTCGTAATAAAATAAATTATCCTGATTAAGCTTGTGATAATCACTGGCTCGATGCCGAAAGTGACCTTGTGGTTGGTGTTGAAACGAAAAACACCAGAGATAGTAATATTTATTATAAACATAATAGATGAACGTAGCAGAAGAGATTGATTTTACCTCATGGGAAGATCCTAACATATTGGTTGACAGGCTAAGACTACTACATGGTTCGCTTTGTGCAGGAAACTATTCGAACATCAAAGAAATATCCTTCATACTTAAAGAACGGAAGGAAGCTGGCTACATAAAATAATGGTTTCAATTAAATGCATGTGTATAAACTTGAAGAAAAATTAATATTTTTTTCGAAATGGATTTTAAAAATTTCTCGAAAAGCTCATTTCTAAATAAAAGTTATAACGTAAAGGTGTAAAAAAGTCACCACTGACATCCAAAAATGTATACTAATAAAGTCATGCATGTGAACATGTCAAGTTCGATAAAAAAAAGTAATTTAAATCAGTTGGAGAGTTTGGAGCGTTGGACCATTTGGAGCAATTGGAGCATTTGAAGCATTTGGAGCATTTGTAGCTGTTGGAGCTGTTGGAGCTGTTGGATCATTTGGAGCTGTTGGAGCATTTGTAGCATTTGGAACATTTGGAGCTGTTGGAGCATTTGGAGCCTTTGGAGCATTTGGAGCTGTTGGAGCTATTGTAGCTGTTGGAGCTATTGTAGCTGTTGGAGCATTAGGAGCAGTTGGAGCTGTTGGAGTTATTGTAGCTGTTGGAGCATTAGGAGCAGTTGAAGCTGATGGAGCTAAGAATTAGTTGTTTCACGTCTATGCAGGGCTAAATGTTTATAAGAATGCTGGCTTTCGCAAGTGACCATGTAGTAGGATATAATTTATGTAATAAATATTATGTTTGTAAAAGAACTTGTGGTGTTTTATTTCTCGAACCTGACACTTTTCTGGTATTTAAATTAAATTTATTTTCAGCTTCGTTCATTGAACGAAGCAAGTTTCGATTCAATATGTAAAATAATGTGTGATTTTTTCGGTGAATTTTGGAATTTTTCCCGAACTAATAAGTCAATAAATACACATATCTAAGATGGTGCCCAAATTTCAATATGGCGGGCACCTCATGTTAAATGACCGAATGTACATAAATACTAGGTTGTTAATTGACTTCTTTTAGTTTTTGTGTACTGAGTGTAGCTGAGTAGACTGGTGGAAGTAAGTGAGGAGCTTAATGTAGAATGGACTTGTGTTGATGGATATGTTGGTGTATAAATCGAATGCTGTTGGTCTGATAATATGTTGGGTTATTTACGAAGATATTTATCGATGTGTGCTATGACAAGCATATAAATGTCTAGTAAACTTATAGAGTAGGTCTCTTGTTTCGGAGACTTTTGTCGTAAGGCTTAAGATGGATCGACTCTGAAGGCTTTTAAGATGTATGGTACTGGGCATGTATTGGCTGTAGCTATATCAACACTGAAGGTCCTCTGAACTGAAGTTAAGAGGTACAAAAATTAATTGACTTTGGACCCAGCCTTGGTATCGGATATAATATTTTAGTCATGTGTTGTAGACATTTGGAGTCAGTTGGAGGTTTTGTGTAGCTGTACATGATAAAATTTTAATTATGTTTCAGTTCTGTAATTTCCATTTTTCAGAGACTCTTGGTCCTTCTAGTTAGTCTAAATTAACCGTGTATGTAGGATGTGTGATTAGTTCTTTGAATATGTAATTTAAACTTGTACTCTTTTAAATTTCTATTTTTTTTTAAAGTAATAACAATGGATGATGTATTGACTTGTGTATTATACAAGTGGACGCTGATTTTTAAGCGAGTCTTAGACAGCAGGTCCCTCAGTCCACCTCTTGTAGTGGTGCAGTGCAGATCTGATGGATTGACTTGTCTGCATATAAGTCCGATACATGAATATTCATGTGTATCCGAACTCAATGGTAGCAACGATGACATCGGTACAAATCCCAATGGTGGCGGGGTCAACGGCTGCAGAGATCTTGGCGGAGGGTCTCGCGTCTTCACCGGGGTCCCTGACGACGGAGGCGATGATGACGAAGCAGATCCCAATGACAACGATGAGGGCAGCTCCAGAGATTCCGATGGTAACGAGGCTAACATCGCCAGAGATCCCGATGATGGCTGTATCTACTGCCTCTTCACTCCAAGAGACTTCACTGTGTGCATTATCGAACGCAGAGGAGACTCCGATACCTGCAACTACACCGCATTTGGTAAATACAACATTTTGTGAGCAATTCCCAGCTTCTGCATCAGTCGTGTATACATAAGATTCTTTGGCATCCAGTACAGATGATCTGTCAATGTCGACTGGGAAATCTCCAGCTCATGCAACATACGGGACTTTGTCGCCTACAACAGCAGTGTACATTGAAAGTAAGATACTTTCCGAGCCGTCGGTGACTCAAGGTCTAACGACGAGACATCTGTGTACGTACTGTGACAAAAGTTTTAAATACCGTCAACATGCAAGAAGACATGAAAAACATATCTATAGAAGAAACGCTAATCGTGTGACATTTCCGTGTGACCCGTGTGGTGTACATTTCACAAACAAAAGTAATTTGGTTAGGCATTGTAAAAGCAAAGTTCATTTGCAAGTTGTACAGCGGGGAAGCGATGGTAATTGCGATGAATACCTGTATCAGTGCCGCTACTGTGGTAAACGATTTGAACGACTACGAAGTACACGCATCCATTAAAAGCATGGCTGCAGAAGAAATCTTGACCGTGTGAAATTTCTGTGTGTGAATTTCGGTGTACAGGTTACACGAAAATTATACTTGAAAAAACATTATAAATTTTGTAAAGGAAGGTTTCTAGCATCAACATCTCTGGTCCTCTAAGGTGCTTCACTCATGAACTGATGTATCGTGATCTGTATGTATTATTTGTATTTTGTCACTCTAAAAACGAACTATAATAATTTATTTTAATAAATATGAATGTCACATGAACTGAGAAATGTATACGATATATATACAGTGTCAAATTTGTTTGTATATAAATGTAAACTTTTAAATAAATTATAGAATTAAAAACGTTATTTGATTTATTTTTCTTAACCTACTTCATTCATCTTAATGTAATAAACTATATGTGACACGTAATTTTGGTCGGAGTTGTAATGCACGTTTTGACCTGTTAGTGTGTATTATTATTTTTACCAATAAAGTTCAAGACAGTTTATTTTGCTGAAATTATTTTTGTCTGAGTATGTTATCTGCATTCTTAGTATTTTTTATGGAATATGTTTTGGTAAAGTGCTGGTGTATGTAATACCGTAACGTAAGAGCAAATATGAAAGGAACTTGATTTATTATTTCTGAGAAATAATTGATTACTCCCCGAAATAAACATAACAGACTTGTGGGAAATTTATGGTCTTGAATCGTAACCTGCCATATATTGGTGTACACTACGGAGGTGATATTAAAAAATTATATGATGTTAATCAATTGATCATACTTCGGAGTACTCTGGTGCACTGGATGGGCTGTATCAGTAAGATTCTGGATACTTGGTAAGCGGTTCTTCGTCCAAGTTACTCACTCCTTCGTTGCTGATTACTAACATGAATTTTTATAACATGGAAAAAAGAATTTATACTGGCCGAGGTCTTGATTTAAAATATTTTGCTGCTTATAATTATCAGAGTATCGGTTTTACAGTATGGTATGTAGGGAACGACTCCTCTCGTATATGTGCTACAAATTTTTTTTTGTTGGTAGCAAGTTATACATACGTAGGCTGATTTTCTGCTCTGGTTCAGTGATGCATACTTTGAAGTGGTTCCGGCAAGTACTTTACGTATGCTGGATTACGATTTCACTGGAGTTTTAAGTGAAATGAGTGGGAAGGCTGGCGACGTGATGTGTGTATGACTCGAGCAAACATATGACTGCCGCAGCATTCTGCAAGCTTGCAACTCCTGCGCGAGGGGTCAATGTTAATTTGCAGGTGGCGGTATGCATGTCTCGATCGAGAAGTCTCTGCCTCTATCCTTGAGAATTTTTGTTTGCGGTTGACGTGCTTGAATTTAGGTACTTTTGACTAGACGTACGTGGATAAGTTTAAATTCGTATGCATTGGAACATATTTTTCTACATGAGGTAAGAAAAATACATAGATGCTACAATGTCTGTGATAGGTATCGAACACCTGTTCCTTGCCCTATGAGTGACCAGCACTTGTTTGACCTATCTCCTCTACCCTCGTTTACTTTGTGATATAGACGAGACATGGTTGTTTTCAGACAGATGACGGTTAAAATGTCTTGGACAAAGGGTCCTTTGTAGAAATTACTATGTGTGGTAATTATTTTAGTCGAAGAGATAGTTTAATAAAACATGTAAAAATAACGTGAAGGTTTTTTTATGTGTAAACAAATCATTGATAGGATGGATTTGTATGTAGAAATGGTAGTATACCATATCCCTTGAAGAACGCTGCATGGTATATATAATGAAAGACTCTTGGGCTCAAGAAACTAAACTATAGGTGGAAAGGATCATGCGGTTCCTAAGATTAAATGAAAGGAACTTTGATGATTTTTTTTTCTATATACTAAGATTATTTAATTGAGATTGTGATGATGGGTTGTCAGATTAAATAATAAAACTGGACTCATGGGCTTTTAAAGAAAATGAGAATGGAGCTCACAAGATCATAGATTGTGGTTAATCTCTGACAACTAAAATGTAGAAACGATATCATAAAATGAGTTATATTGATGCAGCTCATGACAATATTAATGACCGCTACGATGATGATGATTTGAATCTGTGATAGTGACACAGATGCGGAGATTTTAAGACAAATAATATTATTAATATAGAAAAGATGGAAGTTGTAGCACGCCGATCGTGACGAGAAACAAATATTGAAGGATGCTGATGGTTTCGGGAAGACTGAAACTAATGGAAGTATCAACACCGTGAAAATTGAGAATACACTCACGCCTATATTCAGTAGATCGTCCATCCTTTGTAATAATAGTGGACTCCTAAAAAGGAAGCATGAAGGCGATGCAGACACTTCGACATCAACGATAACTAGTTCTTACGGTAATCTGGGTGAAGACGATGCCTTCTACGGTGATTGCTACAGTGACTCTGAAGTTAGCGACGTGATCGAAGACTGTGCTGAGGCAGCTAAAGCGGACAAGACCGAAGGCTGTGGCAGTGTCCTGAGATCAAAACGATGGAAACGTCGTGATATATTAAATAGATCTGATCAAGCTTGTGATGATCACTGACTTGATGACGAATGTGACCTTGTGGTTGGTGTTAAAACGGAGGACAGCAGAGATCATAATATTTATAATAAACGTGCAAGGAAGATGGTGGCAGAAGAGATTGATTACACATCATGGAAAGATCCAAACATATTGGTTGACCGGCTAAGACTGTTTGTGGCATCTGTTCGTAGAGGAAACTACTTGCATATCGAGGAATTATCGTCCATACTTAAAGAACTTCGGAAAGCTGGCTATATACAATAATCATTTGTTTAACTGTCATGCGTGTACTATTGAAAAATAAAATGAATTATTTATATTTAAAAAAAAAGGTAAGATTTATTTCTTGTATCCTGATTTTCAACTAGGCGTGTGTTTCCGCTACTGTATGTGTGATCATTTCGTTTTTTTTTCCTGTGTGTACTATTTCTTCATTTCGTTTCCTGTGTGTACATTCGGTTTTCCTGTGTGTAAATTCCGTTTTCCTGTGTAGATTCCGTTTTCCTGTGTGTACATTCAATTTTCCTGTGTGTAAATTCCGTTTTCCTGTGTGTACTGTGTGTGCATTCCGTTTTCCTGTGTGTACATTCGGTTTTCCTGTGTGTAAATTCCGTTTTCCTGTATGTACATTCAATTTACCTGTGTGTAAATTCCGTTTTCCTGTGTGTACTGTGTGTGCATTCCGTTTTCCTGTGTTTACTGTGTGTAAATTCCGTTTTCCTGTGTGTACTGTGTGTACATTCCGTTCTTTTCTGTTTTTTTTCTATGGTTGAATGTGTTTCATTTGTTTAATGTGCGTAGTAAAATTTTTTAATTGTTGTAAATTGTGTGCATGTCCGGAGCGGTGTCTTCGGCGCAGCGCTCTCTGCCGCGTCCAATGGAGGAATGACGCTAGATTTCCCCCACCATGCGGCCCTGGTGGAGGCGGGGCTAGCGCTTCCACCGGTGAGCGGACATGCGCTTGCAAATTTTTCTCTCCTCCCCTGCCCCACTCCCACCTCGAGCTGGTAACTCGTCACGGACGAGCGATCTCTCGCCGCCTCTGCGCTGGCTTTTTGAAAAATTATTCAGTGTCTAATCTGAAAGATTTTTCATTAAACTTGACATAAATTTTTATATTGAAATCTTTTTTATAAATGTAGACAATTTTTATTTTAGAAAAAAAGCGAATATCGGCGACATTGTGCGGATTTCGAAAAATCGCGGAATTTTTCACAGGCCTTACAAGGGGAATTGGACTGGAGAATTATTTCGTGTATGTAGAATAAAAAATACGTATCCACGTACTTATTAGCTTAAGGATCTGAAAGGAAAACGTATAACAGGGGCGTTTTATGGAGAAGAGATTATGAAAACTAAATTCCCAGATACTTTTCTCGTTGAAAAAGTGTTAAAACGGAAAAATGGTAAGGCCTTAATACGATGGTTGCATCATGGACCAGAGTTTGACTCGTGGATTGATGAAAAGGATATTTTAAAACAATGAGTTTTTTTTTTAAAAAGAACTTGTGTGTAAAACATATTTTGTGTGTAAATAAATCTTTGTATGTAATAAATTGTATTTTTTTTATTTCTGTACGTGTATATATGCGTCATGCGAGGAGCGTGCAAGAAGCACGACCGCTCCGGTCCGCGGTCGGCGGGACAGTGAGGCGACATTTACCCCCTCCACAGCGCCTGTGGCGGTGGTGGGCGGCCCGGCGTCCCCTGGCCGCGGCGGTGGTGGAAGAATGGAGATGGTGGAGATCTTACTTTGCAGAAATATGCTCCGTCCTCTCACCTGCTCCATGCAGGTGCATCTTCCCCCTCCATGCCGCTCGTCGGACCGTGGGACACGGCGCTGAGAGCACAGACCAGATGTCCTCTTCCAGGACACGTGTGCTGGTCACCACGTGCTAACAATATATTATAAAATTATTTAATTAAGAGTAACTTTTAATATTTTTAACTATAAAGACGAAATGAAAAGGTTTATTCCAAGTATAAAGTTATAACGAATTAATTTTCTTTACATGTATAAAGTCAAAAAGAATTTTTTTTACAAGTATAATGATGTATAATTTTTTTTCCAGGTATAAAGTTTTAAAGATTATATTTAAAAAACAATTGAGTATAGTGACTCGAGGATTTAATATTATGATAAAACACAAACTTAAATTTTTTCCATTTTATTTCCTCTACGTAATCGTACATTACTCATACATTAGTTTTTTGCCTCAATTCCTCCTCCCCCATACCGAGTACCTTCTTCGTGACGAGTAGACGTAATTTTTTAATACATACTTTATCATCTAAAACATTATAAGGTTTTTTTTATTTAGTTTTGTAGAGGTACATTGAAAAAAATGTCTTGACTACAAAGTTTTTTTCAAAGATACTAAAAAATTAAAAAATTATAAAAGGGTGGTGGGGGAGGGGCGGAGCATCGTGTGCGAGAAAAAAAAATATTTTCGGGAGGAGGTGAGGAGGGGGGGGGGGGTGTAATTTCGTATATGCGATGGTAAAAGTGGTGGGGGTCAGTCTGCCAGCACCCACCACGGGGAAAGGATCGGCCGCCATTTTTATTTTTTGCACTCGTCGGGGTCGAACCGAGGACTCCGAACTCCGTGTCGTAAAAGTAGGTTTTTTGTAAATATTTTATTAAAATTTTATTATTTGAATTTTTTTATAAATTTAAAAAAATTCATTAAAATCGGATAATAAATAAAAAAGTTAAAGATGGCGACCGTAACGAAAATTGCAACGGTGACGTCATCATTCAAAATGGTGGAAAACACATCGCCGGAATTTTCGAGAACACACAATTACGTAATCCAAAATGGCGGATCCAAGATGGCGGGTCCAAAATGGCCGTCGGGGTCAAGTTCAAGGTCAAGGGTCAAGGTCACAACCATCCAAGATGGCCGCCGTGACGTCACAATCCAAGATGGCGGACCGGCTCCCGGCTCCACACCCTGAACCCTGTTTCCGGAGCCCCTATTATATACTACTCTTGCATCTCCATTTCTGCAAACTTTCCCCTCTGTTTTTCTTTCTTATAGTTGAAATAAACACCCCACTCTTGCTTGATAAACGACGGTTTTTCCCTGTATAAAAAAACCTATGATTTTATTTCTTCCCGATGACAAACAAAAAAGATGTATGGTCGCGAATAATACATTCGTATTGCGTCACATCAGCGGAATATTCCCTTGGCATAAATGTGTGAAGTCTGTGGCACTTGTGGAAAAGTAAACCTTCGCTCGAACACAAAAAGAAATGAACGAACAGCTTTTTATTATGGGATGTGCAGTCGGAAACTCTTGGGTGGTTGAAGAGTGACGGGTAGGTCGCCAGACCAGATAGTAAAAGCTCAGGGGAAGAGGATAGAAAAGGCCTATCTCCGAATTATTAGTTTAAATGTTCTGATATAATTGTTAAAGACTTGATTACACCCAGGTTTATAAACCCATCATAATCATGAAGAAACTGATCGGAAGTTAATGTGCAATACATTTCAATGGCCTTTTCAGTTTTTGTTAAATAATTATAAATATAAGTAAAATTTCAATGTATCTGAACAAATCAAAATATCAATAATATTATTTTCATCACAGAAATAATATACGATATGATAAATAAATTTGAAAAAAGTGGTTATGTTAAATGTATTGTATACTTTTAGTAGGCAAAATTGCCAACCCCTATCTCTTATAGACTTTGAGAAAAACTGCCTTTTAAAATAACATTGATATAGATATGAGCACAAATTTGTGACACGGCCTCTTAAGGATGTGCGAATGCCCTATATAAAAATATAGGCTAGACTTAATGGAAGATGAATGTAATGCTCGATTCAATAGTATCGAGTTTTTACTCGCGAATTTCAGTATTATGATCGTGCGTGGAAGTTTTGATGATGTTTGATATTTTTATATAGATATTTCAAGGTTTAATGACGTGTAGTAAATTTTGTAGGGTATTAATAATGTTTTTTGACGTGACAACGTCTAATAAATCCATGAACACCGGCTGCACGCACGAAAAAGTGTCCCATAACGCACATTGTCCCACTACGATGTGTCCTGTTGTGGCCCCCGGGCCACATTTATGATATTTTTATATTTTTTTTTAGCTGTTATTGATTTCACGAATTATTTCCATTTTAAAGAATCCTTTTAAATTTTGTAAAATCTTAGTTACTGTATTTTTGGTTAATTATTTAATTATTGTGATTATTTCCTTTTATAGTTATATTTTGGTTTGGTTTCGTTCTAGTTTTATTGCTATTCAATATATTTATCGATTTTGTTTCAATGGCCGGTTACTGGGAGCGCGAGTTCGATTCACCGATGACGTCATCAGCGCCCGAGTGCTGGCGGTGCCGAGGTGAACTGTGGGCCGCGGGACTGTTGGTTTGGGAGTCGCCACGACCGGACGTGTGGAGGGCCCACGTCGCGAGGCAAGCTTAACCGCTTTTCGACTCTGCACCGGCCAGCCCTTGCCGGGGCCTGCTGAGATGGGGCATTGCCTTGCCCAGAGGCGTGTTCAGCGGCTATATATTCAAGATTTACTCTAAGGTAAAGAGGCGACACGTAGCATTGGATGTAGCGGTTGTGGATGAAGAATATATTATTCATAAGAAGCATAGCTTTGCAAATCGAACTTATCTACGAAGCACGTATTACAGTGGAAGCTTACTGATTAGACCCTCCCATTTGTTATAATGGGTCAAGGTTCTTTGCATGACTTTGATTAATGTTGAGTGCATCAAAACTTTAGTAGGAATTCACATCATTACCTCAAGAGATTTATAATTTAAATTTGGTTTCCCTGCGTGTTTTGCCCACGGAACTTAAACATTTTCAGTGAAGGCCGCCCAGACTAAGTGACTTTACACGGCACATTTGACTGAACTATATATATGCATTTTCTGAAGGTCACGGTTTACAGCTGGTCGACTCTAAGTAACAAGACGTACAAGTATTGATGGACGTGCGCGAGTATAAATCCGTCTCCCAGTAGGACTTTTTGAACTTTCATAATTAATACCTTTTTTTATATAGTATTTTGTCATTACTATTTTTTTATGGTATTAGTATTTTCTGATTTTTATAATAGCTTTATATTTTCATTATATAATGTCAAAGTAGGTTTAGGTAAATGCCATGTACGATTGTTTAATAATTTTGTTTATGAGTCCAACGAAAGATGTTGCCGATATTAAAATTTTGGATAGCATTAATATGCGTTGTGTTTTTAATGAGCCAAAGTCTTGCTGTGTACGATTGTCATTATACTCACTTTCATAGCTCGACCGCCCGGGTGCAACTTTTGGAGCGCAATACCTATTTCAGATTTTGCCTTTTTTTTGTCTTGATAGTTACCCAGGGTGAGTCGAGGACGGGACCCTCCTTCCTATTTGATCGGAAGGCGGGTTTCACCGTTACGCTCATTGCATGCTTGCGCCGCATCTATCTTTCTTCCACTCGATTGGTACAACCATTGATTTGACTTTTCAATCAGGTTTTCATCGTTTGAATTATTAATATTATGTATTTAACGATCGTCCACCGATTTTCAGCACAATCGGTACGGTTATTAAATGTAATTTTGAATTTTCAAATACGCTTTTGTACGAACAATGGTGTTTTACAGTTACACATAATAATTGAAATTACACCCCGGATCTTTTGCACCATGTTTTAAAAAATATTGTATCACATTATAAATAAGATTGGTGTATTTGGGATGCATATTTGTTATAAAATCGTATTATAAAAACGAAATAATATTATTCCCCTACGGTACTGCCATATACGGTGACGGACCGGAACCGAACGAATCGCGCAATCTATCCGCTTCCGCGACAAGCAGGTACTCGTTAATACATTTGTTCCTTTGTTTATCGCGAGAAGCGTTATTATTATGAATTATAAATAAAATTTCGTGCCCGGGGCCACAATTGCATATTGTTTTGAGCACTGGAAGACATAAAAACGTAAAATATTCTCGACGAATTTTAATCTCGCCCCCAGCGCACCAAAAGCGTCTGGGTTGGCGATTAAAGCCGAAATTCTTTCTTAAACTTACTAATACTAATTTTACTAACTGCAAGGGCATTTTTATTAAATTCTTCTTTTAATCTCACGACGAACAAACTTCGCCGTTAAATGTGTAATTGCGAAAAAGCGTAAAACATTCTCGACGATCTTAAAGTTAAATAGCAAACATGTGTAAAAGTTATAGTTAAAATAATCTCTTCGTTAAAGTAATAAACATATTTGAATTAATGAGTGCAAATAAAAATAAATTTATCAATTAAATTGTATATTTCATTTCACTTCTTCTTTGTATCCATACAAAATAGTGATAATTCAATAAAAAAGAACCAATTTTATTCATAAAAGCATGCAATCATTTAATCAATATTTTTTATGACGTTATCACGTTAAACTAGCCTCCGTAAACCGACTTTACAGACAACTGATATTATTATTTAAATATTTTCCTTCAATTTTATCCTTCAAAGTAATCTCTGAAACATATAGCTTAAAATATGGATATGTTGACATGACAGAGAGTATAATACAACATATTTAAAGAGAGAAATATAAATATATACGCAAAAATTAACATATATTTTGAATACGCAAAAATTTACATGTCTAGAAGAGAAAAACGGAGATGTACGCAAATACTTAAATATTTTCTTCCATGCAATTTTTAAACATAAATATGCAAACACGTTCCTGCTTAGAATATATAATAAAATATTACTTTTATATGATGATTCTGAAAAATTACTGGTCATGAATGGTGTAAAGCCTAGGATGATGGCGTATAACGAATTAATTAAATTTGTCGAAAGAATAGTTAGTAAATATTTGAGTATATTTTAATAAAAAGGTTTTTACTTTAAATGTAAACAACTAATCTGCAATTATGAAATAATTAATTTTATATATTTTATACTATACATAAGAAATGTTATAAAATAATATATTTAAGACATCATCACAAAAAAAATTAAATGATTAATTCAAAATTTTGTTAATTTGTGGTGTTTGCGGATTTTGTGGATTTTTTGTACATACATATTTTTTTAAATTTTTGTGTATTTTTGTGGTATATAAGGGTGAAAACAAAACTGTTAGGAAATATAAACTAGTTGGTACATGCATGAGGAAGAGTGACACTAACATAACTTAGGAACCATAATCAGAAAGAATGTTGGCATCTTCCATAAGATGAAATAAAGATGGCGGTCTCCAGCAGATAAAATAAGATTGCTGCCTTCAGCAGACTAAATTAATATGACTATGTCACTGTAACGAAAATTGCAACGCACATGAGTGGAGTGTTCGATGATGAATTATAACGAAAAAAGAAAAAAACTCACAGGCGTAGGGTATTCGATGATTATGCCATCATAACAGAAAATGCAACGCACAGGAGTGGGTTTTGTTCGATGATGATGTCATCGTGACGAAAAGTAAAAAACACTCAGGAGTGAAGCGTTTGATGAAGTCATCATAATGGAAAGTTCAAGGCAAGGAGTACGGCTCTAAATTCCAAAAAAAAAAAATGCTGGAAAGTTCTAGAAAACAAAATGGCAGGTTTTAAGCCATAATTAAAAATGTCAGAAAGTTCTAGAAAACTAAATGCTGAATCCAAGATGGCAACATAGTTCAAAGTTATCCAAGATACTCACTCGGGTCAAGTACAAGATCATCTAATATGGCCGTCGCGGAACCCCATATACAAGTCTGAATAAATTTTTTAATGGATTTACATGTTTAACTATCTGTCTACAAAAGAGGACAATAACCTTTCTTAGAGAAGCATGGTCCATCTAGGGGGAGCTTGCGACCCTGCATGAGGAAAATGACATCTCTCTGGGAAGCTTTCAGTTCTGTATATTTTTCAGGATAATAAAGGGAAATATTTTCTTTAAAAGGGACATATTCTTCCAAACAGGTATTTTGCATATGAATATGTAAATTTTGGCGAATAATGAGGTTCATTTGAGGTGATTTTGCAAACTGGTAATTACGTAATTAAAGATGGCCAACATGAATCCCTGAATCCCGACCCTAGACACGGTGCCCACATATGAATCAAATCTATCCACTTACGTTACTATTTCCATTAAGTATATATGCAATTATTGTTCTATTCGTGGTTTTTTTTAATTCATGGAAGTTTTCAAATATGGTACCATTTCCCCGCCCCCATTAATTTTAGCCTTATAAATTACACGATAGGTGTTACCTCTGTTTGTAGTGTTAGAAAATAAATATTTTACGGTTATAACTTATCAGTATCTCTCTGCAGCTAACCTTCAGCCTGTGAACACTCTTTTTCTGCTTATATATTATTTTATATTTTGTTGGATTATTAAAAAAAAATTAAATAATAGGTTTTTAGAGATCAATTTTTTTTTTTTTTTTGTATTTTATCGACATCATTTATTCAAATAATCACAAGGACTTACATGGACAATGTAATATCTCGAAAATGTATGACACTATGATAGGTGAATATTAGAACAGTTCCCAAATAGCTGTGCTCTCTTTGACTGTGGCGTTAAGAGTCCGGAACATAAAAAAATCTGTGTATCTATTTATCTTCATGCGCTATTAACACGACCATAGTAAGTATCATTATAAATTAAATGATTATAAATAATGGCTTTCAAATCTTGTGCGAACGATCTGTGTTCTATGTTATGGTTATTTTTGAATCGTGAACTGTATATTGAATATACAGGTAGAGTGCGGGTCATGCTGGGCAATGAAAATTTTCGTGGACAACAAATACCGTATTATCTTTGAAAGATTTGTGCAATGGGAGTGCATGACTTGATGTAAGCTTTTGGACATACACCATTGCTAAGCACTTTTTCTGTAGAAGAAAACTAAAAAATACCCAAAAGACAAATATGTGGCCACATGTATGTAGGTGAAACTGGCAGAGCTCTATCCACCCGAATCAAAGAACACAAAAATAACTGCAAGAAGGGTGAAACCCTAAAATCCAGACTTGCTGAACATACATGGGAAAATAGCCACAAAATTATCTGGGAAGACTCCACACCACTCATACAGGAACCCAATAAAATAAAAAGGAAAATCAAAGAATCAGCCTTCATTATTAGCAATAAAAATATTTTCTGCCAGCAGAGCATTGAATTAAAAAATATGTGGATCCCTTTGATTAAGAGAAAAACATCCCTGCAGCACAAAACAATAGCCAATACTCAACCTACTATAACCAAACCGCTTTAACTCCATGGTGCAGTTCCCGAAACGTCGCTTGTTTCTGTTTTGGAAAAAACTATTGTGTTTGTTTCGTATTTTCGTTTTGTCGTGTTTTTGTCTCGTTTCAACTGTTGTGCTGAATTTTACTGGGTTCAATATTTTTGTGCTGTCATCATTTGTGCTTTTTTTTTGTTCTCTTAGTCCATTTTTCTTTGTTTCTCTTTCTTTGTTGACCATATTCCGGTTATGGAATAATATGTGGTGTTTATATCCTGTTGTCAACAGCAATTTTTTGCTTAGTTTGTGTTTTTGTCTATTGGGTATTTTTAAGTTTTCTTTTACAGAAAAAGTGCTTAGCAATGACGTATGTCCAAAAGTTTACAATAACATATACCGTACCTACGAACAGGTGGAATTTTGTTCATGTAAACAATGCGATAGCATAAATATTCAATTTGTACATTATAATTGCTTTAAATGTATAATTTCATCTCATTTGTTTATGTACTTCATGACCAGAGAAGATATCAACAAACACTTGACACCAATAGACCAAGTTCTAGCAAACTGAGAAATACCTTTTCTCATTCTTATACTCGGAATTCACCAAAAACTATTAGCGAAAAAACAAACTGGTTTTGCGTACACAAAGAAATATATATATTAATTATAAACCTAAATTGTAACCTAGCGGCGAATTTGTTGTGCGCAGTGGTGCCAACGTTGCGACGCAGACGGACAGCGCTCCGGCAGTGACGCTCGCCACCGCTAGATAGCATGGCGAGCGGCGGCTGCGAAAGCGGCGGTGACCTGCAGCCCGCCCAGGAGGATATGGCAGCGCTCACACATGACGTGCGCCAGTTCAAGGAGGCACTCGGTGGTCTGCGCAGCTCCTGCTGCCAGGATGCAGGTGTGAAACGAGGATGCGCAGTGGTAACAAAAGTGATTCCCATAACTGAAGCACAGCGGAACCTTAAGGGCGAGCAGTGCTCCGGGGGCCTCCCTTGTTAACCATGTACACATTTATTTGTTAATTATGGTGTTTTTATGGGGGATGGGATAAATAGGAACCAAAATACGCCATATTCGTTTCAATCCTTTTTAGGCTATAAAAATTTCCATCATTTAAAAAATATTGTATTTATTAAAGCATAGGTACCATATGTTTTACTTAAATGTTTAAAGTTATTTTTTACTGGCTACTGCAAAATTTCATTGGCTTTTAAAATTATATTCTGGGGTGTGACTACAAGTGTAATAATAATGTCACTAGATACTATGTTATTTTTTATAGTATTGGAAAATTTCTTTTTTTTTTTGTGATCGTTGCCTTAACGAAGTTAAAATTTCAATATTAAATGTTTTTTATTGTGTAGGCATAAAAAGGTTTGATACCAATATGGTGTTTTTCGGTTTCTAACTTTCATCCTTAAATTGGTGTTAAAGGCTTTTATGCTGCGTGCAGCTATTACTATGAGCGGTGATGAAGCATGTTTTAATTTGTAACGTTGCCTGGAATGTGGCAGAAGGTTTGGGGGGAGGCAGGGAAGACAAGGCCGGTATTCTGACGAGAAGGTAGAAGCGGTTTACAATTAAAAAAAAAATTGTTTCATTTTGTCTGTAATAGTGTATTGGGTGTATATTATGACCACCATATTAGAAATAATTATTTTCTGGTCATTGCTTGCACAGTTTCTGGTTTTGCTTGGCTTCACTTTTGCTAGCATATGCTCCATCTGGATTTCTCCAATATATATCCTAATTTTTTTGTATTAAATGTTATTTTATTTACATGTAGTTAATTTGTTTGGTTTAAGTTTCACGAGTTTGAATTTCTTTGTGTAATTAAATTACAATTATCTTCAATTGTTATTAATATTTTTATGTTACCTACAATAATCAATTGTTGGTACCAATCTGATCGATTTTTGTTGTGCGTGCTCGCGCCTGGAGCGCTAAATTCATTCGCAGTAGTCAACATGGGAGTGGCCAGCATATACGTAACATCTCTTGTCCACAGATACCACGTGGGATCCAGGTTAGAATCTAACCTCATTTACATTTCGCATGAAATCTCAAATTTACTCCAGGCAAATCAGAAAATGCTGGAAAGCGCAATGGCGTTAAGTGAGCCATGATGCTGAGCTGAACAAAAAAAAAATTGTGGGAGTGTGATTTACAATCGTGAGTTGCGATGGGCAGCGACGCGCCCGAAGCTGGCAATCGACCGTGAATTTTTTGAAGGTTTCACAATAGTGCGGCCAGCAAGAAATCAATTTCAAAAAATAATAATAATATTAATAGGCTTATGTGACATACATCAAACTAGTTTAATATTTCAATCAATAATCTTTCAAAAATTTAAAACTGAAATTTTTGTTATGTGAAAAAAAACTGATTGTCCATCGTATGTGTCAAAGTTCTAATTAACTGTTGCTTAATGTATCGCACCGCAACGCAATGCTTATGCTGGGTTTAAGAACTTAGCTTAGAAATGCAAGTCACCAGACTTTCAACAGTACAATTATGGAACTGTAAAACTGTGGAAAACATTTTCTTCATCAGCTATTTTTTTCATAATTATTAATACTTTTCATTAATTGGTGTGGAATTCTTAATCATCTGACTAAACTATTCAATTGCTTTCCTTGCGCGCGATGGTTTAATAAGTGAAATAGTGATACGTGTGTTAAAAAAAAAATTGTAGCCTTCTTTACAATTTACGTCTCCTCTTTAAAAGTTTTCTCAACACACAACATGAAACATAAAAGGCGTAAATACAAGACAAAAACCAAGATGTTAAAAATTGGCCAATATTTAAGTTACAGTTTTTGCCTTTTGTGTTGTAATATATGAAAGAGTATTTGAAAACTTCAATTAGGTATTTAACATGTTTATTTCTTTTTCTCTTGCTTTTATGCATTTCCTACGTGGTTTATAAACCGAGCCTTAGCGCTATTGTGAAACACGCTTACTAGCTCAATAGATATATCACTCTGGATTACAAAAGGTGGAGTAATTTTGATTTTTTGGTATTTTGAATGCAATACCCGTCTTTTGATAAACCAAAATATTTCTCTTCCTACAGTGCATTTTTCGTTATCTTGAATAAACTGTTAAGGAAAAAAAAACTTTTTCCAGTTTTTCTTCAAAAACTCGCTTCAAATGCATTTTAGGCCAAAGCCATTATAACGAATTTTAAAAGGCATCAAATATTCTGAAAGATTCATTGTTAAAATAGTAGAAAATTCTACACAGGCACTGAGATGAAGAAGCTGTGAATATCTGCCAAGAAAAAAAAAAAGAATTTCTGATATTTTCTGTGCAGTTGAGTCGATGCGGTGCTCGTTCCTGTCTGTTGAAAAGACCGCTTTGCGTCATTGTTTCGTGCTGAGTCATGTGTTTTCATTCCTCCCTTCATTATGTTTCCCCTTCCATCCAACCATTGTTTACACACCTCTGCGTATGCGCCGTGAGTGTATGATGTGTGTGCGCGCGTGCGTGAATGTGTGCATGCGTGTGTGTGTCTCTTAGGTTTTTTTTTTTCATTCATAAGGACAGATTAGAGGGATCTCTTTTGTTTGTGGGCTCAGGATCTTCGCGAGGGCGGCACGAGTCATGTAAGTTTATTTAGGGAAATTAACGTATAACTGTATTCTATATTCTGTTTCGGAACTGCCCTGGAAAATGTATTTTGCTAGCTTTTGTATTATTGGCTTGTCGAGCTGTGCGCATACCAAAGTTTACTTTTATTTTATTTGAACTCTTGTGTCATGAAGTGACTGTGGCCAGGTCTCTTTGGCAGCAAAAGTTTTTTGTTCATTCTCACGGGTTGTATATTATAATGGTAGTTAGCGCTTGCATTGCTCGTGTTTTGGTGGGCGGTTACATTAGGCCGCGTCAGGTCCATTTGACCATTTGTGTAGTGCCTTCACTGCTTTAATGTTTGGGTCACTTGTTTTCTTGCGTTGGTAGAGTCGCACTTTTATGTAACTAAATCGACTTGTTTCTGAGTCTTACTGCAGTTCCTGTATTGTAGGATGTTCCGTACATTTGTTACCTTAACATTGTTTCCCATGTTTGAGAGTAATGTAATCATAAATTACTTTTGGGAATACTATTAATTTATATTATGTGCATTGTCGCGATGTTTGATGATAAGTGTAAATAGGTCAATAGGAGTGTTGAAAGGCCCATTGCATGACGTCGTGAGGTGGTTCTTTGTAACGATGCATAAACGTTTGGGAGTAACTATTGTTTCTATGTTATAGATTCAATTGTTATCATTGTGAGATAATTCTGTCAGGCTGACATTGTTGTTTCTTTCATACCTAGCCCTTGGTTTTACTTGTTTATTAAAGGAACATGTGTTCGAGTTAACTATCAACATTTTTGGTATTTATCTACAACTTTTAGTTTCCTAACTGTAAAGCTGTTGCTTAATGCACACATCTTGGGAGCACATTGTTGGTCCTTTGTCTTGTTAAGACACTAAGGGTTTTGTGCCGCAGAGGACTTGGAGACTGCTCAGTGGCAGTCACAGATACCTCTTACAGTTATTCTACTTTGTGTGTTCCCCAATGGCGGCACAGCATAATAACCATTCTTGTAGATGTTTTAATATTCTACTAGATTCATTAAAAATAAGGTAATTATTTGCAATGGATATTGATAAAATGTTAAATAATTGAATTTGGACTGGAAACTGCAAATCTTACCCAGTGTTGAAATAAGTATGCTTCAATATTATATCATAATCTATTATGTGTATTAAATTTATGTTTCTCACGAATGAAGTACTAACGTTACATGTAATATTATTATTATTATTATTTGAGTGCCTACCAACAGTCAAAGCCTTTAACAGGTAGGCACTTAACAAATATTACATAAAGAAACAACAATAACATACACAAAACACAATGATAAACACAACAATAAAAATGGGACAACACAAACCTAAACACATGACAAAGGACCGTTATAAGATTAAGTAGCTAAATTTGTCAAATTTAAATTAATTCTTATCAATGAAATAAAACATTATTGACATCAGAAGTTATCTTAACTGCAAGAAAATTAAGAATTCAAAATATCTTTCATAGAGAATTTTGCCCTTTGGAAAGGGTCTAAATCTTTCAAAATATCATTACAATTATCAGTACACCGTTTTGATAGCTCATTTTTTATGTGATACGTTCGAAAGGGTCGCATTGTTCTATGATTGAATGAAGGAACTCGAAGACCAATTTTGTTTAATATTTCAGTGCTGTGGTAAACATTTATAAAACAATTTATTACAAAAACAGTATCAGAAACTTTCCTTCTAAACTGCAGTGTATGCGTGTTCAGGGTTTCAAGGATTAGATCGTAGTTAAAATTCTCTGAATTATCATCTATTAAATGTTTGTTATAAATGTATCTGAACAATTTCTTTTGTATATTTTCAAGTATATTTGAGTCAGTGGTAGTTATAGAGTTCCAGATGACAGAGCCATACTCTAATCTCGATCTTACTAAGGTAAAATAAAGACTAATTACAGAATCAAGAGAGCTAGCCAAATAAGTTAAATATTTTATAAGCCCAATTATTTTGTTTGCACTTGCAATTAAATTATCCACGTGGTGATGAAAGTAAAATTTTGAATCTAAGAGAATACCTAGATCACGCATACAATAAGTTCTCTGTATCATGTTGTTGTTTATTACATAGTTAAAATTTTCTGTATATGTTTTCCTAGAATATGATATTATTTTAATCTTCTTAAGATTTAATTTCATTCCGTTAGTTTGACACCACTTAGTTACATTATTTATATCTTCTTGCAACAATAAACAATCACTTGGTGTTCTAATGGTACTATATATTTTTAGAACATCCGCATAGAGCAAAGCTCTCGAATGCTGAATAACATTAACTATGTCGTTTATAAAAATTACAAATAAGTAAGGTGATAAGGTTCCACCCTAAGGAACACCAGACGGTGCATTAAAAAATGAAGATAAAGTGCTACAAATACGAACAGCAAAGGATCTTTCATTTAGATAGTTACAGAACCAATTAGTGTAGGAAGCATTCAAACCAAAACTAGTTAATTTATCTACAATTAGAGAGTGCTTGCATGTATAAAATGCTTTACTTAAATCGAAATATATAGCATCCACTTGTTTGCGGGATAAAATTTCGCCGTACGTATAATTAACAAACGCAAATAAATTTGTGATCGTAGTTTTACCAGGTACAAAACCGTGTTGACTATCCGCTATTAAATGGGATGTATGAAAAGAAATATGTTTATGTTTATTTTTTTCAAAAACTTTAGAAAAGCCACATAAAAGTGATATCGGTCTATAATTAGTAACTAATTGTCTATCACCTTTTTTTAATACTGGGACAACAATAGCTTGTTTCCATAATTTTGGATAGATTCCAGAAGTCAGACTTTTATTGAAAATGTGAGCTAATATAGGTGCAAATATCTCCTTGCAGCCTTTAATAATAAAGTTGGGAACACCATCTACTCCTGCTGATTTGGTTGATTTTAGACATTTAATAGCCCAAAGAACGCGGCTGATTGTAATGATAGGTGGCATTAAGTTAGTTTCATACTTATGCGTTTGTGGTTGGAACTGCACATCACGTGGCTGATCATAAACTTCAGCAAAATGTTTACCAAAGGAATTGGCAACAGCAGCTGGATCACTTAATAGTACGCTATTTTCGATAACTTCAAGAGACTGTTTGTAACCTTCCTTCATAATTTTAACATAGTTCCAGAATTTAGATGGGGATGATTTTATTTTGTTATTTATATTTTCAATCCATTTGTTTTTATCTGATTTAATTTTTATTTTCACTAGTCGTCTTAAGTCTGAAAATTTATGGTACTGAATTTCATTATTTGTTTTTTTGTACTGCCTAAATGAGTGTTCTTTGCGTTTCAAAAGATAAATAAGTTGTTTCGGAAACCAATGTGGGTATTTAGATTGAAATTTTGTTGAGAGAGGAATACAGTGTTCCAATGCATTTACCATACTATTTGTTAAATATTTAACCATATAATTTACATTGTCCATATGATAAATACAATCCCAATTTAATTTTAGTAAAATCTCATAGAGAGAAAGGTAATCACCTTTACTGTAGTTCCTGAAGCTGGATTGATAATTAGGGTTATTAGAATTATCTTTATTGGAATAAGTTTTAATGACAATGTCTAGAGCAGGATGAGAGTTATCTTCATTGAAAAACGGGTCGGGATGTTTATCAATACTAATAACATTCATGTTAGAGAATACAATATCAAGCATACTATAAAATGATAAAGTATTATTATGTTGTTCTAAGCCAAGCGTGTTGATTATTTCAAGTAGAAACTGTCCTTTAATTTTGTTGTAGTAATGACGTACATTTTGTGTATGGCTGTACTTCCAGTCAGTCCCTGGCACGTTAAAGTCACCAGTGAGAATAATAGGGTAAGGATATCTACTAAGATTGGCTTCCAAAAAATAAAAATAATTTTTAAAGTCATTAACAGAGAAATTGGGGGTAATATAAATATTGCCTACTAAAAACTTTGTGTTATGTCCATTATCAATTTCTACCCAAATTGCATCAACTTCAGGTATATTAAACTCCGTTTTATACAAAACATTTGAGAAACTACATTTGTCAACTGCTATTAATGCTCCTCCCCCACGTTTCATTGTAGTTGTATCATAATTACGATCCTTGCGGAAAATTTGAAAGTTATCATTGAAATAATGAGAGTTAATTGAATTTTCATTTAACCAAGTTTCCGTTAAACAGATAATTGAGAAATTGGAAGCTAAGACATTTTCATAAAATTCAGTAGATTTAGTTCTTAACCCTCTAACATTCTGATAGTACAAATGCCAGGTATCACTTTTCAACTTATTTATTACCTAGACTGTTTTTTCTGCGCCTCCGGCCGCCGCACTAATTAATCCAGTAGAAGATTCTTCAGGAGTATTTTGTCTTCCAGATGGCTCAGGGTTGTCACTTTGAGAAGAGCTGAAGGGAGTCACATTATCACTTTGCTTGTCAGGGTTATTACATGACGTGAAGAGTTGTTCATTTTTTAGATGTCCATAGAAAGGGGCTATTAAACATTCAGAAGGCCAAAAAACTGTATTGAAAATACGATCATATTCTGTTTCAGCAACTGCAATATAAAATGAAGAGTAACTATCATAACGGGTTTTTAGTTTAACTACCTTTAAACTCGTCCCTTTAAGTTTTGTGTTGATATATGAAACAATGTCATTCTCTTGGACATCTGGCGCAAAACGTGAAACAAAAATTGATTTAGTGCGGGGCCTGACAGGTTTGGATACTGTTTTAAGGTGCACGTTGTTTCTGACGCCGAGTTGTACTTGTTTCTTGGCGACACCATGCTTGGAAGTTGCTGACCCAGATTCTCCAGGTGGCTTCCTCGCGCGGCCGCGCACTTCAACGAAGCCATCAGCGTCAGCAGCTGACTGTGGCGCTATGTGCTGAACTTGTGCTATGTCTGCAGAGGAAGGCTGCTTCGTAGCGCTACCACGAGGCGCTGTACTGACGGCATTTGCCACTTGCTGGTTACTGGTATTTTTACTAGCTATATATCTATTTTTGTTATTGCCGGGTGGCTCCTCGTTTCGTGCAATCTGACTGTATGTTTTTTTCTTGACCGTATTAATGGACCCGTTTAAAGAACGATGGTCACAGATGTGTGCCTCATGCCCTGCAGATAACACACTTTCAAACATTGCCCGCAAAACAGTATTTTCCTCTTTTAGGTCTTTGACTGGGTTAGTTAGGAAATCAATTTTTTCACACAGTACATTAAGCAGGGACTCAATGCTGTTATCTAACCTGTTTGATGACTGATGTGTTGTTTTATCCTTTGGAGATAACGCGGTGTCAGTTGACGGCTCCATGAAGGAAAATTGCCACGTTGGAATCTCTTGAGATGTCTTCGAGTTGGACTTTTCGGAAGATTTTTTATCACGTTTTGGAGAAGCGAAGTTGAACATATTCGTTTCTTGATTACAAGATTCTTGATTACAAGTTTCACACGTATAAGACTCTCCTTTTTTTACACCGAGTCGGGTCGCACACTTCATATGAAGACGAGTTCCACAAACCGCGCATTTTATAACTTCTTGTCTGCCATAAAAATATTTCTCACATACCAAGCAAATTTCACCACTAGAGGGCATGAATTACTCCACGAAAAAGCTGAAAAATTTACACAATAAGAAAACAACAAATTATGACCGATTTGATAGAGTGGCAGCCGGGAGCGGGTGCATACACATCATTCTCCTACGAGCGCCACACTGCAACTGATATGATAATAATCCAACACATTTTTTGATTAATATAATATGTATAGAGAATTAAAAATGATTAAAGTATTTACAAAAACCTATATTTTTACATTATTAAATTAGAATATCCATCTTAATTTTATATTTACTTATATATACAAAATCTAAATTTAAAAATCCATAAGGTTTTGTTGTTTTAGCCCAGGTTTGTTAATGTATATATTCATCACTTCGAACAATAGACATTAGACCACCTAGTAGGTACTAGGCTCTGATTCACGTACATGTGTCACACGGAAAAGGTCGGGACTCCAGTTCGCAGTGAAACCTTTCTCGAAGATACCTTTCTAATTGGAGAGTCGCACAATGTCACCGACGTTAGCTTTAAGCTTTCGTGGATCTTTTTTCTTCATGTTGGAAAACACTGATCGAAGAAGACAATTGTTCTTTACGTCCTTTGGCATCATTTTCGTGGTAGAATGCACTGTGGAATTATACTCGCTTATTAGTTTCGGCAAGATGTCAAGCCACATGTAATTTCCGTTTGAGGTGAACTGTCGCCACATCTTGGATCGCAAAGTTCTGTTAAACCTTTCGACAACGCATGCTGTGACATTACTAAATGTAGAATAGTGTTTGATGCCATACTTCTTCATCAAAGCCTTGAAGGTTGCATTGAAGAATTCTTTCCTGAGGTCCGTTTGCAGGTGCGACGGTACACGACCTTCCTGCAAAACATTGTCCATGGCCTTGGCTACTTCAGTTGCAGTCTTTGATTTTACAGGTCTATCCCAAGCGAACTTGCTATAAACATCGATGACTGTCTAAATGTACTTAAAACCGTTATTCAATCGGGAATATGGTATCATCTCAACAAGGTACACTTGAAATAAATCATCAATTCCACGAAATATATCCTTGCGACGAAGGTATTTTCGTCTAGCAGGAGTATGAAGTTCGCGAGCGATTCTGGTTCGACTCATTGTATGTAGCCGGCTTCCCTCATTTGTTCAAGTATTAAGTCTATTTCGTTGATGTGCGGATAGTTTCCTACACTAAGTGAAGCATGTAGAATTCTAAGGCGATAAACTAATTCATTGGGGTCGCCCCAATATACATAGTCAAATATTTGACCATTTTCTAGCTTTTTTAAACCTTCACCATGTATTGTTAGTTCACTGAAGAGATTAGCGAGAATGGCGCTTTTTTCATGATCTTCGTCTTTATATACACCACTATGTGGATCGTTATCGCGAAAATGTGCATTGGTTAGCTCTAGCAGTTTTTTGTACCATTATACGTATTTGTGAGAATATCCTTTAGGCTCCCTGCGAAACAGCAATTCGTACAGACCCGGAATCCCACTCGTTTTGAACTCTTCTACGCGCAAGATATTTCCTAGTAGCACCGAGGAACCACTTATTATGTTTTCTGTACACTCCATAGGTCGTGTCATTATTCCGACTCGTAAACAATATCAGGTATGGTCGGACCATTGCATTAACTTGGTGTCCCTTTTTCGGTATTTTTTTCTTGTGTATGGACTCTGTACTCGTTAAGTCCTCTTCTTCACGATCTGCTTCATACTTTATTTTCTTTACAGTTGGCATTTCAGTAGTATAGTAATGGGGCTCCGGGGTCAGGTTTCATGTTGAGGTGCGAGGTGCCGAGCCACCATCTTGGATTGTGATGTCACGGCGGCCATTTTTTATGAGTGTGGCCTTGACCTTTGAACTTGATCTTAAATTTGACCTCCAAAATTTGTCAAAATTTGACTAAATTTGACAAAAATCCTCCAAAATCACCAAAATTTCCATTTTTTTGGGAAAAAATCTCAAAAATTTTGATAAATTAAAAAATTTTCTTTTTGAGGGAAAAATTCCCGTTAAGAGGGAAAATTTCCCGTTTTTAGTCCATAAAATTCCCAGCAGCTATAAAAATACATATAGAAGCTTAAGCATCCATGTCTACAGCCTCCGATAAGCCTCTGACGTCATCTAGGATTATGACCGCCATCTTGGATTATGATGTCACCTTTGCAATTTCCATTATGGCCGCCATCATTAAAATCTTTTTTTATTATCAGATTTTAATGAAAAAGGTGAAAATTAAAAAAAATCCAATTAATAAAATTTTAATAAAAAATTGAAATAATCAAACATTTACAGCACGAAGCTCGGAATCCTCGGTTCGCACCCGGTGAGGGCAAAAAAAAAATGAAGACCGATCCTTACCTCACAGTGGCTGCTGACCGACTGACCCCCACCACTTTTTTCAAAGCATATATATCTCAAGTTAGAAAGACGTCATGTCACCCAACTTGAAAATCCGTAATTTTAATGCTAGAGATTCGGGAAAAATTTCAAAATTCATTAAATAATTTGGCAATACATATACTGATTGATTCGATCTATTCCCGTCCTTGGTTAGATCCCTAGATGATGCAAGACATTGAAATTTTATGTAAAAAATAATAATTTTAATAAATTACTATCTTAGTGGTAAAATAAGCATAGTTTCCAAATCAAGCAACATCCTTTAAGCAATTACGACCACCATCTTGAAATCGTTTAATTATTTAGCTAGAAATTCGGGAAAAATTCCAAAATGCACTGAAAAAAATCACACATTACTTTACATATTGAATAGATACTTGATTCGATCATTCAACGAAGCTAAAAATAAATTTAATTTAAATATCAGAAAAGTGTCAGGTTTGAGGAATTAAAAACCAAAAGTTCTTTTACAAGCATAATTTTTATTACATAATATATATTTTACTACACGTACACTTGCAAAAACCAGCAATCTTATAATCATTTAGTTCCGCATCGGTGTAAATTGACAAATTCTTAGCCCCAATCGGTTTATACTAGACAGAGACCAAACAGAACATTTACTGACATAATCCTCCTCTTCTTGACAGAGTTTTTGGATACTGTGTTTAAAAGTTTGCTTCACATCGTCAGAATTGTAAATTCCTGCAGCCGATGTCTTGAATGCACACTTCTTCACTTTTTCATCAAACGGATATGGCTTTCCATACATACAGTACAACCACAAGTTTTATATTTCAAATGTCCTTTTGTGGCTACATCATCAGGAAGCTGATTGATTATGTTCTGCCTGATATTATCAAGAAAATTATAAATGTCTTTCGACTCACCTAACATATTTAGATAATAGTAGTCTTTCAATGTTCCACGAAATGCAGACTGCGCCAAGTAGAAGCCATTATCATTCACCTGTAGAGCACCGATCACAGTCTTAGGTTTAGTTCCATGTCCAGATGCCATACTAATCGGTTGCTGCGCATCTGTTTTCTTGCTTGTACGCTTACGAGTCTCCAATATAAAGCGAGGAGTCGAAATTTATGCAGGTAGTTCAGCAGTAGGCGCACGGACGTCACATTTACAGTTATTCGCATGTCTACGCAAATTATCAAGTCGAGTAAACAATTCATAACACTCATCACAGCGAAACTTCATGCGAGAAGGATTCTTTGTACATTTACTCCTCTCATGTCTCCGTACATCATGAGCAATTGAAAAAGTCATATCACAGTAGATGCAAGGATACGGCGGTGATGAAGACGAGCCTTTCAGACTCGATCCAGATACTGACGTTGCCGCTGCTGTACCATTTCCAGGAATACGCTTATGCACATCGATCATTCGCTGTTGTATAGACAACTTTACTTTCTGCAGCGCAACAGGTCCTTTGCATGTCTCTTAGTGTTGGTGGAAATTAGAATTTATTGTAAATTGCTTACGAGATTTCTCACACCCAAACATTTTTCTATAAAAAGGTTCTTAGCACATTCTCTCTTCTAGTGTCGTGGTGCATTGCTGTTGTTTAAGAAAATCTTGTCGCAGTAGCGTCACCGATGTTCTTGGTTTGTTGTCGAATCACCATCCATTAAAGTCACCATCGATGGCGAAACAGCATTCGTCGAGGTATCCTGTACAGCCAGCACTACCGGCATTAAAGTCTCTTCTGCTGGTGGTATCACGTCTGTTCAAATCTCCTCTAATGTTGACGTCGTTGTTGCCAACGGGATCTGCTCCTTCCCCGTCGTAGCTGTCGTCAAGGTTCCCGTATACGATGGTAAAACCTCCATCGAGTTCGTCTTTAAAGTCAGTAAAGATACCATCGAGTTCGCAAGAACAGGTAATTACACGACTTTTGTACCTGAAGTAACAAACTAGGTGATCCGTACACCGTCGAAGACCGTAACAAACTGAGCGACCTGCTGTCTAGGACTCGCTTATATACATGCACCGGATGGAATAATATACTAGTCAAATCAAGAACAATTTACCATAATTCTAGAGCCAAAACAAAGTTAAAAATTGAAGCACCATCAACAAAAAGAAAGTATATTTTGGAAGCACCAGAAACAAAAGGCTCCACATTTGGAAGCACCATAAAAAAAGAAAGCACATTTGGAAGCATTTTCAACAAAAAGGAAGCACGTTTTGGAAACACATAAAAAAGGCAGCACATTTGGAAGCACCATCAACAAAAAGGCAGCACATATTGGAAGCACCATCAACAAAAAGGAACCGCATTTTGGAAGCACAATCAAATAGGGAGCACATTTGGAAGCACTATCAAAATGTCAGCATATTTGGAAGCACAAGTTACGAGAACTAAGTCTTAGTTAGAAATCAGAAAAAAAGAAATATAAACATTAAATTTTTATTTTCAATATGTAATTTATTTTTCAACATTATACAAATACATGTAAAATAAACCATTATTGTATGTAGCCAGCTTTCCTCAGTTCTTCGAGTATGAAGGATATTAACTTTGATGCACGAATAGTTTCCTGCACAAAGCGAGCCATGTAGAAGTCTTAGCTGGTCAACCAATATGTTTGGATCTTTCCATGATGTGTAATCAATCTCTTCTACCACTTTCTTACTTTCTTGTTTATTATAAATACTTTTAATAACACAATCGTCCCAGTGATCATAATAAGCACTATCTCATTTATTTATTATAACACGTCGTTTCAATCGTTATGGTCTCAGGACACCACCACAGTCTTCGATTTTGTCAGCTTTAGGTGCTTCATCACAGTTTATGCCTTTGTCAACAGCCTCAGAGTCACTGTAACAATTACTGTAGAAGACATCCTCTTCACCCAGATTACCGTATGAATTCGATATCGATGATGTCGAAGTGTCATTATCGTCTTAATGCTTCCTTTTGAGGAGTCCATCATTTTTACAAATAAGGAAAGATCTACTTGAATTCGGCTGGAATGTATTCTCACTTTTTACGTTAAGTATTCTTCCATTGTCTTCAATCTTCCATAAATAATAACCGTCCTTCAATTTAAGTTCTTCATCGAGATCGGAAGAGCCACGAACATAATCTCACCCAAGACAAGGAAAATTATTGTCGTAATTCAGATTACTTTTTCTTGTTCTAGTAGATCCATCGTTGTCCTCTTACTTTTATGCAGGCTTAACGTTACAAGTTCTGTCATGTCTTTTTAAGCTCTCTCTCCGCGTGAACGACTTGCTACATCGAACACAATTTATCATATTGCGTAGTGGAATTTTAACACAGTCATTCTTCTCGTGTTGTCTTCCATTCTTTCTCAAGATAAATTCTTTGCTGAAAAACTTACACCTGTGTCCTTTCGATACAGCGACAGACACCGACTCGGAATTTATATTAGTTACTGTGACTAATGTTAGATACAAACTGACATTTTTCCAATTGGAACCATTACTTAAATATATATTTTTTTAATATTTCGTCAGCGAGAGTTACGTTATCTCATGCAAAGGTACTTGTTGTAAGTAGTTCTGCTTTTCAACAACAGATGACACCACGTGTTGCTTGCAGGTAAATATTATTTCTTTTTTTCATGCGGGATGCAGGATGCTCACTAACGATCGCAATAGAGGGATAGCTTCGCTAGACTCCAAGGAGAAGGAAGTTTGTTCTTCCAGTTAGTGTTTCCCAGATTTTTCAGGGGATATTATTATCTGACTGAATAATGTTTTATTTTAAATTACACCTGATAATAATATTGCAAGTGTTGATTTAGTAGCATAAATTCACTATTTAAATGTAACCTAAAATAAAATAAAATGTCACATTAAGTGTGAAACACCTTCATGGAGAGATCGGTTCTCAGAAATAACCAGTAGCACTTGGAGAAACTACAGGATTGATCGCAAGCACACGGAGAAAACCATCATAATATTGATAAGAATAATTAGGAGCACATGGAGGAAACCATCATAATATTGACAAGAATAATCAGGAACACACGGAGAAAACCATCATAATATTGACAAGAATATTTAGAGCACACGGAGTAAACCATCATAATATTGACATGGATAATCGGGATTACACGGAGAAAACCGTCACACAATTTCTTTGATAACATAAAATTATACAAAAAAAATTAAAATAAAAAAATACCAAAAAAATACAAAACATTCTGCTAGCTTGTTAACATCTCATTGTAGAGCAAAGATAGAATTCTAGTCCAATCCAGAACTATTTGTATTTTTTTTTGTAATTTTTTAATTTAAATTTTTTTTGTGTAATTTTATGTTTTTAAAAAAATGTGTCGGTTTCCTCAGTGTGCTCCCGATTATCCATGTAAATATTATGATAGTTTTTTCTCCTTGTGCTCTAATTATTCTTGTCAATATTATGATGGTTTTTTCCGTGTGTTACTGATTATTCTTGTCAATATTATAATGGTGTCCTCCGTGTCCTCCTAATTATTCTTATCAATATTATGATGGTTTTCTCCGTGTGCTTGCGATAAATCCTGTGGTTTCTCCAAGTGCTTCTGGATATTTCTGAGAAACCGATCTCTCCATGAAGGTGTTTCACTCTTAATGTGACCTTTTATTTAATTTAAGGTTACATTTAAATAGTGAATTTATGCTACTAAATCAACACTTGCAATATTATTATCAGGTGGAATTAAAAAAAATTATTATTCAGTCAAATAATAATATGCCCTGAAAAATCTGAGAAACACTAATTGGAAGAACAAACTTCCTTCTCCTTGGAGTCTAGCGAAGCCATCCCTCTATTGAGATCGTTATTGAGCATCCTGCATCCCGCATGAAAGAAATAAATAATATTTACCTGCAAGCAACACGTGGTGTCATCTGTTGTTGAAAAGCAGAACTACTTACAACAAGTACCTTTGGATGAGATAACTTAACTCTCGCTGACGAAATATTAGAAAAAAATTATATTTAAATAATGGTTCCAATTGGAAAAATGTCAGTTTGTATCTAACATTAGTCACAATAACTAATATGAATTCCGAGTCGGTGTCTGTCGCTGTATCGAAAGGACACAGGTGTAAGTTTTTCAGCAAAGAATTTATCTTGAAAAAGAATGGAAGACAACACGAGAAGAATGACTGTGTTAAAATTCCACTATGCAATATGATAAATTGTGTTCGATGTAGCAAGTCGTTTACATGGAGAGAGAGCTTAAAAAGACATGACAGAATTTGTAACGTCAAGCCTGCATAAAAGTAAGAGGACAACGATGGATCTACTAGACCAAGGAAGAGTAATCTCAATTACGACAATAATTTTCCTTGTCTTGGGAGAAATTATGTTCGTGGCTCTTCCGATCTCGATGAAGAACTTAAATTGTAGGACGGTTATGATTTATGGAAGATTGAAGACAATGGAAGAATCCTTAACGTAAAAAGTGAGAATACAATCCAGCCGAATTCAAGTAGATCTTTCCTTATTTGTTAAAATGATGGACTCCTAAAAAGGAAGCATGAAGACGATAATGACACTTCGACATCATCGATATCGAATTCATACGGTAATCTGGGTGAAGAGGATGTCTTTTACAGTGATTGTTACAGTGACTCTGAGGCTGTTGACAAAGGCATAGACTGTGATGAAGCACCTAAAGCTGACAAAATCAAAGACTGTGGTGGTCTCCTGAGAACATAACGATGGAAACGACGTGTTATAATAAATAAATGAGATAATGCTTATTATGATCACTGGGACGATTGTGTTATTAAAAGTATTTATAATAAACAAGAAAGTAAGAAGGTGGTAGAAGAAATTGATTACACATCATGGAAAGATCCAAACATATTGGTTGACCAGCTAAGACTTCTACATGGCTCGCTTTGTGCAGGAAACTATTCGTGCATCAAAGTTAATATCCTTCATACTCGAAGAACTGAGGAAAGCTGGCTACATACAATAATGGTTTATTTTACATGTATTTGTATAATGTTGAAAAATAAATTAAATATTGAAAATAAAAATTTAATGTTTATATTTCTTTTTTTCTAATTTCTAACTAAGACTTAGTTCTCGTAACTTGTGCTTCCAAATATGCTGACTTTTTGATAGTGCTTCCAAATGTGCTGCCTATTTGATTGTGCTTCCAAAATGCGGTTCCTTTTTGTTGATGGTGCTTCCAATATGTGCTGCCTTTTTGTTGATGGTGCTTCCAAATGTGCTGCCTTTTTGTTGATGGTAATTCCAAATGTGCTGCCTTTTTTATGTGTTTGCAAAATGTGCTTCGTTTTTGTTGATGGTGCTTCCAAATGTGCTGCCTTTTTATTGTGCCTCCCAAAATGTGCTTCCTTTTTGTTGATGGTGCTTCCGAATGTTCTTCCATTATTGATGGTTCTTCCAAATATGTTGCTTTTTGTTGATGGTGCTTCCAAAATGTGCTTCATTTTTGTTGTTGGTGCTTCTATTTTTAATTTTGTTTGGACTCTAGGATTATGGTAAATTGTTCTTGATTTGACTAGCGTATTATTCCATCCGGTGCATGTATATAAGCAAGTCCTAAACAGCAGGTCGTTCAGTGTGTAACTGTCGTTTATGGTGTATGGATCACCTTGTTAGTTTCTTCTGGTGCATCAGTCGTGTAATTACCTGTTCTTGCGAACTCGATGGCATCTTTACCGACTTTACCGACGAACTCGATGGAGGTTATACCATTGTCTATGGGAAACTTGACGACAGCTACGACGGAGAAGGATCTTATCCCGTTGTAAACGACGAAGTCAACATTGGAGGAGATTTTAACAGACGTGATATTACCAGCAGAAGAGACTTTAATGCCGGTAGTGCTGGCTGTACAGGAAACCTCGACGAACGCGGTTTTGCCCTCGATGGTGACTTCAATGTATGGTGATTCGACAACAAACCACGAACATCGGTAACACTTCTGCGACAAGATTTTCTTAAACAACAGCAATGCACTACGACACTAGAAGAGAGTATGTGCTAAGAACCTTTATCGAAAAATGTTTGGGGTTTTAGAAATGTCGTAAGCAATTTACAAGAAATGATAATTTGAAGCAACACTTGGAGACATGCAAAGGACCTGTTGCGCAGCAGAAAGTAAAGGTGTCTATACAACAGCGAATGATTGATGTGCATAAGCGTATACCTGAAAATGGTACAGCAGCGGCAATTTCAGTATCTGGATCGAGTCTGAAAGCCTCGTCTTCATCACCGCTGTATCCTTGCAACTACTGCGATATGACGTTTTCATTTGCTTATGATGTACGGAGACATGAGAGGAGTAAATGTACAAAGAATCCTTCTCGCATGAAGTTTCGCAGGGATGAGTGTTATGAATTGTTTACTCGACTTGATAATTTGCGTAGACATGCGAATAACTGTAAATGTGACGTCCGTGCGCCTACAGCTGAACTACCTGCAGAAATTTCGACTCCTCGCTTTATATTGGAGACTCGTAAGCGTACAAGCAAGAAAACAGATGCGCAGCAACCGATTAGTATGGCATCTGGACATTGAACTAAACCTAAGACTGTGATCGGTGCTCTACAGGTGAATGATAATGGCTTCTACTTGGCGCAGTCTGCATTTCGTGGAACATTGAAAGACTACTATTATCTAAATATGTTAGGTGAGTCGAAAGACATTTATAATTTTCTTGATAATATCAGGCAGAACATAATCAATCAGCTTCCTGATGATGTAGCCACAAACGGACCTTTGAAATATAAAACTTGTGGTTGTACTGTATGTATGGAAAGCCATATCCGTATGATGAAAAAGTGAAGAAGTGTGCATTCAAGACATCGGCTGCAGGTATTTACAATTCTGACGATGTGAAGCAAACTTTTAAACACAGTATCCAAAAACTCTGTCAAGAAGAGGAGGATTATGTCAGTAAATGTTCTGGTTGGTCTCTGTCTAGTATAAACCGATTGGGGCTAAGAATTTGTCATTTTACACCGATGCGGAACTAAATGATTATAAGATTGCTGGTTTTTGCAAGTGTACGTGTAGTAAAATATATATTATGTAATAAAAATTATGCTTGTAAAAGAACTTTTGGTTTTTAATTCCTCAAACCTGACACTTTTCTGATATTTAAATTAAATTTATTTTTAACTTCGTTGAATGATCGAATCAAGTATCTATTCAATATGTAAAGTATGTGTGATTTTTTCAGTGCATTTTCGAATTTCTAGCTAAATAATTAAACGATTTCAAGATGGCGGTCGTAGTTAGTAGGATGTTAGTTGATTTGTAAACTATGCTTCTTTTACCACTATGATCATTATTTATTAATTTTTTTTTTACATAAAAATTCAATGTTTTGCATCATCTAGGGATCGAACCAAGGACGGGAATAGATCGAATCAATCAGTATATTTATTGCCAAATTATTTAATGAATTTTGGAATTTTCCCGAATCTCTAGCATTAAAATTACGGATTTTCAAAATGGCGGACATGACGTCTTGCTAACTTGAGATATATCTATATATATTGAAAAAAGTGGTGGGGGTCAGTCTGCCAGCAGCTACCATGAGGGAAGGATCGGTCCTAATTTTTTTTGCCCTCACCTGGTTCGAACCGAGGACTTCGAGCTCAGTGTCGTAAATGTTATTTTAATTCAATTTTTTATTAAAATTTTATTAATTGGATTTTTTTAAATTTTAACATTTTTTTTCATTAAAATCTGATAATAAATAAAGAATTTAATGATGGCGGCCGTAACAGAAATTGCAAAAGTTACGTCATAATCCAAGATGGCGGTCATAATCCTAGGTGATGTCAGAGGCTTATCGGAGGTTGTAGACATGGATGCTTAAGCCTCTATATGAACTTTTCTAGCCGCTGGGCTTTTAAGGCTAAAAACGGTAAATTTTTTCTCGAAACGGTTATTTTTCCCTCGAAAAGTGAAATTTTTAATTTATCATAATTTTTGAGATTTTTTGCAGGATTTTTTTCCCAAAAAATTGAAATTTTGTTTTTTTTTGGTATATTTTTGTCAAATTTTGTCCAATCTTGGAGGTCAAATTCAAGATTAAGGTCACACTCATCCATAATGGCCGCCGTGACTTCACAATCCAAGATGGTGGCTCGGCACCTCACACCTCAGCCTGAAGCCTGTCCCCGGAGCCCCATTCCTATACTACTCATTTCATTTTCAACTTCTGTCTTCACATTGATGACTGGTTCTTCCCTATTTTTATTTCGTCGAGGCAACTAGTGATTGGTAGAAATTTCTCTTCATTTTCCATCTCACTTGTAAGTCTGGTTCGTCAAGCAAGTAGATATTTTTCACGAACAGACTGTATAGCTCCTTGAAGGTCAGTAGCCAGGTCCGACATTGTACTGATTAAAAACATATTGCAAGACCTTCTTTTATTCTTTTTTATTCGTTCGTAGTAACTTCTTTTTTGTGTTTGGCTGAATCTGAATTTGTTGACAAGTGAGTTAGTGATGCTTTCAGACTACTTTGAAAAGTCCTAAAATCGTCATGTCTTTTTGCATTCGATACTTCGATCATGTCGCGAATGCGAGAATCCGTGACTTCCACGCGCTGGTCGATGGCAACGAGATACTCTAGTAATTCATTTTTCACACTTACTACTTTTTGAGCCATTAGCGAAATGTATTTGCGGATAACATCGTTATGAGACTTGAGAGCAGTACATAAGTCTGGACTGCTACAATTTTTTTTTGAAATGCTTTGACTCATGTTTGACGATAAACTTATCGAAACCTTGTCTGTACCTACCTTTATATAGAGGCCAGTCTTTGACTATAACTAGGAATCCGTGTTATTTTTTCCAAACCAAGGAGCACACGTCTTTGAATTCCAGGAATGTCATGTCGGTGTTTACGTGATAGCCATAGGCATGACGTGAATTATGTATGTCCATGCGAAAAAGTACTAAGTCATTTGCATTGTCTCGTAGAAGGTGTTTTGGAATGCGACTGTACATCTAACACAGGAAAACACAGTCTACTTTAGCGTGTCTGCCCATGAAAAAGTACTCTTGTATTGTGCCTTGGTTTTCGCACATTACATCGTCGAAAACTAACACGGACTTTTGATTTTTAAAAGTACTTGTGGTGTTTTTATTTTCTTAAACCTGTCACTTTTGTGCCAATTTTTAAATTAAAGTTATTTTGTATCGACCAGGGATCGAAACACGGACATTAATCGATATAATTAAACAGTATATTAATAAGTTATTTTTTAAAATGAATTTTGAACTATTTTTCATTAAAATCGGATTATAAATAAAGATTTTCCAAGTGGCGGCCGTAATGGAAATTGATACAAGTGCTGACATAATTCAGAATGTCGAGTGTGGCGTAAGAAATGTTTATTACTTATTATTGAGAATTTTTTTAATATATTAATAAATTACTGGTTTACTCTCGTCGGATATCAAACCGAGGACCGAAATCGTTTAAATAACTTATTATTTGAAGTAGGCAATTTTCAAAATTATTTTTTTGGAATTTTTTCGGAATTTCTAGCATAAAAATTACAGATTTTTCAAGATGGCGACCGTAACGATAATTGCAACAGTTACGTTTTAATACAAGATGGTGGTTCTGTCTCGAACAGGTGGTGCTTTTATTACTTAAAATTTAAAAAAATTATAAGTCCGAGTATGATGTTATTTTTATATATACCTTATTTAATTCTCATTATGGTAAATGTCGCGATGTCCGTGCGGTTAAAGACGTATACTTTCTAACCTAGAGATCAGAGCTGCGATGGTTCGAATCACATCGCTTCCAATGTATTTTGCATAAAAAATTAAATTTAATATGTCGATAAGGACCATAATAGCTCTGGTAGGTAATGGAACATCGACATTATGTGATGTGATAGAGCGACGCTGGTGCTCTCTAGGAACAAACAGCAGAAACAAAGTCGACGGTATCCAAGATGGCAGCCTCCAGTGGAATAGAAAAAATCAAGAGCGATGCTAGCGCTCTCTAAGAACAAACAACAGAAACAAAGTCGACGGTTTCCAAGATGGCGGCATCCAGCAGAACAGAAATAATCTATATGGCGACTGTGACGAAAATTTCATCATTAGTGAGTGGGGCACTCGATTTAAAGATGGAGGATCCAAAATGACTACCGGGGTCAAGGTCAAGGTCAAAGGTCATGGTCAAAGTCAAAGCTTGAAGTTACGGTCATCCAAGGTGGTCGCAAGGACGTCACAATACAAGATGGTGGTCGGCACCACAGGCACCACAGCCTGAAGCTTGCGCTCGGTACGTCATTCACATACTACTACTATGTAGAAAAAGAAATTGGCAGGTTTCTGTTTTCAGTAAGTCCATTGGAGTTAAGAATTAGTTACTTCAAACCGATGCAGAACTAAATGATTATTAGATTGCTTACTTTCGCAAGACTTCCTGTAGTATAGTAGAAATTATATAATAAAATGTAATTGTGTTTTTTAAACCCGTCACATTTATGTTAGATTGATGTGTTACAAAAATAATTTTTCTACACATTGACCAAAGAAGAATTTCGATCGAATAAGTTAGTTCTATAATGAGTGTTTTTTTAATGATTTTTATGGAAAGTTTTCCGAATTTCTTTGTCAAATATTTAATATTTTCAAGAACGCGTCCAATATTTCCTCATAGACTCACTGGAGGCTATTTGACTATGAACTTAAGATGCTTTTAGATTTCCACAATATTTTATTAGATAAAAGTATTTTAACCTAAAATAAGATTTTTTTTGCATTGATCAAGTATCGAACCTAGGACAAGAATCTATCGAATCGATTGGTATAGTATTTGCAAATATTTAAAAAAAATTGATTTTTGGAATTTTTTCCGAAATTATAGCTAAATAATTACCAATTTCCAAAATAGCACCCACCACGGTAATAAATGCTAATTGAACTCTAACAGGTAAAAATTTAACTAAGATGGCGGCCCTTAGCAGATCAAAATAAGATGGCTGCCTCCAGCAGTCAAAATCATGATAACTGTCTCCAAGAGACGAAAACAAGATGTCACACTCTACCCGATAAAAACAAGATGGCGGTCTTCAGATCACGAAAACAGTGTGACAGTCTCCATCAGACTAAAACAAGATGGCGGACATGATATCATACTAGCTGGCGATATATATATATATATATATATATATATATATATATATACACCTTGTCATTAGTGGTCGGAGTTCAGTCTGCCGGTTGCTTCCGAGGAGGAAGCACCTGTCGCCATATTTTTTTTCGCCCTCACAAGGTTTTGACCAAGGACTCCATGATGTAAGTGAGTTTTTATAAAAAAATTATTAAATAAATAATATTTTAATAATTAAATTATTATAAATTTTTAATATTTTTCCATTAATTTCTAAAATTAATTACAGATTTTCAATATGGTGCCCTTGACTTAAAATTCTAAGACGGCAAGATGTTTATTTATTAAATTTTGTATTTATGGTTGTATAAATTAAAAATATTTTCACAATTTTCTTGATGGCGGCCATAACAATTATTGAAATGATTACATAATTATTTAAGATGGTGGCCTTGACATCCTATTGGTCGAGGTCTTGATCTCCGTAGCATAGTGCGGCTTTTCGCCAGGGAATTCAAGCCACTTTGGAGAATTTCAATCCGTTGACATTTTCGAGGACTAATATGTGAAATTTTCTCTCAAAACGGGAATTTTCCCCTCGAAATAGAGATATTTATTACTTTCAAAATTTTGTGATTTTTTTTGGCAAAATGCTCGGCCATATTTTTTTTCTTCAAAAAACAGAACATTTTTGTCGATTTTGACGACTTTTGGCCAAATTTTGTTAAATTATGAGCGTTTTTGGTAAATTTTGGCCAAATTAAATGTTAAGATCAAAGGTCAAGGTCTTCCAAGATGGTGGCCATGACATTACAATATAAGATGGTGGATATCGTTACCACCCACCACATCCTGACGCCTGTACTTTGACCAGCTATCATATACTACCCATGTTCGATGGTACACAACCATCATGCAAAATGTTTGTCATGACATTGGTTACATTTATCGCATTCTTTGATTTTACAGGTCTGGCCCAAGCGAACATGCTGTAAACATCGATGACCAACGTGAACTTGTAACCTTTATAATTGCGATTATATGTTATAATCTTAACAAGGTCCACCTCAAATAAATGAAATCCACACACTACGACTTTGCATCGAAGGTATTTACGCCTTGCAGGAGCGTGAAGTTTGCAAGGGATCATGGTTCGACTCATTGTATGTAGCCAGCTTTCCATTATTCTTCGAATATGGAGACTATTTGTTTGATATGCGAATAGTTTTTTTGTATTAAGAGGAATCCAGCAGCAGTCTCAGATGATCGACCAATTCGTTTTGGTTGAACCAAACACATAGTAAACTATCTGACCACTTTATAGTTTTTTTATACCTTCACCACCATGATAGTCATCTTTATATATACCATTTTCCAGATCGCTATTGTGAAAATGAGCATTAGTTAGTTGTAGCAGTTGTTTGTATTTTTTCAAATCTTCGTGGGAATAGCGATTTGGTTTCTTGCGAAACGGATTCTTACAGACCTGGAGTTCAGTGTTTTTGTACTGTTTTACACATATTATTTTCTCTGGTAAAAAGTATATTAGATTAGCACGGATGAACCACTTAATTTTTCTGTACACTCTGATGGTCGTATCATTATTCCGACTCGTGAAAGAACTTAGGTATGGATTAACTTGGTGTCCACATTTCCATAATATTTTCTTGTGCATAGTCTCTATATTTGTAAATTCATTATTTTCGGGAAATTGTTCACATTTTCTCTTCTTTGAAGTAGGCAATTAATCATCAACTTTTGTCTTCATGTTGTTTTTGGGTGGAGGGGGGTAAAAATTCCTTATTTTTTAATTCGTCAAAACGACTAGTGATTGGTATAAATATTTCTTTATTTTACATTTAAAGTGCAAGTCTGGCCTTTCTAGCAAGTTGATATTCTTCACAGTCTGTCTATATAGCACAATGAAGGTCATTTGTCAAGTTTTTACTGGCTAAAACATATTTCATACTTTCATTTATACTTTTTATTCGTCTGCAGAAACCTCTACCATGTGGTTAGCAAGATCTGATTTTGTTGACAAGCGAGTAAAAAATGCATTCAGGCTACTTTGAAAAGCCCTCAATCATGTGTTTGTGACTTATAATGTGGCGAATTCGAGTATCCAAAACCTCACCATGTTAAACTATGGCTAGCAGAATCTATAGTTATTCGTGTTTACTTTTAACTTTTTGAGCTAGGACCGAAATTTATTTCTGTATATCGATGTTGTGAGACTCGAGAACCGAATTCAGTTTTCTAGTCCGAGTCCTATACCCGAATTTCAAAGTGCTATGACTCATTTTTGATAATAAATCATATAGAAAATATATCTGTAGTAGTATGTTTTGGGGGCTCCGGGCACAGGGTCCAGGGTGTGAAGCCTGTGGAGCCGACCGCCATCTTGGATTGTGACGTCACGGCGGCCATTTTTGACCCAAAATTCCTAAAAATTCCTCCAAAATGACTCAAAATGATTAAAAATTTCCCGTTTTCGAGGGAATAATTCCCGTTTCGAGGGAAAATTTCCTGTTTTATTTCGTAAAAATCCCAGTAGCTAGAAATGTCCACATAGCGGCTTAAGCATCCATGTCTACAGCCGCAGATAAGCCATTGACGTCATCATGGATGATGACGTCACCGTTGCAATTTCCGTTATGCCAGCCATCTTTATCCGGGCCCAGGGTCCAGGGTGTGGAGCCGGGAGCCGGTCCGCCATCTTAGATTGTGTCTTCACGGCGGCCATCTTAGATGAGAGTAACGGGACACAGCGTACCGGGACAAATAGATCACGGCGGCCATTTTGGATCCGCCATTTTGGATGACGTCATTGTGTTCTAGAAAATTCCGGCGATGTGTTTTCCGCCATTTTTAATGATGACATCACCATCGCAATTTTCGTTACGGCCGCCATCTTTAATTTTTTTAATATCAGATTTTAATGAATTTTTTTTTAAATTTATAAAAAAAATTAAATAATAAAATTTTACTAAATTATTAATAAAAAATTATTAATAAAAAATATACTTTTACGACACGGAGTTCGGAGTCCTCGGTTCGAACCCGACGAGTGCAAAAAAAAAATGGCGATCGATCCTTCCCTCACAGTAGACGTAGGCAGACTGACCCCCACCACTTTTACCAATGCACATATACCATCAGCTAGTATGACGTCATGTCCGCCATCTTGAAAATCTGTAATTTTAATGGTAGGGATGCGGGAAAAAGTTCAAATTCATTAAAAATTTTAACTAATCGTATTAAATAATAGAAATTAAAATAGTACCTATAAATCACTGTTGCACGTATCGTTATTGTCGCCATCTTGGATTATATAATTGTAGCATGTCTTGTTACGCCCGCCATCTTGTCTTCGTCTGCTGGAGACCACCATCTTGTTATCGTTGGCTAGAGTGCGCTGACGCCATGTTAGTTTAATTGTTACCCGCTAGAGTGCAGTAATCATTTATTATTACTGTGACACCCACCATCTTCAAATCCGTAATTATTTAGATACAGATGCGGGAAAAAGTTCAAAATTCATTAAATATCACCCATTAATTTACATATTGAATCGCTGGATTCCCGTCCTTGGTCGATACTCGATCGATTCAAAATATATTTTTATTCATGTAAAATAATAATAATTTCAATGAACCATGTTCAACATTCTTAAAGAGACTTTAAATCCTCTACTACCATCATTTTATAAGCCATCATGACCGTCATCTTGGAAAATTCGCAATAATTAACCTAGAGATTCGGGAAAAAGTTACAAATTCATTAAATAAATTTGCAAACAATAAACTGATTAATTAGGTCAACTGAGGTCCTTGGCACGATCCTGGACGAAGCTAAAATAAATTTAATTTAAATACCAGAAAAGTGTTAGGTTCGAGAAATAAAACACCACAAAGTCTTTTACAAACATAATATTTATTACACAATTTCTATCCTACTACACGAACACTTGCGAAAGCCAGCAATCTTATAATCATTTAGGAACGCATAGGCGTGAAATGACTAATTCTTAGCTCCAATCGGCGTATACTAGAAAGAGTCCAACCAGAAACTTTATAGACATAGTCCTCCTCTTCTTGACAGAGTTTCTGGATACCATTTTTAACAGTTTGCTTCACGTCGTCAGAACTGTAAATTACTGCAGCAGATGTCTTGAATGCACACTTCTTCACTTTGTCTTCGAATGGATACGGCTTTCCATATATACAGTCCAACCACAAGTTGTATTTTAATGGACCGTTTGTTGCAACGTCATCAGTAAGTTGATTGATTATGTTCTCTCTGATATCATCAAGAAAATTACAAATGTCTTTCGACTTACCTAACGTATTTAAATAATAGTAGTCTTTCAATGTCCCACGAAATGCAGACTGCGCCAAGTAGAACCCATTAACATTCACTTGTAATGCGCCGAACACAGTCTTAGGTTTATTTTCTTGTCCAGACGTTATAGCAACCGGTTGCTGCACATCGGTTTTCTTGCTTGTTCTCTTACGAGTCTCCAATCTAAAGCGAGGAGTCGAAATTTCTACAGGTAATTCTTCTGCAGACACATGGACGTTACCGTTACAATTTTTTACATGTCGTCGCAAACTATCAATACGTGTAAACCATTCATGACGCCCATCACAGCGAAACTTTATACGAGATGGATTCTTCTTGCATTTACTCCGTTCATGTCTTCGTGCATCATGAGAAAATGCGAACGACATATCACAGTAGCTGAAAGGATACCGGGGTGATGAAGACGAGCCTTTCAGTCCCGATCCAGATACTAACGTTGCCGCAGTTGCGTCATCTCTAGGCATGCTCTTATGCACATCGATGCATCGTTGTTGCACCGATACCTTTACTTTATGCCGCTCTGCAGGACCTTTACATGTCTCCAAGTGATGCTTCAAATTAGCATTTCTTGTAAATTGCTTGCGACATTTGTTACAGCTAAACATTTTACAATAAGGGTTCTTAGCGCATTCTCTCCTCTCGTGTCGTCGAGCATTGCCGTTGTTTGAGAAAATCTTGTCACAGTAACAGCACTGATGTTCGTTAGTTGTTGTTGAATCACCATCCATTGAAGTTTCCATCGAGGGCGAAACGAAGCTCGACGAGTTTTCCTGCGTAGTCAGCACCACCGGCATTAAAGTCTCTCCTGCTGACGTATACCGACTGTTGAAATCTCCTCTTTTGATGACGTCGTCTTTGCCGACGGGGTCTGCACCTTCTCCGCCGTAGCACACGTCAGGGTTCCCGCAGTCGATGGTACAACCTCCATCGAGTTCGTCGTTAAAGTCGGTAAATATGCCATCGAGTTCGCAAGAACTGGTAATTGACACGACTTATGCACCATATTTTACAAACTAGGTGATCCTTACACCGTCGACGTCAGTAACAAACTGAGCGTCCTGTTGTCTAGGACTCGCTTATATACATGTACCGGATGGAATAATAATACGGTAGTCAAATCAAGAACAATTTACTAAAATACTAGAGTCAAAACAACACTAAAAATAGAAGCACCATCAACAAAAAGGAAGCACATTTGGAAGCACCGACAACGAAAAGGCAGCGCATTTGGAAGCACCGACAACGAAAAAGCAGCACATTTGGAAGCACCATCAACAAAAAGGAAGCACATTTGGAAGCACCGACAACGAAAAGGCAGCACATTTGGAAACACCGACAACGAAAAGGCAGCTCATTTGGAAGCACCGACAACAAAAATGCAGCACATTTGGAAGCACCGACAACGAAAAGGCAGCACATTTGGAAGCACCGACAACGAAAAGGCAGCACATTTGGAAGCACCGACAACGAAAAGGCAGCACATTTGGAAGCACCGACAACGAAAAGGCAGCACATTTGGAAGCACCGACAACGAAAAAGCAGCTCATTTGGAAGCACCGACAACGATAAGGCAGCACTTTTGGAAGCACTGACAACGAAAAGGCAGCACATTTGGAAGCACCGACAACGAAAAGGCAGCACATTTGGAAGCACCGACAACGAAAAGGCAGCACATTTGGAAGCACCGACAACGAAAAGGCAGCACAATTGGAAGCACCGACAACGAAAAGGCAGCACATTTGTAAGCACCGACAACGAAAAGGCAGCACATTTCGAAGCACCGACAACGAAAAGGCAGCACATTTGGAAGCACCGACAACAAAAATGCAGCACTTTTGGAAGCACCGCCAACGAAAAAGGCAGCACATTTTATGCACCATCATAAAGGCAGCACATTTTGGAAGCACCATCGAATAATGAAGCACTATTGGAAGCACCATCGAATAAGGAAGCACATTTGAAAGCTCAATAAACAAAAAAGGTAAAAAGGAAGCACAAGTTGCGAGATCTAATTCGTAATTAGAAATCAGAATACAAGAAATAAAAACATTAAATTTTTATAATTTAAATTATTTATTTTATTTCTTTACATTATACAAAAGCAAGTAAAACAAGCCATTATTTTATGTAGCCAGCTTTCCTCAGTTCCTTGAGTATAAAGGATATTTCTTTGATGCACGAATAGTTTCCTGCACAAAGCGAACCATGTAGAAGTCTTAGCCGGTCAACCAATATGTTTGGATCTTTCCATGATGTGTAATCATTCTCTTCTACCACCATCTTCCTTGCATGTTTATATTAAATATTATGATCTCTGGTGTCTTCCGTTTTACCACCAACCTCAGGGTAACTTTCATTTTTGAGACGGTGATCATCACAAGCTTGATCAGATTTATTTAATATATCACGTCGTTTCCACCTTTTCGGTCTCAGGACACCACCACATTCTTCGATCTTGTCAGCTTTAGGTGCTTCATCATAGTCTATGTCTTTGTCAACAGCCTCAGAGTCACTGTAACAATCACCGTAGAAGGAATCGTCTTCACCCAATTTACCGTAAGAATTCGATGTTGATGATGTTGAAGTGGCTTCATCGTCTTCATGCTTCCTTTTTAGGAGTCGATCATTTCTACAAAGTAGGAAAGATCTACATGAATTCGGCTGGAATATATTCTCACTTTTCACGTTAAGGATTCTTCCACTGTCTTCATTCTTCCATAAATCATCAACCTCCTCCAATTTATATCTTTGTCGAGATCAGAAGAGCCAGGAAAATTATTTTCGTAATGTAGATCACTCTTCCTTAGTCTAGTAGATTCATCGTTGTCCTCTAGCTTGTACACAGGCTTGGCGTTACAAGTTCTGCCATGTCTTTTTAAGCTCTCTCTCCGCGTAAACGACTTGCTACATCGAACACAACTTATCATATTGCGTAGTGGATTTTTAACACAGTCATACTTCTCGTGTTGTCTTTTATTCTTTCTCAAGATAAACTCTTTGCTGCAAAACTCACACCTATGTTCTTTCGATACAGCGTCAGATCCTAAATCGGAATTCATATTAGTTACCGAGACTAATGCCAGATGCAAACTAAGAGTTTTAAATTAATAACCATTACTTAAATACAAATTTTTAAATATTACGTCAGCGAGAGTTAATTTATATTATGCAAAGGTACTTGCTGCAACTAGTTCCGCTTTTCAACATCAGATGACGTCACGTATTGCTTGCAGGTAAATAATATTTATTTCTTTTATGCAGGATGCGGGATGCTCACTATCGATCGCATAAGAAGGATAGCTACGATAGTCTCCAAGGAGAAGGAAGTTCGTCCTTCCTGCTGGTGCTGCTCAGATTTCTCACGGTCCGCCATCTTGTATTGCGACGTCACGGTGGCCATAATGGATGAGTGTGACCTTGAACTTTGACCGAAACCGCAGGAATGATCGCAAGCACACGGATTAACCATCAAAATATTAACAAGAATAATCGGGAGCACACGGAGAAAACCACCATAATATTGTCAAAAATAATCATAAGCACACGGAGAAAAACGGCACAAGTTTTCTTTTATATCATTAAATTTCAGGGAAAAAAATTTCAAAATAAAAATAAATTAATAAAAATTAAAAAATAAAATAAAAAATACATAAATATATTCTGCTAGCTTGTGAACTTCTCATTGTTTCACAAAGATAGAGTTCTAGTACAAGCCAGAATTTTATGTATTTTTTTATTTTATTTTTTATTTTTTATTAATTTATTTTTATTCTGAAATTGTATTTTTTTGTAATTTTTTAATTTTAATTTTTTTTGTGTAATTTTATGTTTTTAAAAACAATGTGTCGGTTTCCTCAGTGTGCTCCCGATTATCCATGTAAATATTATGATGGTTTTCTCCTTGTGCTCTAATTATTCTTATCAATATTATGATGGTTTTTTCCGTGTGTTACTGATTATTATTGCCAATATTATGATGGTTTCCTACGTGTCCTCCTAATTATTCTTATAAATATTATGATGGTTTTCTCCGTGTGCTTGCGATAAATCCTGTGGTTTCTCCAAGTGCTCTTGGATATTTCTGAGAAACCGATCTCTCCATGAAGGTGTTTCACTCTTAATGTGACCTTTTATTTAATTTAAGGTTACATTTAAATAGTGAATATTTGATTCTAAATCAACACTTGCAATATTATTATCAGGTGGAACTAAAAAAAATCTTTATTCAGTCAAATAATAATATGCCCTGAAAAATCTGAGAAACAATAACTGGAAGAACAAACTTCCTTCTACTTGGATTCTAGCGAAGCCATCCCTCTATTGAGATCGTTATTGAGCATCCTGCATCCCGCATGAAAGAAATAAATAATATTTACCTGCAAGCAACACGTGGTGTCATCTGTTGTTGAAAAGCAGAACTACTTACAACAAGTACCTTTGCATGAGATAACTTAACTCTCGCTGACGAAATATTAGAAAAAAATTATATTTAAGTAATGGTTCCAATTGGAAAAATGTCAGTTTGTATCTAACATTAGTCGCAATAACTAATATGAATTCCGAGTCGGTGTCTGTCGCTGTATCGAAAGGACACAGGTGTAAGTTTTTCAGCAAAGAATTTATCTTGAAAAAGAATGGAAGACAACACGAGAAGAATGACTGTGTTAAAATTCCACTACGCAATCTGATAAATTGTGTTCGATGAAGCAAGTCGTTTACATGGAGAGAGAGCTTAAAAAGACATGACAGAATTTGTAACGTCAAGCCTGCATAAAAGTAAGAGGACAACGATGGATCTACTAGACCAAGGAAGAGTAATCTGAATTACGACAATAATTTTCCTTGTCTTGGGAGAGATTATGTTCGTGGCTCTTCCGATCTCGATGAAGAACTTAAATTGTAGGACGGTTATGATTTATGGAAGATTGAAGACAATGGAAGAATCCTTAACGTAAAAAGTGAGAATACATTCCAGCCGAATTCAAGTAGATCTTTCCTTATTTGTTAAAATGATGGACTCCTAAAAAGGAAGCATGAAGACGATAATGACACTTCGACATCATCGATATCGAATTCATACGGTAATCTGGGTGAAGAGGATGTCTTTTACAGTGATTGTTACAGTGACTCTGAGGCTGTTGACAAAGGCATAGACTGTGATGAAGCACCTAAAGCTGACAAAATCGAAGACTGGTGGTGTCCTGAGACCATAACGATGGAAACGACGTGTTATAATAAATAAATGAGATAATGCTTATTATGATCACTGGGACGATTGTGTTATTAAAAGTATTTATAATAAACAAGAAAGTAAGAAGGTGGTAGAAGAGATTGATTACACATCATGGAAAGATCCAAACATATTGGTTGACCAGCTAAGACTTCTACATGGCTCGCTTTGTGCAGGAAACTATTCGTGCATCAAAGTTAATATCCTTCATACTCGAAGAACTGAGGAAAGCTGGCTACATACAATAATGGTTTATTTTACATGCATTTGTATAATGTTGAAAAATAAATTAAATATTGAAAATAAAAATTTAATGTTTATATTTCTTTTTTTCTAATTTCTAACTAAGACTTAGTTCTCGTAACTTGTGCTTCCAAATATGCTGACTTTTTGATAGTGCTTCCAAATGTGCTGCCTATTTGATTGTGCTTCCAAAATGCGGTTCCTTTTTGTTGATGGTGCTTCCAATATGTGCTGCCTTTTTGTTGATGGTGCTTCCAAATGTGCTGCCTTTTTGTTGATGGTAATTCCAAACGTGCTGCCTTTTTTATGTGTTTGCAAAATGTGCTTCGTTTTTGTTGATGGTGCTTCCAAATGTGCTGCCTTTTTATTGTGCCTCCCAAAATGTGCTTCCTTTTTGTTGATGGTGTTTCCGAATGTTCTTCCATTATTGATGGTTCTTCCAAATGTGTTGCTTTTTGTTGATGGTGCTTCCAAAATGTGCTTCATTTTTGTTGTTGGTGCTTCTATTTTTTAATTTTGTTTTGACTCTAGAATTATGGTAAATTGTTCTTGATTTGACTAGCGTATTATTCCATCCGGTGCATGTATATAAGCGAGTTCTAGACACAGGTCGTTCAGTGTGTAACTGTCGTTTACGGTGTATGGATCACCTTGTTAGTTTCTTCTGGTGCATCAGTCGTGTAATTACCTGTTCTTGCGAACTCGATGGCATCTTTACCGACTTTACCGACGAACTCGATGGAGGTTATACCATTGTCTATGGGAACCTTGACGACAGCTACGACGGAGAAGGATCTTATCCCGTTGTAAACGACGAAGTCAACATTGGAGGAGATTTTAACAGACGTGATATTACCAGCAGAAGAGACTTTAATGCCGGTAGTGCTGGCTGTACAGGAAACCTCGACGAACGCTGTTTTGCCCTCGATGGTGACTTCAATGTATGGTGATTCGACAACAAACATGGAACTTCGGTGCCGCTAATGCGACAAGATTTTCTCAAAGAACAGCAATGCACAAAGACACTAGAAGAGAGTATGTGCTAAGAACCTTAATCGAAAAATGTTTGGGGTGTGAGAAATGTCGTAAGCAATTTACAATAAATGATAATTTGAAGCAACACTTGGAGACATGCAAAGGACCTGTTGCGCAGCAGAAAGTAAAGGTGTCTATACAACAGCGAATGATTGATGTGCATAAGCGTATACCTGAAAATGGTACAACAGCGGCAATTTCAGTATCTGGATCGAGTCTGAAAGGCTCGTCTTCATCACCGCTGTATCCTTGCAACTACTGCGATATGACGTTTTCATTTGCTCATGATGTACGGAGACATGAAAGGAGTAAATGTACAAAGAATCCTTCTCGCATGATGTTTCGCTGTGATGAGTGTTATGAATTGTTTACTCGACTTGATAATTTGCGTAGACATGCGAATAACTGTAAATGTGACGTCCGTGCGCCTACCGCTGAACTACCTGCAGAAATTTCGACTCCTCGCTTTATATTGGAGACTCGTAAGCGTACAAGCAAGAAAACAGATGCGCAGCAACCGATTAGTATGGCATCTGGACATTGAACTAAACCTAAGACTGTGATCGGTGCTCTACAGGTGAATGATAATGGCTTCTACTTGGCGCAGTCTGCATTTCGTGGAACATTGAAAGACTACTATTATCTAAATATGTTAGGTGAGTCGAAAGACATTTATAATTTTCTTGATAATATCAGGCAGAACATAATCAATCAGCTTCCTGATGATGTAGCCACAAACGGACCTTTGAAATATAAAACTTGTGGTTGTACTGTATGTATGGAAAGCCATATCCGTTTGATGAAAAAGTGAAGAAGTGTGCATTCAAGACATCGGCTGCAGGAATTTACAATTCTGACGATGTGAAGCAAACTTTTAAACACAGTATCCAAAAACTCTGTCAAGAAGAGGAGGATTATGTCAGTAAATGTTCTGGTTGGTCTCTGTCTAGTATAAACCGATTGGGGCTAAGAATTTGTCATTTTACACCGATGCGGAACTAAATGATTATAAGATTGCTGGTTTTTGCAAGTGTACGTGTAGTAAAATATATATTATGTAATAAAAATTATGCTTGTAAAAGAACTTTTGGTTTTTAATTCCTCAAACCTGACACTTTTCTGATATTTAAATTAAATTTATTTTTAGCTTCGTTGAATGATCGAATCAAGTATCTATTCAATATGTAAAGTATGTGTGATTTTTTCAGTGCATTTTCGAATTTTTCTCGAATTTCTAGCTAAATAATTAAACGATTTCAAGATGGCGGTCGTAGTTAGTAGGATGTTAGTTGATTTGTAAACTATGCTTCTTTTACCACTATGATCATTATTTATTAAAATTATTATTTTTTACATAAAAATTCAATGTTTTGCATCGTCTAGGGATCGAACCAAGGACGGGAATAGATCGAATCAATCAGTATATTTATTGCCAAATTATTTAATGAATTTTGAAATTTTTCCCGAATCTCTAGCATTAAAATTACGGATTTTCAAAATGGTGGACATGACGTCTTGCTAACTTGAGATATATATATATATATTGAAAAAAGTGTTGGGGGTCAGTCTGCCAGCAGCCACCGTGAGGGAAGGATTGGTCCTAATTTTTTTTGCCCTCACCGGGTTCGAACCGATGACTTCGAGCTCAGTGTCGTAAATGTTATTTTATTTCAATTTTTTATTAAAATTTTATTAATTGGATTTTTTTTAAATTTTAACATTTTTTTTCATTAAAATCTGATAATAAATAAAGAATTTAATGATGGCGGCCGTAACAGAAATTGCAAAAGTGACGTCATAATCCAAGATGGCGGTCATAATCCTAGGTGATGTCAGAGGCTTATCGGAGGTTGTAGACATGGATGCTTAAGCCTCTATATGAACTTTTCTAGCAGCTGGGCTTTTAAAGACTAAAAACGGTAAATTTTCCTTCGAAACGGTTATTTTTCCCTCGAAAATTGAAATTTTTAATTTATCATAATTTTTGAGATTTTTTGCAGGATTTTTTTCCCAAAAAATTGAAATTTTGTTGATTTTTGGTGTATTTTTGTCAAATTTTGTCCAATTTTGGAGGTCAAATCAAGATAAAGGTCACACTCATCCAAAATGGCCGCCGGGACTTCACAATCCAAGATGGTGGCTCGGCACCTCACACCTTAGCCTGAAGCCTGTCCCTGTAGCCCATTCCTATACTACTCATTTCATTTTCAACTTCTGTCTTCACATTGATGACTGGTTCTTCCCTATTTTTAAGTTCGTCGAGGCAACTAGTGATTGGTTGAAATTTCTCTTCATTTTCCATCTCACTTGTAAGTCTGGTTCGTCTAGCAAGTAGATATTTTTCACGAACAGACTGTATAGCTCCTTGAAGGTCACTGGCCAGGTCCGACATTGTACTGATTAAAAACATATTGCAAGACCTTCTTTTATACTTTTTTATTCGTTCGTAGTGACTTCTTTTTTGTGTTTGGCTGAATCTGAATTTGTTGACAAGTGAGTTAGTGATGCTTTCAGACTACTTTGAAAAGTCCTCAAATCGTCATGTCTTTGTGCATTCGATACTTCGATCATGTCGCGAATGCGAGAATCCGTGACTTCCACGCGCTGGTCGATGGCAACGAGATACTCTAGTAATTCATTTTTCACACTTACTACTTTTTGAGCCATTAGCGAAATGTATTTGCGGATAACATCGTTATGAGACTTGAGAGCAGTACATAAGTCTGGACTGCTACAATTTTTTTTTGAAATTCTTTGACTCATGTTTGACGATAAACTTATCGAAACCTTGTCTGTACCTAACTTTATATAGAGGCCAGTCTTTGACTATAACTAGGAATCCGTGTTATTTTTTCCAAACCAAGGAGCACACGTCTTTGAATTTCAGGAATGTCAAGTCGGTGTTTACGTGATAGCCATAGGCATGACGTGAATTATGTACGTCCATGCGAAAAAGTACTAAGTCATTTGCATTGTCTCGTAGAAGGTGTTTTGGAATGCGACTGTACATCTAACACAGGAAAACACGGTCTACTTTAGCGTGTCTGCCCATGAAAAAGTACTCTTGTATTGTGCCTTGGTTTTCGCACATTACATCGTCGAAAACTAACACGGACTTTTGATTTTTAAAAGTACTTGTGGTGTTTTTATTTTCTTAAACCTGTCACTTTTGTGCCAATTTTTAAATTAAAGTTATTTTGTATTGACCAGGGATCGAAACACGGACATTAATCGATATAATCAAACAGTATATTAATAAGTTATTTTTTAAAATGAATTTTGAACTATTTTTCATTAAAATTGGATTATAAATAAAGATTTTCCAGGTGGCGGCCGTAATGGCAATTGATACCAGTGCTGACATAATTCAGAATGTCGAGTGTGGCGTAAGAAATGTTTATTACTTATTATTGAGAATTTTTTTAATATATTAATAAATTACTGGTTTACTCTCGTCGGATATCAAACCGAGGACCGAAATCGTTTAAATAACTTATTATTTGAAGTAGGCAATTTTCAAAATTATTTTTTGGAATTTTTTCGGAATTTCTAGCATAAAAATTACAGATTTTTCAAGATGGCGACCGTAACGATAATTGCAACAGTTACGTTTTAATACAAGATGGTGGTTCTGTCTCGAACAGGTGGTGCTATTATTACTTAAAATTTAAAAAAATTATAAGTCCTAGTATGATGTTATTTTTATATATGCCTTATTTAATTCTCATTATGGTAAATGTCACGATGTCCGTGCGGTTAAAGGCGTATACTTTCTAACCTAGAGATCAGAGCTGCGATGGTTCGAATCACATCGCTTCCAATGTATTTTGCATAAAAAATTAAATTTAATATGTCGATAAGGACCATAAGAGCTCTGGTAGGTAATGGAACATAGACATTATGTGATGTGATAGAGCGACGCTGGTGCTCTCTAGGAACAAACAGCAGAAACAAAGTCGACGGTATCCAAGATGGCAGCCTCCAGTGGAATAGAAAAAATCAAGAGCGATGCTAGCGCTCTCTAAGAACAAACAACAGAAACAAAGTCGACGGTTTCCAAGATGGCGGCATCCAGCAGAACAGAAATAATCTATATGGCGACTGTGACGAAAATTTCATCATTAGTGAGTGGGGCACTCGATTTAAAGATGGAGGATCCAAAATGACTACCGGGGTCAAGGTCAAGGTCAAAGGTCATGGTCAAAGTCAAAGCTCGAAGTTACGGTCATCCAAGGTGGTCGCAAGGACGTCACAATCCAAGATGGTGGTCGGCACCACAGGCACCACAGCCTGAAGCTTGCGCTCGGTACGTCATTCACATACTACTACTATGTAGAAAAAGAAATTGGCAGGTTTCTGTTTTCAGTAAGTCCATTGGAGTTAAGAATTAGTTACTTCAAACCGATGCAGAACTAAATGATTATTAGATTGCTTACTTTCGCAAGACTTCCTGTAGTATAGTAGAAATTATATAATAAAATGTAATTGTGTTTTTTAAACCCGTCACATTTATGTTAGATTGATGTGTTACAAAAATAATTTTTCTACTCATTAACCAAGGAAGTATTTCGATCGAATAAGTTAGTTCTATAATGAGTGTTTTTTTAATGATTTTTATGGAAAGTTTTCCGAATTTCTTTGTCAAATATTTAATATTTTCAAGAACGCGTCCAATATTTCCTCATAGACTCACTGGAGGCTATTTGACTATGAACTTAAGATGCTTTTAGATTTCCACAATATTTTATTAGATAAAAGTATTTTAACCTAAAATAAGATTTTTTTTGCATTGATCAAGTATCGAACCTAGGAAAAGAATCTATCGAATCGATTGGTATAGTATTTGCAAATATTTAAAAAAAATTGATTTTTGGTATTTTTCCCGAAATTATAGCTAAATAATTACCAATTTCCAAAATAGCACCCACCACGGTAATAAATGCTAATTGAACTCTAACAGGTAAAAATTTAACTAAGATGGCAGCCCTTAGCAGATCAAAATAAGATGGCTGCCTCCAGCAGTCAAAATCATGATAACTGTCTCCAAGAGACGAAAACAAGATGTCACACTCTACCCGATAAAAACAAGATGGCGGTCTTCAGGACACGAAAACAGTGTGACAGTCTCCATCAGACTAAAACAAGATGGCGGACATGATATCATACAAGCTGGCGATATATATATATATATATGTATATATATATATAAGTATATATATATGTATATATACATATATATGTGTATATATATATATATATATACACCTTGTCATTAGTGGTCGGAGTTCAGTCTGCCGGTTGCTTCCGAGGAGGAAGTATCTGTCGCCATATTTTTTTTCGCCCACACAAGGTTTTGACCAAAGACTCCATGATGTAAGTGAGTTTTTATAAAAAAATTATTAAATAAATAATATTTTAATAATTAAATTATTATAAATTTTTAATATTTACCATTAATTTCTAAAATTAATTACCGATTTTCAATATGGTGCCCTTGACTTAAAATTCTAAGACGGCAAGATGTTTTTTTATTAAATTTTGTATTTATGGTTTGTATAAATTAAGAATATTTTCTTAATTTTCTTGATGGCGACCATAACAACAATTTTCGAAATGATTACATAATTATTTAAGATGGTGGCCTTGACATCCTATTGGTCGAGGTCTTGAAATCCACACACTACGACTTTGCATCGAAGGTATTTACGCCTTGCAGGAGCGTGAAGTTTGCAAGCGATTATGGTTCGACTCATTGTATGTAGCCAGCTTCCCATTATTCTTCGAATATGGAGACTATTTGTTTGATATGCGAATAGTTTTTTGTATTAAGAGGAATCCAGCAGCAGTCTCAGATGATCGACCAATTCGTTTTGGTTGAACCAAACACATAGTAAACTATCTGACCACTTTATAGTTTTTTTATACCTTCACCACCATGATAGTCATCTTTATATATACCATTTTCCAGATCGCTATTGTGAAAATGAGCATTAGTTAGTTGTAGCAGTTGTTTGTATTTTTTCAAATCTTCGTGGGAATAGCGATTTGGTTTCTTGCGAAACGGATTCTTACAGACCTGGAGATCAGTGTTTTTGTACTGTTTTACACATATTATTTTCTCTGGTAAAAAGTATATTAGATTAGCACGGATGAACCACTTAATTTTTCTGTACACTCTAATGGTCGTATCATTATTCCGACTCGTGAAAGAACTTAGGTATGGATTAACTTGGTGTCCACATTTCCATAATATTTTCTTGTGCATAGTCTCTATATTTGTAAATTCATTATTTTCGGGAAATGGTTCACATTTTCTCTTCTATGAAGTAGGCAATTAATCATCAACTTTTGTCTTCATGTTATTTTTGGGTGGAGGGGGGTAAAAATTCCTTATTTTTTAATTCGTCAAAACGACTAGTGATTGGTATAAATATTTCTTTATTTTACATTTAAAGTGCAAGTCTGGCCTTTCTAGCAAGTTGATATTCTTCACAGACTGTCTATATAGCACAATGAAGGTCATTTGTCAAGTTTTTACTGGCTAAAACATATTTCATACTTTCATTTATACTTTTTATTCGTCTGCAGAAACCTCTACCATGTGGTTAGCAAGATCTGATTTTGTTGACAAGCGAGTAAATAATGCATTCAGGCTACTTTGAAAAGCCCTCAATCATGTGTTTGTGACTTATAATGTGGCGAATTCGAGTATCCAAAACCTCACCATGTTAAACTATGGCTAGCAGAATCTATAGTTATTCGTGTTTACTTTTAACTTTTTGAGCTAGGACCGAAATTTATTTCTGTATATCGATGTTGTGAGACTCGAGAACCGAATTCAGTTTTCTAGTCCGAGTCCTATACCCGAATTTCAAAGTGCTATGACTCATTTTTGATGATAAATCATATAGAAAATATATCTGTAGTAGTATGTTTTGGGGATCCGGGCACAGGGTCCAGGGTGTGAAGCCTGTGGAGCCGACCGCCATCTTGGATTGTGACGTCACGGCGGCCATTTTTGACCCAAAATTCCTCAAAATTCCTCAAAAATGACTCAAAATGACTAAAAATTTCCCGTTTTCGAGGGAATAATTCCCGTTTCGAGGGAAAATTTCCCGTTTTATTCCGTAAAAATCCCAGTAGCTAGAAATGTCCATATAGCGGCTTAAGCATCCATGTCTACAGCCGCAGATAAGCCTTTGACGCCATCATGGATGATGACGTCACCGTTGCAATTTCCGTTATGCCAGCCATCTTTATCCGGGCCCAGGGTCCAGGGTGTGGAGCCGGGAGCCGGTCCGCCATCTTAGATTGTGTCGTCACGGCGGCCATCTTAGATGAGAGTAACGGGACACAGCCAAACGGGACAATTAGATCACGGCGGCCATTTTGGATCCGCAATTTTGGATGACGTCATTGTGTTCTAGAAAATTCCGGCGATGTGTTTTCCGCCATTTTTAATGATGACATCACCATCGCAATTATCGTTACGGCCGCCATCTTTAATTTTTTTATTATCCGATTTTAATGAATTTTTTTTTAAATTTATAAAAAAAATAAATAATAAAATTTTAATAAATTATTAATAAAAAATATACTTTTACGACACGGAGTTCGGAGTCCTCGGTTCGAACCCGACGAGTGCAAAAAAAAAATGGCGATCGATCCTTCCCTCACAGTAGACGCAGGCAGACTGACCCCCACCACTTTTACCAATGCACATATACCATCAGGTAGTATGACGTCATGTCCGCCATCTTGAAAATCTGTAATTTTAATGGTAGGGATGCGGGAAAAAGTTCAAAATTCATTAAAAATATTAACTAATCGAATTAAATAATAGAAATTAAAATAGTACCTATAAATCACTGTTGCACGTATCGTTATTGTCGCCATCTTGGATTATATAATTGTAGCATGTCTTGTTACGCCTGCCATAATGTCTTCGTCTGTTGGAGACCACTATCTTGTTATCGTTGGCTAGAGTGCGCTGACGCCATGTTAGTTTAATTGTTACCCGCTAGAGTGCAGTAATCATTTATTATTACTGTGACACCCACCATTTTGAAAATCCGTAATTATTTAGATAGAGATGCGGGAAAAAGTTCAAAATTCATTAAATATCACCCATTAATTTACATATTGAATCGCTGGATTCCCGTCCTTGGTCGATACTCGATCGATTCAAAATATATTTTTATTCATGTAAAATAATAATAATTTCAATGAACCATGTTCAACATTCTTAAAGAGACTTTAAATCCTCTACTACCATCATTTTATAAGCCATCATGACCGTCATCTTGGAAAATTCGCAATAATTAACCTAGAGATTCGGGAAAAAGTTACAAATTCATTAAATAAATTTGCAAACAATAAACTGATTAATTAGGTCGACTGAGGTCCTTGGCACGATCCTGGACGAAGCTAAAATAAATTAAATTTAAATACCAGAAAAGTGTAAGGTTCGAGAAATAAAACACCACAAAGTCTTCGGTGCTTCCAAATGTGCTGCCTTTTCGTTGTCGGTGCTTCCAAATGTGCTGCCTTTTGGTTGTCGGTGCTTCCAAATGTGCTGCCTTTTCGTTGTCGGTGCTTCCAAATGTGCTGCCTTTTCGTTGTCGGTGCTTCCAAATGCGCTGCCTTTTCGTTGTCGGTGCTTCCAAATGTGCTGCCTTTTCGTTGTCGGTGGTTCCAAATGTGCTGCCTTTTCGTTGTCGGTGCTTCCAAATGTGCTGCCTCTTCGTTGTCGGTGCTTCCAAATGTGCTGCCTCTTCGTTGTCGGTGCTTCCAAATCAGCTGCCTTTTCGTTGTCGGTGCTTCAAAATGTGCTGCCTTTTCGTTGTCGGTGCTTCCAAATGCGCTGCCTTTTCGTTGTCGGTGCTTCCAAATGTGCTTCCTTTTTGTTGATGGTGCTTCTTTTTTTAATGTTGTTTTGACTCTAGTATTTTAGTAAATTGTTCTTGATTTGACTAGCGTATTATTATTCCATCTGGTACATGTATATATGCGAATCCTAGACAACAGGACGCTCAGTGTGTTACTGACGTCGACGGTGTAAGGATCACCAAGTTTGTAACATCTGGTGCATATGTCGTGTCAATTACCTGTTCTTGCGAACTCGATGGCATATTTACCGACTTTAACGACGAACTCGATGGAGGTTGTACCATCGACTCTAGGAACCCTGATGTCAGCTACGGCGGAGAAGGTGCAGACCCCGTCGGCAAAGACGACGTCATCAAAAGAGGAGATTTAACAGTCGGGATACCGTCAGCAGGAGAGACTTTAATGCCGGTTGTGCTGACTACGCAGGAAAACTCGTCGAACTTCGTTTCGCCCTCGATGGAAACTTCAATGGATGGTGATTCAACAACAACTAACGAACATCAATGCTGTTACTGTGACAAGATTTTCTCAAACAAAGGCAATGCTCGACGACACGAGTGTAGAGAATGTTCTAAGAACCCTTATCGTAAAATGTTTAGCTGTAACAAATGTCGCAAGCAATTTACAAGAAATGCTAATTTGAAGCATCACTTGGAGACATGTAAAGGTCCTGCAGAGCGGCATAAAGTAATTGTATCGGTGCAACAACGATGCATCGATGTGCATAAGAGCATGCCTAGAGATGACGCAACTGCGGCAACGTTAGTATCTGGATCGGGACTGAAAGGCTCGTCTTCATCACCGCGGTATCCTTGCAGCTACTGTGATATGTCGTTCGCATTTTCTCATGATGCACGAAGACATGAACGGAGTAAATGCAAGAAGAATCCATCTCGTATAAAGAATCGCTGTGATGGGCGTCATGAATGGTTTACACGTATTGATAGTTTGCGACGACATGTGAAAAATTGTAACGGTAAGGTCCATGTGTCTGCTGAAGAATTACCTGTAGAAATTTCGACTCCTCGCTTTAGATTGGAGACTCGTAAGAGAACAAGCAAGAAAACCGATGTGCAGCAACCGGTTGCTATAACGTCTGGACAAGAAAATAAACCTAAGACTGTGTTCGGCGCATTACAAGTGAATGATAATGGGTTCTACTTGGCGCAGTCTGCATTTCGTGGGACATTGAAAGACTACTATTTTTTAAATACGTTAGGTAAGTCGAAAGACATTTGTAATTTTCTTGATGATATCAGAGAGAACATAATCAATCAACTTACTGATGACGTTGCAACAAACTGTCCATTAAAATACAACTTGTGGCTGGACTGTATATATGGAAAGCCGTATCCATTCGAAGACAAAGTGAAGAAGTGTGCATTCAAGACATCTGCTGCAGTAATTTACAGTTCTGACGACGTGAAGCAAACTGTTAAAAATGGTATCCAGAAACTCTGTCAAGAAGAGGAGGACTATGTCTGTAAAGTTTCTGGTTGGACTCTTTCTAGTATACGCCGATTGGAGCTAAGAATTAATCATTTCACGCCTATGCGTTCCTAAATGATTATAAGATTGCTGGCTTTCGCAAGTGTTCGTGTAGTAGGATAGAAATTGTGTAATAAATATTATGTTTGTAAAAGACTTTGTGGTGTTTTATTTCTCGAACCTTACACTTTTCTGGTATTTAATTAAATTTATTTTAGCTTCGTCCAGGATCGTGCCAAGGACCTCAGTCGACCTAATTAATCAGTTTATTGTTTGCAAATTTATTTAATGAATTTGTAACTTTTTCCCGAATCTCTAGGTTAATTATTGCGAATTTTCCAAGATGACGGTCATGATGGCTTATAAAATGATGGTAGTAGAGGATTTAAAGTCTCTTTAAGAATGTTGAACATAGTTCATTGAAATTATTATTATTTTACATGAATAAAAATATATTTTGAATCGATCGAGTATCGACCAAGGACGGGAATTCAGCGATTCAATATGTAAATTAATGGGTGATTTATTTAATGAATTTTGAACTTTTTCCCGCATCTCTATCTAAATAATTGCGGATTTTCAAGATGGCGGTCAAATGACAAGATGGTGGGTGTCACAGTAATAATAAATGATTACTGCTCTCTAGCGGGTAACAATTAAACTAACATGGCGTCAGCGCATTCTAGCCAACGATAACAATATGGTGGTCTCCAGCAGACGAAGACAAGATGGCGGGCGTAACAAGACATGCTACAATTAAATAATCCAAGATGGCGACAATTACGATACGTTCAACAGTGGTTTATAAGTACTATTTTGTTTAATTTCTATTATTTAATTCGATAAGTTAATATTTTTAATGAATTTGAACTTTTTCCCGCATCTCTGGCATTAAAATTACAGATTTTCAAGATAGCGGACATGACGTCATACTACATGATTGTATATGTGCATTGGTAAAAGTGGTCGGGGTCAGTCTGCCTGCGTCCACTGTGAGGGAAGGATCGATCGCCATTTTTTTTTTGCACTCGTCGGGTTCGAACCGAGGACTCCGAACTCCGTGTCGTAAAAGTATATTTTTTATTAATAATTTATTAAAATTTTATTATTTAATTTTTTTTTAAATTTCAAAAAAATTTAATTAAAATCGGATAATAAAAAAGTTAAAGATGGCGGCCGTAACGAAAATTGCTACGGTGATGTCATCATTCAAAATGGCGGAAAACACATCGCCGTAATTTTCTAGAACACAATGACGTCATCCAAAATGGCAGATCCAAAATTTGCGCCGTGATCTAATTGTCCCGTTACGCTGTCTCCCGTTACGCTAATCTAAGATGGCTGCCGTGACGACACAATCTAAGATGGCGGACCGGCTCCCGGCTCCACACCCTGGACCCTGGGCCCGGATAAAGATGGCTGGCGTAACGGAAATTGCAACGGTGACGTCATCATCCATGATGGCATCAGAGGCTTATCTGCGGCTGTAGACCTGGATGCTAAACCACTATATGGACATTTCTAGGTGCTGGGATTTTTACGGAATAAAACGGGAAATTTTCCCTCGAAACGGGAATTTTTCCCTCGAAAACGGGAAATTTGGAGTCATTTTGAGTCATTTTTGTGGAATTTTGAGGAATTTTGGGTCAAAAATGGCCGCCGTGACGTCACAATCCCAGATGGCGGTCGGCTTCACAGGCTCCACACCCTGGACCCTGTGCCCGGAGCCCCCAAAACATACTACTATCTGTACATGCCTTTATATTGTGACGAAGTCACTTGGACTCCGTCAAGATTTGCACGTCACCTAAAATAAAAATAATAAACTAACATCTTAAGAAAAAGGGGGAAGGGGTTGCAGTAGAGCTGTTACAGGGACATCTTACCTCATTAGGGCAGGGGATGTGGAGTGTATTGACTAAAAAAAATTATTATTCATCCCACATCGTTTCAGGTTTATTTCAAGTAAACTATGGCTGAAACATAAATAAAGGTGGCAACCTACCCTTTGCACAATAAATAAACAACTACTCTTTGGAATTAAATAAACACAATAATTCATCCCTATTCTTAGTATGAGTATTATTCTTCAAAAAAAAGATTAAAGTTTAGTAACACCTCGACCCATCCTCAGGCTTAATTAACGAAAGGAATTAACATTTCTGAATACCAAACTGCCTGCACTCCTGGAAAGAAACAAAAAGTTAGCCATTCTAACACGATCTGAAATACACCCACATGCTTTACGTTACTCGAGCAGAGGCCCGAGGTGAGAAATTAATTACGAGTTCGCTATGACTTACAACACCTTCAAACGTCTGCACGCCGCGGCCAGCCAGGGAGGCTCCGACCTTACCCTAAACATCTCAAGTTGAAGATGACTCCGGGCTCACCCTGGGTGGCCCATTTATTTATTCTCACTCACATCATCATAATGTCAAAAACAATCTACGTGGACGCAAAACCCGGTCGCTGTTGCAACACAGACACGCGGCCAAACGACGCTATCCCCTCTTTACCGCCCTGCCAGAATAGCATTCCTTTAGCCAGATTGCGAAATGGTCACCAGCGCGACAGGCGAGCGCACCTGGGCAGATACAGCAACGCAGTGAAAACAAATCAGGCCGGCCAACGTTTCCGGCAATACCAGGCCATGGTATCGCAATAACCGCCCACAGATAGCCATGCATCGGGCAGCAATGATGCCACCCGTCCCAGGAAAACTGAAAACATTCGCTATCTACCGCGCAGCGAAGAAAAAAACACCTGATTGTCGCAAGCAAGCATCAGGCACTCGAGCGGCCTCAAAAAGGACCATTGAGCAAAACCAAGTTAAATAAACCTTCACATAATATTTTACAACATGACATCACTCCGGACGACGAGGCCTTGTGCCCCACAAGCCAAGAATAACTATTTCAAATTTACATACAATGGATTCAAAGAAAGTTTTACAACATTACTAGATAACAATTTAGAGTACGAAAGAAGTCTGTGAGGCACGAGCCAATTCAGAAAAGTCATAGCAAGACCGGGGAGAGGAAAATTGATAACATAACAGATGATGCACAGCTTAAATATGGGATCGATGCAACCAAAATCTAGCCTATAGCTTACAACATGAAATAAAAATTCTTGTATCGCCATTTATGTTCATAAATATTTGTGTAGACTAAAAAAAGGAATCTTGAGGTTTTTCACCTTAAACTGTATGAAAACACATTCTAGTCTAACTTGAATGGCATACAGCTGAGAGAAGCAGATAATGGTGACAGATCAGTTCGAAGGAGAAGCTGGAGCAATAATCCTGGAAAGCGATCTGCAACTCGTCTCCAAGTCCAGGGTCAAGCAACTGGAGCAGCACCCCTCACCATCAGCCATCTCTGCTGCATGTCGTCAAAAGCGCCATACGCCAAAACTTTAAAATTTTCAAATGCAGCATCAGATTCATCAACAAAATAAACAACACAAATTTCTTATGTGATTTGCAAACACAAGGAGACATCAACTTACACAGGGGTAGCAAGATACTTAAAAACAGAACACCATTAAAACAAAAAATGTAATACTTAACCTTTCATTAACATCATGTATAATAGAGGCCAATCTTAAACAATGTAGGTATGGGAAACCAAGAAGCCTAACCACTAATAAACCTTGGTGGCTTTCTACCACACAGATTAAATATTTTTGAAAAAAAATCATAAACCACAAACAAAGGGTAACCCGAGAAAAACAAGTAATTTACAACAAATATCCTTCCCCCCTTTTTAAGAAGATCGAGGATAAGAAAGGATAAGCCTTGTGCTGCCAAATAGTATTTTTGGCACAACTTTAAATTTGATTTTTTTTTTAATTAAATAATGTCACCAGTCATTCTTTTGTAGCAAGAACTTAAACTTGTTCCTCCTCCTGTACACTCCAATTAAACCTTTTTCAGACCTGTCTCCCCAAGTTTTACCAGCCCTATATCTGATTTTTGCCGAGTCTTTTGCCAGTCAGCCCAGGTATCGTTTTATCGCCGCCTTGGTGCACGAACGTCACCTGTAATTTGCCTCCGATCTGTAACGAGAACTGCTAGGTCCTGCAAGCTCTCAGGGCAGGCTACTACCAAGACCTAGCCATTTTCACCAACGCACAGTCATGCCTCCAGGCTCAGAAGAGCCACTTTCACACTACCACAGCAGCCCCAACACATCCCCCCCTTCTCCAGGGATACCTGGGAATACTGGCCCAGAGCGTTGACTGGCCACTAACCCCAGCCAGGGTAGGCCTGTCCCAAGGCCCCGACACTAGTCCCATAAGTACATGCTTATGCCACCTAGCGGTAGTTTGGCGAATCACTTCTCCTGGGTGTTTGAACGCCCGCTAAACGCCTGCCCTCTGGCATCACCCCCGGTAACCAGTACCCACAAGTTCTTTCCCAGGCCACCAGAGTGCTGGCTCAGTCTGCTCCATAAGACCAATGCTGCTAGCAGTCGCCTCGTGCGAGTTGAAATCTACTTGGTTCAGCCACACCTCAGTAGGTCGCGCTGACATCGGCTGGTACCACCAACTTCGAGATATCGAAGTCTGCTTTTCTCGAGAAGCACCTCTGTAATCTTCGGAACCTTTCGGTCCAAAAGCCGAAGCCTCCCCCCTTTCTTTCTTTAACATTGCCTTTTAATTACAAGTCTCTGCCGCCCCAAATTTACTGCGCGCCGCGATTCTGGACTGGCTACTTTGCATCTACGTCATCAGGATGCCTCATCGTTTTCTCTTGTGATGTGATCAACTAGATAAGGGATGATTCCCACATCTGTAGTGTTTAGGCGTTAGTCAGTCCGTGTAGATCTAGCTCGAGAAGTCATGTTATAGTCATCATAAAAAAGTAATTTTTTTATAATCATGAAACGTCCGTGGTGGTTCCATGTACTCAACACCCGGGCAGATCCTGGAAGACATCATCCTGTTTGGTGAGTTTTTACTACCTTCTCTCCCCGACCATCATCGTGACTAGAAGGAATTTTCTCCCTATTTCACCAAATGTCTATGAATCAGTCCTGAACATGTGTTTCGGAAATGTTCACAGACAGGGTACAAGTACCGGACCAGTTTACAAGAACCGGACACATTCCAAGGACCAGGTCAGTCTCCACGGGCCGGATGACTGAGGCCCTCTGATGTAATGTCCGCTGTTCTACTTCGTCCAGCAGTCTTAAAATCGCCAGCCCTTCAGTTTTTAAAACCTTTTCGGACTAGCATTCAACCATGACGTTTCTCAGATCAGACAGCTAGAATTTTCCTGCGACTCCTAAACATGTTTATTGTTACGAACTTTATTTAAATTGCGTTAAAGATCTATTTAATTGTCTAATCAGGTCTGGCCCATTCTTTTAATAATGTCATTATAAATCCATGTTATATGTATATTTTTGTTAGTCAACGTAAAGAATATCCAATGTGAAAACAATTAAAAAGTAAAATAAAAACAGAGAAACTAATGTCTAGATGAAATCACTATTTTGCCTTCTGAAACCAAAAGATCCACTAGTTACCCCCACTTATCAGGAGATACAGAGGAGTGTAACAGCCTTTAGGGAGGAACCAGGAAGTTGTTTAAAGGTGTCTAAGGTTACTGGACGTCCAAAATCTTCACAATGTCGAAACGGCAGCAACCCCTGAATGATAGAAAGTTCACCAAAATCATGATTTCAGAGATGCAGCACTGAGTTCTCAGCGTAGCAATGCAATGATAATGGCGAACACCATGGCGACCAAACAGCCTTTTCTCTTTCTTGAAACTGAGATTCCACACATACATGTTGTAATCAACTGGGGTTGTCCGACGAATTCACATTCACAGGAGACAAGAACAGCTCACAACAATTCCTGGAAGGAAAACAGTTGCTTTTCCACACTACCAGGTACAGGCTGTATAGTACCAGATCCTCGGTAATTAGGATGGACGCGATGAATGATGCTATAACAGTTCATCTTCTTCACAAACACCACTCGCTGAGTTCGAAGATATTTCTGCCTCTCTGAGTTCATTAAAATCCAGCTCAGATGCACAGTACAAGACACTAGGAGGTGTAGTGATGGAAAGTAAAGGAGACAAGGAACTCCATCCTAGCTTAACCTCCAACCCAACATAGCCTTTTAATATAACATTAGACACCTAGGGTCATCCTTGGTTAGCAATAAAAATCTAGGTCTTAATAAACAATACACCAATGTGTCCAAGTAGTTTGTCGCAACTTACTTTGTCTTAAACTGATAGCTAATTCTTCATTAAACAACAAATACTACCAGTAAATAATTACAAAGAGCAGTAACCATAATTGAAAAGGAAGAGTACATCAATCGAAGAAAATTTACACCATGGTTCGATAAGCATGATGTTTACAAGAAATTCATCACCAGTGTTACTGGACAATTTGGCTTTTATTCATTTTCATTAATTAATCTCTTGTAAACCCATAGTCTCTCCACTAGTGGATCCCAAAACAGGCGTGACTGAGGAAGATATCTCCATATTTTCTTGTGCTCTTCGTTTAAGTTCAATACACTTCCAGATAATAAAAGCCAACATACCTATTACAATACCTAATATAAAAATCATAACAGTGAGTTCTACATTTCACATGGTATTCTCATCCAGAGCAGCTACATGCGGAAACGTTCCAATACCCTCATGGTATGGATTTTGAATAATAATCAAAAACTGCAATACTCTAAACATGTCTGACAATGAAACTTATTACTTCAACTGGTTTATTCAAGGGTATGGGTTCCAATCGGGCGAACCGAGTAACAGTAAAACTATAAATGGTGATTGCAGAGGGACAGTCATCATCGAAACAATATTCCAACTAGGGAAAAACTGTGTGGATGGAAGCAGTCTGTGGAAAAATCATTAATTTCTTAAGTTTGATCCAGGTTACTGGAATCACATGGAGTAGCTGAAACTTTGAATTATAACGAATATCACAAGGGTAAAATTCATTAATTTTTAATTCACCATTCACATCAAATCAACAGTCATATGGAAATTCTATGTCCACAGCACCTGGGCGTTCTCCGTCACCTATAAACAAAGTCTGGTTAGGATTCTTTGCACACTGCAACTCCACCTTACCCTAAGGTGAGTAAAAAAATAACTCTCTGGCCCAGCCTGGGTTATCACGAGGTGAGTTACTGAACAGTATTGAAATGCACAAAGGTCTGCAAGTCTTTTGATTGTAACCCTCTGAAACAAAGCTTTGGGACACAAAGCACTTCCCATGGTGTCTCCGGAAAATCTAGGCACAAAACACAAATTATCTTCCAAAGGCCGGCAGTACAACAAATTACACCCTTGGATCGTGACTAGGTGGGAAAATGGAAATAAGTCTGTATTTGAGTACCACTAATTGCAAATCTATAATCATATTTAATAAGAATAGCTTCCAAAACCTGCATTTTTTCCTGTTAAAGAGCCGGCGCAATCAAAACAGATGGAATCTTATGTAAGCAGCATTGATCCCAAACTTCAATACGATTATGGTGTGAGTTTGCTTAAGTAACTGAGCCATTAAAAAAATTGTAACTGAAAAAAGTGACCTATTTCTTGTATCATCCCTGAAATACGAACTGCCATTGCCTCTCTAAAAGTTCTGAGGTAATTAGTATTGTTAGTGAATTTAGTTTGAACTTTTTTAAAACACTTGACATGGCTTCATTAACAACACTAATAGAATTACTCAAATTTGCAAGCGCCACATGATCATCTGTTATTTGTGGTTCAATTCAATTAATTTGCAGAGAAATCTGTTCCTGATTTAAAAATAAACTTTCTACTTGACTGGTCAGTGCCACATCACAGCACAATCTTACAAAATCTCCAGTAAATGATAAGCCTCGCTTTTCTCTATTAACCACACTGTCATACTCCAAATCCTCACCAGCTGCATCATTTAGTTTGTTCATCAACATATCTGATTAAAACCTAACTAGTTTTAATTCCCATAAAACTTAACACCAGTCAGAGGATGTGATGGAGGGGCAAAAACAAAACATTGTTATAACTTCATGAATTTCTGACAGTGCAATGGCCAGGGGAACTTAAAATTTAGTGGTACTGATTAGGTATACAAAATCACCTTTGGTAAGGGTCTGAAGTGGGCGCCGGCGATGACCCCCACTGTCCCAGGTTGGAACGGCGAATGAGGCATATCATCCCCTGGAGACAGCACCAGCATGCCCGTCAGTAGCCACCAGCCAGTAGTCTTCATTATGAGGTCCCGAGTGGCTTTGAGGGTATCTGAAACACTCTTATAGGCGACTTGAAAACCAAATTTCAAATTGATAAATCACTATTAAAAAAAGTTACCCAGAACGTAATGAAATGTAGTACAGATTAAAACAACAAATCAACACCAAAACAAATACACGAATGCCTTAGCCGATACAAGAGAAACAATCTACACACAATACAAACAGAGCTTAGAATCAACCACACCATCAAAAAAACAAAATAAACTCAGGAAGCAAAGAATGGTTTTATTCTTTACACATTAGTTACCTCATAGCTAGCTTTACCCCATTGACTTATTTTAACCGATACCGGTTATCTTATTTTTTTTCTCAACTATACCACCGATGAAACAATTTCTCCGAAATCCCCTTTTTTCGTATAGGAGTAAACACCAACACTTCCTGCCCCACCTTGTAACTCACCGCTCGTCTTCGTTTGTCTTACCTACGTTTGTCTACCTTTTGCTGTTTTCGCAAGTTGGCAGCAGCCTGGGGGAGGATGTCCTACCAGCATAACCGCAGTCTAAGGCTCATGTCCTCTTCCACTGGTTGGCTCAGATGTATCTCCGAAGGTAAAAAAACAGGCTCCCTTCCATAGACAAAAATAAAAGGGCTGAACTTACGAGTTTCCTGTTTTGCTGAGTTATAAGCAAATGTTACAAGGGGTAGAAACTCATCCCAATTATTCTGAGAACTGGCGACATACTGCGACAACATTCCTGTTAACGTGTCATTTAATCGTTCATAAAGACCATTAGTATTTGGCCTTTAACCAGAGGTCATAATAGGTTGAATATCAAGTAACCTAAACCATTTGTTAACAATCTTAGAGCTTGAAACCTTTCCTCTATCAGTAAGAATAGCCGAAGGTACAGAATGACTGCAAATAATCTGTTCCAAAAAGAAATTGGCTACCTCTGAGGCATTGCTGGTAGGGGTGGCTCTTCTCTCAGTCAACCTAGTTCCGTGACCAATAGCAACCAACACATACTTATTACCAGAAGTGGTTTTAGGAAAAGGACCTAATATGTCATCTCCAATCTGCTCAAATGGTTCACATACAGGTAAAGGTTGTAGAAAACAAGCTTTTCTTTGAGGGACACCATTTTTCAGCGGACAGTCTCGACAACTATGCACATAGGCTTGAATCTATTTGAATAATGTTTGTCCAGTAGTAATGTTTAGAAATTTTGTCAGTTGTGCGGGCCGCACCTAGATGACCACCGAAAATGGGTTGTCATGACACTCCCGCAGAATTTCAGGTTTCAGACTTTCAGGTACAACTAAAAGTTTGTCTTTACCATCTGAATTAGAATTGTTAAGGTACATCACATCATTAAGCAAATAAATTTTTTTTAGCCTGCCTACCTAATTTTTTGTTAAGTTCTAATTCATCAAAGGCATTAAACTGGGCGTCAGGCTGTTGCATCCTAGCCAAACAACATCTTGCAGAAAAATAACTGGTAATTCTAATGATTTCTCTTCGTAACTTAGGGTTCCATTACTAACTACATTACGGCTCAAGCTGTCTACATGACTGTGTGACTTCCCACTACTATAACAAACAGTGTAGTCATTCTACGTTAATTTCAAAGACCATCTTGTCAACCTCCCAGCACTGTGTGCATTAAATTTTAACCGGTCAAGATAAAATAAGCTATGATGATCTGTAACAATTTTGAATGGTTTTAGGTAAATGTATGGCCGAAACTGGTTTACAGCATAAATAAATGCTAAACATTCCAAGTGGGTGATGGGATAACTTGTTTCAGCAGGGGTCAAAGTACGACTAGCACATGCAATAGGTTGAAGCTTTCCCTCGATCTTTTATAATAAGGTTGCCCCTATACCTAGTGTGCTAGCACTTGTATGTACTTCAATGGGTAAATTTTCATGAAAGTGGGCCAATAATGGGGCGGACGTTAATTTTTCCTTCAAATTTTGAAATGCCCTACATTGATCATTTCCCGAAACAAATTTCTTATTTTTTTAATAGAGTTGAAAGAGGTTTAGCAAACTGAAAAAAATTTGGTATGAACTTCCAATAAAAAGAAGCCAGACCCAGGAATCTCCTTACTCCCCGTTGATCCTTAGCCTGAGGAAAGTTCCTTATCGGGATGAGGTTTAACTCCTTCACTGTTTATGAGGTGACCTAAATACTCAGTGTCGAAATAACCCAATGTACACATGGAGGGTTTAAATGTTAAATTATCTTCTCGCAGTCTTTTCAAGACAAGTTCTAGTCTGGCCACATGTTGATTAAATGAGCTCCCAACCACCAATATGTCATCCAAATATACGAGGCAGGAGCCCCACTTCAGCCCAGTTAAAGTTTTATTAATGTATCTCTGGATAATAGACGGGGTGGTTTTCAATCAAAAGGACAAAGTTGTTAAAAAGGCAGTTTTCTCCTTGTCACTTTCAGATATTCGTAACTGATGTTAGCCAGCATTAATGTCGAGGTGAGTGAAACAACGAGCCCCAGTCAGGTGACTCAAAAAATTATCAATTCTCGGTAAAGGTTATTTATTGTCTTTAATGACCAAATTCAGCTTGCGGTAATCAACACACATGAGGAAATCGTTATCTTTCTTCCTAACCAGAACAGGCTAACACCAGCTGGTGTCGCAAGAACGTACTATTCTGTTTTGAATGTGTTCTTGAATAATTGTGTTAATAATCTCTCGTTCCCCGGTGAAACTCTATAGGGTACAGAAGAAACTGGAGGGCTGTCTCCAGTATCAAGAAAAACCACCTCCTCCTTGGTACGCCCTATTTGATAGGGTTCCAACTAAAACATTAACGATACTTATATTTCTACTAACTTATCCCACTGGCCAGGCAGTAATGTAGAATTAATTTCAAGTTGAGTAAGATCGAAATCATCGCGCTCCTTAGGTTGTAGAACTGTAGCAGTTTCCCCAGACTCCTGTTGAGCAGTGTTATCAAATTCATGTAAGAACCCTAACTTCATCCCTTGATGTAAAGCTACTGGGTGATTTGTGGTATTAGTGACCCACTGGTGGGCAGGTTTGTTTCTGTTCACAATACTGCGGGTTAATAGGACTGAAAGTTTAATGTAAATGTTCTCTTCTGGTTTCACCATTACTTCCTCTGCTAAATCATTAACTTAAAAACACACTGGAATCAGTTGGTGCATCCTGGCATCGATGCATAAATGTTACTTTACCCTTACATAGCCTAACCTCAAAGAAGGTTCTGATTCCATTTTGTTTAATCTAGGGGGATCATCTTGGGTTACTGACTTCTTAACCTGGTTATCACAAGGGGGTGAGTTAACTTTATCATGTCTTCTGTGAGCCTGGCCTCAATGTTCCTTACGTTTCCTAGCAGCTGGTCTACTGTGTTGTTGGAAAACCACATAACTTTCTCCACAATGTCAGGTTGTAAGCCTCCTAACAAATATCTTACTTTATTGGCTTCCGGAATTTTGGCGACGAGCCGATTACAGAGGTGAAGAATTTTGTAAATGAAACATTCAAAGGGTTCCTCCCCACCCTGTATTCTTGATTGAAGTCTTCATTCCACAGTGTTCTACCTGAGCTACACAGATGAAAGCAGCTTTTAAAGCAGTGGCTAATTCATTAAAAGTATTCAAGTTTTCCAATTTGGACTCATAACTATCATACCAGCAGCTAACTGGTCCCCTGAGAAATGTGGGTAGATTATAAATACATTTCTGGTCATTCCAACCATTAACTTTGGCTGCTCTCCTAAACTGTTTTATAAACTAATCGACATATTCTCTTTGACTCCCCCAAAATATAACTAGGTTTCACTAATTTTTTTCCTGCTTCCATTGTGTCGGGTTGGTCTACTTTAGGTGCTAAGTCTAACAAACGCAATTTATCTTGTATCTTTACCAGGGGCTCCTCATCTGAACTAATATTTTCACAAAAATCAGTTATTCCTACCTTGTTGTCCGTACATAGGCTAAGAGTGTATGGACAAGACATGCCCAGCGATGAAAAAAATACTCAGTGTTTAAACATACTAAAAAAATAATGATACTCCTAATAAACATTCAGATTCTTCACAATATTAACCTAGCCTGCCTTAAAATAGTGCTTAAATAGACTGTTCACAATTACACACACAATAAAGAAAATAAATTTCAATTCTGAAGGAGAATTAAAAAAATACTTAACTTAATTAAAATGCTTAACTCTATAACAATGCCATATCATATCTTCACTCAATCATAGAACATGGTAAGTAGACTGGCATTTACCTCTTCTCTATTTATAACCTGTAAATGGAAGGTGTGCAATGTAAAATTTTTGAATATGTTGCTCGTTGCATATAAACATAACCACCAACCTCAAAACCCTTCCTGAGAAGAAAGAAAATGCTTAAACATACAGAAAAGGCAATCGACAAAACAAAACTAAAACAAATTAATAATAACCAATCATGCATAAAACACTAAATAAATAACCTGGCTATGCTTTCTCGTGACCCCTGAAACAGACATAGTTAAAACAAACATCACTATAAACACTAAACAAAACAAAAAAAGAAGAAAATCACACAACCTTATAATAGACACCCTAGGCTCTCACCAGATGTGACGAAATCACTCGAACTCCGTCATTATTTGCACTATGTCACCCAAAATAAAAATAACAAACTAACATCTTAAGATCATCTTAAGATAACAAAAAAATGGAGGGGGTAGCAGTAGAGATGGAACAGGTATGTCTAACCTCCTTAGGACAGGTGTTGACTGAAAAAAAATTATTATTCATCCCACATCGTTTCAGATTTATTTCAGGTAAACTATGGCTGATACATAAATACCTACCCTTTGCACAGTAAATAAACAACTACTCCTTGGAAATAAATAAACACAATCATTCATTCATATTCTTAGTATGAGTATTAATCTTCAAACCAAAATTTTTAATGTTTACAAATATCTCGACCCATCCTCAGGCTCAATTACCGGTAACGAAAAAAAATTAACATTTCTGGATACCAAACTGCTTGCACTCCTGGAAAGAAACAAAAAGTTAGCCATTCTAACACAATCTGAAATACACCCACCGTCTTTACGTTACTCAAGCAGAGGCCCGAGGTGAGAAATTAATTACGAGTTCGCCATTACTTACAACACCTTCAAACGTCAGCACGCTGCAACCAGCCAGGGAGGCTCCGACCTTCCCCCAAACACCTCAAGGAGAAGACGACCCCGGGCCCACCCTGGGTAGGCCCATTTAATAATTCTCAATCACATCATCATAATGTCGAAAACAATCTACGTGGCGACCGCCCACAGATGGCCATGCATCGGGCAGCAATTACGCCACCCGTTCCAGGAAAACCGAAAACGTTCGCAATCTACCGGGCTGCGAAGAAAAAGAAAACACCCAAGTGTTGCAAGCAAGCATCAGGCACTGACATGCAGTGACAATGTTGACTTATAAAATCTGCAACCAAACTCACGATGTTTGGATTCTAACCAAAGATTTTCGCTGCTGGAAACACATACGAATCTATGTAGGCATCAAAACATATTGCCCGTGAAATTCTAATGAATAATGCAATTTTGAAAAGTGGAATTATAAATGAATTTTCTTCAATGATCCAATTTGGTTGAAAACTGTTTGAAGAGCTGCAGGGTATCATTTATGTTCCAGTCGTCATGATGTGCACACAAAGATGTTGTTAGAATGGTTGACCAGCCACCACACTTTTGTGAATTTTCGAAACTAAGAAATTACACTTGTTCTGCACTTGAAGCGATGGACATTAAAATTGTGACACCGAGCAGTTATAAAAGATTATGCATTGGATGCAAAAAACCAGTCTCAACCAAATTTCGGTGTATTAACACCTAATACCATAAAGACGAAGTTCTCAATGTGGTACACCAGTCATTTTTGATGACAGCATTACGAAAGTGAAACTGCATACGTACCAGTCATTTCTGCTCGGGTTGTACACATTACCTTCTGAAGTATGAATCGCTGTACAGCACCAAGTTATCTGTACTTTACCTTCACAGTCATTTCGTTTATATAAGAGGCACACATCTAACAATGACGACAATATCCTGCAATGAATGGTATTCTTCACCAAATCGAACGCATTACATATGTACTCAATTGTGTCGGAGTAGTCCAGACGAGAGTATGAAGGCATAACATCCGCTATAAAAATTACCTATCGGTCTTGCCAAATTCCTGCAAAGACGGCCGGCTGATGCCTGGATGATTATTACAAGCTACCTGTTTATGCGGAAGAAAAATTCGAAGTTCGTGTTCCTCTTTCTATGCTGCTTGGATTCGCTGAAGTCTATATTGAAATAATCAAGATCTGGCAATGCTTCTAGCCAATACACATATTAATGCAATGGTTTCTGTTGCAGAAAATCCACAGGATGTCTCGCTAACAATACAATCTTTCGAGTGGATGCTGCCTCATGTCCAAGTCAGCAAGATCGAAAGTAACAAGATGTTGAAGAACGTAGAAAATTGTAAGAACATTGCCAAACCATTCCTATGCTGAAGCCTGGAAACAAGCCTCGAAGTTAGGATATTAATTGGATAGTTAAGTATAGCTTAGCTACAGAATAACCAAGCTACATCGTCGTAGGGCTTCAGACTGAAAAAGCAGTGAACAGCTTCGTGATAGAAAGCTGTCAAATACGTAAAGTTAAAATATTTTTAAACAGCGAAAGCTTTCTGTATGTTAACATTAAAATAGACAATGAAAATCGAAGGATTCTTCTCGCATATTAAATGTATGCCAAGTTTCACCAAGCATACTCTTGCCATGGACTGTCACCGATACTGAGTACCAAAATTTTCAAGAACAAGGCTCCGTTAATGGTGTTTATCTCCAAACAGGATGATCAAATAAATTCAAACATCAGAGACAGTAAAATCAAGATATCGATGAGCGGAAAATTCCACCAGACATGTATGGTATTTTGTCTGGTACTTCGTGATCGATTTTCCTCAAGCAACTGTCAAGAAAAGCTTGTGAGAATTGTCTCATAGATTACAGTGCTTATTGCGAGATTACTTTGGTTATGGATGTAAATTGCTACCATCAAGATATATTGAAACCTTGTTTTCAGAATAAAAATGGTTACGTCCTAAAAGAGATTGCAGTCACCTACAAGGACGTTGGAAGGATCGAACTCGCACCTTCCGGACTCTATATCTTTGTAAACTTCTGGATGAAAAAAAGTAAACCATCAAATGAATTGCTATGCAAATATTACGATGGCTTGGAGTAGGACAAATGTAAAATTCCATACAGACAATTTAAAAAAAATTGATTATGCTACTTCAGAATCCATGTGGTATAATTTACATCGCCGGGCCTGAGCAGAAAAATGACTGAGCAATGTGTATTTTTATTCCTTTAGTTTTAAATTACATATACTTAAACTAATAAAACAATTAAAGAGTAATTATTTAGACTTTTGATAGTATGCCAGCAACCATAGATATATAAGCGAAGTCCAGACGACAGGACCCTTAGTCCACCTCTGACTGTGGTATAGTGTGGAAAGCTCTCTTTAGTATGTTGTCTAATTTTTAATTGCTGTTTCAATGTTAACTTGATGAACGGTTTACCATTAACAGTGCAATAATTTATGATGGCAGTGGATACCCTGAAGGCTGTAAAGTCGATGGCATCCTTGCCACTATCTGCAGCGGTACTGATGGTGGCTGCACCTGATATTCCAGCTATCGTTTCGTCAGCAGAGGCGAAATCGACAGGTTCTTTTTCATCAGTTGAGGTTTCCCCAGCAACCTGGTTGACTTCAATGTGCAAAGGACTATCATTTATATTTTCGAGGCATCAGTGCAAATACTTGATGCATCATTCACCACAACGTCAAGTGCTCGTCGGTATGAAATAGATGGATGCCGGTATAATATAAAAAAAACTGATTTGTGCATTAAATGTAGTAAATTATTTTCTCGGCTTGATAGATCAAATCTACATTATAAAATCTGTACTGGTTCAGTTAAGAACAAGCAAGAACCTGTTTGTAAAAATTAAGTTGGCTTTTGTTTTGTCTCGCGTCTCATACCAGATGCTGCAAGTATATAGGTGTGGCCCAAGCGATGAGAATCCCAGTCCACCTTTGGCTGTAGTGCAGTGCGGGTCGACTAGTTTGACTTATCTCACATATTAGGCAGATATCTGGGAATTATTGATGGTATCGTTATAATCCTTAATGTTGACCTGAATGGAAGGCCTACCATCAACAGAATAGACCCGATGTCAACGACAGCGATGATGTAGCAGATCCTGGCAACGGTGTAAACATTTACACCTACTCTTCCAGCACTGCAGGAGATTTATATGATGCACTATCTACAGCAGAGGAGACCTTGAAGACTTCCGTGGCTGATGTTTCACCAGTGTTGCAGTGGTTGTCGAAAGTGCCAGTTATAACTATAAAGGAAGCAGCAACTGATGGTGATCCATCGCCTGACTGAATGTACTTTGACAAAATAAAAAAAACTTTAAAATTAGTGATTATTTAATACACAATTGTAATAATATTTCTGAATGTATAAAATATCGCTGCAACAGGTGTTTTAATAGTTTTATTTGCTACAGGAACTTGAAACAGCACATATGGTTTTCCAAAGCACTGATTAAACTTTCATCAAATTTAAACTTTATATTCTATGGCAGCATAAGCAAACATTCCAAGTGTAAAATTTCATGTTATATACAAAAAATGTCATATTAATTAAATCCAAAATTATTCTCTGTGTAAAAAATTTGATGTACCAATTAGTTGACCTGATAAACTGAAAAATCTTGTTAAAGTATGTAAAAGAGTCGCATCACAATCTAAGACTGTACAGATCAAGAAACAATAGTGAAATGTTAGTTTTCGTTCTTGTAGTAAAATGTATGTAATAAAATTTTAATTTGTAATTTTGTTGTTTTATGTCCTAAACATTCACTTTTATGGTATTTTAAATTAAAGTACCCTTTTTATATTGTAACAAAATGGTTAAAATTTTAATAAAAAATAAATAATTTGAATAAAAGAAAGCAATCAATCGAAAACTATAATGGCTTTTCTTTAACTTCATTGCGGAAGAAAACCGTAACTCAGAGGACATACTCGCTTAGGCGAACAAGAGGTTTATTCTTACAAAACCACTTACCTTGATAAAAATAGTTTTCATTCGAAGATAGAAATGAGTAGGTCCGTCATCGTGTACGGGATGTCTGGTAAGGGATGAATAAATGGTGATACTAAAAAAAATTAACACTTAATTCAAAACAACTTACATTTATTATCGAATTTATTAGATTTAAAATCAGTATCTAGACACAGGTAGTAGTTTAAGGTAGTAGTATACAATGGGCATCCGGGCACAGGGTCCAGGGGGAAGTGCCTGAGGTGCCGACCGCCATATTGGATTGTGACGTCACGGTGGCCATCTTGGTTGAGTGTGACCTTGACCTTTGACCTTGACCTTGAATATGACCTTCAAAACTTGTCAAAATTAGCCAAAATTTTCCAAAATGTGCCCAAAATTACTTAAAATTCGCCAAAATTTACAATTTTTTGGAAAAAAATTCTACCAAAAATCCTCAAAAAATTCCACAATTAAAAATTAGGATTCCGAAAACTCTCTAAATTTTTTTTGCCTAAGAAAGAACTCAAAATCCTAAAACAAGCTTAAGCATCCATGTCTACAGCCTCCGATAAGCCGCTGACGTCATCTAGGATTCCATGACCGCCATTTTGAATAATAACGTCACGGTTGCAATTTCCGTTACACCCGCCATCTTTAACTTTTTTATTTATTATCAGATTTTAATTAAAATTTTTTTAAAATTTATAAAAAATTCAATTCATAAAATTTTAATAAAAAACATACATTTACGACATGGAGCTCGGAGTCCTCGGTTCGAACCCGACGAGTGCAAAAAAATAAAAATGGTGACTGATCCTTCCCCGTGGTGGGTGCTAGCAGACTGACCCCCACCACTTATGTCAAAGTATATATCGTCAGGTAACATGATGTAATGTCCGCCATCTTGTCTTCATTTGCTGGAAGCCGTCATCATTGTATCGTTGGCTAGAGTGCGCTGACATCACGTAAGTTTTATTCTTACCCGCTAGAGTGCAGTAATCATATATTATTACTGTAACACCCGCCCTTCTGACATTTGGGCGCCATCTTGAAAATCCGTAATTATTTGGCTAGAAATGCGGGAAAAGTTCCAAAATTCATTAAACAAATCACTCATTAATTTACATAATGATTCGATCGATTCCTGTCCTTGGTTCGATACCCGATCGATGCAATAATCTTTATTTTAATGTAAAAAATAATAATTTTAATAAACCATGTTCAACATTCTTAAAGAAACTTTAAATCCTCTACTACTATCATCCTATAAGACTTCAAGACCACCATATTGGAAATTCGTCATTTTAATGCTAGAGATTCGGGAAAAAGTTCAAAATACATTAAATAAATTTGTAATCTATACACTGATTGATAAGATCGACTAAGGTCCATGGCTCGATCCCTGGCCAATACAGAACAACTTCACATTTTTTAAAAAAAGAACCACTAAAGTGGCAGGTTTGAGAAAATAAAAACACCGCAAGTTCTTTTCAAAAATTTATTACATAAATTCTACACTACTACAAGTATAAAAAAAATAAACAGCCAAATTACTAAATTATTGTGGATTTCTCGATTTCTTCATCTGCCACCCTAGAATTAAAGCGAGGTGGAAAGACCCACCACTTGATGTAGGACCGTCCATTTCTTCGTTTCAAAATCTTCTCCACCAATTACGTATCGGGAAACAACGTAGGCTGAATCTCTTCGGCATAGAAGCCGCCATGGATAGGTTTGTGGTCTAAATCTTCGAGATTGTAGGTCCTAGGCTCTGATTCACAAACATGTGTCACACGGAAAATTTCAGGACTCCAGTTCGCAGTGAAACCTTTCTCGAAAATACCATTCTGCTTGGAGATTCGCACAATGTCACCGACGTTAGCTTTAAGCTTTCGTGTATCTTTCTTCTTCGTGTTGGAAAAAATGGTTTGAAGTAGGCGATTGTCATTTACATCTTTTGGCTTCATTTTTGTGGTAGAATGCACTGTGGAATTATACTCGCTTATTAGTTTCGGCAAGATGTCAAGCCAATTGTAATTTCCGTTAGCCGTGAACTGCCGCCACATCTTGGAACGCAAAGTTCTGTTAAACCTTTCGACCACGGAGGCTTTGATGTTACTAAATGTAGAGTAGTGTTTGATGCCATACTTCTTCATCAAAGCCTTAAAGGTTGCATTGTAGAATTATTTCCCGAGGTCCGTTTGCAGGTGCGACGGTACACGCCCATCCCGCAAAATATTGTTCTTGACCTTGGTTACTTCAGTTGCAGTCTTTGATTTTACTGGTCTAGCCCAAGCGAACTTGATATAAAAATCGATGACTGTCAACATGTACATGAAACCGATTTTCAATCGGGGATACGGTATCATCTCAACAAGTTCCGCCTGGAATAAATGATCAATTCCGCGAACTATGACTTTGCGACGAAGATATTTCCGTCTAGCAGGAGCATGAAGTTCGCGAGCGATTCTGGTTCGACTCATTGTATGTAGCTGGCTTTCCTCATTTATTCAAGTATGGAGACTATTTCGTTGATGTGCGAATAGTTTCCTACACTAAGCGAAGCATGTAGAGTTTTAAGGCGATCTACTAATTCATTGGGGTCGTCACAATATACATTGTCAAATATCTGATCACTTTCTAGCATTTTTAAAACTTCACCATGTATTGTTAGTTCACTGAAGAGGATTTGCGAGAATGTCGATTTTTTCATGATCTACGTCTTTATATACACCACTATCTGGATAGTTATCGCGAAAATGTGCATTGGTTAGCTCTAGCAGTTTTTTGTACTATTGTAAGTCGTTGTGAGAATATTCTTTTGGCTTCCTGCGAAACAGAAATTCGTACAGACCCGGAGTCGCGCACGTTTTGAACTCTTCTACGCGCACGATATTTCCTGGTAGAAAAACTATTTCTTCAGCACCGAGGAACTCCTTTTTATGTTTTCTGTACATTCCGTAGGTCGTGTCATTATTCCGGCTTGTAAACGATATCAGGTATGGCCTGACCATTGCAATAACTTGGTGTCACTTTTTCGGTATTTTTTTTCTTGTGCATGAACACTGTACTTGTTAAGTCTTCTTCTTCTCGATCTGGTTCATACTTTCTTTTCTTTACAGTTGGCATTTCATCTTCAACTTCTGTCCTCACATTGATGGCTGGTTATTCCTTATTTTTAAGTTCGTCGAGGCGACATGTGATTGGTTGAAATATCTCCTCTTTCCAACACAAGTAGCACATGTCTTTGAATTCCTGGAATGTCATGTTGGTGTTTACGTTATCGTCATAATCGTGACGTAAATTAAGTTCGTCCATGCGAAAAAGCACTATGACATTCGCGTTGTCTCGTAGGAGATATTTTGTAATACGACTGTATGTCTGACACAGGTAAATGCAGTCTACCTTGGCGTGTCTGCCCATGGAAAAGTACTCTTGTATTATGCCTTGCTTCTCGCACATTACTTCGTCGAAAACAAACACGGAATAGGCTTTTGTTTCGCTTGTAGGTACCACATCCGCATTATCTTTAAATGGAAAATACTCCAGACCATCCACCGATTGTAGAACTGTAGCTAGGAGCTGGTACTTTGGCTGTTGCAACAATTTGGAATAGAGGTACACGTTTTCGAACCTAAGTCCGTTTGGTTCCTCTAATAAACTCAGCAGAACCCACGTTTTACCGCAGTTGGACGGACCCGCTATTATGCATCGTACAGCAGAAGGCAACAGTAAGCCATGTCGTGGTTAACGTGCACTAAATACATCTTATTGCGTAATGCGCACGGGTAAACACACTTCCTGCTTGACGACTTTAATTGTACTGACGAAATTGTATAAAATCAAACACATTTATACTTTCTGGTCAGTTGTGTGTAATGACTCGAAGAGGTAAGAACAAAAAACACATCGGTGCAGGACTCGTGAACCCGCTGATAAACAATCAGTCATTCGAGCTACACATTCCCGGCTACAGATTCGGCGGCCCCGGCACTAAATTAGCTAAAAGGTTAACTCGCGGTGATATGGGCATTAATTCTCTCGACAAAAAGTGCAAGCAGCACGATATTGCATACTCACTCAGCAAGGATCTGGAATCCAGGTACCAGGCCGACGAGATATTGGCACAGGAAGCCGAAGATATAATTAAATCGACGCACGCGGGAATAGGAGACAAAATCGCGGCCTGGGGATTTTCCAAAATCATTAAGGCAAAGACCAAATTAGGACTGGGTGCTCGTCGAGCCAGCTCCATCAAGTCAAAGACTAACTCACGCAAAACCAAACGCAAGACAGGTGCAGGCGTGCAAAAAGCTAAGCAAAAATTACAGACTCCGCTCAAAAATATTATAAGAGGATTTCTTCCTTTGCTTTTGCCTGCATTGGGTGCTCTTGGCGGCCTCATCGGTGCAACGAGCGGTATAGTGCGGACAGTCGAAACTTCGAAGAATGAGCGCAAGCAGTTAAAAGAAGCACAAAATAACAATGCCAGCATGGAAGCCATTTCCATTGGTAAAAAAACACGCCGCTGGACTCTACTTGCAACCTCTTCTATCAGGTCGAGACATGAGAAAAATACGAATGAATAAATCCTACGTCTTTTCCGAAACGACCGCTCACCAACGTACATTTAATAAAGTACGCACAAAAACTGAAAATACCAAATTTCCGAGGCGTGTTTATGCGAGACACTTTACCCAGCAAGCCAAAGACACGTGAGTGCGCCATTATTAATTTAGACACGTCGGCGGGTCTTGGTACGCACTGGGTGGCTTATGTAAAGACTGGAAAAATGGCCGAGTACTACGATAGTTTTGGAAATTACGTCCTCCGTCCTAACTTAGGCGGTACCTGGGCCGGACCACTATATTGTTCTACAATTACGAAACCGAACAGAAGCCCAATCAAACAAACTGCGGACACTTGTATCTTCGCTTTTTAATAAACAAATATTAGCTGTCAAAAAAACAATTGCTACTTAAACATTGTGCAGTGATGATAATTTATTAGTCATGTCGATAACACTTACCCTGACAGGTCACGCATCTGAGCTGCGGGCGGTTTATTTCCCGCCTCTGGATTTAGACGGAGAATGGTGTATCGGACTCGTAGATTTTCAAACGTATAATGCCATACCGAATATCGACGAAGAAAATTGCAAGATTTGCTTCCTGAAAAGCGATGGGACCGCTCATCAAATACAGTTACCAGTTGGCTCTTGCGAAATTGACGACATTGCAAATTATATCAGGGATATGGTACCACAAGAAATAGACTTTCAACTGCGTGGAAATCCAAACACTAAAGAAAGCATTCCAACATGCAGTGGAATTGTCGACTTCATGAAACATGGGACCAAAGGTACGATGCTCGGATTCGAATCAAAAGTGTATGAAACATGAAGAACGTATGAATCTACGCGCGCAGTAAACATCTTGACTGTTAATGTCATAATAATAAACTGTAATTTGGCAAGTGGAATTCATCTCAACGGAAGACTAAGCAACATGCTGCACGAGTTTTCGCCGATGGTCCCGCCAGGATATAAACTGGTAGAAGTACCGCAAAGTATATTTTATGTTCTAGTCGTCGTGAAGTGCGCACACGAAGTCGTCATCAGAATCGTTGACCAGCAAGGACGATTGGTGAATTTTCAAGACGAAGAAATTACATTACGTCTGCACTTGAAGCGATGGGCATAAAGTTCGTAAAATCGAACAGTTATAAAAGAAAAGGTGTTACCGTTAATAAGAACAGTTCTATACCAGACATCGGTGAATTAACTCCTGAAAGCATAAAGTATCTTCTTAGTATTGGACAAGTGCCGAATAAATATGGATGACGTAATCCTCAACGTGGAAGATCCGGTCATTTTTGAAGACAGCATTACGAAAATGGAATTGCACGAGTACCAGCCTTTCCTTCTCGGACCGTACGCACTACCATCAGAAGTACGCATTGCTTTACAGCACCAAGATATCTGTACTCTACCTTCGCAGTCATTTCTACGTATTAGAGGCACGCTGACAAAAGCGGATGGTACGCATCCGACAACGACGTCAATATACTTCAAAGGTATTCCTCACCTAATCGAGCGCATTACATATGTACTCAATAGCGACGAGGTAGACCAGACGAGAGATGTTGGCATATCATCTGCTATGAAAAATTACATTTCGCTCACGCCAAATGAACTGTCTGCTGCAAAGATGGCCGGTTGGGCTCTCGAGGATGAATATAAGCTTCCGGTTTATGCCGATGGGAAGTTCTAAATTTGTGTTCCTCTAGCCATGCTTTTTTGGATGCCTTGAGGACTACAAGCATATAATCATTAATTCGAAACAAGAGCTCCTTTTGCTTCTAGCCAACACACACATTAATTCAATTGTCGCCACTGCAGAAAACCCTCAAGATGTCTCGCTAATACTAAAGTCTATCGAGTGGATGCTGCCCCACATCCAAGTGAGCACCATTGAACGAGTCAAGATGATGTAGAACATAGAAAATGGCAAGAACTTTGATGTGCCATTCCGATCCTGGAGCCTGGAAAATTATCTTGGCTTGCCTCATAGTCAGTGTATCAATTGGATAGTAAAGTCCAGCTTCGCTACGAAAAACTAAGATACATCATCGTCGGGCTTCAGACCGGAAGACAGCACAACGGAGGAGTAAGTCGCTCCGTATTCGATAACTGTCAAATACATAATGTAAAAATATTTTTAAACAGCGAAAGTTATCTATACGTTGACATGAACATGGACTTTGAAAATGGAAGATTTCTTCTCGCGTATCAAATGTACTCTAAGTTTCAGCAAGCTTACTATGGGCGAAGACAGTCAGCGATACTAAGTCCCGATAATTACAAGAACAAGGCTCCGTTAATGGTGTTTGACGTTTCCAAACAGGATGATCGAATAAATGCAAACATCATAAACTGTAGGATCGTGATAACGACTAGCGGAAATATTCCACCAAACACCTATGCTTTTTGTCTGATACTTCACGATCGGCTTGCATCGTACAATTGTCGAGACGAACTTGTGAAATTTCTGACATAAATACTGTTTCGTTTTCGATGATAATTTAGTTACGACCGAGCATTGCTAGCCACAAGATGTACTGCAACCTACAAGGTTTGCAGAGTCAAAATGTATTGTTGCTCAAGGAAATTAGCATCACCTCCGGAGACAAGACTCGAACTCGCACTTTCCGACCTCTGTATCCCTAGAAATTACTAACCGAAATAAGTAAACGGTCAAATGAATGGCTATGTAAATATTATCACAGACTATATTGTGTCGGAGGAAAAATTCCGTATCACCAAGTGAAAAGCACTATTGAAGATTTACTAGTTCAAAACGAAATAATTTACGTTGCCGGACCTGAACAGATGAAATGGCTGAGAAAGTTGTGTGATACACCTGTTGAATTTGTAGACCTACAGACCGACTACGGCTGTCCTTCCCTGCGCAAACTTAGTACAATGTACGACGTGTAGCTACATGACAAGTTTGAACGTGTCTGTACCTGTACAAACTCGCAGTTAATGCAGAAATGGCACACACAGGGTTTGTAGGAGCCTGCATATATAAATGGCGTACATCCATATGTGCCTTCAGTTGTCGTTCGACCTGCAAGAAGATATTTACATTTAATCCTGCTAATGTGTACGTGAGCGCAAGACCTATATTCAGTAGTATCGAGTACAGCTACTGGGATGCCGGGTATCTATGTACATATACAGAAACTTGTGATGGAGGCGCTCAGCATTGGCGGTTTGCACACTTTCCTGTGTCCTACGAACCGACTTAGCAGCTATTAGATTGTCGCGAACGTGGAAAATGTGCCGTCTATCACATGAAACCACACACAATACTTCCTGCTAGCATCGCTGAGGTAGTCGCCTCGTCTGCACGTGCAACACCAAACATGGGCGTGTTGCAACCTTTTGCGACCTGTGATGCTTCTACGCAGACGTCCAAACGACGTTCGTCTCGTCGTCGAAGTTCAGGCAGTAAAACGTTTCCAACTTGCACAGAGCCAAAGCCCAGGCGCAGACGTGGTCACAGACATCATAGACGATGTCTCATCGGAAGTGTCGTCGGCGCAGAAGATGACCAGCTGGAAACCTGTGCTCCTGATCCCGTGACCTACGAACCAGTTGGAACCAGAGTCGACGAGGCAGTTGGAACCGGAGTCGACGAGGCAGTTTGTGTGGCATTACAGATTTTGCTTGCAAAAATACTTGATTCCCTAACCTAATGTGTATTTGTGTAATTTTTATAAATAAATGTGTAAAACTTTAACTTGTTTTTTTTATTTCTATAATTTTTAGGTACTTAAAAATAATAATAATTTTAAATACAGACAATATTTTGACTCATGTAGTTTACCAGTAGACAGCCTCTGGCCGCGGTGCTTTCTTCAGTAAGTTTCGCGAGGTTTAGTTACTGCTCCAATGTTTACCGGGATAGACTGTTTACCATCAGCAGCGGGGACATCGATGGTAGGAACGTTGAATGAGTCGGAGATCTCGATACCGGCGTAGAAGAGACCACAACAGCGGAGAGCTCAATGGCTGCGGTGTCGACAGCTATGGAGTTCCCGATACCGACTGCAGAGTAGGCAACGATACGTGCTGTTCCATAATCAGCTGAAGATTCACCATCTGCACTCCAGACTTAAATGCTAATATTGTGGTGCATCATTTAATAGAACTTCAAATGTTCGCAGACAGGAAAAAAGCAGTTGTCAGATTAATTCACTGAAATGAACAGAGTTTCAATGTAACAAGTGTGACAAGCAATTTTTACGACATGATAACTTGAAAAGACATCTAATAACCTGCAGTAGGTCTCTGACCATCTCTCGAGAGACATATAAGTGCGACAAATGCGATAAGGTTTTTTCGCATTGTAACAGTCTGGATAGTCACAAGATTATGTGCATTGGAAAAGAAACAAGTGCTAGTTTGCTTCCATACCATCATACATCCTGATTTATTGCTTTACCTGAGACAATTGTCAACAAAAAAGCAGTAGTCAATTGCCAAAACTCGAAGGATCAGTTTTGTTTTAAATGGAGTATTTTGGCAAGATTTGTTGAGGGAAGTCATCAAAACCGTGTTGATAAGAGGTATTATGCTTTGGAGAATAAGTTCAACTTTGATGGTCTGTACTATCCGCCACCATTAAATCAGATAAAAAATTTTGAGTATAATAACCCTGAATTTTTAGTTAATATGTATGCGCTAAATGAGGGTTATAAGGTGTGTCCGATTCGGGTAACCAAACAAGAAAGAAAAAATCATTTCGATTTGTTGCTTGTGACAAATGAAAGCGGTGCTGCACACTTGTGAGACCCCAGGTTACAAAACATCAACATAAGATTTATATGTGTAGGGTGTGCTTTAAGTATTTCGCTAATCAACCTCGAAAATCAGGACTCACAGCTACACAGTGTCTTGAAAAGCACAATATTAAATGCGGAAATAGATCTTAACCAAGACTGTAGTAATTTGTCTGTGTATTGTTTTTATACTTGTAGTAGTGTATAATTTATGTAATAAATTTTTGAAAAGAACTTTCGGTGTTTATATTTTCTCAAGCCTGCCACTTTAATGTTACTTTTTAAAAAAATTGAAGTTGTTTTGTATCGGCTAGGGAGTCAACCATGGACCTTAGTGGATCTAATCAATCAGTCTATAGATTACAAATTTATTTAACGAATTTTGAACTTTTTCCCAAGTCTCTATCATTAAAATTACGAACTTCCAATATGGTATTCTTAATGTCTTATAGAATGATGGTAGTAGAGGATTTCAAGTCTTTTTAAGAATATGGAACATGGTTTATTGATATAATTATTTTTTTACATAAAGTTAAACATTATTGCATTGATCGGGTATCGATCCAAGGACAGGAATCGATCGAATCAATATGTAAATTAATGAGTGATATATTTAATGAGTTTTGTAACTTTTCCCGCATTTCTAGCCAAATAATTACGAATTTCCAAGATGGCGCCCAAATGACAAGATAGTGGGTGTCACAGTAATAATAAATGATTCCTTCACTCTAGCGGGTAAGAATTAACTAACGTGATGTTAGCGCACTCTAGCCAACGATACAATAATGATGGCTTAAAGCAAACGAAGACAAGATGGCCGACAGTACATCATGTTACCTGACGATATATATACTGTGACATAAGTGGTGGGGGTCAGTCTGCCAGCACCCACCACGGGGAAGGATCAGCCACCATTTTTATTTTTTTGCACTCGTCAGGTTCGAACCGAGGACTCCGAGTTCCATGTCGTAAATGTTTGTTTTTCATTAAAATTTTATTAATTGAATATTTTTATTAATTTTTAATTTTTTTCATTAAAATCTGATAATAAATAAAAAAGTTAAAGATGGCGGGCGTAATGGAAATTGCAAAGGTGATGTCGTAATTCAAAATTGCGGTCATGGAATCCTAGATGACGCCAGCGGCTTATCGGAGGCTGTAGACATGGATGCTTAAGCTTCTTTTAGGATTTTGTGTTCTTTCTTAGGCAAAAAGACTTTTGAGGATATTCGGAATCCTAATTTTTGAATTGTGGAATTTTTTGAGAATTTTTGGTAGGATTTTTTTTCCAAAAAATGTAAATATTGGCGAATTTTGAGTAATTTTGGGCACATTTCGGAAAATTTTGGCATTTTTTGACAAGTTTTGAATGTCATATTCAAGGTCAAGGTCAAAGGTCAAGGTCACACTCAACCAAGATGGCCACCGTGACGTCACAATCCAAGATGGCGGCTGGCAACTCAGGCACCTACCCTGGACCCTGTGCCCGGTTGCCCATTTGTATACTACTTCAGGTAATGATTAAAATTACAATTAAAATTCACAACTTTCTCTCCGCTATGACTCACGTAATAACTGCTAAAAGACCACACAAGATATAGAGAGAGAACTTCACCAAACTATTTTCTTATCCTTTCTAAAGGATTAACTTAAGAGAGTCTTAAACTAGAATTTATTATTACAGTTATGAAAATATAGTTCTGGACTCACATGTTCAAATACGCTGAACAGTTCTTGATCCATCACTGTAAAACCACCCTTCTGGCCTTGGAAACCCGAAATAACTTAACATTTTGAAACTATGACTATACCGACTTGCTACTAAGTCGTGCAACATCCCGACCAGTAAACGTACCCTGATTACGAACTAAGATAATCATAGACTCCGCCCGTGTGAGCTTCAACTGACAACATTACAAACTACTGGACTCGTTACCACTCACGATAGGCATAGCCTCCGCCAGAGTAAGAGCCGACTTCTCTCTAACTCTAGCTTAAATCTCCCCGTACAACCGCGCCTATCCGCACAATCCATGGTTATTGAAACCAAATTTACAAACAACTAAGCATGACAGCTACCCCTTCCACCCAGGACGTGCATCCGACCGCGTGCCCCAGCAGTAAAAGCGGCCAGTGGCTGCGCCAGCGCGCTGCCGGACAAACAGACTACATAAAAATGTGCAATCTGCAAGCCAGCAGTGCGCCGCGGTAGCTCCGTGCCCCAATTACTTGGTCACGCCATTTGCACCGACGAGTGAACAGAGCAACCAGCCCAGAGTCCCATCAATAATGTCCCCAAATTTGATTTCAAAACCCTGTAAAATTTTCAACCGCGACAATTTTGATCAAGGATCGTACCATGTAATGTATGCATTCGAATAAATTATTATTTCAACAAGTGATTTTTAGATGATTATTTAATTTTTTTTCCGAATTTCTAGCTTAATTATAACAGAATTTCAATATTTTGACCAATTTGGTCAACAAGATGGTGGATGTCAAGGTAATATTTAATACTGCGCTCTAGCAAGTAAAAATTAAACTAACATGGTGGCAGCACTTTACAGCACATGAAAAGAAACTGGAGGTTCCGAGATGGCTACTATCATTTCACACTGGACGACAATATATATATATACCTTGTAATTAGTGATGGGAGGTTAGTCTGCTGGTTGCTTCCGTGGAGGAAGGAACTGTCGCTATTTTTAATCGAATAACCTCACCGGGTTTGATCCGAAGACTCTCTGACATATGTAAAATTTTTCATTAAAATTTTAATCTTTATCTTTATATATATATTTCTTGTGTACGTGTGTATGTCACTGAACTCCTCCTAGACGGCTGGACCGATTTTGATGAAATTTTGTGTGTGAGTTCACGGGGATTCGAGGATGGTTTAGATTCACAATTGGATATTTTATCTCGATTCTGAGTTAAGAAAAACTAAAAAAACACGCTTTGAAAGCAAAAATTGCAACGCATTATTAGAAGCCATTAAGTTTTGCTATTGTAAGGAACTAAGTAGAGAGTAAGAAAAAAATAAAGATCCTGACAGTTTATAGTGTCGCCATATTTGTTTCAATTTTCAATACCCTCTTTGTATATTACATTTTAAATTGCAGAAAAAAATCATGTTTCATAGCCACACAAATAGTGAGTGTGTGTCATTTCTCTATGTCCACGAGGTCTCGCCGCGTCAATTTTCTCCTTGGAGCGAACCCGTCCGCTTAATTAAATAAACAGCTTTTATCGTTGAATGATTTCATGATTTATTTTATGAAAATATGCTCTCATAAAAAAAATTAGTTAGATAGACATTCAATAGGTGTCTTTCTCTCACTCTCTCTCTCTCTCTCTCTCTGAAATGTATGTAGCTTGCTCGCAGGTCAGTAATGCAGACAATCTTTACATTCTAGCTCAAAACGGAAAAAACAGTAAATGTGGTTTACAAAGACATTTTATGAAGTGTCTTCCCGTCATTACATTTGAAAGTAGAAACATATTTACTCAAAATTTAGGTAGTAACATATTTTTATTGCAAAGACTGAAATAGAGGTGAGAAAAATTATCATTTTTGAACTAAAGAAAACTACTACAACTGTATCAACTGTTGTGTTATAATGTTTAAATTTCTAAATGGTGCAAGATAATACAAAATTCCATGCGGAAAAAGTCGTGGGCAGCAGAAACATATAGTTATAGATGTGGGGCTATGCATGCTGATTTTTCATATACTGCATGGATGCGAACATGTAAGAATAATCTATCTATCTTACTTTAATAAAACAGTACTTTTACTGTCTGTCTGTTTGTACGCGATTTTGATGAAATTTTGTGTGTGAGTTCACGGGGATTCGAGGATGGTTTAGATTCACAATTGGATATTTTATCTCGATTCTGAGTTAAGAAAAACTAAAAAAACACGCTTTAAAAGCAAAAAAACTAAGCATTGTTGATAATTAGCCTCCATGGCAACGGGCTTTTGCATTGTTGTTGCCTTCTGCGTAACCATGGGAAAGGTTTTTGGTAACGGCAGTGGCGTGCCCAAGAGGAGGGCATAATGAGAAGATACAAAATGTCCAGCGTAGAAATACTTACCGCCATATCCATATCTCAGAAAAAGTACATATGGGCAGGACAATGTCTGTCGGGTCCGCTAGAAAGATATATAGAGAGATAGAGATATAAATAGAAAGATAGAGAGAGTTATAGAGATATACATAGAGAGATAGAGAATTAGAGAGATAAAGAGAGATGCTTAGTATACGTTTAAAAAATTACAAAAAAAAATTTATTGAGGCATTGCAATGCATGCCGGGAATTATCTAGTTTATTATATTTTTATAATTTTTTAATTTTTTTTTTCCATATTTCTAGGATAAAAACTGATTTTAAAGATGGCGAACATAACAAAAAGTAAAACGAACAGGAGTGGGTCATTCTATTTCAAGATGAATGAAAGTTCTACAATTGAAACTGGTGGGAAACTAAATGACCTGTCCAAAATGGCAGTTTTCGAAATGGTCATCCGGGTTGAAGTAATAATTATAGGTTAAGGTCATCGAAGATGAATCTGTGAAGTCTCAATTTAAAATGGTGGTTAGGGTTATTTACATTTTCCTTTTTCCTCACCCTAGACCCTTTCCCCGTCTTCCAATTATCCTACTACTCATAATTTAAAAAATTGATACATTTCCAGAGAATTTTGTACAGATGGTAGACTTCATCTATTACATAAAACTGGATCTTTCCCATTTCTGATTCAATTGGTAAGGGAGTGAAAGCAGAGTAAAATATGGACGTCGACCCTTTGTGAACAAATTCCTAGAGAAAATATACAATGGAAAAGGATCAAATTCATACTTAAAGTATTTTTTTCAGATCGTCATCAACCTGTGAAAAGTCGTGAGGGGATCCAGATCTACTTTGCGTTTGCTCGTGTTTATGTGGTTATTAACTGTTTCCAGAGAAACCACTGGATCTTTACGTCTGAAATGTATGTTTTAAATTTTTCTGTTCAGAATACCTCTCTTTCCTCAATAAACAACCTCATATAACAGGTAGTAGTTTATGTCCTCACGTTCAATAACTTCATTACTGATTCGCATTAAGTAGCGAAGAGTTAAAAAGGATTCTAACTGGAAATTACTCAGTTTATTAACATCATTATAGTCCCTGCCTTCACAGGAACGTCTCATGTTGACATGTTGTTCATTAGTATTCGAAACACAACTGCAGTAGTTATCAATTTCATGACACACATTCCATATTGCAGCTAACCCCACAATCCAGTTAGTGAGAACCTCTTCCATGAGTGAACCCACCAGAACTGTTGATTGTGGTAATGAGAATTTGCTCTTTAGTCATATCCAAACATACTCTGGAACAAAAATTACCAGTACATCTGGTTATGAAATAGTCATCAGTAATGATATTTTAAATTAATGGGTTTCAATTTATTTTTAAGATAAGCATATATTGCATATGTATGTATATATATATATATATGAGCACATTTTGCGTAGTGGAAGTGACCACTCAAATGAAAACAAGGAACCATATTCTGAACATTATCATGATGAAGCTGCCAATTGCCTATTCTTTCTGCTTAAACGAACTGTTTTATTAATGTTATAATTTGGAACAATTTAACCTAAGTTAAAAGCTATTCTACCAATTTTCTCTAATCTTTCTTGTCCTTCATTAAACTTTGCACTGACACTAAGGAAATATTGTCAGGAACGGTTAGAATAACAGATTTGTCATTATCATTCATTATGTTGTTTAATGCTACAAGTACATCAGAGGTATTTTTATTAAAATCAATTATTATTTTCAATACAGCTCATAGGAATAAAAAATTATGCTCTTATCAGTTTTTCAATGCTGTTGTTGTGGAGAATAACAAAAAAAAAAATCAGGTTTACAAGGAAACAGTGACGATCGAAATCACAGCTTCTTTAGATTTAGCAATAATTATTATAATTTTACCAAAAGGAATTATTTACAAAAAATAATCATACTGTAGCAAATCATCAGTAGTGTGTAATAGCCGGTATTGGGACAGACTTCAGGCTGAGGATTGGGATTGACGGGGCGCCTGCCGATTGCTCTGACGTCACGGCGGCCATCTTGGATTGTGACATCACGGCGGCCACCTTGGAATACCGTGACCTTGACTTTTGACCTTTAACTTTGACCTTGACTCCGGCGGCCATCTTGGATCCGCCATCTTTAAATCGAGTGCCCCACTCACTCAAGAGAAATTTTCGTCACGCCCTCCATAACAATTATTTTCTGTTCCGCTGGAGGCCACCATCTTGGAAACCGTCAACTTCGTTTCTGTTGTTTGTTCCTAGAGAGCGCCAGCATCGCTCTTGTTTTTTTTCTGTTCCACTGGAGGCCGCCATCTTGGAAACCGTCGACTTTGTTTCTGCGGTTTGTCCCTAGAGAGAGCCAGCGTCGCTCTGTCTCATCACATAAGCCCGATTCTTCATTACCTACCATAGCTATTATGGTCCTTATTGACATTAAAGTTAATTTTTTATCCAAAATACATTGGATGCGCTGTATTTCGAACCATCCCAGCTCTGATCTCTAGGTTGAAAAACACACACCTTTAGCCGCACGGCCATCGAGACCTTTACCAGACTGAGAATTAAATAAGGTATGTATAAAAATAACATGCATATTCGGAATTTTAATGTTTTTTAATTTAAATTAATAACAGCACTGCCTTTTCAAGACAGGACCGCCATCTTGTATTAAGTCACAACAGTTGCAATTCGCGTTACGGCCACAATCTTTAAAATACGTAATTTCAATGCTAGAAATTCCGGAAAAATTCAAAATAATATTTTTTAAGTAGCCTACTTCAAATGTTAAGTTATTTAAACGATTTCGGTCCTTGGCTCGATTTCCGGCGAGAGTAAACCAGTAATTTATTAATATATTTAAAAAATTCTCAATAAGAAGTAATAATAACATCTTACTCCACACCTGACATTTTCAATTATGTTACCACTAATTAAATTATTGTAATGGACGCCATCTTGAAAATCTTTATTTATTATCCGTTTTTAATGAAAAAAAATCAAAATTCATCAAAAAATTAACTTATTGGAATACTGATTTATTAGATCTATTGCCATCCTTGATTCGAAACCGGTAAGAGCAAAAAAAATAAAAAAATGACAGATTCTTCCTCCATGGAAGCTACCTAGACTGACCTCACACCACAAATACCAAGGTATATATATATATCGTCAACTGGTACGACGTCATGTCCGCCATCTTGTATTCGTCTGTTATAGTGTGCTGGTGCCATGTTAATATAATTTTCTGTTTACCACACTGACCTCGACTGTTGGCATTGAACTTTGACCTTGACCTAGAAATTTGACCTTTACCTTGAACTTTGATCTTGTCCTTGACATTTGACTTTTACTTTGAAATTTGACCTTGACCTTGATATTTGACTTTGACCTTGAAATTTGACCTTGAACTTCGACCTTAACCTGGAAATTTGACCTTGAACTTAAACATTGACCTTGACCTTGAAATTTAACTTTGACCTTGATAACCATCATGGATCCGACATTTACTGTTCAGTACATTCTACCAGGAGCTACCACCTGCTAGAGGACATTGTCACCATCTGGTTTTCGTCTGCTGGAGGACACTATCTTGTGTGTGTACTCATCTTACCATCATTCCCATCATTACCATCACGCTAGTTTTATTCTAACCCACTAGAGTGCAGAAATAATTTATTTTTACTTAGGTGCCCGCCATCTTGAAATTTGGGCGCCATCTGGAATCATGTAATTATTTAGCTAGAAATTCGGGAAAAAATCCAAAATTCATTAAATAAATTTGCAATTAATATACTTAATGATTCAACTAATCTTGTTCTTGGTTCGATCCCTGGGTGATGCAAAACATCTTAATTTTATGTAAAAATTAACAATTCCAATAAATAATTATTAATGTCCTAAAAGAAGCATGGTTTCCAAATCTACCATCATCCTATAAGCCATTACGGCCACCATCTTGGATTTTTGAATTTATTGACCTATAAATTCGGAAAAGTTTCCAAAATTCACCGAAAAAATAACTAATTGATTTACATATTGAATCGATGGATTCCTGTCGTCTGCTTGCTTCTTGTCCACTGAAGAGTGTAACTTAATATTAAATTAATTTTATATTTTGGTTTCCATTACCTTTCGCGGAGTTTATCAATCATTCACTCTACGAAAAACAATTCATAACAATATACGACAATTTTCGACGAATTAAATACGTGGCTGATAAACCTAACATGAAACTATAGTAATTCGATACTTAGAAAAACCTCTAAACCGTTCATGTACAAAACCATCCATACACATACACCAAGCATCTTCGGACAAGACCGGGACATGAACAATGTCAGACATATATACCATGAAACACAGTACACGCAATGACTACGCATCGTTCACGCAGGTCAAGCATTTAATGAAAACGAAGCATGTTTGGACGGAAATACTACAAAACGAAAACTCATTTAACGAGACGAAGGTGCATTCTCTCATTCATTCAACTCGGTACGTAGCGATCGTCAATGATAAGTTAGGATATAATGTCTCCAACAGTCTATGAATCCAATACTTTTTAGTTCCAAAAGTCATTGGCTCCAATAATCATTGGCTCCATCAGTCATTGACTCCAACAGTCTTTTGACTCCATAAGTCAATGGCTCCAACAGTCATTGGCACCAACTGCCCTTTGCTTCAACTGCTCCAATGTGATTTGGCTAGAATGCTTCGAGTCTAAGAGGCTATAAGGTTACAAGGCTATGAGTCTACAAGGATCTAGCAGGTTACGAGTTAAAAATGGCTGCGAGACTGCATGGCTAAAAGGCTGCATGGCTAAGTAAATATATGGCTATGAAGCTACATGGATACAAGTCTACTCGGCTCCAAATGACTTCGAGGCTACATGGCTAAAAGGCCAGTTGGCTACAAACATTCAGTTCTACTAATCTACAAGACTCCTCCAACTGCCTACGAGTCTACAAAGCTCCAACTACTCCAGTAACATTATGTGAAAATATAACAAGGGTAATTGGTTACGTAGCTACAAATCTTCGAGGCTCTATGGCTTCATGACTACGCAACTAGGAGCCATGAGGTTACGAGACTATGTGACTACGAGTCTACAAGTTTACGAGACTGGAAGGCTACAGAGCTACGAAGCTTCCAGGGCACGAGACTATGTGGCTTCGAGACTAATTGGCTCTAACTGACTACAATAGCACCATTCAGTGGTGAGCGTTAATTTATCTCATGCATAATAACCCGTTTAAAGTAGTGTCGATTCTTGGCAACAGATGACATCACCTGCTGCTTACAGGTAAATAATATTTAGTTCTTTTATGTGGGATGCAGGATGCTCACTAACGATCGCAAAAGAAGGATGGCTTCCTTAAGCACCAAGGAGAAGGAAGTTCGTCTTGCTTATTAGTGATCCTCAGATGTCTCAGAGATTATTACCTGTTAAAATATTACAAGCGATGATTTAGTAGCAGAAATTCAATTAATTAAATTTAACTGTGAATAAATGACATGACACATTAAGTAAAAAATCCTTCATGCTTAAATCGGTTTCTCAGAATTCACCAGGAACACACGGAGAAAAACATCAAAATATTGACAAGAATAATCGGGAGCACACGGAGAAAACCGACACACACATTTCTTCGATATCAAATAATCACAGCAAAAATTTCAAAATAAAAATAAAAAAATAATAAAAACAAAAAATAGTTAATCTATATATATAAAAATGTTATGTTGGTTTGTGTACGCTTCAAAAAATTAAAAAAGTTCTGCACCGATCCAGCTGAAATTTTAGCATTATATACAACCCGCATCAAGGATGGTTTTTATCTACTTTTCACGTCAGCAACATACCCGCGACCGCGAAAAAGTAACTGCGCCATTTTATTAATGTGTTTTCTCACCAATAAAAACAAAAAAACAAGCATTTTCTGTTATAGAAACGTTTCTCCATGCCAAAGGATTTCTCTTAGCAATGAAAAAAACTACAAGTAAAGCGAGCGGGAAATGGCTATATGTATACAATGAGAATGCTTTTATTGTAAGGTGCAATAATTAAAAAATGACTAAGCGTACCGGTATGTGACTAATTATACTATATGAATGAGGTACTTTAGTGTGATCGTGTCTCGATTGTGCTGCGCCGTTATCCAAATCGTAAGTAGAGGTTATGTTTTTTATGGGTCTATCACCACTTGATGTGGGATTGCATGTAGATGGTTCTAGGCTATTCATTTTTTGAACTCCTTAGACCCTATACCTTTTTTTTTAATTTTTAATTTAATTATTATGTTCTACGTAATTTTTAAACTCACTTGATCTGCTAGGGATACCACCACACATACTTAAATTGAAAATAGGTGTGCCAATTATCCTCTTGCGGAATATTAATCAGCCAAAACTCTGCAACGGCACGTGAATTTCAGTTAAGAAATTAACGAATAACGTAGTGGAAGCAACGATTTTAACGGGGCCTTTCAAAGGTGAAGATGTCTTCATTCCTCGAATACCCATGATCCCGACCGATACACCATTTCAATTTAAAAGATTACAATTCCCAATTCGATTGACATTTGCAAGGTCAATCTTTAGAATTGTGTGGTTTAGATTTAGATGCGGATTGCTTTTCACATGGACAACTGTATGTTGCGTGTTCCCGAGTCGGAAAACCAGATAGTCTTTATATCTACGCATACAGTGGAAAAAAAATAAAAATATATTGTATATCCACAAGTATTGCAAAATTAAACTTATATGAAATGTATTCTTTGTTTTGTTTCTCATTTCTCAACTATTCAATCACAATGTGCCACAGCGAAGCGTGGCAGGGTACAGCTAGTTAATTATAAAAAATTAAAGCTTCTGCTAGAACATTATCCTTTTTGAACAAATGAAAAGTTCACAAGCTTTCAGAAGCTGTGTTTGTATTTTTTCGTTTTAAATTTTTTAATTAATTTTTAAGTTTTTTTAATTTTATGATATCAAAGAAAACTTGCGGCGGTTTTCTCCGTGTGTTTCCGATTATTCTTGTCAATATTATGATAATTTTCTCGTGTGTTACTGATTATTCTTAACAATATTTTAATGGTTTTCTCCAATTGCTTCCGACTATTGTGAGAAACCACTCTCTGCATGAAGGATTTTTACCTAATGAGTCATGACATTTTGTTTGGAGTAACATTTAATTCGTGAAGTTCTGCTACTAATTCAGCACTTGCAATTTTTTTTACCAGGTGGAATCCACAAAATTAACATCCATTACTCAGCCAAATAATATACCATGAGACAACTGTGAATCACTAACATGCAAGACGAACTTCCATCTCCTTGGTGTCTAGCAAAGCTATCCTTCTTTTGCGATCGTTAGTGAGCATCCCGCATCCCACATAAAATAACTAAATAATATTTACCTGTAAGCAACATGAGGTGTCATCTGTTGGCAATAATCGACACTACTTTAAACAGGTTATTTTGTATGAGATAAATTAACTCTCACCACAGAATGGCGCTATTGTAGTCAGTTAGAGTAATGTAGTATCGTAGCCACATAACCTCGTGTCCTGGAAGCTTCGTAGTCCTGTAGCTTTGCAGTCTCGTAACCTAATGTTATGGAAGCTAAGTAGTCCTGATGACTTGAGCCTTGTAGACTTGTAGCTACGTAACCAGTATTCTTGTAATATTATAAATTATGCTGCTGGAGTAGTTGGAGCTTTGTAGACTCAAAGGCAGTGTAAGGGGTCTTGTAGACTCGTAGAATTGAAGCTTTGTCGCCAAGTGGTCTTGTTGCCATGTAGCCTCGCAGCCATTTGGAGCCGAGTATACTTGTATTCTTGTAGCTTCATAGACATGTAGTTTCGTAGCCACGCAGGCTTTTAGCCATGTATAACTCGTAACCAGCAAGATCCTTGTAGACTCGTAGCCTTGTAGCCTCATAGTCTCTTAGACTCGTAGAATTCTAGACAAATGTCATTGGAGCTGATGAAGCAAAAGGCAGTTGGAGCCAATTACTATTGGAGACATTATATCCTAACTAATCATTGACGATCGTATCCTACCGAGTTGAATGAACGAGAGAATGCACCTCCTTTTCGTTAAATATGCTTTCGTTTTGTAGAATTTCCGTCCAAACGGGCTTCGTTTTCATTAAATGCTTGTCCTGCGCGAACGATGCGTAGTCATTGAGTGTATATTGCGTATATTGCGTACGTTGCGTACATTGCGTGTACTTTGCGTGTATTGTGCGTCAATTGCGAGAACATTACGTGTTCGTTCCGTTTACTATGTGTACTATTTCTTAATTCCGTTTCCCGTGTGTACTGTGTTCATTACATTTATTGCGCCTAAATTGCGTGTATTGCGCGTACATTGCATTCATTACGTGTGGGAGCTTTGGAGCTGTTGGAGCACTTGAAGGTGATGACCAATTGAAGCATATGAGCCAAATGTAGATGTATCTGATGGCGCGAATTGTAGCTCTTGAAGCTAAAGGTAGATGAATCTGATGGCGCAAATTGTAGCTCTTGGAGCCTAGTGAATATTGGTTAGATCGAATATATGAGACGAGAACGTACCATACCTCATCGAATTTTTTTTCGATCATATGATCTTTTTCAAATGTTGTTTTGACTCATGCATTATAGTAAATGGTTCTTGATTTGACTAGTGTATTATTCCATCCGGTGCATGTATATAAGCAAGGCCTTGACAACAGACCGCTCAGTTAGTTACTGACGAGGACGGTGTAAGGATCACCTAGTTTGTTTCATCTGGTGCATAAGTCGCGTAATTACTTGAATCGGTCATTTGAGAAACCCTACATGTCCATAAAAGTAAATTGTTCAGGAGAGACAAAAAACATATTACAGACTGTATTATAAACATTCTTGTATTTCAATGGTTCAGATCGATTTAGTATCATTTACCTAGTGAAGTATGGTTGGCTGGAATGAAAATAGTGTTATGACTACTACAATATTAATGTTATTACTTTTTTATAGAATGGACAAGTGGGGTTTCTCAAATGACTTGCATTAAAATAGAGAGAAAATTAATCAAACAAAAGTAATAATCATGTAATTTACTATGACCACAAATAAATCCCATTTGTACACATTACTTTTAAACTTAAACACTCATCTAACATCTTAACAACCTTCTCTACATAAAATATGGGCAATTGAAAAAAACTTAAATTTGTTTCTTTACTACAACATATCAAAGACATCAGTAGAACTTATTGTTTTTGAAACAAACATTTAAGTAAACATTTAATATTACACCAAAAGGTATGTGTTATTAAAAAACAAAATAGTTTGCACATTATGCATTATGAAACAAACGATATTACAATACATCTACCTCCTCTACACCAGAAACCGGCCATACAAAAAATGTATTATAAAAGTCCATAAATTCAGTTGGAATATATTGTTTCAACTTCTTCAGGTCTTCTATCTTTTTGGAGTGTATAGGCACACACTTCTGTGGATATGCAGGGAATGCGGTGATTGTTGGAAGAGAGGAAAGTTTGTTGGGTATAGCTAAAGGAAACGTATGTTCTACCAAGCCCCCGATGAACGGTCTGGCTAAAACTTGTCCCATGTGTTGCGTAGAATAGACAAACTCCATCAAAACTTGAAACGGCGAAATTCTGCTTTTCGTGTCTCGTAACAGAAGACGACTCGACAGACATTACGTTTCTTTTATAAAGTGTGGGCCACCATTTCTTAAAATCAATGACCTCTTCAGTGCTAATCATTTTCACTTGGAATTCATCTGGTTGAACTGTTGAATGTAACATCAGTTCCATATAGTGTTTTGCGGTATATATACGATCTGTTTTTCTTAGTTTCCGTTTGATTACACTAAAATCACGATCACACGGCAGATATGAATGGCCTCTAATTGGGAAGTAATGGTGTACAATATCAAAACGGCCAGTGTCTACAAGAGCAAGCAACATTCTGATTAATGTGTGATTCTTATTCTGGCCGGCTGCTCAATCAGAAAAAATGTGAAGTTCTCTTACATTTCCATCCAGTTCACTATTAATGTAATCATACACGATGGAACATACTTCATTTGGGCCTTTTTTTGTTATGCCTTCGTGATATAGATAAAACTTTGCCTTTTCGTTAGCCAGGTTGTGTATGTTGAAAACATTAAGGGTAAGCTGGCGAAGGTAAAATACTTCTTGTACAGGTATTTCAGGCAACTGGAGGTTTTGCATGAAATCCAGACAAATTCCTATTACTGTACTGTCTTGTATACATTTTTCTCTCACATGCTTCATGTAGGTATAGAATTTTTTAGCTCTACGTTTATGAACAATAAGTTCTGCCGTATAAATTCTTTTGGCAGCATCGTTCAGAGAAGGACTTCTGATTTTCACTGAAAGCTCTTCGCATTTGCAACACGAGTCAATCTGCGGCCTTCCGAACGTCAAGTCAAAAGTCTCATTGAAAATCTTTAGATAGTACTTATAGTTAACACTAAGGTGTGGATGTTTTTCCTTAAAAAGGCTCCACATGAGTTTCACATTCAAATTTGCGCTAAGATACTTGTACACTCTCGTGGTATAGTGGGCCTCTTTGTGAGGAAATGATATATGTTCAGTAATACATTTGACAAGGGATACTGGTTTTGTATTTCCGGGGTTACTTTGCCCCGAAGATCTTTTGGCGATTTACCTGCTGCCAGAAGTTTGCACAATCGCTTAACTCGATCTGCGGTGATACCGTGAATAGAAAGAAAAGCATTTTTACATACCTCAGCTTTTCCTTTTTCTGTCGAAACTATGTACTTAAATGTATGTGATTTATGTTTCGTTTGCCGGTTGTCCTCATTGGTACCAATTCTGCTGTGGTGCCAATGGGTAGGCTTACATTCAATCAAACTCTGAAGGTATGCATCTTGTTCAATTTTTGTGGTGAAATCAATTAATCGGACGTAGATACTTTGACATTCTCCTTCAGGCATTTTCTGTGGTATGCATTTCCATCGGCATCTGGGAAAAACAAATGATTAGTATTCAATGCTTGTGTTTAGTATTAAAGAGATGCAAAAACTAATGCAAAACACTGTTGTGTATGCTTCACAATGATTATTGTGGCTAGCCTACTTTTAAGAAAGACAAAAAAAGCAACGTAGGTTAGGTAGGAAGTTACCTGCAGTGAAATCCATGTTCCTTTGATTTAACAATATTTCCTTTGTAATTTATATAGTCTTCATTCTTTAATCGTGCCTTTTTTATCCTTTCACACTGGTACTCTACTTGTTTTACACCTTTTTTACGTTAACAACTGACAAAAGCTTCGTCTTTGTTCATGTTGAGAACACAGAGACAGTTCACATAAACAATAACAAGATGCACATACACATCTGTGGCTTTTTCATGTGTGCCAACATACAAAAAATAGTCATTTGAGAAACCGCATATGTCCAGTCAGTTAAGAAAGGCCACATGTCCTGGACATGTGGGCTTTCTCAAATGACACATTATTTTCTACTCCCGCTTTATACACAGAGAGATGTGGACATGTAGCGTTTTTCAGTTCATTCCGTGTAACTGACGAAGAAGAACCGATCCATGTATAAAAGTTGATTTCGGAAAAAAGTGGACATGTAGGGTTTCTCAAATGACCGATTCACTTGTTCTTGCGAACTCGATGGCATCTTTACCGACTTTAACGACGAACTTGATGGACGTTGTACCATCGTCTACGGGAACCTTAGCGTCAGCTACGACGAAGAAGGTGCAGATCCTGTTGGCAACGACGACGTCAACATTTGAGGAGACTTCATCAGTCGTGGTACCACCAGCAGAAGAGAGCTTAATGACTACAGAGCTGGCTGTGCAGGAAACCACGATGAACGACGTTTCGACCTTCATGGAGTCTCCAATGGTTGCTGATTTGACAACATTTAACGAACATCGGTGCTGTTACTGCGACAATAATTTCTCAAACAACAGCAATGCTCGACGACACGAGAAGAGCGAATGTGCCAAGAACCAATATCGTAAAATGTTTGTTTGTTACAAATGTCATAAGCAGTTTTCCGGAAAAGATAATTTGAGAATGTATATATAGAATGTATGGGGACAGGGGTGGGGGGTGGGTGATCCGTGGATCCGCGTAAGCCATCTTGAATGACGTAAATTCCTGCAGCCATCTTGGATATGACCTTCACCTTTGACCCCAGTGGCCATTTTGTTTTTCTATAACATTCCGCCATTTTGTTTTATAGAACATTCCGCCAATTTTAGTTTCGTCCGCTATTTTGAAAATCTTCATTTATTATCCGACTTTAATGAAAAAAGTTCAAAATTTATATAAAATTAAATAATCAAAATTTTAAAATAAAAGTTAAAAAATATATTATTCAATAAAATTTTAATAAAAACACCTGTGCATCGAACACCCCACTCCTTTACATTACGAATACACCATCTAGCACCCCACTCCTCTGTTACAATGACATCTTGATCGAAAACTCCACTCATCCCTGTTACAATTTTTCGTTACACCACATTCTTTAAAATAATTTAATATCAAAATAAAAATGTATACACAATCGTTGTCTGCCGGCGGCAGCCACCTTATTTAGTGGAGACCGCCATCTTGATTTCATCTTATGGATGTTATCATCGGGTGTAGGTTTGTAAAGTACGTTAGTGTAAGGTCGAGTTCCTATCCCGTACTAGCATTATTATGACCCTTATAGACAAAAATCTACAAAATACACAGTCATTTCGTTGTTGTAACCACCATTTTTTCTTAGTCGTATAATTTATAGGTTTTATCTACAATATATGTTATCAATACTATCTTTGTTGATGTGATAGTTTAAGTAATGATAATTATTAAAAACATATATTACTCCATCTTAACGGACCAGAAATTTTTCAGAGTCCTAACTCACAAGTAATATTCTCTTCTCATGTTTGCGTACACGTGTTTTACAGCTGCATGGAAGCAGAAATTTTTAATGTCTGCATATAATTACATTCCTAAACAAGTTCGTGTTTGCATACAGTGTTTAAAAGCTGCATGGAAGCAGATATTTTTAATGTCTGCGTATAATTGCATTCCTATACAATTTCATGTTTGCGTACATGTTTTCAGTCTTTCACGTAAAAATACCTTCGAAACTATAATCAGTTACCTTGAAACATAAATTCAAAATATAACAAATTAAAAAAGACCATTTATTAAAATGGTTATAGTAATAATACTTAATAACTTTTTCTTCCATCAAATTTAATTACAACTTCATAGTCGTCACAGGAACTAGAAATTTTTCAGAGTCTCAACTCAAAAGTAGATAAGTATCTCTTCTAAGTAGGAACATGTTCGCGTATTAATGTTTAAAAAGCTACATGGAAGCAGATATTTTAAATTTTTGTGTAAATATCCGCCCCCCCCCTAATATTTTTAATCAAAAACAAAAACACACTCAGCCTAATCGTACACATTAATATTATGCTAGAAACAAAAATACCGATTCACATTTGTGCAGTATTAGATGTTCCTCTATTTTCATGAGAGAGACCACATCCGACACATAACATTTTACGTTTCAGCTTAATGTATGATCGCTATAGTGTATATGATGCACTTACAACACTCACCTCAGTCATTACCTACTGCCGCTACGAGATGAACTTCATATCAATTAAAAATAGTATTTTTTAAGTTGTGGCAAGAAGTCGAATAAATGAAAATATTTAAACAATATTTAATACTATTTAATAAAAAAAACACAATCCTTCGCACCATCTTCTCCCCCTTGTTTACACATTACCATTCAGAAGGCGTTACCGACCCCCTTCACAACACCCCGCTCCAAAGTACGTTCCATACTAGCAATCAAATACTTTGTCCACACAACTATACAAGCATCACACAGCTGCAAAGTCGATAATTGAGGAATAAGTGCCTAATATTCCCTCACCACAGCGGCAATATCCTCCACAGTCAGAGTGGAGGTGTTCACAGGTACATCTGCGATGTCTTCCCTGGACTCTTCGTCATCATCCATCGCAAGAGCTTCTTCCCGACCGCTAGCCTCGTGACAACACGCATAGAACTCCTCTTCCACAATTTTCTCATCGCTGGTAAGACACATCTTAGTAGCTCTGTTGATAACTACGAATGATTCATCCTAAGGGTGGAATTGTACAACTGTCCCCACCCCTCTACTCTTTCTATTGCAGTCCTGTTCGTGCGTGCCAAGCACACACGTCACTGACGCACGGCCTTTGACGTCAGCAGACCTACCCCCTCCCCTCTTCACCCAAACCATTCATACTCCAAAAATCTGAGTCATTTAGACCTGACAGCACACGTCCCCAGCCACCTAATACAATTTTAAGCACCTTCGACGAATATCCCAAACTCTGGTAACTAGTGAAAAGTTTCAAACAGTACATAATTAAATACATATTTTTATGTATTTTAGACTTGCATTTATTAATATAAAAATTTACAACAATTTAAAACATTAAAATTTATATGACATCAGTAGATTTAATCCAACTGATTTTTACATTTAACGAATCCTAGCCACTTCACAAAGAAGGATCATATTTCTAATATATCAATTTTTCTACTTAATAATCGCTTGAGTACTTAGTAGGCTGAATTTCTTCTCCATAGAATCCGCCACGTATTGCCGAACCTCGAAAATATTCCAAGTAGTAACATCTCGGATGGTAATTATGTATTTTAACAACATGGAATATTTATGTCAACCATTTATAAATACACACAAGATATTCAATTTTAGCTCTACGTTTTACTACGCCAAGTTTATTTGCATCAAAATAAACCGTTTCCAGGAGTGAGTTATCTTTTACATTAACAGGCACCATGACAGTTTTTTCTGAATTTCAGTAACACATAAATCCACATATAACTTTTTTTTGCTGCGAACTCCCATCACATGGCTTCCTTTAAGCTAAGGCCGCACCGAACACAGCAGGAGGGTAGATAGGAGGGTAGAGGGTGGAGGTTGGCGGGTAGTGGCTGGATGCAGCCTGACCGCACCGACAGGCTGTTTACAGCTTGCATCCTCCTTCAGTCTGACGCGAAAGCTGAAAACGTGCACATCTAAATGTCACTTTCAAAAGCATCTCGCAGAATTTTGCTGTCCGAAAATTCTGTTTTGAAAGCGAAACTACTAAATAGGAACCATAGGGCGTGGATTCATGATTATAATGTACAAAGAACAACGGACGGTGAATTTGTTAGGGTTTATAAGGAGCTTAGGAACCACAGTGACAAGTTTTATAATTACTTGCGGATGAGCAAAGAATTGTTTGATTTACTTTTTTTCAAAGTGCAAAAGTTTCTGCATCATGTGACAACAAACTTCAGAGAAACAATCTCTGCTGAACAACGACTAGTAATTACATGCAGGTAAGACCAATTTTATTTTCACTACTATAAATTATAATATTGCTGTTATAAATATGATATTGGTTTTGATGAGCCTTTTCACAGGGTTTTTATTAGTAATTTTAATGTTATTATTATTGAAACAGTACAAATGGTATACACTAGCCCTGCCTAATTTTCACTAACAATATTATCACACAATTATAAACATTCAATGGTATTTTCATAGATGCATATTTTACACTTGCGAAAAATTACGAATAGTGAGAAACATCAAATGTTCCTGTTGATGTATCCAAAGATTCCGTTGAAGGCGCATTAAATGACGCAGGATGTAGTACATGGTGATTCTCGGATGAATCCCGCGTGGCGGGAGAAGACAAGTAGCTTCCTGCAAGTTGATGATGTGGTAATGGACCTATGCTCTGTGTTGCCTCATACTCTCGGGTAACGATTTCTTGTATTGCCGCACGTACTCGAAGCTTTTGTAAGCCATTGAAACAGTGCATGTACGGCAATAAACTCTTGAAGAAGTTCAGATCCGGATCTTCTGTGGTGTTGATCTCTTTTTCGAGAAGAGCAATCTTCTTTTTTTCTATTTCAATTAACTCATCTTCCTTACATCTTTGCTGTGATGAAGTTTGTTTCCGTTTTCTAACTTCACTTCTTTTCTTTAAAAAATTGTACTCAGTTTCCTGTGAAACACTCAAAGTTGACGTTTCGGGTATGACATCTGCTAGAATGGCAAGAGACTCACTTTGCTGTTCGAATGTTTCGTAATTGTTGGTCACATTTGTTTCAGATGATTGTGAAGCATCGTTGCTGTCTTGTGTTGTTGCTTCTTTAGAAACATGAAGGTTATCGTCTCTAGGACAACTAGAGCTAACAATGACATCTTTTAAAAACATCAGTTGAGAGAAAAAGCTCCATGTACTTACAGTTTTTGTATTGCCACCACTTCCACTTTTTGGGATTTCTAACTCTCGCAATTCTTTGGCGAAATAAGCGCGAAGGTTCTTCCATTTTGCTCTCGCTGTCTTCACTGAAAGAGAAAGAAAACGGGTAATGAATAAAATAAATATTAGTTGTTTACATATATATATATATATATATATATATATACATACATACAAACAGAAACGTATTTTGGTCAAACTGTTGCGGCTACTAGGCCTTTGCCATTCTCAGGTGCTATCTATGTTCAAAATCTCCATTATCATTGGTATTATTTATTAATATTTCAGAAAGATTTAAGAAATTATATATTTTTGTTATTCTAATGGAAGTACCTACAAATAGTTCAGGAAAATTCCGTAATAAGTCAAACATAAAATGTCAACACCAAATTAAATAATCAACAATATACACAACATAAAACATTCAGTATAAAATTCTAACGAGCTAGAATGCATTAAGTTTTGTCTATGTTTTTATTATATTAGCTTTTCATTTTATCACATTATTTGTTTTATGTGTTTCAGATATCTGGCTTCCGGGGAGTCCTTCAGTTCGTTGGCATTGAGATTTAAGATGGGCAAGACAACTATTGCTGAGATCGTCCATGACACCTGCCGAGTTATATGGGATATTTTAAAAGATGATTATCTACCCGCCCCAAAAAAAGAAATGTGGCTTTCTGTGGCTGAAAATTTTGAAAAGAAATGGAATTTCCCCAACTGTTTCGGGTGCATAGACGGCAAACACGTAAGAATAAAGTGTCCTGCCAACAGTGGATCGCAGTACCACTGTTATAAACAGTTCTTTTCAATTTTACTGCAGGCTGTAGTCGATGCAGATGGAAGGCTTATTGCTGTCGACATTGGCACTCCGGGGAGACAAAGTGATGGAGGAAATTTTAGATCGTCGAATTTGTTCCGTTTACTTGAAGCTGGAGAACTGAACGTGCCAGAATGCAGACCTCTTCCATCTACAAATACGACAGTTCCATTTGTCTTGTTAGGAGATGAAGGCTACCCCTTATTGTCATACCTGATGCGACCTTACCCGCAAAGAGATTTAGATGATCGGAAGAGAGTGTTTAACTACAGGTTAAGTCGTGCGCGAAATAGTGTTGAATGTACATTTGGCATCATGGCTGCAAAGTGGAGACTGTTAAATAAGGCAATTGAATCGAATGTTTCTAATGCTGTACAAATAGTTAAAGCTATTTGCATCCTACATAACTTCGTTCTGACACACGAAAGAGATGTGTACGAGAAAATGTATGCCGCGGTGTCCCTAACTTTCAGCCTGTGCATCACCGATTCACCACAACAGCATTAAGAACCAGAGATCACTTAACGGATTACTTCAATGGCGTGGGTTCAGTCCCATGGCAGGAAGATTATGCTCTCCCACAGAACATTGTGCGCCGCCACAACAGAAACCAAAATCTTAACAACTTTTCAGTTACATAATTTGTTGTGTTTTTAAGATTCAATTAGGGCTAAAGTTATTTTATGTAGTATTTGTCTTGAAATTTAATGGCTGAAGTGATAACAATGGTCTGGGTAAGTTAAAAACAAAGTCAACAGGCATTACAATTTAATAAACATTGCAGAACAGACATATGGAGCAACGTATGTTCAAAGAAAATTGTACTTGACACTGTAAATTAAAATACGAATAAAGATGATACTGTATTATCATTAAATGGTAGTTATACAAACGTTAACGTTCCGCTCCAATATATCTTTTACTACTGACGTTTTGTAAAATATACTGTAAAAATTATCTTAATGAAATAGGAAAGTAAAGAGTAAAGTAATCATAACTTAATATTATTTCATTAGGTACTTGTGTGTCAATATAATTACATTTTAATAGCTTTCTGCAACAGAACACAAATTACATGAAACAAATAGAACTATGGACTTTCCAGACTCATACATCCCGAATACTGTAGATTAATAACTTACCATCTATTCCAACTTCTTGAGCTACTTCAGCCCACAATGCATTCAAAATCTTTGAATTCTTCCTGAGACCGTCGGTAGGATCCCAAATAGCTTTACGCTTGTACACAGCTGCTATAATAAGTTCCTCCATGCTGTAGCGCAGTCGTAGTGCAGCGGTAAAATGCCTGGATGGCTGGCTGGAAGAACAAACAGGATTGTTCGGGTGGATACCCGCCAGGCGACCCGCCAGGCGGTTGAGACTGGAGGGTCGAGGGTGGATGTTTCCGGTGCGGCCACTTTCACCCGTCAACAAAGGTAATATCTCTGCCTCGCTGGTCGCCAGGCGTCTCGCTACCCTCCACCCGCCAGGCATTTCTGTTCAGTGCGGCCTTAGGTTTAGAGCAGGAATAAATCACTCATCCACCCATCCTTTTATCTCTGTGAACATAGTTTAAAATATTTATTCCTAACCAGGCTACAAGATTTCTTGGCAACATAGCTACCAGCTACAAGGTTCCAATCGGCTACGAGTCTACAATACTACCAGGCTACAAGACCACGAGGCTACAAGGATACATCAAAAACACATGGAAAAAAATCTTGCTATAAAAATACCAACTCAGCAAATTTAAAGCTTACTGTAGAGCAGAAACATCCCTGAAATATGTATTTTATGCCTACTGTTACAACACCAAGTTATTTTTGAACTATTACATATACAGCCCTGGCTACTGACTTGAAAAAAAACATTCAATGAAACGGGCACACATTTGGATAATACATTCAACTCAGTAGGATACGATATCTAGGATACATTAGCTAAAATACTAAAGGAAAAGATAGGATCCAGCTCAAGCCGGCTACAATGCCTCCAACCACATTTGGCTCCAAATTATTTAAGTTACAATGTAGCACGTACCCGCCACAATTGCCGGAAATACGTTATTATGACTCTTCATTTTGTTAGTTATTTATTACGAATTTTACATCTTTAAGTTAGAAGTTGTACTACGAGAACCCAACCTTACCTAGAAATTAGATTACAATAATATATAAAACAAACTTTTTTGTCCAAAGTATAGTTTTGTTTATCACTTTTATACACATGCAGACAAAACAAGTTATTTTTGTATGTAGCATGCATTTCATATTTCACGAAGTATAGACCATATTTGTTTGGTATTGGGTAAATTTTCTTCATTTTTGCGATGCAAGTAGAAGTCTTAACCTATCTACCAACATGTTATAATATTTCCATGTTGTGTAATAAATCTCTTCTGCCGCTACCATATTATGTAAATTTTCATTATTAATACTATTAAGACCTCTGAAGATCCTTTAATAATACCAGCCTCAAAGTCATTAAAATTATAATCGCCCCACTGACCATCATAAGCCTAATCTGAATAATTTAGTTTAATAAGTCGTTTCCATCATTTTGATCTCAACAATTTATCACAGTATTGGATCTTGTGAGCTTCAAGTTCTTAATCATAGCCTTAGTTCTTGTAAGCTTCAGGTGAATCATCGTAGTCTTCGGCATTTTCAGCTTTAGACTGATCTAAAGTGTTCTCAATTTCATGGAGTCGACTAGAACTTGGTGTAATTTTCTTTTAATCCCCATGAAAATGCTACTTTCTTTGTTAAATTTTGTTTCAAATAATTAACAAGACCTGGTATAGTACTATTAGAATCATCATCTTCTCATTTCTCGTGATCATTATAGTCATCTAATATTTTGCTACCATTTCACTTCTTTGCTTTTATAGACACACCATTCTTAACATTAACCAGCCATGTTTTACAGATAGAGGGCTTTGCCAGACCTCAAGGGGGAAGAGAATCATCTTACAAACGAGTGTTTCTCGGCTGTACTTAACCTATTTAACGAATGACTAATGGATAATTTTATTAAGGTGCCACCTGATTAAAATGCGGACATTTCTTGTATGATGTCAGTGAATCAAAATAAAAACTTATATCCCTCAATATATTCCAAGACGAATACAAAAAAAATCAATAAAATATATATGACTCAAGAATAACTGGAAGCACATTACATTAAATTAGTTTATTAACTCAGAATCATTCCTCTGTAAGAATACTAATGTGTTTATTGCTAATGTGAACACACATTTAAAACACTAATACTCATATTTCAAACACAATTAATCATATTTCAAATACAAGTCAGCAAATTTCAAAACAATAATCTACACAATTCAAAAAAACCACATATTTTAAGACCAAGAACATAAGTTTGAAGTGATGTTCTTTTCTCTTCTAGAGCGACACGTGATGTTACAATCTACTGGTTTTCGTTAATGCTATAGATGTTTATGCAGGCACGAGGATTCTGTTTCTCGAACAGAGGGATCTGGCAAAGTGGATTGGGAAACTCGTAGTTAGTGAAGTTGAACCTTCCCTCCAAGTCATTGTAGCACTGATTAACATGCTCAGATGCTTACCCGCATCTAATTTGACCAGAATTACACACTTAAAACGCATGTGCTCATCTAATTATTTACAGATTGACCACCGCATATTTTTCTTTGATGCAGGTAAGTATTTCGATGTAGGAGCTAGCTCGAAGTGGATCAAGCTTGTTAATGTGTACTTGTAGTCGCTTAACACCAGACAAAGACCATCCGGAACCCTTTCATAATTGGTACTCTTCCTCTTAACATATCTTAAAGATGTTTTCAGTTATGACATCCTCCACTTAACGAACTGCAAAGAGTGGAACATTCGTGGTTTTTAAGACCCTCTTGTCTTCACACGTACCCATTGGCTTTTCACAATTGCAATCTAGCACGATGTAATACTTGAGTGGACCATTCTCTTCAATTCCCTCTACGAGTTGGCTTAGTAGTTTAACCTTGTTATAGTCCAAGTATGTACATGTGTCGTTGACAGAACTGGTATTATTTCCTACCAACAAGTCTTCGAGTTACCCTAGATTCTCACTTCTGCAATGATGAGGTCGTGGATGTAGGCCAAAACCCGCCTCTGTCAGCAGATATGTTCGGCAGGTGCTTGGCGTAGGTATAACTATAGGCTTAAGCGCGGCCATTCTCTGCTTCTTAGTTGATAGTGGATCACGACCCTTGCACACTATGGTATGTGCTTTCAAATTACCAGCCCTGGCGAACACTTTAGCATAGTTCCCACACGAATACATTTTATGGCTAGAGTTGAGACCGCAACCGTCTTTTCATGATGTGTGACATGGCTGGAGTTTTCGAAGGTTTTGAAGCAGAAGCTTCACCAGGTGACTGAAGTCATGAAAGCAGCACCAGTACATGTTGTAAGATATTACAGCAATTTATCACTGCGAGCAACCATCTTCCCACACAGATGACATTGCTTGAGGACATGCTGCAGGTTGTCAGCACACTGACATTCATAACGGTATCAGTTATTAGCTGCAGTATAGGTAGCAGGACAGAAACGTCATTTCTGCATTGTTGATGTCATCGCAACAATCGGTAGTCTGAGCTCAATGCACGGAACACGCGAAGGAAGCCCGATGTACGGATAACTATAAAGGAATTCTTTAAAAAAATGTAGCTAGCCTTTACATGAAAACGTTTGCATACATAACTTCAAACCTACAAACTACAGATTCAACAAACGAATCCTTAAGTTAGCACGACCTTGCCCAAAAATAATCTAAAAAATCACTAAAATATTAAAGTACTGTAAATGACAAGTTACACAGAAGTAGTCAAAAAATATTCAAAGTCCTGGTAACTGGTAACTTTTACAAATTTTTAAGTACAGAGAAGCTTTTAGCTGAAAAATATTCAAAGTCCACACAACCCCCTCTCCACACCAATGTTTAAGAACAGAGAAGCATTAAGCTGAAAATATTCAAAGCCCTACATAGTTACATTTTCACACAAACGATTAAGTACACAGAAGCATTTAGCTCAAAAATATTCAAAGACCACACAGCCCCCTCTCCACACAAATGTTTCAGTACAGAGAAGCATTAAACTGGAAAAAATATTCAAAAGCCTACACAGCTACATTTTCACACAAAAGTTTAAGTACACAGAAGAAGCTAGCAAAAAAAATGTTCAAAGTTTTGACAGCTAACAAAAGCTTACAAAAGGGAAAAAAAATGAATACACAACCTCAAATCCACTCATTTACACGAAATCCAAAAATTTAACCCACAAACCACAACTAATCATACTACCCCTCAATATAAGAAAGAAGCCCCTACCTTGAAATCAACCAAACCTTAAAATTGTTACAATTTTAGCACAAAACGTAGCTCATGGTCAGGTTTTCATAACAACTCCTGAGTTTCGGTAGGTCTGTTATGTGTGAAGGGGTATGGGGTAAAAACATGCAGCAACCATGCAACAAGTATGATTAACCTGTATAGCTTGGACCAAGTACAACCACTATTGGCTTTGCCAATTAGAGTTTGGGTCGCAAGGTACTTTCACAATCATGACTCATCTCTCAATAATGTCTGAGAGTCTGAGCTATCCACAACAATCTCAAGCAATTCACAGCATCGTGGACCCAAGAGTCCCTCAGCACACAGACATTATCTACACACACAGTTAAACTTTTACATGACAATTCTGGACATTGTAAAGGTCATAGTTATGAAAGGAAATAGTTAGAAAAATTGAAATCTAATACTTTTTTGAATTCAGAACATACACATACATGTGTGAAACTAAGCATGGGACTTGAGCGAAATCATTAGTTGCTCACGAAACATTTTGTGTAAATAACTTCATACCTACAAACCCACATTAAATCCATAATTCATAGTGATAAATTATCAAACCAAACCACAACACTATCAAATTAATCCGCACATTAATATAAGGCAACTAAACCCACCACACTTTGATTTCAATATAACATAAAAGTCACTCAATTACCACCAATGTAGAAATTACAAGTCGAAAAATTATGCATGAGTTCAAGTATGGAGGTGATCTCATCCATATCAGTATAGGCTCCTGCTCAAAAAGAAACAATTAAATGTATCACCCTGTCCCCCAAATCATTTAGACCATCCCAAGACACATATGATATGTCTTATGCTGTCATTATTCCGAAAATCACAAGTATCTTTGTTTTTAACACCAGCTACATAGTCATTATCCTATTCATCTTCTCAGATATCATCGACACAGCCATCATCATGATCAACATACTCATCCAGATTACTGTCATATTTCATTATCTTAGGTTTAGATGCTTCTTCTTTGTCTTGAAATATCCTTTATAAGTGTCCATCCGTTCTCAAAGTTCGAAGGCTCTGGATAATTGGGCTAAAACATATTCTCACTTTTTACAATAATGATAATTCCGCCGTCTTTGGTCTTGCTTAAACCTTGAACATCCTTAATTTCAAGTTCTTTGTCGATATCAAAAGAACTACGAACATTCATCCCAAGGAATAACATTCATCAGTGAGCATAAATTTACAAGTCTTGCAATGTCTTTTTAAGCTCTCTCTTAGAGCAAAATACCTGTCACACCGATCAAAACTTAACATTTTATATAGTTGGTTTTTGACATTATCATTCTTTCTCAAAGTAAAACCCCTGTCACAATAACTACACCAGTGCCATTTTCATGACGTTAATAGCACCGATCCAGAATCCATATTAGTTTCTACGACAAATGTCAGAAGCAACCTGAAAGTTTAAACGCGAATACTAAACTTAAATAGAACATATATAAATAAACTATCAGCGAGAGTTAATTCCGAATTTTAAATAATACATGTTTAAGTAGTTCCGCTTCTCACCAACATATTTTGCAACATTCTGATTTAAAGTACTTAATTATTTATCTCTAATTAAGTAAACCTTATACAAAGAACATAATATTTGTTAAGCAAATATAAATGTTACCCACATATGACTAAAATGTAGTCAATTCAACAGCAAATGTAACCAATTTTCTCCATCTGTCTACAAATCTAACCCTGTAGCCTATGTATTCCAATCTTCAACCCACTTCGACTCAGAGTATGATAGGTGCATTCATACTGTTTATAAATCTATGTTATTATGTAGCAAACAGGATGTATATTTTATGTTCGCAAGAGAAGTAAGGATTCAATAGGTCTCAAGGGAAAGAAAATCAAATTTGTGTTGTCCTCGTAACAATCTACCATTTATTATATGTTACAAAATAGTGAATTTTAATCAAGTGTCATCGTTATTATCATTTGTTTAAACTTACCGAAATTCTCAACACATAACCAGTCACATGTAGAAATAATCTGACTATGGTGGATTATTACCCCAGAATTCACTGAAAAATGCTACGTGAGAATCAATTTTATTTCTAAAAAGGTCACATTCGCCAGTTCTAAGAGTGAACATTATGGAGGATGTATATTTGGTGTTCGCAAGAGAAGTAAGGATTCGATAGGTCTGAAGAGAAAATCATCAAATGCTTGTCAGGTAAAAAAGCAGAAGCACACAAAAAAAATCTGACACAGTAAAGTTTAAGCAAACGTACACTGTTAAAAATGTTCACCGTAAATTTACGAAAAGTACCGGTTACAAATTCTCCAGTGATCTTCGTAAATTTACGGTTACTTCATTAAGGAAAAAAACTAAATCTCCGTAAATTTCACGACCAATGCTGTAAATATACAAGTACTTCGTAAAACTCAGATACAGATTCTTCGTTAATTTCACGACCAATGCCGTAAATATACTAAAACTTCGTAAAACTCAGATACGGATTCTTCGTAAAATTCACGACCAATGCCGTAGATATACTAGTACTTTGTAATTCTCAGATATGGATTCTTCGTAAATTTCACGACTAATGCCGTTAATATACCAGTACTTCGTTATAATAAAAAATGTATTGTTTCTAAATTTTACAATTAATACTGTAAATATACAAGTACATTGTGAAATTCAAATACGGATTCTTCGTACAATTCAAAACCAATGCAGTAAATATACAATAACTTTGTAATATTCAAATACAGATTGTTCCTCAAATTTACAAATGTTCTGTAAAAATTACTGAAACTCCGTAGCATAAAAATATGGTTTTACGGTTCTGTTTACAGCACTTTATATAAAATTTACAAAGATTAAGTTATTTTCCATGTTAGTAGTATAGGATAGTATTTCCTGAAACTGGCTTCTGGCTGTGGTGCTGGTGTCGGTGTCCGCCATCTTGGATGACCTTGACCTTGACCCCGATGGCCATTTTGGATCCGCCACCTTGGATCCGCCATCTTGGATGACGTAATTTTGTTTTCTCGAACTTTCCGCCATTTTGAATTATGACGTCACCGTTGCATCTTCCGTTACGTCCGCCATCTTTTACTTTTTTATTTATTATCCGATTTTAATGAAAATTTTTTTGAAATTTATAAAAAAATTCAAATAATAAAAATTTAATAATTTTTTTTTAAAAAACATACATTTACGACACGGAGTTCGGAGTCCTCGGTTCGAACCCGGTAAGGGCAAAAAAAATTAAAAATGGCGACAGGCTCCTTCCTCAATGGTGGCTGCAGTCAGACTGACTTACCCCCACCACTTTTTTTCATAGCACATATATCGTCAGGTAACATGACGTCACGTCCGCCATCTTGTCCTCGTCTGCTGGAAGCCATCATCATTGTATCATCGGCTAGAGTGCGCTGATGCCATGTTAGTTTAATTCATATCTGCTAGAGTGCAGTAATCATTTATTACTGTGACACCCGCCATCTTGAAATTTGGACGCCATCTTGAAAATCCGTAATTATTTAGCTAGAAATTCGGGAAAAGTTCCAAAATTCATTAAATAAATCACTCATTAATTTAAATATTGATTCATTCCGCTCCTGTCCTCGGTACGATACCCGATCGATGCAATAATGTTTAATTTTATGTAAAAAATAATAATTACAATAAACCATGTTCAACATTCTTAAAGAGACTTTAAATCCTCTACTTCTATCATCCTATCAGACATCAAGACCACCATATTGGTAATTCATAATTTTAATGCCAGAGATTCGGGAAAAAGTTCAAAATTCATTAAATAAATTGTCAATAAATGTAATGATTGATTAAATCGAATAAGGTCCTTGGTTCGATCGCTGCTCGATACAAATCAACTTAAATTTTAAAAAAATACCACAAAAGTGACAGTTTTGAGAAAATAAAAACACTGCAAGTTCTATTTAAAAAAAAAAACAATTTTATTACACAAATACTACACTACTACAAGTACAAAAAAATGCAGACAAATTACTAAATTCTTGGTTAAGATTTATTTCCGCATTTAATCTTGTGCTGTTCAAGACACTGTATAGCTGTAAGTCCTGATTTTCGAAGTCGATTAGCTTAAGTGCACATCTTACACACATAAATCTTAAGCTGATGTTTTGGAACCTGGGGTCTCACAAGACGGGAGAAGTTTTTGATGTAGCAGTAGTGTGCAGCACCGCTTTCATTTGTCACAATCAACATATCGAAATGATTTTTTCTTTCTTGTTTGGTTACCCGAATCGGAAACACCTTATTATCCACATTAAGCGCATACTCATTAACTGAGACTTCAGGGTTATTTTCCTCAAAAACTTTTATCTGATTTAACGGTGGCAGATAGCACAGTCCATCGAAGTTGTACTTATTCTCCAAAGCATAATATCTCTTATCAACACAGTTTTGATGACTTCCCTCGACAAATCTTGCCAAAATACTCCATTTAAAACAAAACTGGTCCTTCAAGTTTTGGCAATTCACTACTGCTCTTTTGTTGACCATCGCCTCAGGTAAAGCAATAAATGATGATGTCTGATGGTATGGAAGCATACTATAACTTGATTCTTTTCCTATACACATAATCTTGTGACTATCCAGACTGTTACAATGCGAAAAAACCATATCGCATTTGTTGCACTTATATGTCTCTCGAGAGATTGTCAGAGACCTTCTGCAGGTTATTGATGCACCACAATATTTGCATTGATGCGAAGTACGCTCTTCATTAAATGAAGTCTCCTCTGCAGTTGGTATCGGGATCTCCACAGCTGTCGACAACGCAGCCAATGAGCTCTCCGCTGCCGTGGTCTCCTCTGCATCCGGTATCGGAGTCTCCGACTCCATCATCGTTGCTGCCAGCGAGGTCCCTGCTGCTGAGGGTAAACAGTCTATCCCGGTCGACATTGGAGCAGTAACTAAATCTCACGAAACTTACTAAAGAGAGCAGGTCCGTACTGCACCGAGTCCAGAGGTAGACTAAGGGTCCACTCGTCTGAACCTCGCTTATATACCCGCGGTCTACTGGAATACTACATTAGTCAAAATATTGTCTGTATTTAAAATTAATTTTTATTAGGTACCTAAAAAATGTAGAAATAAAAAACAAACACAAGTTCAGGTTTTACACATTTATTTATAAAAATTACACAAATGCATGTTAGGTTAAGGAATTAAGCATTTTCGCAAGCAAAGTCTTTAATGCCGCACGAACTGCCTCTTCGACTCCGGTTCCAACTGGTTCGCAGGTCACGGGATCAGGAACACAGGTTTCCGGCTGGTCATCTTCTGCGATGTCGTCATCTCGAACGTGACATGTTCGATGACGTCTGTGACAACGTCTGCGCCTTGGCTCTACTGCAGTGCTAGATGGGACAGATTCACTGCCTGAACTTCGACGACGAGACGAACGTCGTTTGGACGTCTGCGTAGAAGCATCACAGGTCGCAACAGTTTGCAACACGTCCATGTTTGGTGTTGCATGTGCAGACGAGGCGACTAACTCAGCGATGCTAGCAGGAAGGATTGTGTGCGGTCTCATGTGACAGACGGCACAGTTTCCAGGTTCGCAACAATCTAATAGCTGCGGAGTCGGTTCGTAGGACACAGGAAAGTGCGCAAACCGCCAATGCTGAGCGCCTCCATCACAGGTTTCTGTATATGTATGTAGATACCCGGAATCCCAGTAGTTGTACTCGACACTGCTGAAGCTAGGTCTTACGCTCACGTACACGTTAGCATGATGAAACGAAAACATATTCTTGCAGGTAGAAAGACAAATGAAGGCACGTACGTATGTACGACATTAATATATGCGGGCTCCTACTAACATTGTGTGTGCCATTTCTGCATTAACTGCGAGTTTAAACAGGCACAGACATGTTCAAACTTGTCACTTGGCTGCACATCGTATATTGCACTAAGCTTGCGCAGGGAAGAACAGCCATATTCATCGTGCATATCTACAATTTCAACTGCTCCGTCATCACACAGATCTCGTAGCCTTTTCCTCTGTTCAGGTCCTGCAACGTATATTGTTTCGTTTTGAAATAATAAATCTTGCAGCGTGTTTTTCACTTGGTGGTATGGGATTTTTCCTTCGTCCCACTCTAGTCCGTGATAATATATGCATAGCCATTCGTTCGACCATTTACTTTTTTCGTCTAGTAGTTTCCAAGGATACGGGGGTCGGAAGCTGCGGTTTCGCGTCTTGTTTCCAGAAGTGACGGCAATATTTTTGAGATCAAAGCCGTTTTGGCTCTGGAAACCTTGCAGGTTGCAGTACATCTTGTCGCTAGCAATACTCGATCGTAACTGAATTATCATCGAAAACGAATCAGTTTTTAAGTCAGAATTTTCACAAGTTTGTCTCGACAATTGTACGATGCAAGACGATCGTGAAGAATCAGACAAAAAGCATAGGTGTTTGGTGGAATATTTCCGCTAGTTGTTATCTCGATCCTACAGTCGATGATGTTTGAATTTAATCGATCATCCTGTTTGGAAACGTCAAACACCATTAACGGAGCCTTGTTCTTGAAACTGTCGGGACTCAGTATCGGTGACTGTCTCTGGCCATAGTAAGCTTGCTGAAACTTGGCATACATTTGATATACGAGAAGAAATCTTCCACTTTCAAAGTCCATGTTCATATCAACGTACGGATAACTTTCGCTGTTTAAAAATATTTTTACATTACGTAATTGACAGTTATCGAATAAGGAGCGAGTTACTCCTGCATTGAGCTGTCTTCCGGTCTGAAGCCCGACGATGATGTATCTTGGTTTTTCCGTAGCGAAGCTGGACTTTACTATCCAATTGATACGCTGACTATGAGGCAAGCCAGGATAAGTTTCCAGGCTCCAGGATCGGAATGGCACATCGAAGTTCTTGCTATTTTCTATGTTCTTCAACATCTTGACTCGTTTAACGGTGCTCACTTGGATGTGGGGCAGCATCCACTATATAGACTGTAGTGTTAGCGAGACATCTTGAGGGTTTTCTGCAGCGGCGACAATTGTATTAATGTGCGTGTTGGCTAGAAGCAGTACGAGCTCTTGTTTCGAATAATTGATAATATGCTTGTAGTCCTCAGAAAATCCAAGAAGCATGGACAGAGGAACACAAACTTCGAACTTTCCTTCGGCATGAACCAGAAGCTTAAATTCATCTTCGAGAGCCTAACCGGCCATCTTTGCAGCAGTCAGTTCATTTGGCGTGAGTTGGTGCTGTACAGCAATGCGTACTACCGATGGTAGTGCGTACGGTCCGAGCAGGAAAGGCTGGTACTCGTGCAATTCCATTTTCGTAATGCTGTCAACCATAATGACCGTATCTTCTACATTGAGGATCTCGTCTTCCATATTTATTCGGCACTTGTCCAATACTAAGAAGATACTTTATGCTGTCAGGTGTTAATGCACCGATGTCTGGTAGAGAACTGATCTTATTCAAGCCAATGTGATTTCTTTTATAACTGTTCGATTTTAAGAAACTTTATGCCCATCGCTTCAAGTGCAGACATAATGTAATTTCTTCGTTTTGAAAATTCACCAATCGTCCTCGCTGGTCAACGATTCTGACGACGACTTCGTGTGCGCACTTTACGACGACTGGAACGTAAATGATAATTTGCGGTACTTCGACCAGTTTATATCCTGGCGGGACCATCGTCGAAAACTCGTGCAGCATGTTGCTTAGTTTTCCGTTGAGATACGTTTCTCCTGCCAAATTACAGTTTATTCTTATGACATTCACAGTCAAAATGTATACTGCACGTGTAGATTCGTACGTTCTTCCTGCATCATACTCCTTTGATTAAAAGCCTAACATCGAACCTATGGTCCCAGGTTTTGTAAAGTCGACAATTTCACTGCATGTAAGAATGCTTTTTTGAGTGTTTGGATTTCCACGCAGTTGAAAGTCTACATCCTGTGGTAATATATCCCTGATGTAATTTGCAATGTCGTCAATATCGTTAGAGCCAACAGGTAACCGTATTTCATGAGCAGTCCCATGGCTTTTCAGGAAGCAGATCTTGCAATTTTCTTCGTCGATATTCGGTATGGCATTATACGTTTGAAAATCTACGAGTCCAATACACCATTCTCCGTCTAAATCCAGAGGCGGGAAATGAACGGCCCGCATCTCGGATGCCTGACCTGTCAATGTAAGTGTTATCGACATAACTAATAAATTATCATTATTGCCCAACTTTTAAATAGCAATTTTTATTTGTCAGCTAATATTTATTTGTTAAAAAGCGAAGACACAAGTGTCCGCAGTTTGTTTGATTAGGTTTCTCTTCAGTTTCGTAATTGTAAAACAACGTAGTGGACCGGCCCAGGTACCGCCTAAGTTCAGGTGGAGGCCGTAAATTTCCAAAACTATCGTAGTACTCGGCCATTTTTCAAGACTTTACATAGGCCACCCAGTGCGTGCCCCGATTCGCCGACGTGTCTAAATTAATGATGGCACGTTCGTGCGTTTTTGGCTTGCTGGGCAAAGTGTCTCGCATAAACACGCCGCGAAAATTTGGTATTTTAAGTTTGTGTGCGTACCTGATCAAATCTATATTGGTGAGCGGGCGTTTCGGCAAAGAACTTAGGATTTTTTCTTTCGTTTCTTCCTCATGCCTCGACCTGATTTGTGAGGTTGCAAGTAGAGTCCTGCGCCGTTTTTTTTTACCCATGGCAATGGCTTCCATGCTGGCATTGTGTCGATGTGCTTCTTTTAACTGCTTGCGCTCATTCTTCGAAGTGTTGATGGCCCGCACTATACCGCTCGTTGCACCGATGAGGCCGCCGAGAGCACCCAATGCAGGCAAAAGCAAAGGAAAAAACCATCCTATACGTCCTGCGTGAGTTAGTCTTTGACTTGATGGAGCTGGCTTGACCAGCACCCAGTCCTAATTTGGTCTTTGCCTTCACGATTTTGGAAACGCCCCATGCTGCGATTTCTCCAAGTCCCGCATTCGACGATTTTCTTATATCTTCGGCTTCCTTTGCCAATATCTCGTCGTCCTGGTGTCTGGATTCCAGATCGTTGCTTAATGAATATACGATATCGTGCTGCTTGCACTTTTCGTCCAGAGAATTTATGCCCATGTCACCGCGAGCTAACCTTTTCGCTAGTTTAGTGCCGGGGCCGCAGAATCTGTAGCCGGGAATGTGTAGCTCGATTGGCAGATTGTTTATCAGCGAGTTCACGAGTCCTGAACCGATGAGTTTTTTGTTCTTACCTCTTCGAGTCATTACACACAACTGACCAGAAAGTATAAATGTGTTTGATTTTATACAATTACTTTAGTACAATGCAGGTCGTCAAGCAAGACGTGTGTTTGCCCGTGTGCATTACGCAAGACGATGAAACTAGCGGTCGCGAATCGCGGCATGGAGTATTATTACCGTTCACCGTACGTTGCATCATAGCAGGACCGTCAAACTGTGGCAAGACGTGCGTTCTACTGAGTTTACTGGAGGAACCAAACGGTCTTCGGTTCGACAACGTTTACTTGTATTCCAAGTCGTTGCAACAGCCAAAGTACCAGCGCTTGGCCACTGTTCTACGTTCGGTGGATGGTCTGGAGTATTTTATGTTTAGCGATAATACCGATGTTGTACCTCCAAGCGAAGCAAAAGCCAATTCCGTGTTTGTTTTCGACGATGTAATGTGCGAGAAACAAGGCATAATACAAGAGTACTTTTCCATGGGCAGACACTCCAATGTAGACTGCGTTTACCTGTGTCAGGCGTACAAAAGAGTACCCAAACATCTCCTACGAGATAATGCGAATGTCCTAGTTTTGTCTCGCATGGACGAACTTAATTTACGTCACGCCTACGACCACCACGTAAACACCGACATGACGTTTCAGGAATTCAAAGACATGTGCTCCTTGTGTTGGAAAGACGACCACGGATTCATAGTTATAGTCAAAGACTGGCCTCTATATAAGTACAGGTACAGACAAGCATTCGATCAGTTTATCGTCAAACATGAGTCATAGCATTTCCAAATTCGGACGCAGCAGTCGAGACTTACGTACTGCTCTCAAGTCTCATGACGACGTTATCCGCAAATACATTTCGCTACTGGCTCAAAAGGTATAAAGTGTGAAAAAGGAATTACTAGAGTATCTCGTTGCCATCGACCAGCGCGTGGAAGCCTCGGATTCTCGCATTCGCGACATGATCGAAGTATCGAGTGCACAAAGACGCGACGATTTGCGAACTTTTCAAACTAGTCTAAAGGAACACTATCTCACTTGTCAACAAATAAAGATTTAGCCAAACACAAGAAAGAAGTTTCTGTGAACGAATAAAAAAGTATAAAAGGAGGTCTTGCAAAATGTTTCCAGCCAGTACAATGTCGGACCTGGGCAGTGACCTTCATCGAGCTATACAGTCTGTTCGTGAAAAATATTTACTTGCTAGACGAACCAGACTTGTACGTGAGATGGAAAATGAGGAGATATTTAAACCAATCACTAGTCGCCTCGACGAACTTAAAAACAAGAAAGAATCATCCATTTTTGTGAAGACAGAAGTTAAAGATTAAATGCCAACTATAAAGAAGAGAAAGTATGAACCAGATCGAGAAGAAGAGGACTTGACAAGTACAGAGTCCATGCACAAGAAGAAAATACCAAAAAAGGGACACCAAGTTGATGCAATGGTCCGACCATACCTGATATCGTTTACAAGTCGGAATAATGACACGACCTACGGAGTGTACAGAAAACATAATAAGTGGTTCTTAGGTGCTAAAGAAATAGACTTTCTTCCAGGAAATATCGTGCGTGTAGAAGCGTTCAAAACGCGCGTGTCTCCGGGTCTGTACGAATTGCTCTTTCGCAGGTAGTCTGAAGGATATTCTCACAAAGACTTACAAGAGTACAAAAAACTGCTAGAGCTAACCAATGCACATTTCCGCGATAACGATCCAGATAGTGGTGTATATAAAGACGAAGATCATGAAAAAATCGACATTCTCGCTAATCTTTTCAGTGAACTAACAATACATGTCGAAGGTTTAAAAAAGCTAGAAAGTGGTCAGATATTTGGCTATGTATATTGAGACGACCCCAATGAATTTGTTGATCGCCTTAGAATACTACATGCTTCGCTTAAGGTAGGAAACTATTCGCACATCAACGAAATAGTCTCCATACTTGAAGAACTGAGGGAAGCCGGCTACATACAATGAGTCAAACCGGAATCGCTCGCGAACTTCATGCTTCTTCTAGACCGAAATACCTTCGTCGCAAAGTCATAGTTCATGGAATTGATGATTTATTCCAGGCGGACCTTGTTGAGATGATACCGTATTCGCGATTGAATAAAGGTTTCAAGTACATGTTGACAGTCATCGATGTTTATAGCAAGTTCGCTTGGGCTAGACCTGTCCAATAAAAGACTGCAACTGAAGTAGCCAAGGCCATGAACAATATTTTGCAGGATGGACGTGTACCGTCGCACCTGCAAACGGACCTCGGGAAAGAATTCTACAATGCAACCTTCAAAGCTTTGATCAAGAAGTATGGCATCAAACACTATTCTACATTTAGTAACGTCAAAGCCTCTGTTGTCGAAAGGTTTAACAGAACTTTGCGTTCCAAGATGTGGCGGCAGTTTACGGCTAACGGAAATTACAAGTGGCTTGACATCTTGCAGAAACTAATAAGCGAGTATAATTCCACGACACATTCTACCACGAAAATGAAGCCAAAGTATGTAAATGACAATCGCTTTCTTCGAACAGTGTTTTCCAACACGAAAAAGAAAGATCCACGAAAGCTTAAAGCTCACGTCGGTGACATTGTGCGAATCTCCAAGCAGAAAGGTATCTTTGAGAAAGGTTTCACTGCGAACTGGAGTCCCGAACTTTTCCGTGTGACACATGTTCGTCAATCGGATCCTAGGCCCTATTACCTCGAAGATTTGGACCACAAACCTATCCATGGCGGCTTCTATGCCGAAGAGATTCAGCCTACGTTGTATCCTGATACGTACTAGGTGGAGAAGATTATAAAACGAAGAAATGGACTGTCCTACGACTAGTGGTGGGGTTCTCCACCTCGCTTTAATTCTTGGGTGGCAGATGCAGACATCGAGAAATCTACAAAACTTTAATTATTTGTCTGTGTTTTTTTTGTATTTGTAGTAGTGTAGTATTTGTGTAATAAAATTGTTTTTTTTTTTTTTTAAATAACTTGCGGTGTTTTTATTTTCTCAAACCTGTCACTTTTGTGGTATTTTTTAAAATTAAAGTTGATTTGTATCGGGCAGATATCGAACCAAGGACCTTATTCGATTTAATCAATCATTACATTTATTGACAATTTATTTAATGAATTTTAAACTTTTTCCCGAATCTCTAGCATTAAAATTATGAATTACCACTATGGTGGTCTTGATGTCTGATAGGATGATGGAAGTAGAGGATTTAAAGTCTCTTTACGAATGTTGAACATGGTTTATTGTAATTATTATTTTAAACATAAAATTAAACATTATTGCATCGATCGGGTATCGTACCGCGGACAGGAGCGGATCGAATCAATATTTAAATTAATGAGTGATTTATTTAATGAATTTTGGAACTTTTCCCGAATTACTAGCTAAATAATTACGGATTTTCAAGATGGCGTCAAAATTTCAAGATGCCGGGTGTCACAGTAATAAATGATTACTGCACTCTAGTGGATATGAATTAAACTAACATGGCATCAGCGCACTCTAGCCGATGATACAATGATGATGGCTTCCAGCAGACGAGGACACGATTGGCGGACGTGACGTCATGTTACCTGACGATATATGTGCTATGAAAAAAGTGGTGGGGGTAAGTCAGTCTGACTGCAGCCACCATTGAGGAAAGATCCTGTCGCCATTTTTAATTTTTTTTGCCCTCACCGGGTTCGAACCGAGGACTCCGAACTCCGTGTCGTAAATGTATGTTTTTTAAAAAAAATTATTAATTTTTTTTTATTTGAATTTTTTTATAAATTTTAAATTTTTTTAAATTAAAATCGTATAATAATAAAAAAAAGTTAAAGATGGCGGGCGTAACGGAAGATGCAACAGTGATGTCATAATTCAAAATGGCGGAAAACAAAATGACGTCATCCAAGATGGCGGATCCAGGATGGCGGATCCAAAATGGCCGTCGGGGTCAAGGTCAAGGTCAAGGTCAATGTCATCCAAGATGGCCGCCGTGATGTCACAATCCAAGATGGCGGACACTGAGACCACCACCACAGCCAGAAGCCAGTTTCAGGAAATACTATCCTATATTACTCATGCTGTAGTACATAGGAATTTATGAAATTCTTTGGGTAATTTGTAACCAGTATATTTACAGTAAAGTCATGCTATTTTAGATTTCAAATACATACATAGCACACTTAATGTTTGTGCTTATAATAACTCTATAGCTTACTTTTGGAGCAATAACATAACTCTTAGGCTCTACATGTTTTACTTTGTGGACGTTTTACAATTCGCACCAAATAAATTATTTTCTACCATTTTATATTATAAACCCAATTTAGAGGTGGAATTTTAATCATGCACAGTGTATGTTGATGGTTTTGTGTGGAAAATCCAGTTACATAAAATCTGTTATTTTGTCGCATGTGTAATAAGTCAGAAAGAGCCATTTAGAATATACTAAGCCCTGACTTCTTCTTAATTAAAAAATGGTATTCTTGATCTAAATATGATAAAATGTAATAGTTAAAAATATTATATTTACTCACATTCTTAAATTAACTCCATTATTTATTAAACTATAATCTAGAAGATAGGAATCCTCTGTTTTAAACTTTATTAAAATCAGGTAAGTAGCAAAGACTTTACTACGTAATAAACTTTTAAACTAAAAAATTACATAATTTAAAGATTTGTAGGATGCCCAGCATTGCCTTATGCTTCATTTAGCCTACTTGTGAGGTATTTTTATGATACTTATCACCCCTCCCTGAAGGGTGGAATTTTTTATTAGTGAAAAATCATTACAAAGCAACACACTATGTGGCATAAAGTATTAAAAAGTACCAAAGTATGGGTTTTTTGTATACTTTTTAATGAGAAGTTACTCTATAGCATTTGTGTTAATTCAGTATATGGGCTATCTATGTTTCAAACTGTAACAAAATTGTTTAAGTGTAAAAGACACAATTGAAAAGCATATGACCCTTAAAATTTTAAAGTTTATATATTTGTTGGAAGTAGGACCAGTGTTTATACTACAATGAAAAAGTATGTTAACTAGTGAAGTAATAAAAAATATAGATATTGTACTTAAAACATCTAGTTTTGAATAAATATCAATTTACTATTCTTAAATAATTTATATTCCTGACATTTGCATGCCGCTTCAGTTTATCTATATAGGTACATTACATCTTGCAAATCAATAAAAATGTATTTATTATTCTTTTAGTGCAAAAACACACTAATAGAGCTAATAATGATATGTAAATTCCAAAGTTTTTTGCTAAATATTCCCACAATAAGTATTGCTTACGGGATATGTTAGTTTCTGTTACAGAATTTAAACATTAAACAACAAAAAAACATAATACTTAGCAGCACTGCTAGTTGATTAACGTACAGAATATGCCATAGTTAGACATAAGAACCATTATCGTAGCACACAGTTCCTTGGTTTATGCGCTGGTCAATTTTACAAAAATTAAAATAAATAAATGAGCTTTACCTTTATAAATATTTATTTACAAAATGGATTGTTAATATAAGCCAACAATTAAAATAAATATAAATGTAAAATATTCATATTACAATTTTTTAGTCACAATAATTAAAAAAAATAAAAATCTTGAAACACCACACAAATCTGCATGTACAAATAAATTATCCAACAGCTTTGACAATTCAACAGTTTTAGTAATTGTATCTATCACTTTCTTCGAAGTTCCAACTCTGGGGTTTCCTTGATGCTTTTTTTTATCCATTAAGTTTAAACTTCATCATGTACCTGAAAAATAATAAGAGCACAATTTATAACTATCAGTGGAAGGTTGTATAAACTGATAAAAATCAATATAAAATTATCTATCTAAATAAAATGTGGGTTGCATAGAAAAGTGTTTGTCAAATAAGACTTGCAATTAATGATACTGAGAGACAAAAAATGTGTTTTCATAGCTGACAGAGCATGCACACACCTGTTTATTCACCACATTGGCACGTGATTAAAGGTGTCATATGGATTTATTTACTAGGTAGATTGTCATATAACGTACTATGATTACACATAAATAAAAACAAGTTTTGTACAGGATGTTTCTGTATCTGACCAACAAATATCAGCTGCAGGTTCATCACGACAAAATAACCTTTGTACAACTTATTTTCTAACGTGCTTCAAGGCTTGTATACGTCACTGTGGTTGGGGCTGAACAATATTTTTTATGTAAATAATAGTGAAAGTATTTAAGATGAAACACTGGGTATGAGTTCAACAACCACCATGAATTGTGTCACTGTTGTAAATATTTCCTGAAATAATTAGGGGTAGGAACAAATCACAAAAGTATGTGGAAAATAAAGCCCAAGTTTACAGTCACATTCAGACTCATCCTCTATATGTTAGATTTCTATCAAAAAACATACAATTTAGTCAAATAAGTTTGCTGACTACACGTTCCTATGTAAATATTTCAAATAACAGCCCACTTTATAATTGGTTTTGCTAATTAATAAAGTAAGGCAAATAACACCTGTTAGATAGTTTGTTTCAGACTTAAATCCTCATGATTTCAATCAAAATCACATGCAATCTTGTATAATGCCCAAGCACTATTTGATAATGTTACAGTTACAAGAACATTTATTTTTTTCAATTTTTTTTGGGGTACACTCATTTAGGTTGCCATTTATTTTATTATGATAAGAAAGCTTAAAATCATTTCATTGCTCGCAGGATGAGTTTAATGATACAAAAATATTCATACTATTTTAAGAGGTAGATAAAGTCAAAATTAAAAAATATATTTATATATTTCAACAAGCATTTTTGAAGGAAATTAAGTATTCAAAATCTTGAAAATCAAAACTGTTAACAATTAGTGTTTTAGCAATGATTACGGACAAGATTACGTATATGGTAAAATTGGATGAAACCGGAAAGCATATCAATTCACAATGAAACATCAAACATGAAATGTCATTAATCTCCAAATTCCATTTAGAAATCAATCAATTTTTTAGCAAAACTATAGTAAATCACAAAAATGTAAATATATTCATTCAATTAATATCATTTTGCCAGAGTAAAGCTTGTTGCAAAATATACCATCAAAATACATCGCAAAAATTTAATTTTACCTTATTTGTGCTATCATCTCTTATTAGTGACTCATTTTTTAACTCCTGATGTTTGTACATTTCCAAATCACACAATCCCTTGTACATTTATTTTTATTCAGAATAGTTCTGTTTAAGGCATACATATTAAATTATTATTTTAATGTAAAAGTGCATCCTATATTAGTCAAAATAGGATTAATAAATATTGAAGTTTGTATTTATTATGTATCAATTGTTATAAAACATACCACCTTTATGTATAAAATTGATTAACAATGACATCAAAGTCTCCTGTTTCAAAATCTAAATCGTCTTTAAAAATAAAACCATAAAATATTGTATCTAGCAATGATATATAATTCAAGGGATTAAATTCAATAAAATTTTCTTGTAGTTTTAGGAAAAGTTGTTAAAAAATAATTAATGTCAGAAATGAGGGGAGTACAAAGAGGGAGAAGGGATCACCAATGGAAGATTCCGAGGGAGTGGAGACAAACTGAACGAGGAAGGCAGGTGTTTCTAGTGAGAATGGGGCGAGAGTGGAATGGGCATGAGGGAGGGGTACTGGATGGGAAAGGAGGAAAGGACTTCAGGTGACTTCAGGAATTGGGAGAGTGAGATAGCGAGGGGAGCTCCTTGCCACCGGGTGAAAGCCCAACTGCAAGTGTAAAGAATAATAATAAAGATGATAATAAAATATAACGGTTTAATATGAATTCATTGAATTATCTACAATACTATCTAAAATCAAATTGAAATTTAAAGAACTATAATAACATTAATACAATTACTATAAAACATGATTTGAGAACCATAAATAATTTACACCTGGTTTTCCTAATGCACAGTAAAATCATTTCTTAAATTTTCAGTGATAATATTTCACATTAACACACAAATTTTGAATATAATACTAATTTGATTTTATAATGTACCTTTGAATGAATTCCAATGCTTTTGCCACTGATATAGGATATTGAATATTAAAAATAAAAAAATTCAGCAAATACTACAGACAGCACTTACTATGTCTGATGTTTCTAGGGACATTTTCTTGTCCACAAACAAGATAAACTTCCGAGAAGTAGGGAGATGGCCCTGGAAAACAATAATACAATATAACTCATTAAAAGCCACAAAACTTATAAAAACACCCTGCAAGTTCACATTTTAGGCAAATAGTTAATGCATGTTTTCCACCAATCCTTGTAAATATTTAACTCTCAATTCTAAAAAAAAAAAGAAAAAAAAAGAAAAAAAAGCAACTTATTTCAACTATAAATTTATGCAATCTTAAAGGCACACAAGGAAAACCAGAACAAAAATACTGTAAATATATTAAGAAGCAAAAATTCAAAAGGCTAGCAGTAACAATAAACTTGGCTACGATGGGAAGCTACAACAATCATGAAAGTCAAACTACTAGGTACCACTTTTGTCCCAACCCTTGCCACATAAGTAGCCTACATTTTCTCAGTTATGACCACAGTCACCATGGATTCCATCACAGAGGAACATAATGACATCGCATATAGGAAAGTAAGTTTGATAACCGGAAGACAAAAGAACTTTATTGAAATTCAGACACAATGAATCATTTAACATTCAGAAAAATAAAAAGTAAATTTATAACTAATTAATATGTACCAATAATGTGTATAGTATTTTGTAACATAATATATTTACTGTCATATAACTGTTGAATCCCATTCCTCACTTTATATACATAAAATAGTGTGAACACAATAATGATAAATTAGTTGATAGACATGACTGATTTACCACCATACTTTAATCTACACCAATTTAGATAATGTGACCACTAGAAAAAAAAGGTTTATAAAAGAACCATATTCTGTAAGAATATTCTGTAAATGTATTTTGATTTCAGTTTAACTGCTGACATAAATAACCAAAATTTATGAATAAATTGGATTTAAAATAAAAATTTAACTTTACTACGTAACAAGTTTATGAATAAGCCTTTACCCACAATTAAACGGCTTCAAATGATTTTATGGTTTGTTAAATTTCCTTTTCGTATACACAGTGATGCTATATGAGTTACACTAGGTATCCATGTGGTAGAGGCAAACAAGCAACAGCATTGTGACCTAGGCAACAGGCTGCAATATCTAAAAGATTGTGCTTAGCATTTCTCACAACAAAAAAATTTTTTATATCTCACCCTCACTTTTAAGTGCTAATACTAATAGAACTAAAACCAATCACTTGTAAATAAAAAAAAAACATTGCAGTTTGCCTCTAACTGTAGCAGTGGGCTCAGAATTCCTATATAACTGTGTAAGCATACTGCACATATACTTGTTAGATGCTGCATCATTATTTTGAGTACCTATGTCAAGTATTGTTACGTTAGGTTAAATTAGGTTAGTTGGATGGATTAAGTTCGTTAAGGTATCAATGAACTGAATTTATCAAATATTTTGTTTTTCTTACATAACCCAGTCAACATTGGGTAGACCTAGGTGTACATGGGTAAACGCAGAATTAAAAAATTCTTAGTGCTAGGTTTGCCCGGGTAACTTGATGGATGTGGCAAAAATATATGACAACCACTCACTCACCATTTTATGTTACTTTGCAAGCCATCTTACTTCAGCCAGTCTTAAAATTTTTAGCAATGTTAAAAACCCCAAAAGTTGACTATTTATCATCTAAATCTGTGCAGGAGACTTGGAATAAGATTAAAAGTAAACCTAGTTTAATATCTTACTGACAATTAGTAGCAATAAGTATAAACTAAGCATACATGCCTGAGAAATAAGAATTTTGCCTCATGTCCCAAAATATACTAAAAGCGAACACAAGCTGTATTAAAACAACATAGAAATAATAGAAAACAAAAAGAATGCATGCAAAGGAACAAGTTATATGATGAATTGCAATAAAACATAACACAACATGGAGCCAATACATCATTTGATTTAAAAATACAAGTCAATTACATAAATAAAATAATATTTTAAAAACCCTTAACCAATAACATTGAAATTTAATTCCTTAATTTTTATACAATGTATGTCAGAGATTTTGTGAGTAGTTGGTAACAAACTGAATGTACTAAGTTGATTATTAAAATTATTTACTTAATTTGATTGATCATGCTTTTATCATCAACTTGTTAAATTATTGATCCTGGTACATACTACGATCAATGGTTGCCCCCATTTTTAAAATTTGTTCCACACAATATACCTATATTATTATTTTGAATAATCAAATACAACTTCTATAATATAATAAATTAGCTGCAGTATCTAGGTATCCATGAGTTACATGAAAATGGATAATGCTATACGACAATTGTGGTGGACACTGAGAAATGACATACAATTACTGTTTGTATGTCTATGATATATGATTTTCTGTTATAAAAATGAATTCTCCCATGGTGATGGTTGAAAAGTCTAGAAGTTTGTATGCTACAGCGCTGTCTGGTGAAGAGTTACTAAAATCAGGGGCGTAGTAACCGGGGGGGACAGGGGGGACGTGTCCCCCTGATTTTTTTGGGTGGAGGGGACTGTCCCATCCCCCCAACTTTCTAGACCGTGATATTTTTATTTTATAATATTATTCTGTCCAACTTTATTTGTTATTTCTTCACTCATCAAATTTTATCTTAAGGAAATTATAATAGATTAACCATCGATGTATCCAGTGGTTAGATACAAAAACTACTTAAAAAGTGCTATTTTGCACTTTTAAAATCAAAATTTTCCGGTGGAGGACCCCCGGACATATGTTAAAAATTACATAGGTTAATTCGAAAATAAATAAATTAATTATTAGTCCAAAACAATGCCCAAAATGCTAGGTTAAAATTTTATCTTTTGATATGTGGTGGCTCATGGTTGCTCTTCTGCATGCAGAAAGTAACAAAGAAGATCTTTCCTGATTAGACGAGCTGCATCAGGCACTGAGGAGCACCATGACTCAGGTGACGAAGAAGTTGTGTGTCACGAAGTAATCGCGCCCATGGCCACCCACGCCTTCCGCACACACACTGTACATAAATGTATTACAAAATAAGATAATTGAACAAAATATCATTTCCACATATTCTTGAAGGAATATGCGATTTTACTCACCACTTGCGGTGTACGGAGAATTAATTAAGACATTGATTTCAAGAGATTAAGAAACGGCCGAAGCTAGGAACAGTTACATCATGGCCGACATGCTTCAAAAAGAAAGACGTATTATTTTGTGCAACTGAAGAAGACCATAGAGTTGAGACATGAAAGACTGCACATGTAAAACAAATAGAGTTACACTATAGTGCGATTTCCCAAATCAACTTTCATTATGGACAAAAGTAAAATTATTTTGTTGTAAAACTAATATAAGAATTTTATCACAGAAACTTGTGCTTTTATAAATATAAACTATGCTGAAATTGTTGGTTACTAGATGATTTACAAATTCAAGAATAGAAAAAAATTATGGCTCCCAGTTTGCTATCCAAAATAAAATAAAAACAATAACTATAAAATAGATAAAGTGAGCATGCGCATTACTACAAATGTGCAATGACACAAAGGTTGAAAACAATTAAAAATAAATTTAAAAGTTATTGGATGAACAAATCAGGTTATTGTATATTATTTAACTCGGTTGTTATGGTTATGAAGATTATAATAAGTGGGATGCAGCAGGGAAGGCAAAAAGAGTATAATTTAGCAGAAACAAGAAGCAAATTCAACATAATTGGGAAAACAAAATATAGGAAAACAAAAAAAAATGTAAGTTGTTCAGGCTATTTAGTTGGCAGAAATTAACAAAGCGGCAGGTAATCAGTTAAGTTAATTAAGTTTAAAGTTAGGCTATCAGTGGAAAGTTATTCTAAGCCGGGGGTAGGTATTTTATGTTGGTATAACTGGATCATGGGTGGGGGATGTAATTTATGGCTACAATGGGTGAAACTGGAAATTTTTTTAATAACATGGGCAGTGTTGTTTAGATGCAAATTTATTATAAAATAAAGTAAATTTGAAGGGCTTGAATAATATATAAGTAAGATTAAAGAAATAAAAATACAACAAAATGTAAAAAGAAGAGAAAAATAATTATTTCTTTATAATTATAACATAAATAAACAAACAATGGGATAGGTAAATCATTGATATTATATATAATTAAACTTGGTTGGTATGTCAAGTATAGTGTTATGTATTATAGTTAAAGTTACTTTGAGTAGATGATGTTTAGGGATCAGAATGGTTGTGGAGGTAAGTTACATTTTTTATAAAGTAATGCCAAAATTTCAATGTATCTTTTCATTTGTATTTTTTTTTTGTGTGTGTAGCCTACATACATACACAACTCACCACTTATTCGTGTATTAATATATACCTAATGGCTGAAGACAAGATTTCATGGTTCAGTCTTTGAATGGTTACTGCATTGGGTAAGATTGATTAAAAAAAAAATTATGGACATAGACCATAGCTGTATGACTGTATGTCTTAAGAAAACTCAAAATAACTGAGAAAAATTAAAATACATGAATGTGCAAACATACAGAAAACAAAATAAAATCAGGTAGTGCCAAGAATTAAAACATCAACAGCACAAAAATACAGTAGAATTCTGTTCTTTTTTTTTACATTGGCTGATTTTAGCTTGTTTTCTGTGTTTTAATGTTAATCTTTTTTTTGTAAATGAATGTTTTTGTCCAAATTTAAGGTTTCTTATGACCGGCAATTGGGCATGTCCCAAATTGTATCAAGATTTCATGGTGATATTTTAAGAAAAATTATGGTGTTAAGAAAGCAGAATTTTGTATTGTGTTGTCTTAATTTACTTGAAATACCCATAGCAAAATTTACACCTAGACAACATTTTTCATAATGTTTCTTTCAATATAAAAATTTCAAAATTGGTTTAATTGTTATTAGCTGTTACTTTATGAAGATGGTGAAGTATTAAATTTATAAGAATAACATGTTCTTATTTACTAGTTAATAATAATAGATTTTTTAGGAATGCAGTTCTGAGGCACTTAAAGTAGCAGGTGGAGGGCAGCTATGACCGGGTTATCTTCGGAACAGGCAGCCTGCCTATAAAAATTATTATTATGTATCTAAGTAAAGTTAGGAAGGGGCTACTTCCCAGGTTCACTGAATTATAGTTTAAGTGCATAGGTTAAGTTTAAATTTATTTAAGGGCAGCAGGGAGCTAGGCTCCCTAAAAACATAGTCTATCCAAGTTTTTTGTATTAATTTGATGTACAGGCAGACTAGATCTGACTTCTCACTTAAATTCACTTAGCTGTAGTAAGTCAGTGACTTGTGGGGACTAGGTCCCCTTTTAACTTAGTTTTAACCTCCCACATTTTGAGGTAGGGAACCGGTCCCAGGGGAACGGTGAGATTAATTTGACCTTCAGTCTACCCCTAATTTTAATTTTCTTCGTGCGCTAGGCACCCCTGTCCTATTTGGTTGTGGTTTTAATATTTTAAAGGTTTTTCCAGTAGAAGTAAGGTTTTTCTGGAGGAAGTTAAGTGTTTTTGAGAGGACTAGATGCACAGATGCTCAGTGTACAGGTCTAGGAGTCAAATTCAAAAGTGAAAGGTTTCTTATGTAATCAGCCATACTTTAAATCTGTAAAATTTTCAATTTTAACATTATCATAAAAGAGCTTCCTTTTTATCCCCTGATTTCTGAAAACTTGTTAAATTTTAAGACCTTTGAAGTCGAGGAAAATGGCTAGTTCTGATATATTACCATGAAACAAATATTGATTGAGATATTTAAATTGCTGTACATTAATTCATACAACAAAGTAATTATGGAGAGTAGTGCATTTAGGGAAACCAGGCAAAAATTAACTTAGATGAAAAGTTGGTTATGTTCATTCGGTTACATTAATAATGTAGCTGACCTAAACAAAAAAATCTATTAAAGAGAATTATTAACATTTTCCTCTTACAATCAGATCTCAGCAGGGTTACCGTTAAGAAGGTGCAGAAAAACACAGTTAATTATTTAAACATTTTTTTTCACAAACTAATGTGAACCCTATTCACACCAATTTACAGCCATTTTTATTGTAGCTTACATAACCTATTCCTCACCCTCGTAGAAATTGTTTCGAAAACACGAGAATAATTAAAAAAAAAACGCAGTTTTAAAACTTTTGTTTTCAGAAATGAAAGCATCTCTCCTTCAGAATTACTGAAATACAATTTATTTATAAAATTATTTAATTAACAACATATTTAAAAAAAAATAAAAGAATTTAATGTACATTTCAACATACTTTAAGAAAGCCAAATCTTTTTCTGCATTTATTTTCGTGACTTACGAGTTTTAGATTATATTCTGGAACTATGAACATTTTTCTTATGAGTGAATGATGAACTTTTTTTACTCATGAATGCACTATACCAATTACAACATCATTTTTTTAATTGCATTTTTTAATAATGCTAAACATAATGAGAGGAACACAAAAGTAGAAATCTCAAAATTAAAGTTTTATACTTTCTAAAGAGCACCTGCTTTAGCACATTGCCAACAGAGTACAGCGGGTGGCCAGGAAACAATAAACATTATTTTAACCCCATTTGTCAAATTTGGTTTGGTAAATTAGTACAAAACAAAAGCTTTTAAGTTCATAGTACCAAAATAAAATCCATTAGTACATAAAAATTACATTAATAAATCCAGAAAGAAACTGTGTTCATCAGAAATTACGTTGTTAATGTTCATTGCATACTGACAATGTTTTGAAGATGTTCAAGCATAATAAATTAAAGCAAAGAAGACATGCTTAGATAATACTGAAGGATACTTTCCTAAGAAATAAAACTTTCAAATGGCTATTTTTTTTTTACTTCCTGACTTGTTTTCAAATCATTTTCTAAGCTGACATTTGATATTTCAAGTTGTTCAATTTTAATTGTAAAAGGTCCGTATCGCGTATCTAAGTTGAGCCCTTGATCTTGATGGCATTAAACTGTACATTTTGACCCTGTGGTACACAATGCTTGCTGTTTCAATTAAGTACATCATTAGATCCTGAACATAATTGAATCTTCGAGTAAAACAATAAATAAAGATCTTGAGTTGAATAAAAGTTGCATTTTTGTGTTTTATTCACCTAAATATCATTAATTTTAAGTTATATCACAAATTTATATAAAGTGTAGGATCTTTTGAGTACAGCTAGTGTTTGGTTAGGTTAGCTTCGATAAAAAAAAACTATAAAAACATTTCTATAAAAACATTTTAATGATTGGTTAGGAATTACCAAGTTAAAGGTGGCTAATTTAGAATAACTGAGTGCTCTTATTTTTCAGTATTAACAATGTAGCTAAACTTTCCTAGACAACGGTCCACACAGTTTGAAAATAGTTCATATCAACCTAACCATCATCACAATATATCATTTTAATTGCTATGTCGTCCGTCCGAAGGCCATAAAGCACGGCCTCCACCCGCCAGTATTAAACCCTGCTAACGGAACGCGCCCTAGCGCAGGTCACGTGAGTCAAGCGAGCCGTCGACGTCGGTGATTGTTTGAACAGATTACGCCCATATGCCAACACCACCAAACAGTTCTTATGCTTCATTAATTACTGTGAGTAATTAAGTGATTTTTAATTAACAAAACAACCCTTAAGAGTGAAAGTGCGTCGTAGGGGTGCAGCGGTTTTCCCCGTGGAAAACCGCAATTAATTACAATTCAGAACATCTCTTGCGGCCTTCCGCCAATAATTAACCGCAGCATAAATCAAACTAATTAACCTCCCTGTTTTCACCTGCAAATAGCCACTGGATTAGTCAACAAGTGAAAGACAGTCTCCAGCTTGACTTTTGATTTTCAAATATTATTAATCTCAATTTTATTATGTATTATTATTGTAGGCCTTCCGCCAACTAATTCAGACAGATGTCATTAAGTTACGAGGGTTCTAGAAATAATAATTTATATTTATAATTATAAATTTGGAATAACGGCACATTAGAAAGTTAGGGGCGTCATTACGCTTCCTCCCCTCCCAAGCCGGCACAATGCGGCAGTAGAGGTTTACTCACGGGCCGGGGCGGACGTGTGATCCCACGGGGAGACTTCAAATTTTGTGCTCCTGATTCTTCATACTGGTAAATATCATAATTCATTAAACCCTCTTTTTCCTCTCCCCGCGTGCCCCCGTGCCCTTTTCCGGTGCAGGGCTTAACCCGGCCGCGTTAATTTTTTCTCGTCACGCAACAACGGTTCGCGATGCAGTCACTTTTTCGTCCGGGCCGACTCCCGCGAACAGAACTTAATATAATTCGTCGAACATATGCCTGCCGACTACAAACTTAACGACTTGTCTCTTAATATTACCTTCGTGGGCCCACGACTCGCACAGGTGAGCCTGGGCACGAAGCTAGTTCCAGTTCATCATGGGAGTGGCCCGCGCGCAGACTTACCCGCGCGCACAACGACACGAATGAAAAGACGAATCGACACAACGGAACACGCACGTTAACAGGAGCACCAAGTGCGCAGAGATGTATGCGGACGAATGCATCGGGTGTTACCACCCCTGCCCAAGTGGGTACTTATACGGCATTACCGCCGCTGGGTACGAGTGCGGCTATTGTGTAGAGTACCGTATATACGGGATGATGATGTGAGGAAACCTGTAGTGTCCCCGAGGAAGTAGCGTGGGCTACCACTGCGACGAATGTGACCGCCTATGGCATCGTAGCTATACCAACGAGCGAGAAGGGACTTGGCAGTGCGAGTCCTTCACCTTCTCGTGCGCGCGATGTACCGCCCAGCGAGCCATCCTGGTTCGGTATCCGGCAACGACGCTAACGATTCCTCCCATACGATACGCCGCGACGCTTCACGACATCCAGACGCCACTCATGCCGACGCATCACGTGCCAAGGGCGCCGTCCATTGCCGGAACGACATCCGCAGAGCATCGAGACGACTCCGCACCTACACAACGGACCACAGTATCATGAAGGCACGTCCGGACGACACCCGCACGGTCAAGTGTAATGTTTCCGACGCCTATTGTCCCAAAACCGACGCAAGTCATCCTGACGCCCGCAATCCCGCTCCCGCCATCTCCTGTCCCGGAGCCACCAGTACCAGCACCTCCCGTAGACCTGATGCCTCCCGACACAAACCCGAACACACCGCCACCAGCGAAACCACGGTTCGTCGAACTGACGCTCCTCATTCCGACAGTGATGAGGCTGGACCCGCCGAGGCCAACGGTGCGACACATGTCGCCGACCGTCCCCCCGGTAGTCTGCCACGCCGTCCGGCACCCACCTCGTGACGGGGACAACTCCCGACGCCGGAATGACTTCGCCACCGCACCTGACCACCGTCACGATGCCGCGAAGGTCCATTCCGACGCAACCTGCGTCGTCTCCGTCACACGACTCATCCCGGATGCCGCCAGACTCGACGCCGACACGTCGCGCTACATTGTCGCCACCACCTGGCCACGATGTCGTACTGCCGTCATCTTTACCGCCCCAGAAAGCAGTCACAAACGGGATGCTGTATGATGCAATGTCCAGGGCCCTGATGCCGAAATGCTGGAGTGAGGCCCTGCCGCTTGGATTTGATCCGCGGTGCCCGCCTGGCTTCGAAGCACAGTCGGTTGACCCCGCCCGAACGAGACAGGCGCGCACGCTGCCCTCCACAGGCACCACGATGCCGCCCCTCGGCCAGCCTGCCACAGCAGCCACCTAGGCGATGCGCACTCCAGCCTCCACAGGCGCCACGACGCCGCCCCTCGGCCAGCCTGCCACAGCAGTCGCCGAGGCGACGCGCACTCCGGCCTCCACAGGCGCCACGACGCCGCCCCTCGGCCAGCCTGCGACAGCACCTGCCGAGGCGACGCGCACTCCGGCCTCCACAGGCACCACGATGCCGCCCCTCGGCCAGCCTGTCACAGCAGCCGCCGAGGAGGTGCGCACTCTGGCCCCCAAAGGCGCTGCGTCACTACCGCCCTTCACGCCACTGTGGGCACGCCACCAACGCGCGTCATGCGCTCTGCTGAAGGCGCCACACCACTGCCGCCCGCCACAGAGGGTGCGCCACTGCCGCCCACCACGGAGGGGGTGCCACTGCCGCCCGCCACAGAGGGTGCGCCACTGCTGCCCACCACGGAGGGTGCGTCGCAACCGCCCGCCATGCACGCCACTATGGGCACGCAACCTACGCACGTCACGTGCACCGCCGAGGAGGCGCACACTCCAGACTCCACAGGTGCCACGACGCCGCCCCTTGGCCATACTGCCACCGCATTAATGAGGCGACACCTGCACACACCTGCACACACCGTCTGCCGGAGCTAGGGTTGCCAAACTTTGGCGGGGTCTATAGAGGGCTAGGCCTGGCTTCTCCAGGGGGGAAGGGCGTTTGTCGTCGTCCGTCCGAAGGCCATAAAGCCCGGCCTCCACCCGCCAGTATTAAACCCCACTAACGGAACGCAACCCTAGCCCAGGTCACGTGAGTCAAGCGAGCCGTCGATGTCGGTGATTGTTTGAACAGATTACGCCCATATGCCAACACCACCAAACAGTTCTTATGCTTCCTTAATTACTTTGAGTAATTAAGTGATTTTTAATTAACAAAACAACTCTTAAGAGTGAAAGTGCGTCGTAGGGGGGCAGCGTTTTTCCCCGTGGGAAACCGCAATTAAAAAACATTCAGAACATCCCTTGCGGCCTTCCGCCAATAATTAACCACAGCATAAATCAACCTTATTCACCTCCCTGTTTTCACCTGCAAATAGCCACTGGAGTAGTCAACAAGTGACAGACAGTCTCCAGCTTGACTTTTGATTTTCAAATATTATTAATCTCAATTTTACTATGTATTATTATTATAGGCCTTCCGCCAACTAATTTAGACAGATGTCATTAAGTTACGAAGGTTCTAGAAATAATAATGTCTAATTATAATTATAAATTTGGAATAATGACACATTAGAAAGTTCGGCGCGTCATGACGCTTCCTCCCCTCCCAATCCGGCACAATGCGGCAGTAGAGTTTTACTCACGGGCCGGGGGGACGTGTGATCCCCCGGGGAGACTTCAACTTTTGTGCTCCTGATTCTTCATATTGGTAAATATCATAATTCATTAAAACCTCTTTTTCCTCTCCCCGCGTGCCCCCGTGCCCTTTTCCGGTGCAGGGCTTAACCCAGCCGCGTGTATTTGTGCTCGTCGCGCAACAACGGTTCGCGACGCAGTCACTTTACAGTCCGGGCCGACTCCCGCGAACAGAACTTAATATAATTCGTCGAGCATACGCCTGCCGACTACAAACTTAACGACTTATCTCTTAATATTACCTTTGTGGGCCCGCGACTCGCACAGGTGTGCCCGGGCACGAAGCTAGTTCCAGTTCATCACGGGAGTGGCCGTTAATCCACTCGAACTCTTCGACGACCCTCAAACCCATGTAGGGATCTTATTTGCAAATGCCGCAACGTAACACGTAATTAATTCTTCAGTGCGAGTGTGTGTAGTGCAAGCGTATTTTGTCAATTGTAAGTATGTAACTCGTGCCCATCCACACTTTGTGAGATGCGGAATTAAAAACCAGCACCTAAATACTGTTTTCTTTATTTCGTAGACGCCTCCCAAACAAGTAGGAAACAGTCCTCTACACTGTTTAGGGCCAGTGCGTATTAAAAGCAGTGCGTATTAAATTATATATAATATAATTTATTTAAATAAAAACAGATATTCTAATTGAACTTACCTTGCGCATGGACTCACAAAATTCTTCCGATTGTATAAAACTTCGAAAACTTGCTTGCTCTCTCTCTTCTTCGACACATGGTTGACCTCGGTAAACTTCTAGACCAACTATTTTTTCATTACGTATAGCAGGTATTTTATCAATCTTGGAAGCAGTAAACTTCATTTCAACAATAATTAATATAAAATCACTAGGAATATATCTTAAACAATTCCATATATATATATATATATATATATATGCGAATTGTGAAACAGCAACAAAACAAAACACGGAATGCATGATAAAAAAAATATAGTTCATGAAGTAGGCCGAAGTACGCCGAAGTAAATTACGCGAATGCGTAGAGGGTACTAAACCCTGGATGAGAGAGAGGGGCGATAGCACAGCTATCTCTCACTAATTTTACGGAGATTTCGTTTTACAGAAATACGAAGAGTGTTCCGTTTATTAACGGGTGTATCTCTGTTGGAATGTCCGTAATTTTAGTGTAATTTCTAACAGTGTACAAATCCATCGAAATTTCACGTGAAAAAATAGGAGCACTTAAAGAATACCATCAGGGAGAAGATGTCGTTTATAAACATCTAAACATTTACAACATTTAAAAAAAATGATAATTCATGATGTTTATAAACGACATCTTCTCCCTGATGGTATTCTTTGAGTGCTCCTATTTTTTCACGTAAAATTTCGATGGATTTCTACGTTTGCTTCAACTTTACTGTGTGAGATTTTTTTTTTTGGGTGCTTCTGCTTTTTTACCTGACAAGAATTTAATGCTTTTCTCTTAAGACCCATCAAATCATTACTTCTCTTGCGAAAACCAAATATACATCCTCCATAATGTTCACTCCTAGAACTGGCGAATGTGACCTTATTTAAAAATTAAATTTATTCTCACATAGCATTTTTCAGTGAATTCTGGGGTAATAATCCACCATAGTCAGATTTTTTCTACATGTGACTGGTTATGTGCTGAGAATTTCAGTTAGTTCAAAAACATGATAATAACAATGACACTTGATTAAAAAATTCACTATTTGTTACATATAATAAATGGTAGCTTGTTACGAGGACAACACAAATTTGATTTTTATTTTCCCTTGGGACCTATTGAATCCTTACTTATCTTGCGAACGCCAAGTATACATCCTGCATGCTACATAATAACATAAATTTATAAACAGTATGAATACACCTATCATACTCTGAGTCGAAGTGGGTTGAAGATCGGAATACATAAGCTTCAGGGTTACATTTGTAGACAGATGGAGAAAACTGGTTATATTTGCTGTTGAATTGACTACATTTTAGTCATATGTGGGTAACATTTAAATTTGCTTAACTAATATTATGTACTTTGTATAAAGTTTACTTAATTAGAGATAAATAATTAAGAACTTTAAATCAGAATGTTGCAAAATATGTTGGTGAGAAGCGGAACTACTTAAACATGTATTATTTAAAATTCGGAATTAACTCTCGCTGATAGTTTATTTTTATGTTCTATTTAAGTTTAGTATTCGCGTTTGAACTTTCAGGTTGCTTATAACATGTGTCGTAGAAACTAATATGGATTCTGGATCGGTGCTATTAACGTCATGAAAATGGCACTGGTGCAGTTATTGTGACAGGGGTTTTACTTTGAGAAAGAATGATAATGTCAAAAACCAACTATATAAAATGTTAAGTTTTGATCGGTGTGACAGGTATTTTGCTCTAAGAGAGAGCTTAAAAAGACATTGCAAGACTTGTAAATTTATGCTCACTGATGAATGTTATTCCTTGGGATGAATGTTCGTAGTTCTTTTGATATCGACAAAGAACTTGAAATTAAGGATGTTCAAGGTTTAAGGAAGACCGAAGACGGTGGAAGTATCATTATTGTGAAAAGTGAGAATATGTTTTAGCCCAATTATCCAGAGCCTTCGAACTTTGAGAACGGATGGACACTTATAAAGGATATTTCAAGACAAAGAAGAAGCTTCGAAACCTAAGATTACGAAATACAGTAGTCTGGATGAGAATGTTGATCATGATGATGGCTGTGTCGATGATATCTGAGAAGATGATGAGGATAATGACTATGTAGCTGGTGTTAAAAACAAAGAATCTTGTGATTTTCGGAATAATGGCAACATATGAGATATTATATGTGTCTTGGGATGGTCTAAATGATTTGGGGGCCAGGGTGATACATTTAATTGTTTCTTTTTGAGCAGGAGCCTATACTGATATGGATGAGATCACCTCCAAATTTAAACTCATGCATAATATTTCGACTTGTAGTTTTTACATGGGTGGTATTTGAGTGACTTTTATGTTAGATTGAATTTAAAGTGTGGTGGGTGTAGTTGCCATATAGTAGTGTGCGGATTAATTTGATGGTGTTGTGTGTTGGTTTGATAATTCATCACTACAAATTATGGATTTAATGTGAGTTTGTAGATATGAAATTATTTACACAAAATGCTTCGTGAGCAACTAATGATTTCGCTCAAGTCCCATGCTTAGTTTCACACATGTATGTGTATGTTCTGAATCCAAAAAAGTATTAGATTTCCATTTTTCTAACTATTTCCTTTCATAACTATGACCTTTACAATGTCCAGTATTGTCACGTAGAAGTTTAACTGTGTGGGTAGATAATGTCTGTGTGCTGAGGGACTCTTGGGTCCACAATGCCATCGAATTGCTTGAGATTGTTGTGGATAGCTCAGACTCTCAGACATTACTGAGAGATGCGTCATGATTGTGAAAGTACCTTGCGACCCAATCTCTAATTGGCAAAGCCAATAGTGGTTGTACTTGGTCCAAGCTATAAAGGTTAATCATACTTGTTGCATGGTTGCTGCATGTTTTTACTCCATACCCCTTCACACATAACAGACCTACAGAAACTCAGGAGTTGTTATGAAAACCTGAACATGAGCTACGTTTTGTGCTAAAATTGTAACAATTTTAAGGTTTGGTTGATTTCAAGGTAGGGGCTTCTTTCTTATATTGAGGGGTAGTATGATTAGTTGTGGTTTGTGGGTTAAATTTTTGGATTTCGTGTAAATGAGTGGATTTGAGGCTGTGCATTTTTTTTCCTTTTGTAGATAGCTATCTATATGATCTTTTAAATAATTTTGTTAGCTGTCAAACCTTTGAAAATTTTTTCTGCTAGCTTCTTCTGTGTACTTAAACTTTTGTGTGAAAATGTAGCTGTGTGGCCTTTTGAATATTTTTAAGTTTAATGCTTCTGTGTACTGAAACATTTGTGTGGAGAGGGGGCTGTGTGGACTTTGAATATTTTTGAGCTAAATGCTTCTGTGTACTTAATCGTTTGTGTGAAAATGTAACTATGTAGGGCTTTGAATATTTTCAGCTTAATGCTTCTCTGTACTTAAACATTGGTGTAGAGAGAGGGTTGTGTGGACTTTGAATATTTTTCAGCTAAATGCTTCTCTGTAGTTAAAAATTTGTAAAAGTTACCAGTTACCAGGACTTTAAATATTTTTTGAGTACTTCTGTGTAACTTGTCAGTTACAGTACTTTAACATTTTAGTGATTTTTTAGATTTTTTTTAGGGCAAGTTAGTGATAACTTAAGGATTGGTTTGTTGAAGCTGTAGTTTGTAGGTTTGAAGTTCTGTATGCAAACATTTTCATGTAATGGCTAGCTACATTTTTTTTAAGACTTCTGTTATAGTTATCCGTACATCGGGCTTCCTTCACGAGTTCTGTCCATTGAACTTAGACTACCGATTGTTGTGATGACATCAACTATGCAGAAATGACGTTTCTGCCCTGCTACCTATACGGCAGCTAATAACTGCTACCATTATGAATGTCAGTGTGCTGACAATCTGCAGCATTACCTCAAGCAGTGTCATCTGTGTGGGAAGATGGTTGCTCGCAGTGATAAATTGCTGTAATATCTTATAACATGTACTAGTGCTGCCTTCATGACTTCAGTCACCTGGTGTAGCTTCTGCTTCAAAACCTTTGAAAACTCCAGCCATGTCACACATCATTAAGGGGCGGCTTGCGGTCTCAACCCTAGCCATAAAATGTATTCGTGTGGGAACTATGCTTACGTGTTCGCCAGGGCTAGTAAGTTGAAAGCACATACCAAAGTGTGCAAGGGTCCTGATCCACTATCAACTAAGAAGCACCTGCCTAACATAGCTGGTGACAGTGGCGGGTTTTGGCCAACATCCACGACCTCATCATTGCAGAAGTGGGAATCTAAGGTAACTTAAAGACTTGTTGGTAGAAAATAATACCAGTTCTGTCAACGACACATGTACATACTTGGACTCTATCAAGGTTAAACTATTAAGCCAACTCGTAGAGGAAATTCAAGAGGATGGTCCACTCAAGTATAACATCGTGCTAGATTGCAATTGTGAAATGCCAATAGGTACGTGTGAAGACAAGGGGGTCTTCAAAACCACGAATGTTCTATCTTTGCAGTTCGTTAAGTGGAGGATGTCATTACTGAATACATCTTTAAGATATGTAAAGAGGAAGAATACTAATTATGAAAGGGGTCCGGATGGTCTTTGTCTGGTGTTAAGCGACTTCAACTTCACATTAACAAGCTTGATCCACTTCGAGCTAGCTCCTACATCGAAATAGCTACCTCCATCAAAAAAAAAATTGTGGTTTTCAATCTGTAAATACTTAGATGAGCACATACGTTTTAAGTGTGCAATTCTGGTCAAGTTAGATGCGGGTGAGCATCTGAGCATGTTAATCAGTGCTACAATGACTTGGAGGGAAGGTTCAACTTCACTAACAACGAGTTTCCCAATCCACTTCGCCAGATTCCTCTGTTCGAGAAACATAATACTCGTGCCTGCATAAACATCTATAGCATCGACGAAAACCAGTAGATTGTAACATCACGTGTCGGTCTAGAAGAGAAAAGAACATCACTTCAAACTTTTGTTCTTGGTCTTGAAATATGTGGTTTTTGTGAATTGTGTAGATAATTGTTTTGAAATATATTGATTTGTATTTGAAATATGATGAATTGTGTTTGAAATATGAGTATTAGTGTTATAAATGTGTGTTCACATTAGTAATAAACACATTTGTATTCTTATAGATGAAAGATTCTGAGTTAATAAATTAATTTAATGAAATGTGCTTCCAGTATTACTTGAGTCATATATATTTTATTGATTTTAATTTTTTTATTGGTCTTGGAATATATTGAGGAAAATCCGTTTGTATTTTGAATTCCTGACACCAAATAAAAAATTTCCGCATTTTAATCAGGTGGCATTAGAATAAAAATATCCAATACTCATTTGTTAAATAGGTTAAGTACAGCCGAGAAACACTCGTTTGTAAGATGATTCTTTTCCCCCTTGAGGTCTGGCAAAGCCCTCTATCTGTTAAACAATGCTGGTTAATGTTAAGAATGGTGTGTCTATAAAAGCAAGGAAGTGAAATGGTAGCAAAATATTAGATGACTATAATGATCACGAGAAATGAGAAGATGATGATTCTAATAGTACTATACCAGGTCTTGTTAATTATTTGGAACTAAAAGTTAACGAAGAAAGTAGCATTTTCATGGGGAATTAAATAATTTTCACACCAAGTTCTAGTCGCCTCCATGAAATTGAGAACACTTTAGATCAGCCTAAAGCTGAAATTGCAAAAGACTGCGATGATTCACCGAAGCTTACAAGAACTAAGTCTATGATTAAAAACTTGAAGCTCACAAGATCGAATACTGTGATAAGGTGTTGAGACCAAAATGATGGAAACGACTTATTAAACTAAATTATTCAGATTAGGCTTATGATGGTCAGTGGGGCGATTATAATTTAATGACTTTGAGGCTGGTATTAATAAAGAAACTTCAGAGGTCTTAAAAGTATTAGTAATGAAAACTTACATATTATGGTAGCGGCAGTTGAGATGAATTACACCACATGGAAATATAACATGTTGGTAGATAGGTTAAGACTTCTACTTGCCTCGCAAAAATGAAGAAAATTTACCCAATACCAAACAAATATGGTCTATACTTCGTGAAATATGAAATGCATGCTACATACAAAAATAACTTGTTTTGTCTGCATGTGTATAAAAGTGTAAAACAAAACTATACTTTGGACAAAAAAGTTTTTTTTATATATAATTGTAATCTAATTTCTTGCTAAGGTTGGGTTCTCGTAGTACAACTTATAACTTAAAGATGTAAAATTCGTAATAAATAACTAACAAAATGAAGAGTAATAATAACGTCTTTCCGGCAATTGTGGCGGGTACGTGCTACATTGTAACTAAAATAATTTGGAGCCAAATGTGGTTGGTGGCATTGTAGCCGGCTTGAGATGGATCCTATCGTTTCCTTTAGTATTTTAGCTAATGTATCCCAGATATCGTATCCTACTGAGTTAAATGTTTTATCCAAATGTGTGCCCGTTTCATTGAATGTTTGTTTTCAAGTCTGTAGCCAGGGCTGTATATGTAATAGTTCAAAAACCACTTGGTCTTGTAGTAACCATAAAATATGTATTTCAGGAATGTTTCTGCTCTACAGTACCTAAGCTTAAAATTTGCTGAGTTGATATTTTTATACCAAGATTTTTTCCATGTGTTTTTGATGTATCCTCGTAGCCTCGTGGTATTGTAGCCTGGTGTTATTGTAGACTCGTAGATGATTGGAACCTTGTAGCTTGTTGCTTTGTAGCCAAGAAGTCTTGTAGCCTGGTATGGAATAAATAATTAAACTATGTTCACAGAGATAAAAGGATGGGTGGATGAGTGATTTATTCCTGATCTAAAGAAAGCCATTTGAAGGGAGTTCGCAGCAAAAGGGAGTTATATGTGGATTTATATGTTACAGAAAATACAGAAAAAGCTGTCATGGTGCCTGTTAATGTAAAAGATTACTCACTCCTGGAAACTGTTTATTTTGATGCAAATAAACTAGGCGTAGTAAAACATAGAGCCAAAATTGAATATCTTATGTGTATTTATAAATGGTCGACATAAATATTCCGTGTTGTTTAAATACATAATTACCATCCGAGATGTTACTACTTGGAATATTTACCAGGTTCGGCGATACGTGGAGGATTCTATGGGGAAGAAATTCTGCCTACCAAGTACTCAAGCGATTATAAAGTAGAAACATTGATATATTAGTAATATGATCCTTGTTTGTGAAGTGGCTAGGATTCGTTTAATGTGAAAACCAGTTGGATAAAATCTACTGATGTCATATAAATTTTAATGTTTTAAATTGTTGTAAATTTTTATATTAATAAATGCAAGTCTAAAATAAAATAAAAATGTACTTATTTGTGAGTAGTATATAATAGGGGCTCCGAGATCTGGGTTCTAGGTGTGGTGTCGCTGTTGTCGACCGCCATCTTTGATTGTAACGTCACGGCCGCCTTCTTGGATGAGTGTAACGGGACACCGCGTAACGGGACACCACGTAACAGGACACATTGTAACGGGTCAAGTAGATCACGGCGGCCATTTTGGATCCGCCATCTTGGATGACATCATTTTGTTTTCTCGAACATTCCGGCACTGTGTTATCCGCCATTTTTAAATATGACGCCACCGTCGCAGTTTCCGTTATGGTCGCCATCTTTAAAATCTTTATTTATTATCCGATTTTAATAAAAAATAAATAAAAATTTATAAAAAAATTTATTTAATACATTTTTAATAAAAAAAATTTAAAAAACTAACATTTACGACACGGAGTTCGGAGTCCTCGGTCCGAACCCGACGAGTGCAAAAAAAAATTAAAAATGTCGACAGGCTCCTTCTTCAATGGTGGTTGCAGGCAGACTGACTCCCACCACTTATTTTTAAAGCATATATATCGTCACCTAGTATGACGTCATGTCCGACATCTTGTCTTCGATGTTGGAAGCCATCATCATTGTATCGTCGGCTAGAGTGTGCTGATGCCATGTTAGTTTAATTCTTACCTGCTAGAGTGCAGTAATAATTTATTACTAAGGTGCCCGCTATCTTGAAATTTGGGCGCCATCTTGGAAAACCGTAATTATTTAGCTAGAAATTCGGGAAAAGTTCCAATATTCATTAAATAAATCACTCATTAATTTACATATTTATTCGATGGATTCCTGTCCTCGTGTCGATACCTGATCGATGCGATAATGTTTAATTTTATGTAAAAAATAATAATTTCAATAAACCACATTCATCATTCGTAAAGAGACTCTAAATCCTCTACTACCATCATCCTATCAGACATCAAGACCACCATATTGGAAATTCGTAATTGTAATGCTGGAGATTCGGGGAAAATTCCAAAATTTTTCAATAAATCACTCATTAATTTACATATTGATTCGATCGACTGAGATCCTTTGTTCGATCCCTGGCCGATAAAAAAAAACTTTAATATTTTAAAAAAGTACCACTTAAGTGACAGGTTTGAGAAAATAAAAACACCGCAAGTTCTGTTTAAAAAACTTATATTACATACATAATACACTACTACAAGTACAAAAATAACACAGACAAATTACTAAAGTCTTGTGGATTCCTCGATTTCCGCATCAGCCACCCACGAATTAAAGCGAAGTGGAAAGCCCCATCACTTGACCAAAGACCGTCCTTTTCTCCGTTTTATAATCTTCTCCACCAAGTACGTATCGGGATACAACGTAGGCTGAATCTCTTCGGCATAGAAGCCGCCATGGATAGGTTTGTGGTCCAAATCTTCAAGGTAGTAGGTCCTAGGCTCTGATTCACGAACATGTGTCACACGGAAAAGTTCGGGACTCCAGTTCGCAGTGAAACCTTTCTCGAAGATACCTTTCTGCTTGGAGATTCGCACAATGTCACCGACGTTAGCTTTACGCTTTCGTGGATCTTTCTTCTTCGTGTTGGAAAACACTGTTTGAAGCAGGCGATTGTCCGTTACGTCATTTGGCTTCATTTTTGTGGTAGAATGCACCGTGGAATTATACTCGCTTATTAGATCCGGCAAGATGTCAAGCCACTTGTAATTTCCGTTAGCCGTGAACTGCCACCACATCTTGGAACGAAAAGTTCTGTTAAACCTTTCGACAACTGAGGCTTTGACGTTACTAAATGTAGAGTAGTGTTTGATGCCATACCTCTTCATCAAAGCCTTAAAGTTTGCATTAAAGAATTCTTTCCCGAGGTCCGTTTGCAGGTGCGACAGTACACGTCCAACACGCAAAATATTGTTCATGGGCTTGGCTACTTCAGTGGCAGTCTTTGATTTGGCAGTTCTAGCCCAAACGAACTTGCTATAAACATCGATGACAGTCAACATGTACTTGAAACCTTTATTCAATCGGGAATACGGTATCATCTCAACAAGGTCCGCCTGGAATAGATCATCAATTCCACGAACTATGACTTTGCGACGAAGGTATTTCCGTCTAGCAGGAACATGAAGTTCGTGAGGGATTCCGGTTCGACTCATTGTATGTAGCCGGCTTCCCTCAGTTCTTCAAGTATGGAGACTATTTCGTTGATGTGCGAATAGTTTCCTACACTAAGCGAAGCATGTAGAATTCTAAGACGATCAACTAATATATTGGGGTCGTCCCAATATACATAGTCAAATACCTGATCACTTTCTAGCTTTTTAAACCTTCGCCATGTATTGTTAGTTCACTGAAGAGATTAGCGAGAATGTCGATTTTTTTATGATCTTCGTCTTTATATACACCTCTATCTGGATCGTTATCGCGAAAATGTGCATTGGTTAGCTCTAGCATTTTTTTGTACTCTTGTAAGTCTTTATGAGAATATCCTTTAGGCTCCCTGCGAAACAGCAATTCGTACAGACCCGGAGTCCCGCGCGTTTTGAACTCTGCTATGCGCACAATGTTTCTTGGTAGAAAGTCTATTTCTTTACCACCGAGGAACCACTTATTATGTTTTCTGTCACTCTGTAGGTCGTGTCATTATTCCGGCTCGTAAACGATATCAGGTATGGTCGGACCATTGCATTAACTTGATGTCCCTTTTTCGGTATTTTTTTCTTGTGCATGGACTCTGTACTCAAGTCCTCTTCTTCTCGATCTGGTTCATACTTTCTCTTCTTTACAGTTGGCATTCCCTCTTCAACTTCTGTCTTCACAATGATGGCTGGTTCTTCCTTGCTTTTAAGTTCGTCGAGGCGACATGTGATTGGTTGAAATATCTCCTCATTTTCCATCTCACGTGCAAGTCTGGTTCGTCTAGCAAGTAAATATTTTTCACGAACAGACTGTATAGCTCGATGAAGGTCACTGGTCAGGTCCGACATTGTACTGGCTGAAAACTTATTGCAAGACCTCCTTTTATACTTTTTTATTCGTTCGCAGAAACTTCTTTCTTGTGTTTGGCCAAATCTGAATTCGTTGACAAGTGAGATAGTGATGCTTTCAGACTATTTTGAAAAGTCCTCAGATCGTCACGTCTTTGTGCATTCGATACTTCGATCATGTCGCGAATGCGAGAATCCGAGGCTTGCACACACTGGTCGATGGCAACGAGATATTCTAGTAATTCCTTTTTCACACTGTCTACTTTTTGAGCCAGTAGCCAAATGTATTTGCGGATATCGCCGTCATGAGACTTGGGAGCAGTACGTAAGTCTCGACTGCTACGACCAAATTTCGAAATGCTATGACTCATGTTTGGCGATAAACTGATCGAAACCTCGTCTGTACCTGCCCTTATATAGAGGCTAGTCTTTGACTATAACTAGGAATCCGTGGTCGTCTTTCCAACACAAGGAGCACATGTCTTTAAATTCCTGGAACGTCATGTCGGTGTTTACGTGATCATCATAAGCGTGACGTAAATTAAGTTCGTCCATGCGAAAAAGCACTATGACATTCGCGTTGTCTCGTAGGAGATGTTTTGGAAGACGACTGTACGTCTGACACAGGTAAACGCAGTCTACCTTGGCGTGTCTGCCCATGGAAAAGTACTTTTGTATTATGCCTTGTTTCTCGCACATTACATCGTCGAAAACATACACGGAATTGGCTTTTGTTTCGTTTGGAGGTACCACATCTGCATTATCATTAAATGGAAAATACTCCAGACCATCCACCGAGCGTAGAACAGTAGCTAGGCGCTAGTACTTTGGCTGTTGCAACGACTTGGAATACAAGTAAACGTTTTCGAACCTTAGGCCGTTTGGTTCCTCCAGTAAACTCAGTAAAACACACGTTTTGCCGCAGTTTGACGGTCCTGCTATGATGCAACGTACGGTGGACGGTAATAATACTCCATGCCGCGATTCGCGACCACTTGTTTCATCGTCTTGCGTAATGCACACGGGCAAACACACGTCTTGCTTGACGACCTGCATTGTACTTAAGTAATTGTATAAAATCAAACACGTTTATTCTTTCTGGTCAGTTGTGCGTAATGACTCGAAGAGGTAAGAACAAAAAACATATCGGTGCAGGACTCGTGAACTCGCTGATAAACAATCTGCCATTCGAGCTACACATTCCCGGCTACAGATTCTGCGGCCCCGGCGCTAAACTAGCGAAAAGGTTAGCTCGCGGTGACGTGGGCATTAATTCTCTCGACGAAAAGTGCAAGCAGCACGATATCGCATATTCATTAAGCAAGGATCTGGAATCCAGACACCGGATCGACGAGATATTGGCACAGGAATCCGAAGATATAAGTAAATCGTCGAACGCGGGACTAGGAGAGAAAATCGCAGCGTGGGGCGTTTCCAAAATCATGAAGGCAAAGACGAAATTAGGACTGGGTGCTCGTCAAGCCAGCTCCATCAAGTCAAAGACTACCTCACGCAGGACCAAACGCAAGACTGGTGCAGGCGTGAAAAAAGCCAAGCAAAAATTACAGACTCTCGACAAGAAGATTATAGGAGGATTTCTTCCTTTGCTGTTGCCTGCATTGGGTGCTCTCGGCGACCTCATCGGTGCAACGTGCGGTATAGTGCGGGCAGTCAACACTTCGAAGAATGAGCGCAAGCAGTTGGAGGAAGCACTTAGACATAATTCAAGCATGGAAGCCATTGCCATCGGTAAAAAAAAAAAACGGCGCAGGACTGTACTTACGACCTCACAAGGCAGGCCGAGGCATGAGAAAGAAACGAATGAAAAAATCCTAAGTTCTTTGCCGAAACGTCCGCTCACCAATATAGATTTGTTCAGGTATGTTTGAAAACTTAAAATACCAAACTTCCGTGGCGTGTCTATGCGAGACACTTTGCCCAGAAAGCCAAAAACGCCCGAACGCGCCATAATTAATTTAGACACGTCGGCGGGTCGCGGCACGCACTGGGTGGCTTATGTAAAGACGGGAAAAATGGCCGAGTACTACGATAGTTTTGGAAATTTACGGCCTCCGCCAGAACTGCGACAGTACCTGGGCCAGTCCACTATGTTGTTTTACAATTACGAAACGGAACAGAGGCCTAATCAAACAAACTGCGGACACTTGTGTCTTCGCTTTTTAACAAACATAAAATTAGCTGACAAATAAAAATTGCTACTTAAAGGTTGTGCAGTGATGATAATTTATTAGTCATGTCGATAACACTTACCCTGACAGGTCACACATCTGAGCTGCGGGCGGTTCATTTCCCGCCTCTGGATTTAGACGGAGAATGGTGTATCGGACTCGTACATTTTCAAACGTATAATGCCAATCCTAATATCGACGAGGAAAAGTGCAAGATCTGCTTCCTGAAAAGCGAAGGGACCGCTCATGACATACAGTTACCTGTTGGCTCTTACGTAATTGACGACATTGCAAAGTACATCAGGGATATGTTACCACAGTGCAACGTTACTGGTCTTTATTTATTAATTTTTTTAATATTAATAATACTATTAGAATAATGAATGGTTTAATAAAACTAAATAATCATTAACCTTACAACTACACATACAGAAGTAGGAAGAATAGCAAGGATAATCTTTATGTAATTTCTATGATAACCTATTATTTATTACCAAAACACATATAGGTAGTGAACAATCCATAAAATGGTTAATTGAATTACTAATAATATTAACTTGAAATTCGTGTCATGTGGTTTGATTTTTTCTGGATCAATTGCAGGAATTAAGGTTGGCACAGAAATACAAATTCAAGAGTTTATTAGTAACAATTATTAAATCCCATTGCTTCCATTCACGGTGTAGGTTGTTAAAATTATTAAAGTTATTATAATATTTGAGGGTTCCATGAAAATTATTTATAATTGCCTCGGCTATGAACTCAGGGTCAACTTCGAGAAACTATTAAATCAGACCACTGGTTTTCGAATTCTACTTTCCAAACTGCAAATGTTGATGTTCTATACAATTTAACTGAATTTACTCAAACACATATCATGTTTCTAATTGGTTGGAAATTCATGTGCGGACTGGAGGAATTAACATGTATAAATGTCCAGGATGATGTTCCAAATCACGTCCCTTACGACGCGAAAAACGTATTCGCTAAATACGTAACTGAACTGTCAAATGATGTCATAATTAATACTCACAAAAACTATGCGACGTCTGGTGAATTCTTTTAAATATATATAATAACACTGAAGTTAATTCTTACATGTTCAATCACCAAAATAAGTGGCGTATTGTTCACAACCATAAGATGAAGACGCCTTATTTTACATTCTCTTACTAACAATTAGAATTTAATTAATCTCCCTGACCTGAACCGGCTGCTGATTGGCTGAAGAACATATAAAACATATGGCCTTCAGACAACAACCCGCGGCAAAGAACCAGGTAAGATATAATTAAATTTAAAAGAAAAATAATTAAGTTTAAAACCTACTTGAACCCAGACATATTACAAACGTATTAAAAAGTTGTGCTGAAAACAAATACAACAACAAACAATATTATAGGTTAGTGTTCGAAAATAAATATCTTCAACTGTTATTATATCGTCGTACTGGGGCAATTAGTGTTTGTAAAATTTAGTCTGTAGCTGTAAACATACAAATGTGGAAAATAAACATAACATAATTCATTACTCTTAAATAAAAATAAATAATAATAAACAGAATTACTGTGTGGGAAGTCTTGTTACCGCACAGAATGCCGTCTCTGAGAGTGTTAGAATCATGTAATGAAACGTACATCGTGCTTCATATTATAGCACTCTCACTGTCGAATACGTCACTTAACACCGCACTGCAAACAATAGCACAGTTGCTATGACGACGCACAGGAAAAGGGAGGGGAGGAATTAGCGCGCCACGCGCCAACCGTCGCTGCGAGCATTGGCGGCAACCGTCACAGCCCGCCATTCGAAGAACAGATGCGGCAGGCCTCACTGCCTGTCGCTCCTCGTATCTGCTTTCCCGCGCATTTCTCCGTCGTCGTGTTGTCGCAGGTGTCTCGTTGCTGTCGGCTGTTGTGGTAAGGTATGGGCAGGTGCGGGACGACTAAGGATGCCGGTGAGTGTTACTTACAAGTGTTTGCTGGTGAGTGGAAATGTCATTGTTGTGAGGAAATATACAACACTTAGCCGTTCTCCAGGTGAACTTCACGGCATCAGGCGGTGCCAATCTACGCCTGGGGTTAGATGAGCGGCTCCAGTCAGCTCCGTGGCCGGGACAGCTACCGGGTGGCAGCTCCCCATGCAGTGCCAGAGGGTCGTTGACGAGGCCAAGGACGGACAGCAGTCCTCTTCCCGGGCACTCGCTACTGCTGACTGTGAGGGGGCCGTGATTCACCACGACACCGCAGGGCAGAGCCGTGAGCAGCATGGCTATGGTACTCCCGCCGTCTCAGCTTGTGGCCGTTGGGTCGACAGGATCTCCTCCATCGACGCGGACGCGCCGACAGGCGTGACGTAATTAGTACGTCACGTCGGAAGGGTCTACTTTAATTACCTTGGGGTAACTACACTGCCGATCACTCACTCGTGTTGCGTTTTCTTTCTTTACTTAGTCACAACACACGCGTGTCCTAAGTTTTACACTTGTTAACTGCAGTAACACCATAGTTCAACATAACAGTTCTGTGCATATATTATTAGTATCCACCTATTAGTCTTCCGTCGTCTTCTAAAATATAATCAAACCCATGTCACGGAATTTCATAGAAAATTTAAAATATAAACATCATTAACTCTTAATATATAATCAATTAAATAACAACAATCATCACGTTTGGAGGTGATGTAATTTACAACAATAACCTATGGAATTCAAATAACAATTAAATGTATACTTTTTGGTACAAAATTAAAAGTATGTTGATAATTATACCATAAATTCATATTACTTTATTTTTATCATGATAGTTGTTCATGATAGCTTAAGTTGGATGTAACAAAATGTTTATTTACATGCTAGGACATAGTATTGTTGCGGTACCATATTATTGTGGTAGCATTATATAATTCTTAGTCCAAGTACCGTAATTATCACTTACATACTATAGGCCTAAAATCACCTCTCAACATCCTTCCTATCAATTTATATTATCAGTATTATTTACTGAAACATGGTAGTACTGTTGCAGTACATTAGTATCTTGCTTACTATATAACTAACAAAGTTTGATTACTTAATTTATAATTATTATTTAACACTTTCATTTCCAGTTTCTGTGGTATCGTACCATATTTTCTTGCTGTTTACATTCAGCTAAATTAAATTTTATGTTTTAAGCAGTAAATTTAAATGACTTAAAATGTATTTAAAATGTATGTTTTTATCTTCTTTCATAATCATAATTATATACAAACAATATATACAATATAAACATAATTACAATTCAAAACATGTAATACAGTTCATGAAACTTAAGTTTCTGTCTGGTTACTTGTTTTTAATTTCCTTTTCAACAGGATGACTAGCTGGCAGCTGTAGAATTGTAATAGGATACAAGTACTGTTTCCAAGTACAGATAAGCAGTATAATCTTGCTAGTGTTCATTTCATGTTTCTTTTTCCTCTACTTGCTGGGAACAGCTGTTAGCTAGGTACTGGCTCAAGCTAATATAGGTCATGTGTCTTGATGTCATGATAACACAGTGTTTTGCAGCATTGTATTTAAATATTCTCATTTCTCACACGAAGGCTGTTGGATTCTACTGGGTAGAGTACATAACAGTTAAATTCTCGCGACACCAGTGTTTCATGTGATTGTTTTGTAGCAAGAAGACAGACCCCAACTGTAGGTACTACAAAAATCTTCAAGTAATTGCAAAAACAAAACAACTCGTGTGATAGTGCTTACAACAAATACAGTGCGTAATAAAATCAGTGCTTCTGTATTACCATTATCATGAGTAATTAATAAAATATTTTCTTGATTGCAGTGAATAAAATGAAGTGTTCTTAATCATACTTCCTGCTATTCATAACACGTGTTCAATCATAATAATTGCTTTCCATTGCAAGTTCAGAATTATATTAAAAAAAAATTCAAATTTATTTATCTATTTTCTTGCAAAAAAAATAGTGCTACGAGACGGATTACCCTTAATCAAGGTAATTTATCTTTAAGAGTGTGCATGTCTGCTTAGTAGTGCAAGAGTACTATGGCTTGTACTAACTGCTTCCATGACTGTTATGCTTCTGAGGTTATACATCTGATAGGCTAAACTGAACACATTAGAATCAATATATTTTCAGACAATAATTTGTAGGCTATGTAGGTGTTCACATACACAATGGTAAACAAACAGTTAAACATTATCATACCATAGCTCACATCTTGCTAGGCTTTAGTGTGTATCCTGTGTCATTTCAGCCAACTAAGAGAAACAAAAACCATGCTAATTGTACATCTAGCCCTTAGCTAGACACTGTAACAACATCCCAGTGAGAGTAATATATTATCTTTGAACTCTTCACAGGACACATTGGATTAAGGTCCCTCGGACTACCAATAAATAGTGCACATTATGTCACTATAACACACAGCATACAGTTAGCTAGTGTTCATTCAGAACACTTAGGCTGGGCACAAATAATAACAGCATCACACCGTTGCTCAATAAAGATGCTTATATCCTTTTTATACATATAAGGATTTTCTCAACTCACATAAAATAAATAACTGTTGTTTGCTTATGCTTATATTAGCCTTCACATTCTCATTTTGTCTGATACTCAGTGATCAAATAATTCTATGCATTTGCAATGGGTTGGTTGTACACCCTCAAATGTGTTAAATTGTAGCGGCCTATGATGCTATTGCTCTTTATTTCAGATAGCTCATAACAGTTGTGGTTGATGACCTTGGTGACTCTGTAGGGTCCATCAAATAGCAGGAATAATTTTCTGGTTACATGATCCCACTTTCTACTCACACGTGCAGTTCTACAAAGTACTAAATCACCTAAATTAAATTTCTTTACTCTTGAAGCAGCATTACGTTTCTGTCTGGCCACTGCTTCTAGCTGTAACTTCTTATTAATTAACTGTTCCACTTCTTCTCATGTTGGCCATTCATTTGTATCGGTGTCTTCTTCCAATCGGGGTAGGTAACAAGGGTTAATCGCCACTGACCTATCCAGACTAAGAGTCTCATGTGGGGTAAAACTTGTGGATCTGTGTACTGTGTGATTTATGACAAATTCTATCCCAGGTATCTTATCTCTCCAGGACTGATGTGACTGGTGACACAATATTCTAAGAGTAATGCCTAATGTTTTCATAACCCTCTCCACAGGGTTACTCTGTGGGTGCTGGATGGATGACATAGTAGGCAGGATTCCCATTTTCTTGAGCCCTGATTGCCACAGTTCGCTCTGGAACTGGGTTCCGTGGTCTGATATGACTACTTCAGGCTTCTTAACTTCACATAGAATTGTTGTAGCTTTCTCAATACAGTTTTAGCTGTAGCGTGTTTGATCGGGTATAGTCTTGTATACTTGGAGTATACATCCATTATAACAAAAATACACTGCACACCTCCTTTGGACTGAGGCAAAGGTCCGAACAAATCTACAGATACCAATTGCATTGGTCTGCTGGGAATGATAGCTTGTAAGGTACCATGTAAATTTTCATTTGGAGCTTTTGACTTTTGACATAGGTCACAAGCTCTAGTATATGCTGTCACTGTTCGAGGCATGTTTGACCAGTATAGTTGTCTACTGATTGCTTCATACATTTTTTTATTTCTAATGTGATTTAGACTTTCATGAATTTCTTTGAGGATGGGGTTCACCATGCATGCAGGTATCACTGGTTTCCAATTATCTGCGTAAACACTCCTCTTCGTTTGAGCAAACAGTATACCCTCCTTGGATACACTAAAGTGTTGGTGAATTTTGTGGTTTTCAGGTTTAGTTGGAAAATCTTGTTTTATTTTGCTGCAAAATTCATCTGATATTTGCTTAATTTTCAGGTCTTGTAGGATCTTTTGGATGTTATGATTCGATTGTAAGACAGATGTTGTAGTGGGTGCTAATAGAAATTCCTTGGTACGACTGGTAGTGTGTGTAGCATCTGCTTCAATTTCAGCTAGTCTGCTAAGACAGTCTGCAGCTACATTAGCTGTGCCCTTAATGTGCTGAATGTTCAGATCATACTCCTGTAACAGGAGGCACCATCTAGTCAAGCGGCTTCCAAACAATTTGCCAGCTTTCAAGCAAGTTAATGCTTGGTGGTCAGTCAACAAAATAATTTTCTCTCCTAGAAGTAAATCCCTGAATTTCTGGAGGGACCACACAATAGCTAGTGCCTCTTTCTCAGTAACTGTATAATTGCGCTCAGCTTTATTGAGCGTTCTGCTAGCCATTGCCACAACTTTCTCAGTACCTGAATAATCTTGCTGTGCTAACTTACATCCAAGTGCAGTGTCTGAAGCATCAGTATATAAATAGAAATCACGGTTTTGTACTGGATGGTATATTACATGTTCATCTAGGAATAACAATTTCAGTTTTTGAAACGCCTCGGTATGTTGGTCAGTCCAATCCCAAACTGTATTCTTCTTTAGCAACTCAAATAGAGGTACTGCCACCTGAGCTACTCTGTCAGAATAATTACGGTAGAATCCTATTATTCTTAGGAAAGCTCTCAGCTGACGGACGTTCTGTGGTGTTTTAAAATCTTGTATTGCCTGTAGCTTATCTGGTGCAGTCTTGATACCTTCAGGGGTCAAAACATGTCCCAGGAATGGCAATTCATTTCTGCAGAACACAGATTTCTTTAATTTCACTGTCATGCCTGATTTTTGTAATTTTTGCAACACTGTACCAATATGAATCAAGTGTTCCTCAAAGGTGGCTGAGGTGATAAGGATGTCATATACGTATGCCCTGGCGAAACCACTGCACTCTGGCCCCAGAGTTGCACCTAGACAGCGGGTGAACTCTGCCACGGCATTACATAAGCCAAATGGCATCACCTGGAAAACATACTGTTGATTCCGGAATAAAAATGCAGTGTACTGTCTGGAGTTGTTTTCCAATGGGATTTGCCAATAGCCAGAGGACAAGTCAAGGGTGGTTAAATATTTCACACCTTGATACAGGCGTAAAATTTCGCTGGTCTGAATGGGGCTTTCACGGTCCTTCACTGTGATGCGGTTCAATTCCCTAGCATCCAGGCATAACCTGACAGTGCCGTCTTTTTTTCCTACACAAACGATGGGATTAGTGTAAGGACTTGCTTCTCTTTTCACAACATGCCAATCTAACATCAGCTTCAGGTATTCGGTAGCTTTCAACAGGTATTTGGCTGGGATAGGGTATGATTTCCTGTGAAAAGGTTCAGACTCATGAATTTGTATCTTAGCCTGATAGTTAGTATTTAGGCCTGGCTTGTCAGAGAATACTGGCTGATAGTAGGACAGTAATTTGTACAGTTCCTCAGTTTGACTAGAATCTACTGTGGCAATTCCTACAACTGCAGCATGTAGTTCTTCCAAAGTTGCTGTGAGGTTAGTGTGAGCCTGACAGCTGTACATTTGTTTTGGTAGTTGCACATCAGTTATAACACCTACTAGCTTTTCTCTCACACTCCATTTTTCAGATTATGGTATTTCACTTTTACAATCGCTAGCGGTTATGGTCCAAAGCTTGAAGTTAATAATTACTCCATACAGTGACAAACAATCTGTTCCTAAAATTAGTGGCTTGGCTAGTCCTTTTACCATTAGGACTTGCTCTAGAGGTGACACCAATTATTTTTAGTGCAGGTACGGGAATCTTGGGTAGCTGAATCCCTAAGTGTTCCAACTGAATTATCAGCTCCTCACTTGCACAAGACACTTCTGCACCACTATCAATAAATGCAGGTGTGTTTACACCATAAATACTTAGCATAATTTCAGGGCAAATAGTTTGAAGCTGAGGTAGCTCATCTTCCGCTACTTCTCGAAATAAAAAATCACACTCATTTTCTCTTAATAACACAGTACACACATAGTTACGGTAACTTATGTACCCATACAGATTACTTTGCTCCACTTGTTTATTTAGTTTTACCCCCTGGTCTGGATATTGGGTCAAGGTTAGGGGCGATTCAACCGGGACCCGTTTTAGATTAATGTGTGGCTAGCACAGGCCTGGCTACCCTGTGGCATGGTAACACCGGTCTGTTGGTACTGCCCACAGTTACCCTGGCTTCTAGCTGCATTAACCACTGCATTCTGAAATTCCAATGCAACTGGATTGAGAGGCTCATTCCTCTGGAAGTATCCAGCTTGCTGTTTACAGGGTGAAGGAAGAATGTTTGTTGATGTGGGAATGAGGGATGATTTTGTTCGCTGACAGGTGAGCTGGTACTCCTTTTGTTTCCACAACTCTGACCTTGGTCAGCAGGGATCTTGTGATGTGGCTGGCGGTAATCCTGCTTCTGGCTCTGGCGGTACATGTCGTTCCTCTTCTGACTGCTTGGTCTGTAGTCAGCTTCATCATCTGAGTACGAGTAATGCTGCCTGTAGTAGGATTTCCTGGGAGGCCGTCTACTATCTTCGCACTTCCTTTGTTTGTTGTTGTGGTCTTCTTCACATTCACTACTCCTACGTTGTCGGTTAGACCACCATGTGTTCTTGTAATAGGGTTTCCCCTTGTTGTAGCGGTTTTTGTACCTGCTCTGGTACCTATTACCAGGGTATGCACCACCAGCTTCTGACTGGGTATATCCAGGATTTTTATTCCATGTCAAGGTGTGTACGTTGGCATGGCGGTCCTCTCTGGTTTTGTTTTGCCAATAATTATTGACTGGAACTTGCTGATTCTGACGCTGAGGTTGATGTTGTGGACGGTCCGTTTCTTCTTTCCCGTTCTGACCTCGCTGTATTTTCTGTAGTTTGTCGACGGTCAACGGGTAATCTCGAAACTCCGTAATGTCCTTATAAACGTGGCCTGCCATTTGCATTTGATATGAGATGGGGAGTTGGGTCAACATGATTGCTACAAACTCCTCATCAGACATTGTGATATCTAGGTACCGGGTTTTCTCATACATGGAGGAAATGTGTGCCTCCAAGGAACCTCCCCTACGACTATCAAACTTGTCAGCATGGAGTTGGGCCCTTAGGTTGCCTTGGACCTTGAGACTCCAATAATGTGTTTTGAATTTCTCTTTGAATTGTTCAAAGTTGGTGGTTTATACACTCTGGAGCTCCCACCAATAAAAAGCTGTACTTTTTAACGCTAAGTTGAGGCACTTCATTTTGTCGCTATCACTTAAGGCAAATGTGCGACCATACTCCTCAAATTTATTTAAAAATCTGATGGGATTTTCTGATGACTTGCCTGCAAATGTGGGTATTGATTCAGACCAGTGTTTTTCCGGATGATGGATGAGTGTTGCCTGATGTATGTGCGGTGTAGAACAGGTGGTACGATGAGAGGCATGAATTGGTGCAGCTGTTGGCTCAGCCAAAGGTGTAGTATGTGTAGGTGGTGTCAAAGGCAGGTCAGCTGATGGCAAGCTGGGGTTGGACACACGGCTGTGGAGCTCTTCCAACTGTTGCTCCATCTGGTGCTGTATGGTGACTGCACATAACTGGGCAGCCCTCTCTGCAGCTCGCTTGGCTTCAGCTTCTACTTGGTTCATTCTGGATTGTAATGATGTAGCGCTGTATTCGACTTGCTCAAGCCTGTTGTCCAGTATGAGAACGCTATCATGGATACCTTGGCGCTCTCTAGTGGCTTCCTGGAGTAGTGTAGTGGTTTGCTTTTCCATTGCTTCTACTCTTGTATGGCTGTTCCCCACCTGTTCAGCCAAGCGTACAACGGCCTGATGTTGTTCTTGTCGTTGAACTTCCATCTTGCTTTCCAGGTCTGTCAAACCGGCTTGAACACGGCTGTCCACACTTTCCAATCTAGACTCGAATTGTTCTAGTCTAGCACTCACATCTATTCTAAATTGGCCCAATTCAGACTGCAGTTTCCCCAAATGACTGTTGACGGTATCCAGCTCTCCCATGTTGGCATCCATGCGACTGTTGATATTCGCATTCAATTCCCCCATGTTGGCATCCATGCGACTGTTGATGTTCGCATTCAGTTCACCCATGTTGGCATCCATGCGACTGTTGATGTTCGCATTCAGTTCTCCCATGCTGGTGCACAATTGCTCCATCTTGTTATCCATGCTGGTATTTATTTGTCCTATTAATTGTATCAGCTGGTCCATGGATATGGCTGAAGAGTTGCTTGGGCCTGGAGACTGGATCTGATTATGTGAAGTTTCCATGTTGGTTTCCAGGTTCTCAGCCGTCCCAGCATCCGTATTACTAGGTGTAGGTGCTGCTACGCCTGACTCTGTTACAACTGGTACACTGGAGGGTAGTGTGTATATTTCCCTGGCTGGTTGTTTCTCAGCTACCTCTAGATTATGGTGGAACATTTCAGTAGGAATGTCCTGGCTGATTTCTATTTGGTTGTTTGTGTTCGAAGTGGTTTCAGTTGCGTTCTCAGAATCCTCTAATGGGACTGAGTTCATCTCACTCCTACTCCTGAGCTTGTATACCTTAGGAAGTGACATGATTTGTGTTGTAAATGTCAGTCTGGAATAAGAATTCTCTGTTGCGTAGGCCCCACTTTGGTGCGCCAGACGACCTATCTGAAACATTACTGGTCTTTATTTATTAATTTTTTAAATATAAATAATACTATTAGAATAATGAATGGTTTAATAGAACTAAATAATCATTAACCTTACAACTACACATACAGGAGTAGGAAGAATAGCAAGGATAATCTTTATGTAATTTCTATAATAACCTATTATTTATTACCATAACACATATAGGTAGTGAAACTTCCAAAAAATGGTTAATTTAATTACTAATAATATTAACTTGAAATTCGTGTCATGTGGTTTGATTATTCTCTGGATCAATTGCAGGAATTAAGGTTGGCACAGAAATACAAATTCAAGAGTTTATTAGTAAGAATTATTAAATCCTATTGCTTCCATTCACGGTGTACGTTGTTAAATTTATTAAAGTTATTATAATATTTGAGAGTTCCATGAAAATTATTTATTATTACCTCGGCTATTAACTCAGGGTCAACTTCGAGAAACTATTAAATCAGATCACTGGTTTTCGAATTATACTTTCCAAATGGCAAATGTTGATGTTCTATACAATTTAACTGAATTTACTCAAACACATATAATGTTTCTAATTGGTTGGAAATTCATGTGGGGACTGGAGGAATTAACATGTATAAATGTCCAAGATGATGTTCCAAATCACGTTCCTTACGACGCGAAAAACGTATTGTCAAATGATGTCATAATTAATACTCACAAAAAATATGCGACGTCTGGTGAATTCTTTTAAATATATATAATAACACTGAAGTTAATTCTTACATGTTCAATCACCAAAATAAGTGGCGTATTGTTCACAACCATACGATGAAGACGCCTTATTTTACATTCTCTTACTAACAGTTAGAATTTAATTAATCTCCCTGACCTGAACCGGCTGCTGATTGGCTGAAGAACATAAAAAAAAAATATATGGCCTTCAGACAACAACCCGCGGCAAAGAACCAGGTAAGATATAATTAAATTTAAAAGAAAAATAATTAAGTTTAAAACCTACTTGAACCCAGAGATATTACAAACGTATTAAAAAGTTTTGCTGAAAACAAATACAACAACAAACAATATTATAGGTTAGTGTTCGAAAATAAATATCTTCAACTGTTATTATATCGTCGTACTGGGGCAATTAGTGTTTGTAAAATTTAGTCTGTAGCTGTAAACATACAAATGTGGAAAATAAACATAACATAATTCATTACTCTTCAATAAAAATAAATAATAATAAACAGAGTTACTGTTTGGAAAGTCTTGTTACCGCACAATAGGATGTAGACTTTCAACTGCGTAGGAATCCAAACACTCAAAAAAGCATTCTAACATGCAGTGAAAATGTCGACTTTACGAAACCTGGGACCATAGGTACGATGCTCGGATTCAAATCAAAGGTGTATGATACAGGAAGAACGTACGAATCTACGCGCGCAGTAAACATTTTGCCTGTGAATGTTATAAGAATAAGCTGTAATTTGGCAAGTGGAACGTATCTCAACGGAAGACTAAGCAACATGCTGTACGAGTTTTCGACGATGGTCCCTCCAGGATATAAACTGGTCGAAGTACCGCAAATTATAATTTACGTTCCAGTCATCGTGAAGTGCGCACATGAAGTCGTCGTCAGAATCGTTGACCAGCGAGGACGTTTGGTGAATTTTCAAGACGAAGAAATTACATTACGTCTGCACTTGAAGCGATGGGCATAAAATTCGTAACACCGAACAGTTATAAAAGAAATCGTATTGCAGTGAATAAGAACAGTTCTCTACCAGACATCGGTGCATTAACACCTGACAGCTTAAAGTATCTTCTCAGTATTGGACAAGTGCCGAATAAATATGGAAGACGAAATCCTCAACGTGGAAGATCCGGTCATTTTTGAAGACAGCATTACGAAAATGGAATTGCACGAGTACCAGCCTTTTCTTCTCGGACCGTACGCACTACCATCGAAAGTACGCATTGCAGTACAGCACCAAGATATTTGTACTTTACCTTCGCAGTCATTTCTACGTATTAGAGGCACGCTGACAAAAGCGGATGGTACGCACCCGACAACGACGTCAATATCCTGCAATGGTATTCTTCACCTAATCGAGAGCATTACAAATGTATTCAATGGTGTCGAGGTAGACCAGACGAGAGATGTAGGCATAACATCTGCTATGAAAAATTACCTTTCGCTCACGCCAAATGAACTGTCTGCTGCAAATGTGGTCGGTTGGGCTCTCGAGGATGAATATAAGCTTCCGGTTTATGCCGAAGGGAAGTTCGAAGTTTGTGTTCCTCCGTCCATGCTTCTTGGATTCGCTGAGGACTACAAGCATATAATCATTAATTCGAAACAAGAGCTCGTACTGCTTCTAGCCAACACGCACATTAATGCAATTGTCGCCGCTGCAGAAAACCCTCAAGATGTCTCGCTAACACTGCAGTCTATCGAGTGGATGCTGCCCCACATCCAAGCAAGTGAGCACCGTTGAACGAGTCAAGATGTTGAAGAACATAGAAAATGGCAAGAACTTCGAAGTGCCATTCAGATCCTGGAGCCTGTAAACTTATCCTGGCTTGCCTCATAGTCAGCGTATCAATTGGATAGTAAAGACCAGCTTCGCTACGGAAAAACCAAGATACATCATCATCGGGCTTCAGACCGGAAGACAGCTCAATGCAGGAGTGAGTCGCTCCGTATTCGATAACTGTCAAATACGTAATGTAAAAATATTTATAAACAGCGAAAGTTATCCGTTCGTAGACATGAACATGGACTTTGAAAGTGGAAGATTTCTTCTCGCATACCAAATGTATGCCAAGTTTCAGCAAGCTTACTATTGGCGGAGACAGTCACCGATACTGAGTCCCGACAGTTTCAAGAACAAGGCTCCATTAATGGTGTTTGACGTTTCCAAACAGGATGATCGAATAAATTCAAACATCATCGACTGTAGGAAAGAGATAATGACTAGCGGAAATATTCCGCCAAACACCTATGCTTTTTGTCTGATACTACACGATCGGCTTGCATTGTACAATTGTCGAAACAAACTTGTGAAAATTTAGACATAAATACTGTTTCGTTTTCGATAATAATTTAGTTACGACCGAGCAATGCTAGCGACAAGATGTACTGCAACCTGCAAGGTTTCCAGAGTCAAAATGGACTCGTGCTCAAGGAAATTAGCGTCACCTCCGAAGAAAAGACTCGAACACGCACTTTCCGACCTCCGTAATCGTGGAAAATACTAGATGAAAAAAGTAAACGGTCGAATGAATGGCTATGTAAATATTATCACGGACTAGAGTGGGACTAAGGAAATATTCGATACCACCAAGTGAAAAACACTATTGAAGATTTACTAGTTGAAAACGAAATAATCTACGTTGCCGGACCTGAACAGAAAAAATGGCTGAGCAAGTTGTGTGATGCGTCAGTTGTAATTGTAGACCTACAGACCGACTACGGCTGTCCTTACCTGCGCAAGCTTAGTGCAATATACGACGTGCAGCGACGTGACAAGTTTGAACGTGTCTGTGCCTGTACAAACTCGCAGTTAATGAGAAATGGCACACACAATGTTAGTAGGAACCTGCATATATAAATGGCATACATACTTCAGTTGACGTTCTACCCGAAAGCAGATGTTTACGTTTCATCCTGCTAACGTGTACGTGAGCGTGAGACCTAGCTTCAGCAGTGTCGAGTACAGCTA